>NC_051078.1:32384459-32984459 GCF_004664715.2 Peromyscus leucopus
AAACCCTTCCGTGTACCCTCCCACGATCTCTTTCAAATTCATGTCCTCTTTTTCTTTAAAAATATAAGTCCATCCTGCTCAATCCATTAAATGTCACCAGTATGGGTATGTTTGGAGGACATTTTGGTATTGGATAACAAATCGGTGCAGTCTTCATTTCTCCCACTGTCAACTTTCCTTGGTTACCTGTAGTTCTTTGTCTAAGGTTGAGGTCTTTTGCATGTTCCCCCATCCGTGTTAGCATGTTTACTGGTTTTGTCCTTGTTCTGATCATGTTTAGGCAGCCATGTTGGGGAGACTTCGTGCATAGAGCTTTTGACAATTCATGGAGACACAATCTCAGCAGACTTCCTGTTCTTCTATTTCCCCTCTTCTTTCAAAAATGATCCCCAAGCCTTATGTTCAGAAGATGTATTGTAGCTGTATCTGTTGGGACTGGGTTCCGCAGCTCTGCATTTTGATTTGTTGTGGTTTTCTGTACTGGTCTCTGTCTTGTGCAAAGAGAAGTTTCCTTGCTATGGATGATGACTGCACTTCTCTGTGGATATAAAGACAAATGTTTAAAATGTAGTTAGGAGCTGTGCTGGTATGGGTGTGAGTATAGGCAATCGTAAGTTCTCCTCAAAGATCCATGACTTCACTAGCCCTAGGTTGCTGACAAGGCTTCTAGTTGCCTTTTGATAAAATACTCAACCAAAATCTCTGTATGTGGTACATAAGAGAGATGGAACATACTGTTGACACATATCTGTAGCACGAATCTTAACAGGTCTTATTAATAAAAACAATCATGAAGCCAGGTATTGGGGTGAACGCTGGAAGATCAGAGAAGCAGAACAAGCCACAGCCACCTCACCTTGCCAATTCCTCAGCTGATCCTGTTTCCTCAGACTGGAAGCCTCTGTGTCCTCATCCAAATGGATCTCAGCTGAACTTCTGCTCAAAAGCCTAAAAGCTTAACAGATTCTAGTTCCTGGTTTTCAAGTCTTATGTACCTTTCTGCTTCCTGCTATCACTTCCTGGGATTAAAGGCGTGAGTCACCATGCCTGGCTGTTTCCAGTGTGGCTTTGAACTCAGAGATCCAGATGAATCTCTGCCTCTGGAATGCTAGGATTAAAGGCATGTGTGCCACCATTTTCTGGCCTCTATATCTAGTGGCTGTTCTATTCTCTGACCCCAGATAAGTTTATTAGGGTACACAATATTTTGAGGAATACAATATAACCACACATATCTCCTTAGTAAGGTCAAGAATATCAAGATGCCTATATTTCCAGTTTTGTTCTTCTTAAATTTTATAACATGTATACATTAGTTTTAAATGTTTAAATATGTAAATTTTTTGTTCTTTGTTTGTTTGTTTGTTGTTTGTTTAAACAGGGTTTGTCGGTGTAACAGCTCTGGCTGTGCTGTTCTGGAACTCATTCTGTAGACCAGGCTGGCCTCTAGCTCACAGAGATACCCCTGCCTCTGCCTCCCAAGTTTTGGGATTAAAGGTGTGTGCCACCACCACCTGGCTAAATATGTGAATTTTAAAATCCCTGAAGGGAATAAATTTGATAATTAATGGTAGGAGGGATTATGAAATCAATGTGTTTATTTAATGCCTAACAGGTTGCTGACTCCCAGTTATAATGCATAGACCACAGTGAATACAACTCGCTTTCAGTCTTTAGTGATTTTTATATGTACACAGTGTATTTTTGTTCACATTCACTTCCTTGTTGCCCTCTTTCCTCCTCATGCTCCTCCTGAATTCCTTCTTCCTCCCATCCAGTAACCCCATACTTTTATCTATTTTTTATTAATGATCCAAAGAGCATAATTAAGGTTAGTAACAGAGGCATGCATAAGAAGTGATCTACAGAAGTATAGGCAACTTGCCTGTGGCTACACCACCAAAGAAAGTATCTCTGTTTCAGAAGAAAACGCCTCTACTTCCAACAGCAATCATTAACTGCCTAACTCGGGGAGGGGTGGGGACTGGTGAGCCCCTCCTCCATCCATGACAGGCCAGTCTTGTATAGTCTTGTTCAGATAAAGTAATGAGTTTAGTCTGCAGCCCAACTGTGTCTTCACTAATGTCTAAACCACCCATCAGTAGCGAGAGCTCCCTTCCTCACTGAGGCAGCACCCAGCAAAGCATCTGTCACAGAAACACCATTTACAAAGTGTTTGATGAGTGAATGAATAAACAATGTAGATGGCACAGTGGGTCACAAAGAGCAAATGTGAAATTTCACCTGGGCGTCAAGGAAAAAATGGTAACGGTCCTTGAGAAGCATGCTTTAGTCAGACTTTCTGAGTTGTAGGTGTTCATCTGCACTGCTAGGAAAAACATATGATAGACTGTGACCCAGGATACGCAAGCCAAATAAACCCTTTCCTCCTCAAGTTGCTTTGGTCAGTTTTTAGTCACAGCCATAGAAACCACAACTAAGACAATGTGGCATGGGCTTTTGTAAACCGGGGAAATATCTAATCAACGTAATTCATTGAGCCACTGCGGTACATGCAGTCTCTTGTTCTTGAAAAATACATCATGTTGTATACAACTGTGTTTTTGTGACTACAGGGACCATGCTTGGTGGTCACAATCTCTATTTCTGAAATAGTAGAAAGGCAGAGGGTTGCCTAAGGATAGCTTGATCTATGGTGTTTCAAGAAAATAAAAGAACTGTAATTCATTAAATGACACTGTTGAGTGACCAAGAAGGAGGAGGCAAACAAATCAAACTAAAGTGGAATTTCAGACATTCTTTTCCTCCTGTCCAGTCATGAAGAGAGTGAACCAGCAGGTGCCTGACAAAGTGTATCATTGTTGGCCCTTTGAAACTGCAAGTTTTACGACAATGGGTTCAACAAGTTTATCGAGCTGGAAAGCTGGAAACTGTCACCTGCAAACACCAGTTCTCATGGGTAAAGAGGAAGGTGCAGCAGTAGCACTGATAACTCATTTGATCTCACAGAGTTTTACCTAATTCTAAATGAAAATATTCTTAGGCAGCTGGTCCAGGTAAGGAATTTATGGTGAAATTCTTTAGTATGACTTGAGTATGTCAGGTGAGCTACTGATTCATTATTCCCTCCTCCTCTCAACATGTGTGAAAGGATTTAGATCCATTCATATGAATTTACTCCTGTCCTTGGGTTTCTGAAGCAAGAGACATCACATGCATGAATAAATGTGAAAACTTGATCTGTTTGCTATAGTTTTCCATGATTTTATTTTACACGGAAGAGTTGTTCTATTTTTGTGGAACGTGAACCTTCCCTTTTTTGGGGGGAGGGGCATAGCTTCAGTTGCAGGATCTTATTTATCCATGGGAACAGAAAGGGTGGAGAATGCAGGTGTGGGAGAGGACGTCATCTGTTTTACAGTCTGTCCTCCCCACCCATGTTCCCTGGAACTCCTGTCATCCCTCTCTGCCTGTTCTCCTCAGACACAGGCAGTCTCTGCTGCTCTGAGCCATGACTCAACATGGATGCTTTCATCAAATTTTACATATGGGGCCATCTGTACAGATGCCCTCAGCCATTGTTTCCTTGGGACTTGTCACCTTCTCGGCAATGCTAGAATACACTGTTCCCTAATTTGGGAGACAGATGAACCCACCCTTTCGCATTTTCCACTTCTTTATACCCAATGTATAGAGACTGCTTAGGTTGAGATATTTTCTGTGGTCCAGTCAGTTTCAGGATGATCTGTCTATTCATTTAAATTCCTGCTCCCAAGAGTGTGGCTATTTTGTGAGCTTTGTGGATGCAGAAAGGGATGGCATGCTAACATGCTCACCCTCCCATATTTTGACTTGTCATGGCCGTCTGTTCTGATAGACAACCTTAAACATGGAAAACTCCAGCCACCATGAATATCTTGTGATGTGGAGGAGGGTCAACTTTATTATACACTCAAAGAATCAATCTCAGTTTAAATAAGCTGGTGTTTATTGGACGTTTAGCATTTGCAAAGCATTCTGTATAACACACAAGCACATCTAGGGAAATTTGCAATCTAGTGAATAGCAGAGACTGGGCCATAAATAACAGTAATGTAAAAATCTGAAATGATTAATCTGCTCCCATGAGCCATAAACAAAGAGCTTGGAGAGCTCTGAAAAGGTAATTCATTTTCATCAGGGGGTTGGAGGGCATTAAACTCAATGGAGTCACAGTCTACCAAGAAAGCAAATGCAACCATCTCTGGGCATTTCCTCAGCTCTCTGAGTACATTGGGTGGTGGTTAAGGGACTGATCACCGCTTCTGCAATCCTTGAACGTGCCATATTGCGTTTTAGTGGGTTCGGAGCTCTGAAACAGGTTTTGCTAGTATGTTCTTCATATAGTTCCTGGGTCACCATTAGAACAAGTTGGGTGGGTGCCTGTTCTTATCTACTTCCTTGAAGCCTATTATCAAATTTTGGTCTTCTTTTAGCAGTGGTGCGTGGTAGGGTCTCTCTTATGTTTCCACGGGCTATTGTTTCCTTTTCACCCGAGAAACCAATTTTGAATTCTGTGCCACTTTGTTCTTGGCATTTTCTGACTAGACACATGTTGTTCAGAAGTTAGAAAAATGAAACAATCACCATGCCAGAAAAGGAAGTCAGAGCTTCCTTTGAAAGAAATGTGAAAACCTTGAATGTGTATTACTAAGTGAAGCAATACTATCAGAAAAGGCTACACACGATGTTTGATTTCAACAATGTGATATTTTGGAAGAGACAAATCCTTGAAGACAGTCAAATGAAGCATGGTTGCTACATTTTAAGAGAAGAAAGGAGGAGCAGGTGACACAGAGAGAATATTTAGGACAGGGAAATTAGTGAATGAGATTATAAATGTGATCACAGATCATTATTCATCTATCCAAGCCCGTAGGCTGTACAATACCAGTAGTGAACCTTAATGTAGACTATGCACTTTGAGAGATAATGATGTATCAATATTGGCTTATCAATTGTCAAATGTACCGCTCTGGTTTGGGATGGCTTGTTAATAGAAACTAAATGTTTCCATTCAGCTTTGTATGACCCTATCGCTGCTTTAAAAATTAAAGTCTACATAGGCAGAGTTAGAAGCAGGAATGCAGCTCAGTGGTAGATGCTTACTCTTTGTACACAAGACTCCAAATGGATCCCTAGCAGTACACAACACACACACACACACACACACACACACACACACACACACTTTCTCGTCTCCTCCATTTAGTGGCTAGCTTTTTTGATTGCCCAGGACAAACTCTTTTATCTGTTACCCTTGATCTACATGTAAAAACAGAAAAAGAATTCACTCTCTTTTATTTCTTGTGATAAGTATTTGTATTGTGCCTTGATGTTAAACTTCAAAGGGACATATCACAGACACAGAAAGGACAAAAGGGGAAAGGGGGGGAAATCAATAAAAGGAAATATCATTTCTGATTGCTGTGAGCCATTTCAATGTTCCCTGTTTGTTTTATCAATCAAAGAAAAACTCTGAGTGTATCCGGGCTTATGTAAGATCATATAAAATGTGTGGTTATAATGCTGAGAAAAGATATTCTGTCTTCTCTCTGGTCGCCATGGTAACCCCTAAAAGCAAAGATTGTGTCTGATTAGGTTGACCTTCTCTGGAGGAATTGACCAGAAAAATAAAATCCTTTGAGAAGTTGAAAGCCGATGGTAGGATAATGCTGTCTTCCTCGGGCTCAGCTGCCCGCCCTCTTCCTCTTCTCTGACTCTCCAAACAACAGTGAGTCAGCTTATGTTTAGAAGGCGGTCCCAGTTGCACAAAGGGATTCCATGGTACTCCTGCCTCATTAAGAATGCACTTCAGCTCAGTTCTTTCTGGGTATTGTCTGTACAGCTCTTCATCAGAATTCCAGACAGCCTTGTGATTGCTGATAAAGGGATCAAGGAACACTCTGAAAAGAAAAATAAACAAGGGGGAGAGACAGATCTGTTCTGAATAGGAGGTGAAAGGAAATTCAAACTCAATCATGCCTGTTCTAGTAAGGTTCTGGAGGCAGGAAAACACCAAGAAGGTGGGAATATTGAAGGAGCCAGACAATCATTCCACGACTGGATTATTGATACTGATGTGAGGTTCCTGTTCTTTTTTAACTGAAGTTGTTAGTGTTCTTTGAAATGATAAAATCCTTTCATGCACAATCTGTTTTTCCGTTCCTAAGTTTTTATTGCTAAACTCATGCCTATAAAAGGCAGTGTAAATCAATTGTTCTGTTCTTCTGATTTTATTTCCTAAATAATGCAGTAATTAGTTGTATTGGAGGCTTACTAATACAAAGAGGATTACCAAGTAGCGGAGATGATAGTTCTATTCATATGTAACTGAGACAGTAAAAGTTTACTGGACACAATAGTCCGACGGGAGGGACTTAGAATTCATGTAACTTCTGCAAAACATTTGCTAACCTTTTAATGCCTAATAAACCTGAAAGTTGAGCACTATCAAACATCATCTAATCCCTTACGTGGCAACAATGAGCTCATGTTACCAAATTTACACAGGAAAACAACAACAACAACAAAGTCTTCACATTTGAATAAAAGATGAAAGATAGAAGCCATTTTTTCTCTTTTTATTGAAAGAGAATGGATTGTATTTTCTGATTATACATGATTACTATAACAAATTTAGAGAGCTGAAACTCCACAGACTCTGTCTAGAGATAGAGACACAAGCATGTGGTAATTCATTCTCCAACCTCAGGGAAGCAAAGGACAGGCAGATTTTTAGCTTCAGCCAGGAAGCACCAGGTTAAAAAAAAATTAATGTATCCATCCAATGTAATAGTATGTGTATTTTTTTTTAAGACTAACATCTTAGGCTTGCCAATAAGAAACACACCTAAAATATTCTCTTAGAAAATATGTGTGTTATATGTATATAACAAAAATTAAAGGGAAAAAAAGAGCTGGTGAATTAAAAAAGAAAGCAAGGTGAAGGGAATTATCTGGGATGAGGGTCTGGAAGGAGGAAATGGAATGGGAAATGATGTGGTCATAGTATAACATAATATAACCTGTGGGAACACCATTTACCACCTTTGAGGCAGGGTTTCTCACTGACTTGGAGTACTGGGTCCGAACGACTGGCCAATGAACTCTAGCAACCCTACCATCTCTACCTTCCCAACATTGGGATCATGAGCATGAACCACCAAGTCTGCCACCTTGACATGTATTCTGGGGATCAAACTCAGCTCCCCATGCTTTAAAAGTTAGGCAAGTGTTTTGTTTGTTTGTTGTTGTTTTATGACAAAACCACCTTCCCAGTCCAAAATGTACTGTTGCATGATGATGTGGCAAATGCATAACACTCATTTACTAGATGTATTTTAAATGCTATCTTTACAAGAACTTACTGGTTTCCAGAATAACTCACATGTGGTCTTATAATCCCCCATGTAATAGATGAATCAACAGAGGCACAGGCAAAGTTAAATCACCTGCCTAGGCTAACACAAGTGGCAGAGGGGGAGGTCAGTGGTCTGACCCTAGAAAGTCTGACTTCAGTGGTCTTTGTAAACAATGAACAATACTCCAAAGCAGTATTAGCAACGATGCCAACACATTGAAGCTATGTGACTAAATGGCTGTATATACACACATGAATAGACACACATCTGTATACAGCTAGTCCTCATTTTTTTTTTTTATAGATTCATCTACTTCTAAAACTGGTGCCTCCATAAATCAATACGGGGGGGGGGGAGAGTTTTAGGTGAAGCTATTTGCTTCTTTGCTCCAGCACCTCTTTTATAAATGAATGCCCTTTTCACGATCTAGTGAGTGCCAGATTTTTCCCATTTGTGTGTGTGTGTGTGTGTGTGTGTGTTCTTGATGGCGATTTTACTGTTTAAAATTCTTCCTAAGCACAGTGCTAATGTGCTGTCTAGTATCTCTACCTGTAAGAAAGCATGTGTGGCAGATAGGCTTTGTCCAGGCATGAATTATTATGCCATTGACTGTGAATTTAATGTTAATGAATCATAAGTAAGACGTCTTCACACATAAAACAAGATTATATATTGATCAGTAGATCAGACTGGAGGCTGACAGGAACCTGCTTCTGTGTTCCCCATAGGAGCAGCATTACAGTAGACACAAACTTGCTGGTCACAGAGAACCTATAGGAAACAGCTACTGAGAGTGAAGAGAATCCAATATAGATGCATAATATGGTGCTTTCAATAAGAATGACCCACATAGGCTCCCATATTTGAATGCTTAGGGAGTGGCACTATTTGAAAGAAATTAGTAGGTGTACCCTTGCTGGAAGAAGTAAGTCACTGTGAGTGGACTGTGTGGTTTCATAAGTCCAAACCCGGCCCAGAATCTCTCTCTCTTCCTGCTGCCTGTGGATGTGGATGAAGAACTCTTATTCTCTCCAGCACATGTCTGCCTGTGTGCTGCCATGCTCCCTGTCATGATAACGATGGATTAAACTCTGAAACGATAAACAAGCCTGAATTAAATGCTTTCCTTTATAAGAGTTGACCTGGTCATGGTATGTCTTTACAGCAATAGAAAACTAAGACACATAATGTAAGTTCGTAGTTATATAAACATCATGTCCAAAAAAATGTTTTAATTATTTATTTTTTGAGATTACAGTACAGTTAGTTCATTTACCCCTCCCTTTTGTCTCTCCAAACCTCCCTTTTTCTCTCCTTCAATTTCATGACTTCTATTTTTCAATAACTATTGTTACATATTTTGTATATACATATACATTCCTAGATACATAAAGACAACCTACTCAGGCTGCATAATGTGACTCGTGTGCATATTTTCAGATGCCCAGACAC
Organism: Peromyscus leucopus; assembly: GCF_004664715.2. Classification (NCBI taxonomy): domain Eukaryota; kingdom Metazoa; phylum Chordata; class Mammalia; order Rodentia; family Cricetidae; genus Peromyscus; species Peromyscus leucopus. Next base: position 32,393,276 of record NC_051078.1, read on the forward strand.
ATTATAAGAAGATGGCTGACTCTGCAACCTGTGTTTCTGGAAGGGAAGCTAAGAGACTATAGACTAGAAAGGAGCAATATTTGCTTTTCACCTCGTGGAATTCATCACCTGTATTATCGATGAAATACCTTCAGCAGCTAGCACAAAAAAAAGAAGAAATCCTTTTCTTCTAATCTTTTCCCTAATCTCACCTACAGCAATTTGAAAAAGCAACTTTCTGAAATTCAGCCCTTTATGTTCCCAGGAGACTGAAAAGGGTGGACTTTTGCATACTCATCTTTGGATTAAATGTCTTTGAATATTCTTGTTGAAATACTAATAATGGACCATCACATCTATATGTCACCAGGCTGTTTTTGTCATTATATTCAACCTGTCTGTGTTAAATGATGCAGCCTATTCCCAGAAACTACAAGCAAAAAATGCAACAGACCTATCAGACTGTAAGGGTCACAAGTGCACACCACTCAGTACAGGCCAATGAGTATGGCCTTCTCAGTACATCTATTGTCCTTTAGGAAATACATTTCAACAGTTAAGACATTCTGTTTGCTTGTTTGCTTAGGAAAAAAATACATAATGATACTGGCACTTGGATTAACACAAATTGTGCTGTGCATTTATAATACCTAGTGGTAATGGCTTTTGATGCTGAGTTATGTTGAATATATGTGAAGGGATTAGTCTCAAGCTTGTATTTAAATTAGACTGCACACACACACACACACACACACACACACACACACACACACACACACACACCAGGGGAGGCTGAATTGCAATACCCATTGATTTCCTCTAGAGGGAGAATGGAACAGCATTTATCAAAAACTGGGTCAATTAGAGTAACCCTGAAGATTGGTCCATGACACAAAAGCATTATTTTGCCAAAAGTTCCATAAAGCAAACCATAGAACTGTTGCTGCCAGTAAGTGGCATTCTTTGTGAAATGAAGTCACCCTTTGTAATATATAGGACTGCGGCCTCAGTTTGCTTTCAGTATTGAAGTAATGGGGGGAAAATGTCACGCACACACATCATTTCATTCACTTTTCCCACTATGAATTATAAAGATGTCTGCATTATATACAGATGAAAAGCTTCTTATAGGTGTGTAAAGCAGTGCATTTGAGTAGCAGTCTTTATGAGTGCATGCTGATGCCCCTCTACTGGAGTATAACTGCAAAATATCACAAGGGAGAGAGGCATCCTGTAGAGCGAGTGACTCGGTGCATGTAAGACATTGCCTAACACTTCATATCATGACCATCATCCCCCGCCTCTCTGCAGCATTTCCCAGGGATGGACATCATTTTGCTAAAATGACCCAATCCTTTTAAGTTCAGAGGCTTGACCTAAAACACTGCCAATAGTATTCACGTGGCTCCTTCCAAAGCTGCCATCCATGGTAGCCACACACGGTTACTATAGAACCTGATGGAATAAGCATCAAGGGAAGCTGGAATCACCGGCTCCAGGAAGAAAGGCTTCGATGAGAAAACAATGGCAATAGGAAGTTATCCTGTTCATCAACATGGTACCCAGAAGCCCCGCCTTCTGATGGTAAGGATGATGTCACTGATCAGAAGCACTGGCCTATTTTCCTTACTGCGGATGCTGGATTGGACTGGATGGAAGTAAACACCTTACATAACAGGCAGGCTGTGCTTTCTGTCTGTTTCTCCCCAACCGAGGAGATTTTCCCAGCGTGAATTCTGCATCTACAATTAACACTGGCCAACTTTCAACTGAAAAATCTGTTAGGTTTTTAAGCAGATTGACAAACACAGTCCATGGATGCTGCTTCCCATTCCTTCTCCTTTACATGCATGTACTGTGCGCGCGCGCGCGCGCGCACACACACACACACACACACACAACACACACACACACACAGAGAGAGAGAGAGAGAGAGAGAGAGAGAGAGAGAGAGAGAGAATCACTCCTACTCCCCCACCCCACCCGCCTCCAACCCTCCTGTAATCAAAACAGCTTTGTACCAAGAGACACAAAAAGCAGTCGAGTTAAATTGAAATTGGTCTTTGAAGAGTTGAAACATAATAGAAGATTGCAGATTAGAGCTATTGTCCCATCCCAGAGATACAAAACAGACCCCCCTCTGTGCTCATTTTCTCAGCATTGAAAGAGACAAATCAAAGATTGTGAAAAGACTCATCCTGCCCTAGTAGCCCTAAGCATCATGAAGAAAACAACCCTAGAACCAGGCATGTTCAATTGTGGTTTGTAATAATTAACCAAGATTCCTGGGCTTTGTCTCCTAAATCTGGCTTTGTATGGCGTGGTTTATGGATCTTTGAACCTTAGCATTTTATTGTAGCGGCTGATTCTGGGGGAAAAAAAAAAGTATATGCAAATGAGCATTCAGCATGATTTCCCTGATTCCTGATGCTACAATAAGGCAGGGATAGCAGAGCCAAGGGGGCGGGGTGGCTGGAAGGGGGCGGGGTGGTTGGAAGGGGGCGGGGTGGCTGGAAGGGGGCGGAGTGGCTGGAAGGGGGCAGGGTGGCTGGAAGGGGGCGGGGCTTGAAGAGCTTGGCAGAGACTCTTGCAATCAGCAAAGCAATTCTATGCTTGGAAGAAGGAGGTTAAATGACCTAGTTGACTTTGGTGAAATCATTGTGCAGTCTTGATCCAGTCAATATTTGAATATCACTCATACGCCTAGTCCACCGCAAATATCAAAATACTCTAAACGATATGAAGATGAACTTGGAGTTTGAGAATTTTTTTTTTTTTTCACTAAACTACTAATTTGTAGTTCAAGATAGGAACACAATTGGGACGGGCCAGAAAGATTACAAGACCCAGACGACCAGAAGATCTGCCGTGGAACTGTGTCTCCTAAAAATTTCACCTATGACATCCTAGCAGTATGGCTGCCTAAACAAGGCCTGAACAAGGACAACTCCCACAGACAGGGTACATGGAAGAAGGATGTCTCACAGGGACACAAGGCATCCCTAGACAAAGAATGACGGGCTGCTAAGAAATGCTGAAAGTGAAAGAAATACTTATCCCCAAGGATGAGCTCCCTAATTGGTTATGCAATGCTGAACAGTCACCTTGAAATCATACACACACAAGCAACACTGAACAGGCCCAGCAGTTCATACTTACGGATTTCTGCATATATGTAACAATAGCACTTTTAAGGGAGCTATAAATTTCACAGGTTCTAGGGAGCATTGGAGAAGTTGTGGGGAGAAAAACGAAGGAGGGAATATTGGAAAAAGTTATAGCTATATTTTAATTTCTTAAAAAAAGGTAAGATTACCGGTTTATTCCTATCCTTAAAAAAAAAAGAATCACAGATTGCCTGTCCTAAGTAGGAGTCACTTTGAAGAGTTCAAATTCCTTGTTGCATAACCTATGTATTTGGTTTAGAAACTCAGTCTTGTTAATGTGCATACCACACTTTTTATGCATTTGGAGGTGTAGATGAAAGAACCCAGGTAACTTACTGTTAAACAAGATGCGCTAGAATTGCATATGCATCTTCAGTGTATACCCATATCATTTTTTCTGAAGGTAACAGATCCATGTTAAGACTCGGGTCTGCAAATTCAGAGAGACTGGAGCACGCAGTAAAGGTTTATATTTAAGTGTCAACTTTAGTTTCCCCATCAGTAAGACGCTAAATAATTCATTACACTCTCTCTTTGTTTTATCATCTTTAGTATAAAGACAACAATTTTAAAATACCATGAAGACAAAGCTAAGATTTCTAATGGAATATAAGGCAAATAGCTGGACATGTGTGTACATGACTTTGAATGATGAATGGCATATCCATTCATTCTGTTATTTAACAAAAAAAACAAGAAAAGAAAATTGAAATGTCTAATATTTCCCAAATAAGAGAAAACACTATTTGCCTTTTTAGAATGACTGTTTGTTTACAGGCTTAAAAAATAATGGTGACCCTCTCTTTCTTTCTTGTGTAAATATAGCTATTGGTACTGAGTGTGTACTATTGGACTTGCTTTTCAGTTGCTGAAGCAATCAAATATTTTGAATACCTATCTTGTGTTTAACAACACAAAAGGGAAATAAAAATCTTTTACTGTTCATTATCTTCAAAAAGATTTCAGAAGTACTAAGGAAGGATGAACTAGAGAAATAATGAGACATTTAGAAAGCATTATATAAGACTCAAGTTCTGTAGGCACTAGATGGAAATGTCAGTTAATTTAACATATTGTTTTTCATGTGAATTTTGAAGACAGAGAAATATTTATGCATAAAAAATTCTTTACCAAGATTTTAGATAGAATTATGCCTTCTTTGACTGTTTGACCAACAGTCAAAGTATTTTGACATTCACTTTGAATTACACATTAAAATACATTCGAAGTATTTTTGACATTCAGCAAATCAAATCTCAGATTTTCAATGGCTACTTTAAAAGAAACAAAATGATAAATATCTTCAAATGAATATTATTGTCAAGAATACACATCTTTATATAGCAGTAACTTAGATAGAATATTATTGTGTATACTTCCATAAACTAAGAAGGTTGAATTGCAGTGCTTTTTAATCACAAAGTTAAACCTGTAGGTGAAAGTTTGCTGGTTTTATAGTTTGGAAATAGTTGCTATTTCTGAGGAAATTCTAGATGAAGGAAACTTCTGTCTCACAGGATTCTGGATGGGAAAGCAACAACTCTCATTTCTCTTTGTGTAGAGTCCAGATGCTGACTTTTCTCTTCATGAAAATTCAAAATGTAGCTATTATAGCTTCCTAATTAAAGTCACACATGTATGAATAATGTTTTGCAACTCCGTCCCTCTCCACTTTACATCTGTGAACATATATTATGTTTTGGAGTGGTCTTCTGGGGAAGCTCCGTGTGCTCTGAAGCAGTCCCACCATGATGGCTTTACTCATCAGTTAAATCCAGCCTTTCATAATACTGAGGGATTAAAAACAAGCGTTATGTATTTTCTAAATACTTATTCAATGGTGTGGACGAAAAAGTTGTTGGGCTTTATTTTCTTTTGCTTTCCAGAAAGCTGTCACTCAAAAGTTATTTAACAAAGACCACTTTTTTAATATCTACTCAGTCCCTTCTGAGCACATCTGTAGTATGTCTGGAACAAAGCTGAGAGCTCTATTCCAGTTCCCATTCTGGATGAACACCAATGAAAACCCTCTTTTAAAATGAGTCCTGGAGTTGTTCACAGACTCAGAAGAGCCACACCCATTTAAGCAAGCGGTATAGCCTGAGCTCGAATGCTAGCTGAGCCTGAACTCTGCCCAGGCATAGAGAACTTCTCTAGCCAAGGAAGTTGTAATTCATGTGGAATTTCAGTCTGATTTAGAGAATGTGAATACAAAATCTCAGTGCTATAACATTGGAAAGCAACCCCTGCTGTGTAGAAGAGGATGAGTGACCAGAAAAGGAAGTATGGGTTCCATGAAGTGGCCTAGGTGGGTGTGGTCATGAAATGAACATTGGAACAAAGACGTAAAAGGAAGTGGGGTCAACTTGTGTCTTTCTGCAACAGAACCAGAAGATGGAGAGGATGTGGGAGGCATTGGGGGAGGGAAAATCTGATCAGGATATATTCTGTGCCAGAGTCTATCTGGGTTAAGCTTGGATGAAGGTTTTTGCCTCTTTGCCTCTAAAACAAAAAGAAAACAAAATATCTACTCAGGACTGTGGTGAGTTAAATAAGATTCTAATTTCATAAATGCATCATTCAATGTCAACTAGGGACAAGCACTGCAAATGAATGCTCAACCCTATCCCTTGAGGACCTTAGCCTCATCCCCATGGTGATTACATTCCAGCAGGGAAGGAGAGCAGTGCATTTCAAGGCTCTTTAGAGACCGATATGTATTTTGTAATTGAATAGATATCAGAACATGAAATTGCTTTTCTCATTTATCATCCTTCTGAGCCTCTGTGTCGCTGAGCCTGAGACGCGACAATTCTGAGCTGCATTTTATTGTCTCAGTTTTCCTCTCCCACATCTCAGCTCTCACTCACCTCATGCTTAATTCACTCACTCTTCTCTTCCATTCATATGTTTTTTTAGACATGCTTTAAAAATTCTTCACAGCCATCTTTACTTTCCCCTGTTCATGAGCAATGAAACTATTGCTGATTTTAAATATTCTCACCTCTAGGAATTATCTGCATCTCCAACTTACACAAATTCCAATCTAAGACATAAAACAAAATCTGAAAATGGAGAAGCAAGTCTCTTTGTACAAAAGATTGTATTACAGGTTAAGAAGAAGGGGGTGCAGCATTGGATAGGGAAACAGAGTCACTTACTCCAACTCCTGCTCCTGGACCCATTCACCACATTTATGCACCACAGTACTGCCCAGGCAGAGTTCGAGCTTAGGCTATACTGCTTGTGAGAATGGACACAGCTCTTCTGCACCTCAGAACTCTGTACTCCAGTTTTGGAGTAAAGGGTTTTTCTTTATTATTTGTTGTAGAACAGTCTTTTTGTACACCGTGAAGATGTATCACTCTCATTGGTTTAATATGTAGCTAAGTGGCCAAAAGCTAGGCAGAAAGAGCTTAGTCGGGACTTGCAGGCAGGGAAAGAACTCTCTGGGATGAAAGAATGGTGGAGCCATGAGGGAACATGAAGAGAAGCAAGGTGAACTTGCTATGCTGAAAAAAAAAAAAAGGCACTGAGTCATGTGGTAGCATATAAATTAAAAAAAAAAAAAAACATGGATTAATTTAAGTTGTAAGACCTAGTTAGTAATGAGCCTAAGCTATTGACCAAGCATTTATAATTAAAGTCATTCTCTGAGTGATGATTTGGGAGCTGACTGGCAGGACAGAAAAAAAAATCTGCCTATAGTTTATATTTTTATTGAGGCATGATTTACAAGTAATGAAATCTAGAGAACCTAACTGTACAGTTCAATAAGATGTGGCAAATGTATTTGTTCTAATCTGTAGTAAGAATTTGAATATTTTGGCATTCTTAAATCCTACTGTGCCACTTTCTAGTGCTGTCATTCTGGTTCTTCCCACCACACACAAGCATCATCTGACCTAGAAATATATATATATATATATACATATGTTTACAGAATTTGCAATCTTCAGTGGCTTTGTTTATTCACTCAGCAGGGTAGATAGAAGTTGATCTATATTGTTGCACTTACCAGTTTTCCATTGTATTTCTGAGTGATGATTTACTACATGAATAAATTAAAGTTTGCTTGTTTGGCTTTTCTGTTTTTCTATTGATGAACACCAGTGTTCTTTCTGCATTTTTTTGAATATATATGTGCATATGCATATTCAATCATTCCTTTGGATAGGTTTCCACTTTTCTTGGGTAAGTGGGATTGTAATTCCTGGGTCATAAGGTAGAAGAACATTTAGTTTTCTAATAAACTATCAAATATGTTTTCACAATACATGGGCCTTTTTATGTTCCCATGATAGTGACTTTTTGACATCATAATGTGATAGTCATCTTAATTTTCTTCATTTTCCTTTGCTAAGTAATATCTTACTATGATTTTATTATTTTGCTTCATTGTAATAACATACAAATATCTATTATCATTACAGTCTTACCATCACAGTAATTTATTTCAAATACTGCTCCAATTCCTAGGACAGATTTTCTTCTCTTAGGGAAAATTATGAATTAATGGTACTCAGCAATATTTTAAGAACACAATGGAATCCTTTTATTATTTGAGTGAAGGAGAAAGGAGGTGGAGAAAATTGGCTTGTTTTTATTATTCTTTAATTGTATTTAATGTGTCTGGATGTTTTGTCTGCATACATATATGTACTGTGTGCCTGCCTGATATCCTTGAAGGCCAGAAGAGTGCATTGAATGTCCTGGAATTGGAATTACAGACAGTTTCATGTTCCCTTGTGATTTTGGGGAATGCATGCCCTCTGGAAGAACAGCCAGTGCTCTTAACTTTCCAGCAGCTCCTGGCTTGTTTGTAATCTCATGAGGATACCAGTCTAGTCTACATATTATTCAACATGTCAGGACTTAAATTTAACTGGAAAAGGCCATGAGACAGAACTTAACTTATGTCTTAGCACTGGCTATGTTGAAATGGGATGCCAGACTTATAGAAGTAACACTTAATTTCAAAATTTAGCTTCAATTTTTTCCTATTACTAATGACATCTTGCAGAGATGGGTTCCAAGGCCACCTTGCTCACACAACATGAATAAGGTAGAAAGAACAACATCAGAAGGTATAGGTTTCTCAAATGTGAAAATGGAACACATTCATTTCCACTCATTGTCTACCACTCAGCCATGTGGACCTAGCCACCCACAAGAGAAACTGGGAGATACGGATCAAGTTGTGGCTATGGATGGAGAGAGCCTGAACTGAGAATGTTGCTGAAGAGGTTCCTGCTCACTATAACCACCTAGGGAAGTTGCCATAACAGCTGTGGTAGAAAGGGGACCATCCACAACTCTACAGGCAATAGAACTTGGAAGCATTGTACATACGGGGCTGGTTTTGCAGGCATGAACTGTGTAATGGTCATACAAGGTCGTAGAGGTTTGCACCAAGTTTTCAGAAAGCTACCAAAGCCAGGCAGTTTGCAGCAGGGTTGAGTCTTTGAAAAGTGGCCCTGAGAGGCAGTTGCATAAAGCTGTGAAGGCGAAACCGGAACTGTCATGAGGACCCTTGGACACTGGAAATGCCAGGACTGCATCCCAAAGAAGAGGCTATGTGTGCTACAAGTGATAGCAGTGTTGGGGGTGGAGCCATTCAATCCGGTTAGCACCAGATGATGCCACCCAGAGCCCCAGATACCTGACAGGAAGCTGCAGAGGTTGGTGTTTTTCCCATTAGGTTTCATTCTTACTTGCTATGGCTCCTTTCTTTCTTTTGGAATAATAGTGCTTATTCTGAGACATGGCACATTGAAAGTGTGTAACTTTTTAATTTTGTTTTGTTGGGGCTTCCAGTTGAGAGACTGCTTTTAACCTTAAAAACAAAGGCTGTGCTTTCAATTGTGTTTCATCTATTAAGACTTTGGGGACCTTTTGAAGGCAGTTTTCATTATGAGATGAACATGAAATGTTAGGGGTCAGTGTGGAGTGATGATATTGAAAATTTTGTTCTTATTTTTAGTTATTTTGTGAAGGCAGGGTTACCTCACATGGCATCGGTGAAAGACAGAGAACTGCTCACAGGAGGTTTTTTTTTCTCTCTTCCCACCATGTTTTATCATAGGATAATATTTAGGTCAGCAGAATTGGCAGCAAGTGTTTTTACCCACTTTAACCCATGGAACCATCTCACTGAACTGAGGAACTAATATGTAGGAAAGGTGTACAGAAGTTAGGGCTAAAACTCATGCCAGGATCTTGGCTGTGATCCTCAGAGGTCACCCAGTAGTCAGGAGCTGAAGATTCACTGACAAGCAATGGACTTCATGAGGGCCTCATAGGCTTTCATCATAATGGCATGCACAGTCTGCTTCAGAAAGGGAGAAAAGGAGCAGCTTGTTAACCTCCATATGTTTGCGCATTTCAATGATCTCCTACACAACGCAGTTATGCTCTTTAAACAAGGTGTCTGAGGTTAGCAGGGGCAGCTGCCCCTCTTCTTCCTGCTGTCTTAGTAGTTAGCAGATCCTAAAGACCTCCAAGTACTAAGCAACTTGCTGCTCAGAAATAGAGAGTGGCTGCAGATCTCCACCATCTACCCTCTGAGAATCTGACTCTTGTCCGGAAGGCATCTTTTAGGTCTCAGTGAAGGACACTGTTACTTTGGATAGAGCCTTGGTTCCCTATAGACAGGTGCTGAGAAATACTTCAGAAAGACAATCAGGTCCTTTAGTAATTCAAGCCACTCACAGAGGTAGAAGCTGGAATGACATAAGGCCCAAGAGCTACCTGCCAAGGTTCTGATTTAATGTGAGGTGTTTGAGTGTCAGCTTGACTGAATAGAGAATCAGCTGGGAGACACGCTGCTGTGATTTCCAGGGTGTGTCCAGAGAAATTTAAGTGATAATGGAAGACCTATCCTTAGTGTGGATGGCATGGGTTGTGGGAAAATTAGAAAGTTAGTGGATCATGAACTGCACTCTTCATCTTGTTCCATCAAGATGTGTGCTTAGATGAGAAATCACAGCTTAGCTGCTTCTACTGCCATACCTTCTTCATCATGATGGACTGCATCCTCAAATCATAGACCAAAACAAGTTGCCTCCCTCTCCCTCGCTAGCCCCCCCCCTCTCTCTCTCTCACACACACACACACAAGATCTAGTGGCATCTTGGAAGATGGAAATATGGTCTAGATATAGCTAGTCTTGGCCACCCACCCATGTTCGTCTAACCTAGAATGTCAGGTGCTACGATGTCTACACAGAATTCTACATGCCTACACAGAATTCCACACTGGCCTCACAAAAATTGGCTGAAAGTACTAAAACCACCTTCATGTTTCAAAGTCCATTTGGCTGGATTCATCTGACACCATCTGAAAGTCCAAAGCCCTGTACCCAGCTACACACAGGCATTTTTAGCACCTAAGTGCTTTCTGGGTTCTACCTGTAGTCAAAATGCCTTTGTTGAAAGACCATGTTTGTTTAGAACTTTGTCTTAATAGAAACATTTTACTTGGACAAGCTGACTGAAATCTGAGGTCGCTCACCAAAGCCAAGATACTTCTGACCCAAAGCTTTAAAATTTTGGTAAAAGCCACAGCAGTGCCAAGAAGATTTGTGCAATTATTTCAAAGCCACTAATATCAAAATACCCTACTCAGAGATCAAATTCAAAACCCCAAACCACACACTCTAGCCATACCAATCACTCCTTCATTCAACATGTGTTTATACTGTACCACCAACTTACTCTTGCTTAATTTTTCAATATTCCCTGCCAAGATCTTAATGCAGACTCTTTTTTTCTTCAAAAGTTGAAATTTCTATTTGTTCCCCTGTAGCAGCAAGGTAGCTGAAGTTCTTGGACCAATGTTTGAGGAGGCAATCTCAACCACATAAGGACCTATGAGAGCAAGAAAAAGTCAAGTATGGCCAAGCATGCCAGTACATTCCTCTCAAATTTACTAATCAATTAAATTACCCATAACTCTTGATACTGTGTGAGAGGAGGGTTAGGCAACCCTGGGAGTTACAGTATCTGTACTTCCGAATATTAGAATAGGCATCATCAAAAGGGTTCCTATAACCTTACAAACAACAGCAGTATCTATTTCTCCAGTCCCTGTCTCCTTTTTACACTCAAAGATTTATCTCCAGTTGTTTATCTTCACTTGAACATGGCAGGAACATCTTTAAAGCTTTGCAAAACCTTCTCTTCCTGATTCCTCTGTTCTCACAGCTGTACCACCTTGAACACTGGAGATCACTTATAAACTTTCTCATTCAGAAAGTGCTCTCCTTGTTCTGAATCCCCTCATTGCAACTCTTACTTTCTTCTTAAAAATGGCAAAATCCACTTCAATGAGCAATATATCACAAGGCTTCCTATAATTTAGATTTACTTTCCCTAATCAGAGTTCTAGTCATGTATCTATTTTATATCCAAATAATTAATGGCTTCTATACATTAGGTATTCTCCCTAATTTCATTCCATGAGCCATCAGATGATTGGCAGGTTTATTTTCTTACAACCAACACAGCTCTACTCATGTATCTAAATCAATGAATTCTCTAAGCTTTAGATGTTTATTCCATTTGTTGTGCATTCACTGTGGCAGCACATAAATGAATAAGATGGGTTCATTTAAGTTATAAGAGCTAGTTAAAAACAAGCCTAAGCTATCAGCCAAGCTTTCATAATCAATAATAAGTCTCCACATCATGATTTAGGAGCTGGCTGAAGAAAAATCTGCTTATACCATTTTGTGAATATTTGTATAAATTTTGTTTCCTGGGATTGTTTTTTCAGTTTTAGGACAATTTTATTAGAGTTTGAAAGAGAAACCTCAGGGCAGACAAGAAATCTCAGCAGCAATCTGGTAGAGCAGAATGGGAAAAGAAGGGAGAACTATCATGTCATTTGAGTGAAGCCAGCCTAGAGATCATATACATGGCAGCAGTCAGCCACATAGTGATGGGACACATAAGATGAAATGGTGTGGGGTGATTTAGAGAAATAGAGTAATGAACCCCAATCCAGAAGAAGCATAGTTAGGTACTTGCAAACACCTAAAAGAAAGAGAGAAGAAAAAGAAAAAGAGAAGAGTCATGTCTTTTCTAGGCAGAACTCAGAAGGGATAAGTCCAACAGAACCACATGGTACTTGTAGGGACTGTGATAGAGAACAAGAATTCTAGGAAGGAAAACAATACAGCATCCCATTAAAGGAATAATCATTATATCTCTTTAGCTTTAACATGACTTCCATGAATCTACCTTCCTTGGAGTGGTCCTGCCATCCTGACAGTGGTCTTTCAGCAGTCTGTTGACTTGCCCAAAGAGAATGTTCCTGACTTCTCAGGCCAGATATTGCATTCTCTTAACTGAAAGACCTCTAAATGCTTTAATTTTTCTTTTCTTTGTTTAGTTTGTTTTTGAATTTCCAAATTTAAAAGTCTATGTTTCCCTAAGGTAGAAGACCCATCAGATCCTCTCCCAGAGGAGCTCAATTTAGAAAACGATGACAAAGACAAGGCAGACATTTGTAAAGAAGAACATGAAAGACATGCCGAGACCTTCAGAGCAGTCTGGCAGAGGTTGTGTTAACACATTAGAGTTCACATCCATGATAAAGTCAGAGGTCACTTCTAACAGGAATGACAGGAGACCATGTCACATAACCAGGCTATGTCACCCTGGCTATGTATCTGAGCTCTTCTATGCTGATGCCCATCAATAGCTACACTTCCCTTTAATCTACTTCATGTCTTCTATTTGAACTGTATGTTGAAACTAGTTATATCTTTCAATATTTTTTTCCGTTTAAACTGGTTAAAGCAGTTTACCATGTTTACAAATAAAAATTCCTCAACCTGGTAGCATCTACTTCCAGGAAAAATTCACGAATGTTCCATTATCCTTAGAACCAAAGTTAAATGCTTTAAATGCCACAAAAAGTTTCATGAGGTCTGTACCAACTACAGTCTCACCATGTTTTCTCAACTCCTCTCACTATACACCCCTTCACTACCATGTGGTTACCCGCTAACCACTATTTTTCAGATCTGTGAACCAACCAATCATCTAAACTGGCAAACATCTAAAAGAAAGAGAGAGAAAAGAAAAAGAAAGAACCATACCTGTTCCAGCCATGGCTCAGAACATTGCATCCAATAGAACCTAATGGTACTTGTGGCTGTATATCTCATTTTATGGGGAAAAATAAAAGTTTCTGGGTAATAAAATTAATGCAAATATCAGCTCTGCTTCTGTCCAACCTATAAGATGAGCTTCTATCTTCTCTTCTAAACACTTCCTGGTGTTTTCCATAAAAATTGTATTCCTTCCTTACACACAAACAAAACAGTCTTTGTTCAGGATGGTTTTGTATTCCACCCTTTGTCCTCCAAACACTATAGACATCCTCGAGATGGAGAATTAGCCTACTGCTGTGGCAATGCCAACTATGGCATCTTACACACAGATGCTCACCAATACTGACTGATGTGAATGCCACAGGAAGTGAGGCTAGATCTAACAAAGCCATAGACCTTAAAATTAACAGATGAAAATAGTTGAGCAAGTGTCTTTGTGGTGGGATGGAGCATCCCTTGGGTATATGCCCAATATTGGTACAGCTGGGTCTTGAGGTAAATCAATTCCCAGTTTTCTGAGGTGCTGCCATATTGATTTCCATGATGGCTGTACAAGTTTGCACTCCCACAAGCAGTGGAGGAGTGTTCCCCTTGCTCCACATCCTCGCAAGCATGAGCTATCGCTTGTGTTTTTTATCTCAGCCATTTTGACAGGTGTAAGATGGAATCTCAGGATAGTTTTGATTTGCATTTACCTGTTGGCTAAAGATGTTGAATATTTCAAGTGTTTCTTGGCCATTTGAGATCCCTCCACTTTTTAATGTGCGTTATTGGGTTGGTTGATGTCTAGTCTCTTGAGTTCTTTATATATTTTGTGCATTAGTCCTCTATGGGAGTGCAGTTGGTGAAAACCTTTTCCCATTTTGTAGCTGCCAGTCTGTCCTATTCACAGTGTTCTTTGCCTTACAGAAGCTTCTCAGTTTCATGAGGTCCCATTTATTGATTGTTGATACTAGTCCCTGCCTTATCTGTGTTCTGTTCAGAAAGCTGTCTCTGGTGCCGACCTGTTCAAGGCTGGTTCCCACGTTCTCCTCTATCAGGTTCAGTGTATCTGGTTTTCTGTTGAGGTCTTACTTTGATCCACTTGAACTTGATTTTTGTGCAGTGTGATAAATATGGATCTATTAGCATTCTTCTAAATGCACACATCCAGTTAGACAAGCACGATTTATTGAAGTTGTTTTCTTTTTTGTATTTTGTCTCTCTGGATTCCTTATAAAAAAATCAGGTGTCATAGGTGTGTGGTTTTATATCTGGGTCTTCAATGTGATTCCATTGATCAACATGTCTGTTTATATGACAATACCATGTGGGTTTTATTACTATAGCTCTGTAGCACAGCTTGAAATCAGAGATAGTGATACCTCCAGGAGGTCTTTTATTGTTCAGGATGGAGGAAGGGGAAACTGGGATCTATTGTATTGGAGAAAAATAAATTAAAAAAAAAAGATTCAGGAAGATAAACCTCAGAGTCTCAGGAAATACCTGAAGTTTACCGGACTTTCAAGAGCCTGCCTTCCTTAAAGGTATATAAACAGTAAGGGTTGTTTACATACAGAGGAGATGCTCAGACCAGCTAAGCTGTCTGAAGGAGACACCCTCCAACCTGTTCAGGTGCCTGCAAGTCTTGCGGTGAGCTGGAGGGGGTCCACATTTCATGAGCTGTCACTCTGGAGTGGGCTTCTGTTGATGCTGCTGCTGCTGTGTGTTCTTATAAAGAAAACCCTCCCCAATAATTCCATAACTAATCCCAATAAACTCATCAGCTCATCCACAAAATAAATAAATAAATAACGGATGAAGATCATGGTAAAGACGCTGCGGTCTTCAGATTTGATGGCGTGACATGAACCTGCTTTTCTCCAAAGCCCACTCTTCTCTATTTTTACCTCTCCTCCCTCCCTCCCCCCCCCCTCTCTCTCTCTCTCTCTCTCTCTCTCTCTCTCTCTCTCTCTCTCTCTCTCTCTCTCTCCCCTGTGTGCATATATGTCTCTCACACCTTCCTCTTTCTCTTTCTTTTATTTGTTATGCTGTGTTAGCATATAGACAACAAGGATAGCATTAAAGAACTCCTCCACTTGGAATAAAGAAGTGGAAGGCTGGCTCTCCTCTGGACAAACTCTTGCCTTCGTCTCTCCCCTAGACAGGCCCAATCAGACACCTTTGCTTTGTTTTTGGGGACAGAGTTACACCCTGTAGCCTGAGCTGGCCTGGGATTCACGACATAGCCTATGTGACCTTGAAGTTGCTACAATCCTCCTGCCTTGGCTTGTTGAATGCTAGGACTACAGGGTGATGCCCAGCTCTTGAAAGGATATTTCTTATTCAACATCTCCGGCATTTGTAAAGCATCCTAAAGTTGGTATGGGATTTGGATAGATACTTAAAGAAATACACCTCAAAAGATATAATGCAAGTGTCTTAAAAAGGATCAAATCGTCTTCACTTCAAAACCAGTCCTTATCACTCTTTTGTTTGTTTGTTTATTTGCTATTATTCCCCCTCCAGCTCAGGTTGGGGGGGGGGTAAAACACACCTGACAACTACTTGGGGTGGACAGCTCCAACCCCTGCTTCCTCACAGTGTCTCTTACATGTATTGCCATTGTTCACTTCTTCTGGAACAAACTTGGACTGTTCCTAGATGTCAACCCCACGTGAACTAGTACTAAATCTCACTCAAACTGTTCCCTTTATCTCCTGAGACAGGGAAAAAATATCTACACCATCACCCCAATTAACCAAAAGAGCCTTCATTTGACCCCTCTCAACCGAGGAGGACTCAGCAACTCCATGCTGAGAACCATCTAGATATTTCACTACATAAAGCAGAAGCCATCATCTCTGTGTGATTACTTAAATTAAAATTAATTAAAATGAAGCAAAACCCAAAAGTCAGCTGCTCCATGGCATTGACATGGACACATTTCCAGTGTTCAATAGTCATGTATAGCTGCTGCTGGCTGTCTCACTGTCTGGTTTAAGTGAGATAACCTCCGTCACAGCAGAACATTCTAGTGGCTGACACTGGATTGATCTCCTTTAGCCCAAATCCAACACACGAAACAATGTGGCCTGAATTTACATTTTCAGTCTCATTATCTGAATCTATATTTCAGCCTCTGCTATCTGAATATTCATTTTTCTTCTTTGAATTGTTCATTTCATTTAAGCAGGTTTTCTTCCACTCTGCCTGCTCTTATGCTGTGTGCACACTTTGATCTGCCCCTAGGCTGTTTTGCACTCTTTTCCAAATATATCTTGCAGAACCTGGGACATTCACCGTCAGGGTCATTTGAGTTAAGAGGCAGAAAAGGAGAGGCTCCCTAAATACGGTGCACATGCACTTCCCCCAATGGCTTGTTATCTCTCCTCGAAATAGCTAGAGCATTTATCTCAGTGCCTCTTTGAGCACTTGGGGGCCCTACTTTATTATTAGACTGGGTGTGTGTTATCATGGGAAAAGCACAGAATTTGTATTCAAAAGTCATGTTTTCCCTCCTTTCCACTACTTCCTAACCACATGGCCTTGGGCAAATCACTCTAGTTTCCACTTCTATAAAACATAGTTTAAAATAGCAAGCACCAAATCGATTTCTTTCACTGATTTTTTTTTTTTTTTGGTGTTGGCTTTTCTAAACCTTAAATGTGTGTATTTTTGAACTCTAGTAAACATATATAGTGATTGCTGTATGGGAAGCCATAAATATCAATGTTGTCTTCAGTGTCTAATTTGTATTTTATCATTCATAATAAAAATCTACTTCGGGCTACATATTCTACCCATGCTACACAGAGAGCAAATACAATTTGTTGAATTTGAACATGAGAGTGTGTCTAGTAGAAAAATATTAAATATATGTATCTCTTTATCTTAACATAAATAATTATATATATATATATATATATATTAGATCTGCATGCTTTTCCCTTCAACTAAAGTTAAGCCCTTAGATATTTGAGCTCTGAACTATGAAGAAGCAAATATAGAGAGGAGTATTATTAATAAATTCTGTTTTTAGCTCTCAATAATTAGAAAGCAAAGTGAAAATAATTTATCCAGATAATTCTCTTTCCCCATTCTGACCTTTTCCCAAATTTTCTTCACTAGCCATGTGTGATGAAAAATCGAATCCCAAATAGTTCCAACTGTTTCATATTCATTTTCTCATGGAATTCATTAATCAGAAATCATAATTGGTATTGCAGTTTTCCTTTCCTTTTCTGAATTTTGAAAGACTAGATTTAAAGTCATGGGTTAAAATAATACTGTGACCTCCTTCCCAGCTGTTCTTCCTCAGCTGTCACATCTCTCCCAGCATCACAGCAGATGGGCGTATGGATGCCTCATGGGTCGAAGGATGTGGGTGTTCTAATTCAGCAATGTGGCCTGGCTTACTGCAAATTGCAACAGAGTTCATGGACATGTAAGTGGGATGGGGCAGGCAGTGTAAAGTGGTGTTTAGATTAGGTAAATACCAATGTAAAGATTAACATTGAAATAGAGAGAACCCTTACAGGATTCTGCAAAACTTTGATCTCACTTTCTCTTTTGGATTTTAGGGCTGAAGAAAAATTAAAGAGAGAAAAAGTGGAAGGGAGGGGCTTTGTGCTCCTCAGAGAAGTGTGGACAGAGAATATACACAGCCAATACTTTGAAATACTTCTCCTGGCTCTTTATCAGGACTTGGACCACTACTGTCTTGTTTGGTAAAAACCAGAAATCAGAGAATGTGAGAGTGAATCACGACCTTCAGGACAGCACAACAGGCTAAGGGGGAGGTCTTCTAAGAAGACAGGTTAGTGGATGTCTTCCAAGAGATGGAGAGAAGTACTCTTTCCTTTTCTTTAGGGAGAAATGTGCTTTTTAAAATTCCTGGGAGAGCTGAGACAAAAAACCTGAAATAGAGTTTGGTTTCTTGGAAGTAGTGATCCTAAAAATATCTTGGGATGGCTTGTCATGTTAGCAAACTGAATAGCTGTGAAGCAAATTAACTAGAGCATGTAGCTGTGTCTGGGAGGTTCTTAGCAATCTGTTTAGCTCCAGGTAAACAGAATGTTCAGAGGGGGAACTGGGAGAGTGACTGAGCCAAGCAATGATTTGCAATTATTCCCATATGGAAAGAGGAAAACAAACATGTTCTATCTTGTAATTGTCCTATAATTTGGCTTCTTTGGTTATCTCATACACACACACATTAAAAATGATACATAATAGAGGGTCTGTCTATGCATATATCTGTGTACTACCTAGTATATATTTGAGTGTTTGGAGATATTTGAAACAGCATCACACAAATGATAAAATGCCAACCCAGGTGATGTTCATACATAATACATCTGAGTCATAACAATAGCAAAAGACTAGCCACTTGTCTGAGAAATATACAAATCCTACAGTAGAAGAGGTGTAAGAAGAATCAATTAACTAAGCCACAGATAGTCTATGTGTACTTGTGGATACATGCAACTTAATAGTACATAAAATTATGTTTAATTTTAGAATTAAGAGTGTGTGATGAGTTCAGATATAGACCTACACCTTTATACACACACACACACACACACACACACACACACACACACACCAAAACAAAACAAAACACATTAGTAACAAAAACAGCGTTAGCCACAATGGCACAATGGCAAAAGATACTTCTGAGGACAAACAATGTCAAAGTTTCAGTTTGGAACACAGTGCAATATGCTCTTTTCCCTCTAAAACAAAACAGTCTCTCTCTTTATCAACCTGCCTTACTTTCAACTAATTTTGTCCACTCAGTTCTTCTTACTTGTATTATGCTGACCTTAACCCAACTTCCTGGAAGATTATGTGATGTTGCACTAACCCAAACAGCCTATTCTGTGTCTTTAGAAACAATAACCATTTCAGAGTCGAGCACATGACCCTCCTTGAAAGAGTTTCATATTCAAGATTGGAAGCAAACTATTGCTATCAGAAAATCATTCCTTATACTAGTTCTTAACTACAAGAATATAAACCTAAATTTCCTGGCAGTTGTTTTCTGCCAGTAAGGAGGAAAAGTGTGTAATTGCCTTAGAAGAGAATGGGATCGAGAGCTAGCTGAAGTAACAGTATCACTGGTCTGTCTTTTGAGTGAGTACAACCAGGACAGAGCCAAGAATCTTCATTGGGTACTTAAGAAGATTAAAAGGCTTTTGAGTCGCTAGGTATAATACTGGACATTTCAATAACATAGACTGGGGCATGCTAGAACTGCTTTACAGTGGGCACAACCAAGACAGAGTGACAATTATTTATTGGGTGTTTCAATGGGTCCAAAGCTTTTGAGCCACTAGGAAAACTACTGGCCATCTCAATAGCATAGGCTAGAGTGCACAGTGCAGATACCATCTGTGTTGTGACAAATGGCAGCTTACATTCATCTGTCTTCATTACCAGTGGGTGGGGAAGAGCACAGTCCTCACTACTGGAAGAAGAATGAGAGGAAGAGGAAGGAGGGGAGGAAGAAGATGAGGAAGAGGAAGAACAAGAAAAAGAAGAGAGAGAGGAAAGAATAAAAGGGAGGAAGGGGCAATACTTCACTGTATTACTACTGGAACAGGGGTTATAATATTTCTTAATGACTCAGTACTGCTGCTGTTGGTGCATTACCTCATGACAAATAAATCATGGAAACAAAAAAAAAGAAAGCAGCCTTAACCCTCAAGTGAAGTAAAAATAAGAAAAGAAAGGGCAAGATCTACCAAAGTCTTGGTGTTAGCCCAGGCTTCAATTAATCAATGGTACTCGATGCTAGGTCTACTAAAAGAGCTTCTGAGATACATAAAGCTACTAGAATTTACAGACTGTGTTTGGATCACCGTCTCAGATCATCAGAGTCCCTTTCCTTGGCTCTTACACTTATCTCGAGGCCTCAGATGACCAATTCTACTCCTCCTAAAATAATAATATTATTTTAAAAATAATAAACAACAGGGACCACTCTGTGTATAACTGAATGTTCCTGCTCTGAACAGCACCAATTGATTTAGGATTCAATGATATAAAATATGAGAAAGGTCCAAGATGTAGAATATTTTTTTCCTCCTGATATTCCCTGATTCTATGAAACAAATGATCAGATAAACAGCTATTCTTATACTAATAATAAAAATGGTATACTGTTCATTGTATTTTTCAAGTTTGAAAGTATGTGTAAAGAGACATCCTTCTTAAGTTTATTTGACATATGGTAATCCTATGGGATACCTAAACATCTAGAGTAATGGGAAGTTCTAGAATTTAGATGCCCAGTAAAACTAAAATCAATTCTCATCTTTTGTGGTTGCACAAAGACTTTGCTCACAAAACATGCAAGAAAGCAACATTCTTGCTTAAATATGTTTGAGCATTTTCCATGAATGCTCATCCTGAGTCATTTACCTATTGTTGTTTTTGATGAAATCCACTGAAACCCAAGAAAAACAACACTCTAGCATATGATCTCATTATTAGTGCATGTCAGAAGTAGCTTAATTTCTTTTACCAAATGATGGTTATCAACAATAGAAGATTGTCTGAGTAATAAAAGGATTAAAATATATCTATTAATTGCCACATAGAATATGATTGGCATCTACTTAAATAATTGCAAGTTAGTTTTGTGGAGAGAGAGAGAGATAAATTAACTCAGTTGAAAGCTACTGGGGAAGTCTGTAAGTTGAAATAAATCTTATTGAGTATTACTAGTAAATACAGCATTTCTTATATTTCTGCAAGTGTAGACTACTCAAACTTTATACTAACCCAGAAAAGGTAATGTCAAGGGGAGAATGATCATCAAACCATTCATCTCACAATACTCTTTTTCCAACACATTCATGTGTAATTAACCATCAAACGAATTGAAAAATCTGAACAGTTTGTGTGGCCACTATAGGAAAAACTTCGTTCTGCTACTTCAGATAAATCTAACTGAATCCCTACCAGGCATTCTATCAGAAAAACAGTATCAGCACTGTCTCTAGACTGTAGACTCTGCCAGGGTGGACACAGGTCTTTGCCTTTGAGCCTTTGAGAACAGAGCAGAAATAATGTTTACCAAGATAGGTTCTTCCCCCAATAATATCTTGGTTGTGACAAATAACAGTTGTATTCATCTGTCCTTACGATTGTTAGGAGGGTAAACAGGACAGTTGTCACTACTGGGAGATGGAGGGGGGATGGAGGAGAGGGGATTGGAGGGGAGAGAAAGGAAGGGAAGGAGCAGTGAACTAATGCCCATTAACAGAGTCAAAAGCGGGTCTACACATCAATTGCATACAACAGCATCATTACACTTAGTTTTCATGAACAGAAAGAGCCTAGGTAACACCTGTTGTGGAAAGCAGTTTGTCTTCTGGCATAAAATGGAATATATATTTTCTTCCCTTTATAATAATAAAAAATGTCTCAGCTGCTATCACTATCAAATTGGAAAAAAAAATATCTAGTAAACATGTGTTTAGCCCCAATCCTGAGTCTATTGATAATTTAGGCATAAAACTTCTGATTTTTTCCTTCCTAATGGATCCTACAAAACAATGTTTTACAAATGCTTGCTAACTTCAAAATAAGTACTCCAAACATAACTCCAAAATAATGATATAGTTTATGAGAATCAAATGAAAGTCACTGATATTTAACCATCATTAAAAACAAAAACTTTTTCATGAGGTACCACTTAGGGTGGCAATGTTCCCCTAAGAGCCATAGACTATCTAACACAAACTCTAGGGCCAGGCACAAAAAATATCGCTTCAAGTTGTTGTTGGTCAGGGGAATAAAAAGACTCCCCCAACAAGGGCTCTTCGCTATGGACCTTTGCTGTCTTTCAGAAACTAAAGGAAAGACCCTATTGATGAAGACACCATACACTTCAGTCAAAAGACTTGGGGGAATCAAGCTGGCCTGTCTTGGGAGCCTCTTTCCTGAAAACTGGCTGTAATAGTGCTGGAAGGAACTAGAAAACTGCTAAGAGAAGAAAAAAAAAAAAAAACATTGCAACTCATCTGTAACTTCCTTGAGCAACAGCAATGGACAGAATGGCAAGATATCCAGAAAGATGTAATAATGACCTTTATATCCTCGGGTAACCAATAGCTATGTGATTGGACTTACGGCCTGTTCAACAGAAGATAATCCCAAACATAGCCCCTACCAATGACTGGTAAGGTCATGGACCATAGAAAGAGAACTTGCTACTGCTGTTTCACCAAAGAAGTATGATTCCTAGCTATATTCTAAATGCTTATCCTTAGAGCACTTATACATGTAGCTCTCATGCATCATCAAAGAAGCCTCTTTTGCAGCAAGCAGACGGAGATCTTTGCAGAAAGCAACTGGTAAGAATGTAGAGAACCAGTCATGGAGTGTCCAGGCCAACTTGCTACATCTACAACCCAACCCTATACCTAAGGTTCAGAGAACAGTATGGAAGAAGTGACTGGAAGATTGTAAGATCCAGAGGACCCAGAAAGAATGTCTGCAGCAAGATAACATCTTATTTATATGATAGGGGCACTGTACCTTGGAAATCTGAACAATGGGATTGCCTAAGTAAGACTGAAAACTCGCCAACACCAACTGACATGCCAAGGGAAATGAGGGAAACCTCGCAATGCTTCATTCCTAGAAAAAGAACAACGGGCAATTCATTGTTGCTGAGAATGGAGAATCAGTCTTCTCCAGCTATGAGGTCCTGATAGTTTAACCAATCCCAAGAGGTTAGAGCTAAAGACATCTGAACTAAATGATGAGTGGGTTACATTTATAAACATATGCATACATATGTGTAACAAGTATAGTTAAAGAATAAAGAGATCAGGAATTTGAGAAGGAGTGGGAGGAATAAGGAGGAATTGGGAGGAGAGGGGAATGGTGTAATTACAGGACTCATATATAAATCCTCAAAAAAATAAATGAAAAAAAATATTCACAAGAAGGAATCGGTGAGATGATGAACAGCATCATGGAGAAAGGAATGCATTTGTGATATTTTTATACTTTTTCCCTTTTCACAACTGAAGGTCACAAGCCTGTGCCTAGTAAATGACTACATGGGATTTCATTTGATTAATCTTTCATTACACAGATTTGATATTTTTCCCAAATAGCAGTTAAAATTCCAAGATTAGAAAAGATTCCATCCTGCATTCAGAATTGGCACAAGGATCCAAAGAAAGCAGTTCTTTGGGGTGGAATTTTATCTGTCATTAACACAGTAACTCATGTTTTCCTTGAATTTGCCTGTCAGCTTTCTCTGGATTGCCTTTAAGTGTAGCTGGAGAAAGCTTTGAGTTGCATCTTGCTTTGTTAGGAAAACTCAAAAGGCAATTTAACACACACAATGAATTCACTGTATTGATAGGACTGATGGCATAATTTTAGCTCTATTACATCATTTCACATTTTTAAATACCTTGGATTATGATTTGACTCTGCTAAGATTTTGATACTTTCTTGGACATTAAGAAAATATATATTCTGCTGACTCTATTGCCTTCCTACTAACACCTGTATAATGACTTTGTCACTACTTTATTTAGAAATTTAGTTTTTACCATGTACAACATTGACATTGGGCAATGCCTGTTTCTTTCCTCATCTTTCTCCTTTTTTCTTCTTTCTCGTTTACTTTCACTACTCTTCCTAAGCATATTCAGCTCCCACATGCCTTGTGAGCTTTAATTTCTATTATTTCACTCCTTAGTAATAACTTTGAAAATGTCAGGGGATTAATTTGGCTTCCATGAATTTTTTTCCTCCTCTAACTTCCTGTTAGCCTTGAAATATCTTTAGAGTATATTACAAACACACACACACACACACACACACACACACACACACACACACACATTTTATTTCATCAAGATTTATCTTTCTCTCTTTTAATTTTTCCTTCTGTGATTCCATTGGATTTTCAGCCCACTTCTCTTGTAGCTCTTATAATGAAACATTATTGAGGGTGTGCTGAGAAGAGCATTAGCAGATGTCTAACCTGATCTGTTTAAATTTCACTTGATTGGGTATCAATGCTCCTACATATGAAGAATATGAAAATTCATTGCTCTTTTTTCAAATCATAATCCAAGGTACTTAAAATGTGAAACAATGTAGGAGAACTAAAATTGTGCTCATCAGTCCTATCAATACAGCGAATTCATTGTGTGTGTTAAATTGCTCTTTGAGTTTTCCTAACAAAGCAAGATGCAACTCAAGGCTTTCTCCAGAGTTACACCTAAAGGCATCATGGACCAGAGAAAGATGTCAGGCAAATTCAAAGAAAACATACTGTTAAAAAAATGAATTTATACCACTTGTTAAAAATATATTTCACCGTTTTTATACTTTTTCTTATTGGTATAAAATTTAATTACATCAAAATTTCCAACATTCACCTTTTAAGTACAAACAGTTCTATGGCTTAAAAAGTACATCAAGTTGTCAGAATTCAGTTCCAAGGATGATAAGATTAAGATCACTTTTCCTTGTTTGATGTGAGCTGAGGACTCTGTTTCTTGAGGCTTCTGCCCTCCATAACATGGCTTCCTCCTCTACCGAACAAATGGTAGAGAAAAGGCTGGAGGCGTACTTGCCACACTTCCTGCCTCCGTGCCTGGTACCTTTGCCTTACCAACCCCCAGCTTCCGCTACTGCTGTGTCTCTGAGCCCTCTGAATCCCTTCTCTTTTGGGACTTTATAGTTGGCTTGAACCACTCAGATAACCCAGGATAAGCTCCCTATTTTAAGGCCAGTAACTTGAATTACATTCACGAGGTCCTCCTCAATGGGACCAAGATCAGTGTTTGATTACACTTTCTTTTTATAGCATGAAGAAGCAGCAGCATAGGGTAAACATCCTCGTAATTCTGCTTTCCACGATGTATTCTTGAAGAAAATGCATAACTTGTTCTACTCACCACAGAAATATAAATGAAGCATGCATTCAGGTAATTATTTTCTTCTTCTCTTTAGATAAAGATCAAGGAGGGTGATAGTATAGAAGTAAAGAGGAAGGTAAAGGGGACTCAGATATTTTGCTAGTAAGAGTATTACTCGGTGTAGCATTGACAGAAGATTTCATGACAAAATCCATTATTTCATTACAAACACAGTTGCCGTTTCTATTCACATATGCAGGAAATGATCCACGTACAAGGTCGTTCATTGCACATTGATTTTTGTAGCCGATGACTGAAAGTAGACTATGAGTCCAGGGCACTAATTCATAAGAAAGTGTAACTTTAGGTCCTCAAGACACAGCACATAGACAATGTAAAACAAGGAACTTTTTACAAATAGAAAATAAAAAGCAAGATAAGTCACATGTCATAGAACTTGAATACTGTGGGGAAAAAGGAAAAGAAGAATACAGTGTTTAAATACACTTGCCCCAAACCTCTATGCCTTTGCTCTGATTACTAAATGGGATCCTAGTGAGGCTAAAATGATCTCTCTTCATGAAGGTTGCTTCTCAAGCACTTTGAAATTGTCTCTTTGATGGTTACTGATGAATTTGTTATACGGCTTGCAGAAGGTTTCAAATCCAGTGTCTGTGAGGACAGGTAGTTCTCTCTGGCCACACTGTTTTATCAGTGTGTTTAATGAAATATTTTGAAATGAAAGATTGACTATCCAGAAGCAGACAAAGATTATTGCTTAGCATCCTCATGTTCACACACAGGCAAATCAGATAACTTGGTGAGAAAAAGACCACCTGCTCTCTTTTGCTGAATAGTTGGGTATACACAGTTCTTAATTATTTTCTACATTTGCAAATTAAATATGTGTATCAATAGTAGAAAATCTTCAGGAGAAACAGAAACTCAATCATCAAAGGGAAACATTCAAGGAAATGGGAAGGGGAGATCCTTGCCTTAAATGGTATTTAAATATTGAAACTATTTCATTTAATTTCCTGGAAAGTCACCTTGGGGGCAAAGGGGAATGTTAAAGAATAAAATGGAGAAATTATGAAGAATTTAATAATTGGAAAAGGTAACTTACTATTTTCACTCAGAGCATTCATTTTCATCAATAAGAAATCTGTAGAAGGGTCAAGATTTTCTTTCATTAATACTTGAATATTCAAATTACACTGTTAGCATCTCGATTTCAGGAAACAAATGAACTTGCTTTGTTAAAGTATATCAATAACTAAATCTATTGGTAGCATACTGTGTACCAGGAAATACCATAAGAAAACTCATCATTTTTATTTTATAAATAATAAAAATATTATTTAATATAAAAATATTAAAATAAAAATGTTATTTAATTGCTGCAAATTATATATTTTATACAAATATACATTTATAATGTTATAAATAATAAAAATACATAATGTTTATATTTTTATACATGAGGATGAGAACACTGAGACCTAGAAGTGTTGACTAATTTTTCCCAAGGGCATGAAACATGTGATGTGGATAGCTGGTATTTGAAGCCTAGAAAGTTTTGAAAGAAATGATGTTCCATTGGTTATGACCGTGCTTGTAGCTTAAGTTTTCCTGCCTTGCCCACAGTCAGGACAAATCTTCGTCACTCGCCAGTCCCACAGCCGCTCAGACCCAACCAAGTAAACACAGAGACTTATATTGCTTCAAACTATATGGCCGTGGCAGGCTTCTTACTAACTGTTCTTGTAGCTTAAATTAATCCATTTGTACAAGTCTATACCCTGCCATGTGGTTTGTGGCTTACCGGCATTTTCACATGTTGCTTGTCCTGGTGGGCAGCTGGCAGTGAGTCCTTCTGCCTTCCTGTTCTTTTATTTCTCCTCTGTTAGTCCCGCCTATACTTCCTGCCTAGCCATGGGCAATCAGGTTTTATTTATTGACCAATCAGAGCAACACACTTGCCATACAGACCATCCCACAGCACAGCCAAGTGCAGACCATCTCAGACACCTGCACTCAGGCCCATGGTCCTAATCATCCTCTATGCAGACCTGCTGGGTAAAGCCACGAGGACCCCAAGAATGGACTCCCACAGGACATACAGAACATCCCACAACACATGCTTACTTTGCAAAAACCCAAAATAGGGAAAAGCTTTATTAGACATAGTTAGAAACTCCATCAAAGAGGGAAGCTTTGGGCAGAATGGTCAAGCACACACACACTTCCCAGTCACATACTATGTTTGGATTAAAATCTGATGCTTACCAGAGCTGGGTTATGTGGACAAGTAGTCCAACATGAAGGAAACTCCAGTTTCCTCATCTACAATGATGTTAATAACCCTCCCTTTGAAGGGCTCTACCAAGAACAAATGTGATTGATAATATATGTAAATCACTTCACAGCCATGGACACATGGCCTGTGCTTAATAAATGATGGCTATTATATTATTATTATTATAGTTAAGCTTGAGTCATGACACTGGAGGGAGCCTATGCCTGGGAAATTAAATTTTCTCCTTCAGTGATGTTGCTCATGTCCCTAACTTCCAGTAGTGCCTAATTCAGCAATGTGTGTTCAATAATTAATCATAGAATGTATTTTATTGCATTAGCCAACTTTCAGCTATTTCATAACTTTATGGAGAATTTGTCATTTTTTAATTAACTGAAATAAAATGTAAAGTAAGAAACGTAGAGAATATTCTGGTCAACCATTCCTAAATTAAAGAGTACTTATCTTTCTGTGGTAGAATGGTCATCATTTTTGATAAAGTTGATCAAAATGTTTCTAACAGTGGCAGTTTCTGCAGCCAGAGAGCAATAACACTATAGGATAAACAATTCTATAGTATGTGGCTGAGAGTGCAAGCTGGTCACAAGACTCCATCATGGTAGAATCATCATATACGAAAAGGCCTAACAGTTTTTGTTTTGTTTTTTTTCAGAACAGAATTAGTTTATTATTTACTTAGATACCAGCACTAACCTATTTTCACCATTTGCCTCACAGTTGATGCTTCCTCACATTGTTGGCCACACTCCTCAGGGTATTTTCAACTTTCTGAGGTCATGACTCCATCAAGAAACAGCTCTACAAGGACAAGTGATTAATGTTTCTAGATGTGGTGAATCCATATCTGATTTAATTTCTCTTCAAATAGGAAATAGATAAAACTTATCAATACTTCAAAGTTATAACACAATGCTGTTCTACCAATGGAGATTATGCCATCAGGTAGTGACCCTTCTGCCTAAAACCCGACTCCCTTCCTGTGAAGGCTAGACTATAATGCACACTGTTCACCAGAGTCTCCAAGGCTCTGTGATCTGCCTTGAGCCTCTCTAAATCCTCTCTGCAAAGTCCTCCAATGTACCCTCACCATCGGATGCTTTCCTTGTTCTGGACTTTCTTCACTTTCTCTCATATGATTTTCCTTCCTGCAAACCTCTCTTCTCCCCTTTACATAAAGGTCCCTCCTTATCACTGAAGTCTAGACTTAGACATCACCAGCTTGCTCAGCCAATCCAAATCCAAATTCAGTTTCAACCATCATACACTGGAACAAGTCTGCAAGACATCATTGATGAAGATCACTGTCTGAAATGATCCTTTTGCTCACATGTTAGATGCCTGTCTCTACTAGACTGAGCATAATGAGAGCATTTAAGAGTACAACAGGTCCTGGGTCTCCATGAGTTCACAATATGAAGATTAAAAGCAGTATCAGAAAGGGAAGTATTCCATAAAAATAATGTGCCTATATCAAACATTTACAGAATTGTTCTTACCATGATACCCTATTCAATTAAGCACAAGTATTTACATAAACTGACAATGTACAAAGTTATAACTGGATATTCTTAAAAGTATATATCTGGAAAGATATATGTACATTATCTGCAAATCCTGTGGCATTTTGTATAAGAGACTTTCGCATCTGTGAATTTTGATGCTTATCGTGGGTCCTGAAGCCAAAGACACCACAGGAAGACTGCATCTGTTTCAACACGGTTGAATCATCAGGGCCTGGAAGAGTTGCCGGTACAGTGCATCCTTAAAGCATGTTAGCTTCGTTAATTATGGAGTACTTAAAGCTTTTCTACAGTGTTTGGATTTTAAACATATATACATACACATACATATTCTCAATTTAATGGAAGAGCAAGGTAGCTCCATCTACCCTGGAATTTGTCTGTTCAAGTTTTCAAAGCCTCATGCTGCAACTTATAGCTCATTTTTATCCTGCCAGGGAGCACGTGTCTTGCAGTATCCAAGGAAGGATCCCACATTAATGACTGTGAAATGTTCAGCTCTGTCAGCTCTCAGCAAATGAGACATCATTTCGCATTTCTTCTGGGTTTAGAAAGCCTTACTATATACAAGTATAAAGTACAACTCCTGCTAACGCACTTCTCCCTGCAGTCAATTCACATTTTGCTTTCTTCTAGGGTAAGGAAATGCAAGTCAGCATCCTCCTCTCTTTTTGCAGTTGCGTTGTAGAGGTGCTTGTGCCCTCTCTTGAACATAACATTTACTTTCTGCATCAGGTTTTCTAACTTTAATTCATAAGTATCTGAATTTCCCTAAAGAACAGCATTGCGCTAGAGATGACCTCAATCTATACAAAAGTATAAGTAAATATGACACATTCAAATGCATATAACTGAGCCAAACTTGTGGTCACTGCCTGTCATCTTAGCTCTGACAAGACAGCAACATCATGTCTAGCCTGGGCTACATAGCAAAACATAGGTTCAAGGAGATGGCTCAGTGTGTGAAATGTCTGCTGTATAAGCATGAAAACCTGAATCTGGATTCCCTGTGTCCACATAAAAACTGATGTGGCAGTATGCAACTGCACCCCAATGCAGGAGAAACAGAGACAGACAGATCCTGGATCCTTGCCATCCAATCATTCTAGTTCAAACAGCAAGATCCAGGTTCACTGAAGGAAGGGCTCTATCTTAAAAATATAATAAGGCAGAGAGTCATAGAGAAAGACATGTAATGTCTCAACATGAGCTGTGGCCTCCATACCCATCTTTACAGGCACAGGCTCCCTATGTATGAATGCACATAATACAACACATAACAATTTTTTAAAATATAATAAAGTACAGGAAAAGATGTCAGTAATTGTGGGGCATTTTGGCGTGATGTGGAAACCTAGTGCAGTGTAAACATTTTGTTATCTGTGAGGGTGACTCTAGCGAAGACTCCTAGAAATGAAGGATACAGAGGCTAAGCCAGCCATCTTCTGAAACCAGGTAAGACTTCCAGTGTTGAGACTGGGACACCAACCCAGCCACAAAACCTTCAACTTACAATCCGTCCAGCCTGCATGATGTGTGGTTTAGAGCTTGTGGGAGTGGCCAACCCATGACTGGTCCAACTTGAGGCCCACATCAGGAAAGGGAACCTGTGCCAGATGCTACCTAGATGGCCCAGAGACATAGGATAGAACTCAACATGACTGGTTAAAAAAAAAAAAGTAATAAAATTATTCCTAACAATATTCTGTTATACTCATAGATGAGTGCCAATCATCATCAGAGAGGTTTCCTCTGGCAGCTGATGGGACCAGATGCAGAGACAGACATCGGAGAAGAACTTGGAAGGAGAAAGGAGTGACAGATCAAAAACATGGAGAGCCGCAGCATGAGCATGTGTCTGGGCTATGTTCCCTGTGTATATGCTATGGTTGTTTAGCTTGACATTTTTGGGGACTCCTAACAGTTGGGAGTGTCTCTGCTTCTTTTGCCTGCTCTTGGGACCCTTTTCTTCTTACTGATTTGCCTCATCTAGCCTTTGTAGAAATCACTGCACAAAAATATATCTAGGAAATGAAGGTTGGGTGTGGGCAAGACAGTATTAATTCTGGTTAACTCTAAGGAAACATGGCAGAGTGCTAACTAAAACAGAAGTTGGTACCAAGGACAGGGGTATTGTTGTGATAGACCTGACCATGTTTTTGTTTAGAGGAATATGGACTTTGGGACTGTGGATCAGAAAAGCAATTGAACATTTTAAGTGCTGCTTAATGGGCCATACTAGTAGGAACATGGAAGACAGTGGTGTTCAGTACAATTTGAGGAAATATGGGATGCTCATTCAGTAGATTTCAGAGGAGGAGAATTTTAGTATGTTGCCTAGAGATCATTCTTGTGATATTTTGGTGAAAAATGTGGGTGCCTTTTGTCCTTGTCTGAAGAGTCTGCCTAAGGCTAAAGTGAAGAATTTGGGGTTAGTTTTGTTGGCAGAGGATATCTCAAAACAGCCTATAGACTCTGTTGTGTGGTTTTTAATAGCAACTTTAATGAAGATTTATAAGGGAAAGGAGCAAGTTGAACAGGGTAAATTACAAAATGAAAAGTTTGAGGAGAAAAAAAAGTATCAGGAAGTAGAATAGAGCTAAATTCTGTGTTCAAAGAAATAAGCTAAGAGATGGAATAAAGGGAGTGGTAACCTCAGGACAAGATTCCACCCAGCTAAATTTTCAGCTTGTGAAAAGAAACTAAAGAAAAACTTAGAGCAGAGTGCAGTGGGGTACACCTTTAATCCCAGCACTGGGAAGGCAGAGGCTGGTGGATTTCTGAATTTGAGGCCAGCTTTGTCTGGAGGTCTAGTTTCAGGAAAGCCAAGCTTAGGCAGTGAAGGACAGAAAGTTGGTGAAGATGTAGTTGAATGAGGGGGCCATGTTTCAGACCCAGCAAGCAACAGAACTTGGCAGTTTTGGCACATGGTTCTGACTTTAGAGTTAAGGATAGAAGAAATGCATTATGGAATTTGTCTCAAGCCTAAACAAAGCCGCTAAGGCCAGCATGTGTCAGGGGTGTTCCTGAATGGGGTCTAGTAGAGAGGCCACAGCATGAAGCTGTGAAGTTGAAGTCGGATTGCCTTGGAGATCTCAAGATGTTTGAGATACCAGAGTCATGGGATAACTGCCCAGGAGAGCTACAGAGAGTGGAACCAGCCCAAGAGACAGAAGTATGTTGCAGTTAGCAAAGCTGAAGTGAGTTGGAGATCTAAAGAGCATTTTGATATATCAGACAAGGAGATACAGAGTTTGGAGTTTGCCCAGCAAGTTTCTGGTCTTGCTTTGGTCCAGTATTTCCTCACTATGCTTCCCTCCCTATGTTTTGGAATGGTAATGTTTATCCTGTGACTTTTTTTGTTGGAAGTATGTGATCTGTTTTTGTTTTTGTTTTCATTTTTATTTTACAGGGGATGACACTTCAGAAATTATATGAATCTCAGAAGAGATTTTGAATGCTGGACTTTTAAACATTATTGAGATTGATCGACTATGAGGACTTTTGAAGTTGGACTAAATGTATTTTGCATTATGATATTATTATAAGCTTATGGGGGCCAAGGAGAAGAATGTGGTAGTTTGAATGCAATTGGCCCCATAATCTCATAGGGAGTGGCACTATTTGGAGTTCTGGCTTTGTTGGAGTGGGTAAGGCCTTGTTAGAGGAGGTATGTCACTGTGGGGGTGGGCTTTGAGGTTTCCTATGCTCAGGATACCACTGAGTGTCTCAGTCAACTTTCTGTTGCCTGCATATCAAGATGTAGCCAGCACCACATCTGCCTGGGCACTGCCATGCTCCCGCAATGATGGTAAAGCGCTGAACCTCTGACTGTAAGCAAGTCACCCCAATTAAATGTTTTCCTTATGTGAGTTGCTGTGGTCATGATATCTCTTCACAGCAATAGAAATCTTAATTAAAACACCATCTTTGCTTCCCAATAGCTCATGCATATCCTCTATTGCTGCTGCTTCTACCATTCATAGCAGACATCAGAACACAGCTTTAATGTGAACCAGGAAACAATGGTTCTTCAGAAATCTTCCAGGCCTTCAGTACCAGACCACTGGGACCACATCTAGCCTCATAGCCCAAACAATCACTGAGTTCTCAGCCTATCCAGTTGGCAGACAGCCATTGTTGGACTACTCATCCTGTATTTTGGAAGAAAATCTAACAAATCCCCTTTGGAATATGTATTCATTGTGTCCTGTAGAAAACTCTGACTAATGTAGGCAGTCAGCCATTGTTGAAGAGACATAGTGAGGGGTCATCAGAATGTGAAGCTGAGTGAGACCATGCTTCTAGTGAGCATAGAGAATGCAGGGCAATGACCACCATTCATGTAGAGGAGGCCATTCAGAGTATGTATTTTGGGCACCAAGTGAAGATAGAGGTTCACGAAGAAAGACTAAATATCAAGGACATCAACTGTTATTTATGAATCTACCAAGAGGCACACTGAAGTCTGACACTAGATAATCAAAACAGACTGTCGTTAGTCACCGGTCAGAGAACTTTGCCAGCAATTGCAAGAGCTTGAATGAAGAGGGCTTAGGAGGGAGCAACACATTCCCTGGATAAGGCTGGTACAGGTGTGCCTAGAAGGAATTCTGCTGAAAACACAGAAAAAAAAGCTGTTCCAGGGGACACATTGCAACAGAAACAGCATGTCCCGGCCTCACCCTGAGCATCTGCCTATTCGAATATTCATACTCGGTCCTGAAAGGAAGAGTGTGTGTTCCTGCGTGGTAGCACCTGGAAAGGTGTTACCTATCATAAAAACAGAGAAGATTAATTAGATTCAACTGGAAAAGACTCAGATTTTGAAATGTGATCTAAAATGGATTTTTAGCAGCTTTCTGAAGTCAGACTAGCTAGATGCCTAGTAGAAGACTGCACACTTTGGGTTTTGTTTTAGGGCATTCATTTTTTTTTTCTTTTTTGAATTTCAAGAATAATTGTAGTAGAGTTTAAAACAAAATACCCTCTGAAGTGAGGTTAAGCTTTTTTTTTTTTTTTTTTTTTTTTTTTTTGGTTTTTTGTGTTTTGCTTTCTGAATACTTGTAGCAGGTGGCTGACTCACAGAGATCGCTGCTCTGCTGAGTGCTGGGATTAAAGGCGAAAGGGGGTAAGCTTTAAATCTTGGCAACTCTCAGGAGGAGGAGGATGGAGAAGAAAAAGAGGAAAAAGGCAAACCATTTGAGTTAAGCCAGAATAGAGGTCAGCCTCGGAGCACATAAATAGCTATGTGGTGAAGTTGGGGTGGGGGACTTTAGAACAGGGGTTTTCAGCCTGTGGGTCATGACCCCTCCTAGGGTGAATGATCCTGTCACAGGAGTTGTAAATCCTGCATATCAGATGTGTACATTATGATCCATAATGGTAGCAAACTTACAGTTATGAAATAGCAACGAAAATAATTTTATGATTGGGGGTCACCCCAACGTGAGGAACTGTATGGAGGGCTCACAGCCTTAAGAAGGTTGAGAGCCATAGCTTCAGAGGAAGGGTGCTAGGGAAAATATGCTTAGAGGGCAGATAAAGAAGGAAAAGTTATACCTTTCTGACTGGTTCAGAAAAGACATCTCCAACTTACGAAGCTTTATGGCTAAAGTTTTGTAACCAACTGTACTGGGGCAAAGATGGTGAAAAGAAAAAGCACACCATCACCTCAGGAACTGGATAATTATGCCTCCCTCTTCTTTAGCCCTGCTTGATGGGAACCCCGTTCCTGAGGAGTGCTCTCTTGTTACGGGGAGACACAATGGTCTGCCGCCACCTGGAGACAGATTCCATTCTGTAGTGTAACATTCCACCTTTGTAGAAGCAACCCTAAAATCACTGGGAAATGGGCTGAAATTGGGTATTAGGTATAAACTATTATCACCATAAAATAAATCTAGTTCCAAAACTGCTCACCAGAAGGAGTTAACGTCTGCTCTAGAGCTTCAGTTCCCGCCCTCACACACAGCCTCCAGGCAGAAGTGTTCATTGAGGAGACAAGAAATGGGAGCTCCCTTCTGGCATTTCTGGCCCGAGATCCAAAGCCATTTCTGGAAGTGTTACATTCAGAGGTCCCTTCGCTAAGCCTGTATAATTAGTTTCTAGCTGCTGTTTTCGGCATTCCCTCCTCAGACAAGGTAATGCTAACTGATGCTTACTGAATCTGGGTGTCAATCCATCTGACTTACTAGAGATGCGGGGTTGTTGAGTTGGAAATCAAGGTACGCATTCCAGGCTTCTCCTCTTCGAGTCCCCCTCCTGCCCGTGCCCCCTGCCCAGGGTCTCCAAGGCTTGACCTGAGATTGACGAACCCAGCGTCTGCTTTCAAGCCCTCAACAACTGTTGGAGTGGCTAGAATCAGTGTGGAGGCATCTCTCACGTGGCTTCTAAAGAGAGGAAGGAGAGAAGACATTTCACTGTCTCTCCATTTTCAGGTTCAACAGTAGTGGGCACGCCTCTCCTACCCACAGGTCCTATGAAGGGACTGTAGTGTCGAAACTGAGGCAAGGTGATGATGTCCTATACCTGGACAGCGT
Source organism: Peromyscus leucopus (assembly GCF_004664715.2). Lineage (NCBI taxonomy): Eukaryota > Metazoa > Chordata > Mammalia > Rodentia > Cricetidae > Peromyscus > Peromyscus leucopus. The sequence continues at coordinate 32,428,809 of NC_051078.1, forward strand.
TTTCCTTACCAAGAAGAAAATCACTAGTGAGAGCTGGTTGTCTGAATAGCAACTCTTACAAGTTTAAACCTAATGTCTAGGGAGTACTTAGATACTAAAAAAGTACAAATTATTTCCATCTTTAGTTATGCTTTCCTGTTGGGTATTTAGGAGCATGAAGGTAGCCAAAGTCAACTATTATACTTTTTACTGTATGTTGAAGGGCTGGTCGCCAGAGGTCACTAGGTTTGCCGAGAGCCTTTGGCTCTCTTGGCTTTTCTTTAACAAGTTGTTCCATAGGTGTGATATCAACGAATTTAACTTCGATGTTAGAAATGTTATTATCGTGGTATGTGTGTGTGTGTGTGTGTGTGTGTGTGTGTGTGTGTGTCTAAGAGAGAGAGAGAGAGAGAGAGACCTATCAGTCTCACCTTTTATATGAATTTTATAACTTAGATTTTCTTAACTTGTCTAGGCTATCAAGCTTTATTTACCCCCACTCTGGAAGCATCTAGTCATTGTAGAAAACATTCTTATTATTAAAATTATCCTCCCCTCATAGTTGCTTTTTGGTTTCTTTTCATTTATTTCCTTTCTTGGGACTGAAGAGATGAGACAGTTCAGTGGTAAGATTACTTGCTGCTCTTGCATAATTCTGGGGTTTGATTCCCAGCACCCACACTGGGTGGTTCATGGCCACTGGTCACTCCAGTTCCAGGGACTCTGACACCCTTCCTTGTCTGGTTTCTGAGGACACACATAAGCCCATGGTGCACATACATACATTCAGACACATGTATATATACATAAAAATATAAATCATTATTTTATTTCCTTAATACCATGAGACAGAGTAACATTAGCACATAAATATTCTGTTTTAAAAAGGTTGACTCCAAACTATTTACAAAGCATAATATAATAAATTAAGATTACCTGTTTTCATACTGTTAAAATTCCCAGGGAAACCTTATAGAAAACACAAAACAGTAAAAATCTTAGTGTGTTTGTGTGGTCCAGGGAATGACCTGCATTTGGCTTTGAATGAATGTAAGTAGTAGATAAAGAGAAGCAACAGATACATAGCAAAACACCATCAAACTGATGTTTACAACAAATCAGCTAAGAAAGTCCAATTAAAACGGTGATGCTGGAGTTATTGTTTAAAGATTTCCTGGCAGAGGGTTCTCCGTTGGTGAACTTTCCATCAACTGTTTTCATTATAGGCAACTTTATATTATGGGATAAACAACAGTAACCTCTGAAGGAAATGTTAACGTGTAGCTGTTCTAAGGGCACGATGCCTTTGTTCTTGTCCTACTTTGTGGTTATTTTTTTTTTTCCCTTGTGACAGAGTCAACCAAACAGCTTGACTCAGAGCAGGATATTTTGGCGAACACTTTGAGATGAATGTGCTTGCATCAAAAGTGGGAGAGCCAAACCCCATCTCTAGAGCCGCATTCCTAGTTTTCTTAATGTTAGTGTGATAACCACCAGGACCAAAAGCAGCTATGGAAATAGAGTTTATTTCCTGCTATGGCTTCCAGTACATCATGAAGAAAGCCCCGGGAGGAACTCAAGGCAGGAACTAGAGCAACGGCCATGAGGAAATGCTGCCTACTGGCTTCCCCCGCATGGCTTGCTTATCCTGCTTTCTTATACCACCCAGTGCCATCTGTCCAGAGGTGGTATCACCCACAGTAGCCTGGGCCTTCTCACATCAATCCTTCATCATGAAAAAGGCCCACAGACTTTCCTAGAAAGGAAACTGGTAGGACAGTTTTCTCAGCTGATCTTCCCTCTTCCCAGATAACTCTAGCTGTGATCAAGTTAACAAAAGCAACCGGGAGAGACAGCTATGCAGTGAGCTCAAACAGCCTGTGACAGTTTGCCAGGATAACAAACACACAAAAGCCATCTGCTCTGCTATAAAACTGAGGAAGATAACTGAGTTACATTTTCTAGAAGATCAGAGAAGACAGAGGCGAAATGGAGGGCTGTACACTGTGCAGGAGACCAGCTTTTGAGTCCAAGAAGGACAGGACAGGCCCACAATTACCTGTATAGATGTGTACAAATGAGTCTTATCATCTACTGTGTCATGGACTGGTAACAAGAATTGACAAGAGAGAGGAAACGTTTTCTTCCCTTTTAGAGCGTGATTAGAGATGGAGGGCAACCATCTGACACCTACAAACTTTATAAGGGCTTGGGTATGTGGCATGTCAAGCTAACAGAAGAGTCCATATTTATCCATGTCTGACTAGAAATCTTCTCTAGTTTTGCTTTGGTCACCAATTTCTTGAAAGCCTATACCCACAGTCAGTTAATGTGTATCTGTAAGTGAAGGCAGACAGGCTGAAAAACTTAATGAATACCCTCCCTATTACAAAGAGATAAAATTGCAGGCTAATGTAATACTAAAATTGATATTTACCACTAGAGGGTATCTTTTAATCCTTTAGCCTAACTTTAAGATTTAGGTCAAACCAAGTTAGTCTAGACATGTCGTGATACCCTCTGGAAGACAAAGGGAGCATGTATTGGAACATCTTCTTTACCTCCTTTGTCTGCTTCCCCAGAGCAACTTTGGGGAAATCCCTTGTCTACCTTCTTCCCCTGGCAAGTCCTATCTGGGAAAAAAATGCTGTCTGAGTAGTTGCTCTAACTGATGGAGACCCAAGTTCCTATTTCTTTTCTTAGCGAAAACCCACCAGTTCTGTAACCATATTCACTGAAGGGTAGATAGTCTACCTGCTCTGGCTGTATTAGAAACCACCAATTCTCTGACCTGTTCTTTACAGATTTTATCATTATTCTCCTTAATTTATGAATCGAACTAGTCATAGTTTCTAATAATGACATGTTATCTGTATATATATTTTAATTATGTTCACATCCATTACCATTTCTTGCCTGCTTCCCACTTCCTATAATCACACTATATCTCCTAACTAGCCAATCTTTGACTTTCATGTCTTTAGTGTGCATGTGTGTTTCACTGTGAATCAGTGATTCTAATTTGTGTTATTGACTGGAGTTTGGTCATTGAACCAAATGTAGTAGTAGTGACTACACTGCTAAGGAAAATGTCTCTCCTTCCCTCAGTAATTATTAACTGTCTATAAATCCTCAGGAATAAACAGGTTATCATGAGCCTTACCTTCCCTCCATGTTGAAATGTTGTTGGCAGGTCCAATCTTGTTCGGTTTTATGTGAGCAATCACAGCTCTTGGAATTCCAGAGCGCACGGACTGTGCCATAACTGGAAGACAGCATTTCCCAGCATGCCACACTCCTAACTCTGGCTTTCATTTTTACTGCCCTCCAACCCCCGAGAGTGCAATATTCCTGACATCTTGGAGGAGGTGACATAGATGTCCCATTTAGAGCTGATCATTCGACAGTAACTCCTCAGCATTCTGAATCGTTATGAAACTATGCAGTAATCACTGTCCATGTAAGAAGAAGCTTCTCTGTCGGTCTGGCTTTGTAATTCCACAAGTTGTTTGCCAAATTAATCTCAGTGTACCAGTTTTGTACTCTTGGAAGTATGCTCACTACGTAACTAGTACCTATCTATCTAGATGTGGGTTTGTATGCCTACCTAAGGGCAAGCTCCTTTGTTGTTGAGACCTTGATCCATGCTAATACACATGTTTCTAGACAAAGGTATGATGTCAGAAGAAGCTGTCCACATGTTTTTGTTGTTACTGTGTTAATTTTTATCTAGGATTATTTAGTAAATCAGTTCCATCACCAATTAGAAGTACAGCCATTAATCTTCCAGTATGTACTGAAATATCAAATCTATATGAGCCCTCTTATGGAGTCTGCTATGTGTATAAGTCTTATTATTTTAAAAAAAGGTTTTGCCAATAAAATGAATGTTATTACTTAAAATATTTATTTATTTATTTATTTAGTTAGTTATTTAGTTAGTTAGTTAGTTATCTCTCTCTTGAGATACTGGGACAAGTACTAGATGTAACCAACAAAGTGAATCTCAACTTCACAGAATTTAGTCATAGGACAATGACTTTGAACAAGTCATTTGAATGAAAGGGAACTGCAGTGGGCAGCTTAGAAAGAGGTGATGTTTAAAGCTGACTTTTAAAGAACCACTGTGGGAAATTGAGATTTCACATTCAAATCGACAGAGCTAGAATCATATGCCTCAATTTTGCAAAGTTCATAATGTGAACAGCTGTGCTTTTATACCAAAATACCCCTGGGGTAATCTGGAAGTCAAGGGATAAACACAATGCACACTTCTGGGGCCTCAGTTTCACTTGAAGATTTGGAAAAACAAACATATTTTATATAAAACAAATATAGATATGTTATGTGGTAGACCGCATGCACGTTAAAGATAAAAGATGAAACTTCAAAGAAATTTCACACTGGCTGTGATTTCCTTTGAACCCCAGACTCCCTAGAGGTGTATCTGCGCTCTTCGCTGCCTTTGGGGGCACCTTATTAAAAAATTTACATTCAGCAAAGAGTGTGAGAAACATTTAGTCAAAGAGATTCTGCTTGGGGCCGGGCATAGCGGGATAGCACTGGCTAAGCTATGCTACCAGTTTCCTCAGGAACAACATAGAAGTACCATCTGCCTCTCAGCCTTGCTGGACCGAGCCAACCAGAGAGCAGCAAAGACGCTGTCCTTGTCACTGCTAGCTGTCAAATGAGCACTCGGTAAATGTTGGTCACCTCTTCCCAACGTCAATGGAATAAATAATTTGTCTGGCAGCTTTTTGTTTAGACTCAACACAGCCAGCGCTGCAGAAGGAATAAGCAAAGAAGGCAGGTTTCAGGAAGCCCTGCACTAGGTTCCCATCTGTTTAGCCATTAGCATAATAGCAACTATTATAACAGCTCACAAATGTGAGTGCGTGTGCGGTGAATCCGAAACGCTTCTAAACTGTAATCTAAGAGAAGAAAACAAACAAACCTACCCATTGCCCATATGCTGATCGAGTTTTGCTCGATGTTGCTATTTTCTTTTTAGCCATTTCCTGCTGGAAGAGAAAACAACCGAACATTGTAAAACAACAAACGAGTATGTCCAGTTCCTCTAGAGCAGTGGTTCTCAACCTCCCTGACACTGCAACCCTTTAATACAGTTCCTCATGTTGTGGTGAGCCCCAACTGTAGAATTATTTTCATTGCTACTTCATAACTGTCATTTTGCTACTGTTATGAATTGTAAGGTAAATAAATATCTGTGTTTTCTGATAGTTTTAGGCAACCACTGCAAAAAAGTATCTCGACTACCAAGGGATCACATCCCACACAGATTGAGAACCACTGTTCTCATTCATGGAGCCTCTGACAAATGCTAAAATAGATGAACAAATAAAAGTGAAATTTTGATGGTTATGATTGTAAGGATATACCAGTAATTAGTCCTTTAGGTTTCGGTACATTATTTTCTGATTCTTAGAATAAATCTTTCATTTAATTTTTTTTTTATCTCAGGTGAGTTTTTCTTTCTCTGTGAATATCAGCCCTAATGAATGAGGTAAACTGAAAAATTTTAACAAATTTAGCTGATTATATCTTGATTTTTTTTTAATTCTAGAGAGACACATAGAGAATAGTATACATTAAGATACTTTTTAATTTTCCCATATTCTTTAAATCTAAAAGAAGGGTTCTGTATCTTAATATTCCAAATGACTAATAGTTTATAGTCTCTTCATTTGATTGGGAGAATAAATATATCATTGTGCATGTGTGTTCTAAAATATTTGATATTTAAAATTGTTATTGTATAGTACAAGAGTTATGGCATGAACTTGAGTCATTAAATTAAAGGATTATTTATCCAAATCCTCAATAGTGCAGATAGGAGAGGTTCATCAGGGAGGTGGCTATCAGGGCTGAGAGCTGCTACTCTGTCTTGGAGAATATCCTGTTCAGGTCAGCATGTGTAAATAAGACAGGTCTCCCAGCCTCCATCAGGAAAGATGTTGAGAAATGATTACCAGTGACTAGGATTCTGCAACTCCTTGACTTCCTACATGTTTATAAGTGGTATAAAGCAAGGCTTCACTCCCTAATAGTTCCCGAGATTAAAGTCATAGGATGAAGGTCTTTTCACTGTCAAAAGCACAAGCATGCCAGTGGCCATGAAGGAGGACAGAAAGCATCTGGTACTGTTATTAAGTGTGTGAGCTTCACATGTCCTTAAGGTCTCTGATCATTGGCTATTCTGCCTTATTAGACCTGTATAGGAATGAAAAAGTATTCTTAGCAGCAGCTGTGTGGGGGCAGAGCTTTTCGCCCATGTGTACAGCCATAGCAATGCTTCAATTTCCCACCTTCACTGAGCAGACGGATGCTGACTGTCAGTGCCTGCCTTATTCGAATGTGCAGTGACCCATCCTCTTCTTTCTTCCGGGACTCAAGGAAACGTGACATCTCTCTTCATGTTCAGCAGACTCCCATGCTTGCCGTGGACCACACAGGTCCTGCAGTAGAGCCACCTGGTACCTTCCTGGGGCAAGCTTCCTCCTGAGGCCTGGCTGAGCTTTCAGAGCCGTACAAAATGCTCGTGTTTAAAAATCAAGAGAAACAAACCCCACAGCAGCAGCTTTCCATACTGTTTCCTCTATCAATTCTTTCTCATGGATTTGTAAAAATCCATGGTTTTTATGATGCTTTTTTTTTTTGCAAGCAAGATTTTTATTCTTCCTGCAGATCTTAAATCAATTTGATAGTTTTAATTATCTAAAAGAAAGACTATATTTTTTTTCAACTTTAATTCTCCTTCCATCTAGTATACAATGCATGTTTAATAAATGCCTTTAATATTGATAAGATTTTTGGTGAATGAGCATATATATATATGTGTGTGTGTGTGTGTGTGTGTATACTAGACACAATGCTAGACACATCCTGTGATGCTCCACTTCTTTGTTTCCTAGACTTGAAATGGCCTCCATGGATAAACAGTCAGCATGTTGTCATTACGAAACCTAAATTCTATATCTATGTCTTTTGGTATAACTCAACCTAAACCCAGGACATCTCAGTTATAAATAGCAGAATCCAAGACAGTCAAGAGAAAGAGAAAGACCACCAGTGGCTGATGCACTCTAAAGGGAAAACAAGCCCTTAGAAATAGCAAATGATAGGCAACTCCTGGGGACAGTGGCGGGGGACATGTCATTTCACCAGCGGAATTTCCCCCGCAGGTATTGGTGTGCTATTTATTGCATAGCAAAAATAAATGACAAGTTAGTCGTACAAATCGCATCTGCCATTGGAGAGTATGGCAGTTTTGACAGACGGTTTAATATACGTAAGTGCACCCTCAGCCGGTCCACATGTTGGTGCAGAGCTCGTAGTTGCTCATGGTGATCACAATATCTAAGTATCTTCAGCTGCTGTTCTTTAGTAATAGTCAATACCTTCGGTGTCTATGGTGTGCCATGTCACCCCCTCTTCCGTGGAGCCCCTGCTTCATGTAACAGACTAACACGTCCAAATGTAAGTTCTTTACTATGAACAGTACTGACTTTTGGCTTCTTATAGCCATAGAAGTAGCTCTAGAAACTCATTCAAGGCTCCCGATTTTGATTGTAAGTACTCACTATAATACTGGATTAAATGAATGCCTGTGAGTGATAGGAATTTGTAGACTTCGTGGAGAGTGTTAGGAAGGTGTTTCAAGTTAATAAACCGTCTGAGGTATAGTTCATACTAGAGCATGGACCAAACATGCATGAAGCCTGGAGTTGGATCACCAGATCTGCTTGTGTGTGTGTGTGTGTGTGTGTGTGTGTGTGTGTGTGTGTGAAAGAGAGAGAGAGAGAGAGAGAGAGAGAGAGAGAGAGAGAGAGAGAGAGAGAGTAAAGAAAGTACCCAACTGCAGCCATCCATATTCAGTAACTGACACAGTCTCACAATCCTAGTCTTCAGGCTCTGAAATCCTCCAAAGGTGATGATGGATGTCTGCCTGCATTTTTCTGTTGCACTTGCCATGTCCCAGATGAAAGATGCTTTTTTTTTGGTTCTATTTTTCTTATGTATTCATCTCTCATACAATACACCCCGACCAAAATTTCCCTCTCTCTATTCCTTCACACTCCCCCCACCACCCACCTCCCCTCTTCCCATGATCCACTTTGACTTCAGAGAAGAGCAGGCCTTCTAGGGATATCAACCAAACACAGCAAAACAAGTTACAACAAGACTAGGCACAAAAACCCTTCTAGGTGGCTGGATGAGGCAACCCAAGAGAAGGAAAAGGGTCCCAAGAGCAGGCAAAAGAGTCAGGGACAACCCCACTCCCACTGTTAGGAGTCCCACAAGAACACCAAGCTAAATAACAATAATATATATGCAGAGGACATAGTGCAGACCCATGCAGGCTTCATGGTTGCCACTTCGGTCTCTATGAGCCCTGTTTAGTTAATTCCATGAGGCATGTTCTTTTGGTGCCCTCTACCCCTCTGGTTCCTACACCCCACCACCACCTTCAGCTGGGTTCCCTGAGCTCCACCTAATGTTTGGGTGTGTCTCTGCATCTGCTCGCATCAGCCACTGGGGAAAGCCTCCCTGATGATGGTTGGGCTAGACATGAAGAAGGATGCTTCTTTTCCTTTCCTATCTATGTATTTTGCCCAAGCAGAGAAGAGCTCCTGAGAACTGCCAGAGTAAATCTGGCTTCAGCAAATTTGCAGATCCTGGCCTGCTCTCAGTCTGCTTTGGCAACCGTAGACTCCCCAGTCTTTATTCTAACAGAATTTGATCTGAAAGGCAAGTGAGGAGCTGGCAGTCTTTTCAGGCTGGTTGGGGATACCCTGAGAGATACAATTTAATCTAGCATCAGTCCAACCATCTACTTTTTAGAACAACTTTTGTGAGGAGTTGTCAGAATTATGTGGCATCCTGAGTTTAACCACACATGGTCTTGGGAAATATATTTTATAAATCTGAAGTTCCAGTGACAGTATTCACTCTTCCAAGGTAGTTATAGAAGTTATCTGACACAATTTCTTCATTCATTCATTCATTCAACAAATATAACTTGAGTTCCTACCACACAGCAATCTCCACAGTAGGCGCTGGGAACAGACGTAAATAAAAACAGGCAAAGACCATGTCTCTGGAAGCTTATGTCCTGTGGGGAGAAGAAAATTTTTAAGCAGATATACATGAGCAGTGGTACACCTACAAATAACGACACAGGGTTGAAACAAACAGAATCTGTGCGTGAGGACAGAAACAAACTCAGTGATGAATTGAGAGCTTTCTGAGAAGATAATATTGCAATAGATGTAGGGGGACCAGAAAGATGACATCCAAGAAAAGGCTGGTGGGGAAGCAGCTTTCTGGCCAGAGAGCAGCTGGTGAAAAGAACAAAGCTTGGCATGCTGAAAGATGAGCCGCTTGGATCAGGATGAGCAGAGCCATGCACAGTGAGATAACCTGGAAGAAGCAAACAGAAGCCAGACACTAGAAGGGTCGTTCAAGCTGTAGAAAGAAATCAGGATTCTGTTCTAATTGAAATAGGAAACCACTGAAGGGATTCAATGAGGGAAATAATAGATTTCACAAACCTAGATCCTATTTTCTGCTGATTTAGAACTGGTTGTCAAAAGGGGGAGCAGAAACTGGGAAACAAATCGGATGCTGTTGCCCAGGGATTTGAATAAATGACCATGCAAACAGCGAAAAGTGTGGAGATTTACGATATGCTTTGGAGAGGGAGACGTCAGGGTTTGCTGGAAGATTGGATTCAGGGGGATGGTGCTGATATGAGGAATCCTGAAGGCTGTCAGCTTCCGGGTGAGAACACGTGTGGAATGGATAGCAGCATAAGGAACTCTGATGGAGACCTCTCAGAAGAGGTCAATTTGAAGGGTAGTGAGGACAGAGGGGGGCACATGAGCCGGGTGAGAAATCAAGACCTTTGGGAGAAGCTGTGTGTGCAAAACCCCTTGATCATGTGATACACCTATTTGACGGTAGGTCTCAGGGAAAGAAGAGTTTAGGAAATGATAAGTAGAAGTCACCTTATGTATGTAGAAAAGGAGGGGTGAATCCACCTGCCCATTCTTCTGTAATACTTTAAATAATTTCCTTTTTACCACCTAATTTATTTAATATTGTTTTACAAGTTCAGTAAATGTGCAGTTTAAATCATAAAATTTTATTAAATATGGGTTTTTCACGTTTCCTATGTCTGATTTTTCTTTGTGGAAGCTGGAGTTGGCAATGCAAGACGAATTTTTAATTTAATACAGGACTTTCACTGAGTATTATATAAGCTGTTTTTTTTCCTCTAATTCAGTGATCCCAGTTAATGTCTAGTGTTTCCTGCTAGTTCCAAGAAAATTCACATTTGAACATTTCAGTCATAACGTGGAATTGTTAAAAGAATCAATTTACCTGAAAATTTTCTAAGGTTGGTGGTCCTATCATTAATTACATTATCTTTCCTTTGTATTTATTTATTCATAAAACTAACATTTTAGAAAGTGTTCTAGGAGAGAAGGGAGAAAAATCCCAAACAGCTGTCATTTTCTTCAGAAGCACACAGGGATTCCCCCATCGATACCCACCTTGCTACCATTTGTAACACACTAACTAAACTCCCTTTTTACTAAAAATACTAAATTGCCATCAGCTTGGCATCATTGATGTTCCAAAGAATAAAAAATTTGATGGTACTGCACAGTAAACACTTCCCAATTCGTTTTGAAATACCTCTGATTTCTGAGACAGAGAACCAGAACGCGGAAAGAGCAAATACGGCATGACTGAGAAGCATCCAGGAGGTTGTAATTACAAAAAGAACAATGGAATTCTCTGCTCATAAGCTGGGGAGGTTTTTGTTAACAACAAAAAAAATCTAGTCATGAGTACAATTTTATTCACCTCCAAAATGCCAGGCTTCTTGGATGTGGACACTACAGTGCTTGCTAATCATTTGAACCGTAAGTGGTAATGAGGATTATATCATTTCATTGGAAGTGAAAATGTTCTAAAGCCTTCTTCTGGAAATTGACAGCTTGTAGTTAAAACTATGTGACATGTTGTAAGGTCTGAACATGGATTCAACCCTGGGCAAGCTCAACTGAGCCTGGCTCTGTTTGAAGTTTTTGTCTTTCAGCTATGCATTGTTTGATGTCAGAAATCTAGGATTTTTTTTTTCAGTGTAATTCCCCTTCCTTGGGATGGACAAAAGGAATCTAAATTATTGGAAGTAATGTCATCAGAAATAGTCTGTCACACTTGGTTCCCAGCCTGAGCGCCCACAGGCAGAGTGTGCCTGTGCTATGTGCCTGGTGTTTCTCAGGCTACCTAGCAGACTGTGAAAAGCATTTACGGAAGAGAGAGCATGAATGAAAAGGCTGAGAGCACATAGGATAAACCCAGGGCGAAAGCACACACACACACACACACACACACACACACACACACACACACACACAGCTGTCAAAAAGCATGCAAAGGAGGCCAGAAGTTGCTGAGATGATGGACACTGAAAACAGGAATAGATGCCCAGAGGCTAAGCACACAGGCTCTGGAAGCAGACTGCTTTGCTTCAAGCAGCTCTGCCTGAGAGTGACTATGACCTTGGCTGGGAGGTTTGACACCTCTGAATCTTGCTTTTTCATCAATCTAATGAAGATAAGAATAGCATCTACCTCCTAGACTAAGATGAGATTTAAACAAGTTAGTATGTTTAATGGATTTTAAATGGTTCCAGGCAAGCAATTCCACTTGGGAAATATTTACCTTCTATTCTGAGAGCTTCCACAAGCCTAAAAATTAGCACTATTTTTTGCTGTTTTTTTTTTTTTTTTAACTTTAGGATGAGCAAACACTTACAATTACTCAAGAACACTTTTAGTAGGAAAACAAACACATAGACCTCCACTCCCAACACACACACACACACACACACACACACACACACACACACACACACACACACACACACACATTTACAGTTCCCAACCCCCAAAGAAGCTCTCAAATCATGGACCAGGAGTAAGTAAGGACACAGAATGAATTTCAGGAGTAACCAAGTGGATTTCAATTGAAAAGTAATAACCAGAGATTAAAGAAGTTTGTGACAGCTCCAGAATGGGCACAAAAGCCCAGACTTGTTGGAGGTTTCTGCTGATCTCACCAGGGTTTGAAAGAGCAGAGCCCTGGGAAGTGAGTGCTAAATGTATGCAGACTTAATAAAGTCTTTGAAAGTAATAAGAATCTTGGACCCCTGCACACAGAAGGTACTGTAAAAGGAACTGTCGTTTACCTAAATAAAAGAATGTCAGCGTTTCCTTAGTCACAATTCAAACCCAGGGTCACCTGCAGCTGATGGTCACAGTACTGTTACATCTTCTGCCATGTGCAAAGCTTTCAGCAAGAAGCAGTTTGTAGCTGTCTCCTGTCTCTTGTTCATTTTGTTGTGTTTATGAAGATATGTTTTAGCTGTGTTTATAAACATTTTCTTCTCAGAGAAAGCCTTTGAAGTATAAAGATAACACTAAAAGTCTGAACACAAGCTGCTAAGAAATGAAATCCAAAGGACATGCATTGGTAAAGGTTTTGTTTTATATGCCTGGAGACTGCAAAATTACAATCACAGTTATTCTCCTACCTTCCTTGGGCAAACCTGGTAAATTCAAGATATACTAAAGGGTTGATTTCATATCTGACATTGTCCTAAATAATGTCCTCCAAATTTGCATGGAAAGAGAATTGCTGCTGTGGGTTATTATGCAATAGTTCTTACTATACAGGAACAATTACACAGAGATCCCAGGAACTCATTGCTTCTTGAATCCTCAAAGACCAGCTCTAGGCTGGATGGGTCCTTCTAAGGATTCTTAGGACTCAGGCTTCAGTTCCTCTTGACCACGGTTTATTACAGTGAAAGGGAGTCAGAGCCACCAAAAGGAAAGGTACGAGGAACAATTCAGAGGGCCAGGCACAGGCCACCAGTTCAGACATGAGGAAGAGTTTCCACCCCCTTGTGCAGTAAAATGCTATCCTACGCTGAGGCTTGCATGTCTTAATCTGTCTTGTGATGCTGTGACAACATCCTTGAGACCAGGGACCTTATGGTGGTGACAGAAGCCTATTCATTAGCAGCTGTGAAGACCTGGAAGATCAAGATCAAGGCAATGGTATCTAGTGAGGAACTTCCTGACATGTCATCAATGAGGAAAGGCAGAAGGGTAAAAATACAGGAGAGTAAGCCCACACCTGTGAGGTCTTTGGAATATTATGTCAAATACTCCAGAGTAGCCCAGGCCTCTCTTCTGTACATACACCGGAGCTGATTTCTGCTCACGTTTTAAATGCTGAAGAGAAAGGGCTTTAACATTCCTGACACCCCTGAGGTTGACTTGTCTAATTAGACTGTCAGAAATGGCAGTAAGGTTTCACAATACAGGCACAGCCCGGAGACAAGGGGTCAGTTCTGTGAACACATCTCATCACCATCACTGACCACTGTCTTCCCGTCTCCTCTCCCCACTAACGATCCCTCACCCTCTGCCACTTTTGAAAGACTCTGATGTACCAGTCAAGAAGAACAGAATCCCATCTATCAAAAGCATGGGTGGTTTTGCTAGAGAGGATCCTCACAATTACCAAAAAGTATGTTCAAGTGTCTATGTCAGAAACGCAACTGTCTTGAAAAATCTGTCAGCTCTAGTTCTCTTTGAATTAAGATGCATAATGAAATACAAGAAGTCAACAAATAGTTTTTAATGTCGCCCTTCCTTGGGCCTGATATCATCAGTTACTAAACTCCATCAATTCCAGTTCCTACGATATTTCCAAAATCTTCCTAACTCTTTCCATGCCCATCTGCCAGAGTAGCCCAACCTTCCATGATAACTTTATGATAGGTCAAGACACAGTTCTCACTGGCTCTTGCATACTCCATTTTGACCTTGTCTCATTTATCCTTTCTCTCATAGACAGGGTCTTACAGATTGGTTTTTAAAGCTAGGTTACCCCTCATGTCTCCCATGTATTAGTGACAATGATGTATCCATCCTGCAAGGAGATCCTGTCCAGCCTGCAGTGTGTGATTATGCCCCAACTTCATCCTCTATGCCTCTTGCTGTCTGAGTACTACTCAGAAAGACTATGCAAACTCAGCTTCTGTTGACTGGCTATCCTTGCGATCAATTCCTCTCTTCAGTTACTTGCTTAATTTCTTTTGATCCTCTTGATCTTGACTTGAAAATAAACGCCATGCAAAAACATCCCTAATTGCGTCTCTCTCCAAACACACACACACACACACACACACACACACACACACACACACGCATTCTCAGTTGCAATATCCAGCTATTCTCCAACATCTTATTCTCCTCTGATGCTGTGTCTGATCCACATTAACCAATGTGAGTTGTGTATTGCACAACACTACCTGTGGAACAGAAGTTACCTGGGGGCTGAGACTCCTGTGTGCTTTTGATGACTCTATTCCTATTGGCTAGCACAGTCCCTGGCACATCCTGCATTCTGAATAGACAGACTGAGTGAATCACCAGTCAAGCTCTCTTGATTCCCTATGGCTCACAGGACACATTTTTTTTTTCTATTTCAATTTTCTTTTTGCCAGATGCATGGATGAATTTCATATCTCTTCCCCCCAAAGAACCACTTGTGCCATCTGAATCAGACATCTAGGATGCACCTGTGGCTCCTCAGTTCTCATTTACTGGGACATCAAAGGCACAGCCCTCGCTTTTGATTGTCAGTCATATTTTATTCAGGACCGGCTCATCGATGTTGAACTTTTGAGTGTCGTCCTTATTTTCCTGTCTGCGCCATCTTCCTGTGCATTCATTCTGAAGAGAAAGCCATCCAGAAATTCTCAAGTTGTTGGCTTGGGTTGAATTGAATTAAAATTTCAGAGTTTAGCTTTTATGTAAATATGATTCATACATCAAAACAGAAACAACTATAAGGCAACATAGTTCATATGCACTGGAATTTAAATAGCTTCTTTTTAGGAGGTCTGATTTATCAGCAATTAGATAAAGTTGCAAAAATACAGATAAGCTTCTTCCTCTAATCCTTTCTTCCCTGCATTCCTCTCCTCCTTCCTCTTTCTTGTTCCTTCAGTGAAAAATTAAGCACATAACACATAACAACCTTCTCCAGTTGAGCAATACCACATTGCCTGAGCTCTGAACATCTCCATAGCTATTTCTGTACCTATACCTCCTATTCCATCTATACCAATCTCCTTGACTAGTAGCAACTAACTTTTATAGAATTCACCACATCACCCAGATTTCTTAAGATTTTAGGGTTGTGCCTTTAGATTTCATTTTGTGTAGATGACAATTAGCTAAATACTTTTGCTCTGTGCTTTTCATGCCTGCAAGCTTCCTAATGTGTAAGTGATGTAGCTAACCCATTTTTCAGTAACAATAACATGAGATCCAAGTGAAAGACAGAGGTTATTCGCTGGCCACATGTGGCAATAGCAGCATATAAGCCTATACTAATTTTTTTTCCCCTCCGTTACTTTGCACTTGCTCAACAGACTTTGTTG
The DNA here is from genome assembly GCF_004664715.2 of Peromyscus leucopus. Taxonomy (NCBI): domain Eukaryota; kingdom Metazoa; phylum Chordata; class Mammalia; order Rodentia; family Cricetidae; genus Peromyscus; species Peromyscus leucopus. The sequence continues at coordinate 32,444,344 of NC_051078.1, forward strand.
CTATGCTTAAATCTGGTAAGTTACTTACAGTATAAACTGTAGTGTTTTCTTAGCATCATTTCAAAACTGTGCTTTTGCATTGGAAATGCCTGTAAATATCTGGTTAGGAAAGAGTTTGGTCTCATTCAGAGAAGTCTGTCTTTTGTCCATTGGTCTTAGGAAGCTGTCATTAAATACTAAGAATTTCCTGAGTATGATAAGTATCTTTTTATCCATAGTGAGCCTTTGAGGCCACTCCTGAGAGTTTATGTTGATAAAGTGACTCATGAGCATATCTTGTCCCTCTGTTCATGTGGCACCAGTCTGATCTGTGGAGAAAGTTTGAACGTATCTATCCAATTATGTTGTCAATCACTCCAATCCTGGACTCCAAACTGAATTCCAGGCTTGCAAAGCTTTCTACCTTTATCATAGGTCTATGTTGCAGAACAGCATTCTCTGAGGAAATAGGAGCTTCAGGTGTGGAGTCCTCCTAGACGCTATCTCATGGGAGTTTTCCTTTGACTGTCAGAAATTGTGACCGTGATGATAAAGACTTTTAGTGAGTCCTTTCAGAGAATTGTCCAGCCTAAGGCTGTTTGGGGAAACTCCCCCAATTTTGAAGGTACTGTTAAAATGAGGAGAGAGGTACCTTTTGACTTTGTAGTTTCACTAATATCATGTGATATCTCAAAGCAAACAAACTCAAAAAGCATCAAAAAAAGTACACATAATAAATAAAAGGGATTTATTGTAAATATGTACTAGAAGTCATAAACCATAGAAAGAAAAATGTTTGACATTACAAATTAATAAATGTGGCAGTCACAGAATGAAATTTAAACTGTGTGGCCTTTTCCAATGAATACAAAAAGTTGCAATATTTTTAATTTTTTTTCATAAGATTAAACGTAAATTATTGATATGGAAAGGTGAAATCAATGACTTACTACCTGGAAACTTGAAAACATATGACTATTAGCATCCTCATTCCAATGCCTTGATCGTACTTATCACTATAATCTATTCCTAATCACATTCTTGACCTCACAGGTTATATATTATTTTCTTATTTCAGTATTTCATGTGTTTGCCTTTCTTCCAGACATAATTATCTCATATCTGTATCAGACTAACATATATTCACCTTTAAGGTATACATGAGATTAAACTTAAATTGGCATATTTTTGCCTCTCCTTTCATTAGATTTATTCCAAAATGTGACTTAATGAATATTTATAAGATATGAACATATACAAACATGCAATCAGTAGATGTGAGTTTGAATGTTGGTCTTTTTATATATAATGCATACTTTATATTTGTAAATTATTGGTTGAAATATTAAGGCAACTCCACGTAGTTAAAAGGGAGGTTTTATTTTGTGGGGTAACTTACAAGTGAAGGAATAGGTTACAGGGTCTGGGAAAGGTGAAGTGCAGTCCAGCGGTGTTCTCTGGAGAACTCTGCTCGGTCTACCTCCAGAGTCCAGGGTTCAGGAACCAAGAGAGGGCGGCACATCCAGATCTCCGGTCTTCAGGGCTCCTGTCTCTGCTCCACCTTGTAGGCATGACAGTTACCAAAGCTCAGTGGGGGTAGTACTTCCAGGTCAAAGCTGGAACAGCTACCCACTACAGTAAATATGTAAATACATGAACTCAGAAGCATTTTCCTGACTTAGCCATGTTGTCCTCAGCCCATGTACGTTTTTTCATATTTGTTTACAGTCTGCACATTGTCTTTGCTGAAGTGTCTGTTTAGGTTTGCTGCCCATTTTTAACTTCAATTGTTTGTTTTCTTATAGCCAGTGTTTAGGACTTCTCCACGGTGTTTGGATAGCTGTTCTTCATGAGATTTGACTTTTGAAGACATTTTCTCCTCAACTTGTCTTCCCTTTGTTTGGCTTCTCACTGTCACACTTTCATGTGTATCATGTGATTTAAACATAAACCATGAGAAATGGTACTAAAAATAAAAACTTACTTAGCTAAATTTTGTTTTGTTTTGTTTTGTTTTGCTTTTTGAGACAGGGTTTCTCTGCATAACTTTGCACCTTCACTGGATCTCACTTTGTAGACCAGGCCGGCCTTGAACTCACAGAGATCCACCTGGCTCTTCCTCCCAAGTGCTGAGATTAAAGACATGAGCCACCACCACCCAACCATCTGTGTGTTCTTTAGAGGTAAGACTACAAGAAATCTAGTAGTTGTTATATATGGACTTCTGTCAAGGGATTCATAATAAAGCATTAAAGAACTCAGAGTAAGACAATGATTGAGGATTAGTCCTTTTATAACAGAGCTGTGCTGGTTGCACTGGATTGCACTTTGTCCCACGACCCAGGCGACGGAGAACAGGCTAATGGAATGAGACCTCTGGATTAACACAGAACAAGTTAGGTTCTGGCACACAGACTGTGTTCACACTTTATCACCTGATTTTACCCCAAGTTGGGCCTCAAAATTAACCATGTACAGGAATTTTTTTTAAAGCCAATCAGATCTCTATCAGGGGATGACAGTTCTTCATCACCCAAGAATGTCAATGTGCTGGTCTCCGTGTTTCCTCCACTCTGTCCAGTTGATCATTATATACAACGTATGTCCCACATGTAATATATTTCTTTAAAAAATATCCACCTCTTTTCACATCCTATTTAATTTAGTACAATGTTGACTATAACATATAGACGTAATTTACACACACACAATCACACACACACACAATTCCAATGTAAGAATATAACAATTTGAGTGTATTTCTATTAGTGAACAACTCAATATCTTCCCTGTTTATTGTACTATTAAGGGTATAATAGTAAGACAGAATTTATATATTCATTGTTAACAACTGTGTCTCTAACTCTTGGTCACTAAATATCACAGTGATTAATAAGAACTGATTACGAGAGTGGACTGTTGTGTGACAGAGCAGGATGTTGAACTACCCAATGAGGAAAGCAACTTGTGCCAGGGGCCCACAGGAACATGGTCAGGGCCACAGATCTGCGTGGAGGTCCATCTTGAGCATCCATCAGAAGACTGATACCTCAGTCATGTAACTGCAGGTGATCAAGGACTATTGGGAGAAAGCGAAGTTGGAGCTGAGGTCCTGGAACTGGTGGACTTAATAGTCAATGCAATTATCCAGACAGTAAGGACTTCTATCTGAAAATGAAGGGGGATTATTTCTGGCACTATGTTGAAACTGCATGTGTTGATGACTTATAACAAAGGATAAAATTCCCAAGGAGCTTTCCAAAAGGTATTTGATACAAGCAAGAAAGAGATGCAACCTACATGTCTAATCCACCTGAGGCTGGCTCTTAACTTTTCTGTATCTTGCTATGAGGTTTTTAATAAACAGAACTTGCCTGAACACTAGCTAAAATGGCTTTCACTGGGGCCATGATAGAACTTACACAATGAATGAAAACTGGACAAAACCAGCATTCTTGTTATGCATTAGCTTGGCGGCAACTTAACTGTGGACATCAGAAAGTGCAGAAGACTGTGATTCAGGAGAAGAGGCTAAAAACTAAAGCCATCTGGGAGGTTGTCCTCCACTCCCTCAAGAAAACCTTTTTATGTCTTCATTCCTTACTGCCCTTGGCTTTCCTCTAGCAAGGAAGCCCATTCATGTGTATGGAGTCAATTGTTTATAGTCTTTTCACACTGCAGCTTTGGGAAGACTCCATCCCTAGATTTGTGTTGTCTTAGCCTTCCTTGTGTGCAGTTACTCATGTACAAAAGTGTCAATAGCTTCATTTTACATAAACATGAGTGAATCCCAGACATTCATGCAGAGGGCTAAAAGCATATTTTGTATTTAAGTGTCTTGTGTTCTGTGGGGATATGAAAATATAGTAGTACCTTACAATTTAAAACTTTCCATTAGGTCGAGCTCTGGGAATCCTGCTGAAGAGGGGGAGGAAGGGCTGTAGGAGCCAGAGGGGTCACGAACATCACAAAAAAAAAAAAAAAAAAACCCACAGAAACAACTAACCTGGCTCATGGGGCTCACAGAGTCTGAACCAACAACCAGGGAGCCTGCATGGGACCAAACTAGGCCCTCTACATATATGTGACAGTTGTCTAGCTTGGTCTACTTGTGGGACTCCTAACAATGGGAGCAGGGGCTGTCCCTAACTCTTTGGCTGGCTCTTCGGAATGTACTTCTCATACTGGGCTGCCTCGCCCAGCCTTAATACAAGGGGAGGTGCTTAGTCCTGTGGCAACTTGACCTGCCATGCTTTGTTGACACCCATGGGAGGCCTGCCCTTTTCTGAACAGAAACAGAGGAGGAGTGGAGGAGGCAGAGAAGAAAAGGGGGGTGGAGTGGGGGGAGAGGAGGAAGGGGAAACTGTGATTGGGATGTATAATTAATTAGTTAATTATTAGGGTTTTTCATATAACTCCTTGATTTCTCCATTTGCCCTTTGACCTCTGACCTTTCTCTGGGAGGTCCCTTTCAGAAGTAACTTGCCCATGCTATTACTACATATTCTTCTTTCAGCAGGAATCTGGAACATTTGATTTAATGGGAAAGCAAGTAAGTCTACCTAGGCTTAGGTCACAGGTTGAAACACTTTCTTCTAAGTCACATATTCTGGAGGTTACACATATCTGTGATAACAGGGAGTTTCCTTATGCGTTCTTCATAAGCTGCTGTTTGAGTTGGCAACTTCCCTTCCCAAACCTGCCCCCTCCCAAAATTCATTTCCTCCTGCCTTCATAGCTCTGGCATTCAGTTTACCTTGTAATAAAAGTAGTGTCTTGCTGCCAGAATATAAGTATTGCTTTGGGCAAATTAAAATGTATGTCCTTTCTTAATATTCTAGAAAGAGGAAACAAAGCACACAAATCCAAACCTAAAGATTTAGTACTCTTCTAAGCAGATTTGTGCATGTGAGAGAGTGTCCAGTTTGTCCAGTGATTTTTTTATCTTGAGACAATTGGACCACTATATTGTGTTTGCTAATCTTGGACTATAGTCCCACAAAATCCTCATGGAAATGTTCCACCCTGTGCAACATCAGAGTAATATAAAACTGTATTTTATAAAACAAAAAAAAAATCTACAAAGAAGAAATGGCAGTTTGTGAGTGGACGCTGGGATATTGATCCTCTATGGAGAAGAAACAGATGGAAAACTCAAAGGAACACAGACAAAGGCTGTGAGCATCTGAATCTTTTTATGTGTGTATACGACCTGCAGTAACCGCAGAAACCAGCAAAGTGAGGAAGGACAGTGAGGGGACCCATAGAGAAAAGATAGTAGGAGACAAATTCATTGAAGAGAAATTGAAAAAATAGGGAAAATTTAACTGGAGGAGGTCAGGGAGGGTAATAGAGAGGGGAAAAGAGAGGAAGGATAAACACAGCTTGATATTTGAGGGGAAAATCCATAGGGAAACACTATTTTATGTTAGGTTAAAAATACACATGTAACACACACACACATATATGTATACACATACGTATGTGTACATGCATTTTAAATGAAGTCATGCCACTAGGGATGACAATATTCTCCCCAAGGCTCAGCAAAAACCCTAGTCCCCACAAGGGAGACCTTTCTCTGAGTTGTTGGCCAGTGGCATCTGGGAGACCCTCACTTCAATATATGCTATTACTGCTGCCTTTGGCTGCCTCTTAGAAAGTGAATGTGAGACCCTATTGCTGAAGACACACCACAGATGTCAGACACAAAGTTTGGAGAAATCAACCTGGATCTAACCTGGAAGCCTCCTCTTTGATATGGTGATATTTTATTTGTGCTGAAATGTGATTTTATTTGTACATTAACAAATAAAAGTGCCTGGGGGGTCTGAGTATTTAGCAGAAGTCTGGCAGTGGTAGCACATGCCCTTAATCCCAATCACATGACAGGCAGATCTCTGTGTGTTCAAGGACACCACCAGCATGGAGACGCACACCTCTAATCTCAATACCAACCATAGAGACCTGGAGGTCTGTATAGACAGGCAGTGACGAGGAGGTCATGTCGTTGGGTTTATAACCAAAGAGAAGGCAGAACAGAAAGTCAATAAAAAGACGGACACACAGGAAGTAGGTCTCTTTCTGAGGGGAAGGATGACAGCCACAGCGAGGGGTAAGAAGGCAGTCTTGGTCTTAGCTTTTGGCCGCTGCTGGATCTCTGGGCTTTTAACTCTGCATTTGGCTCTGTGTTTCCTTTTTAATAAAACCATTCAGAATGACATCTTCACTTGGATGACAAGTTCTCATAGTGTCAGACAGTGCTGGGCAGGTTACCAAGGGAGAGAAGCAACCACCCAGCTGGAAGGCCTGAGAACCACAGTAACTGGCAACATATCCCCGAGGGAGGGAGAGTGGCACAGGAGGTAACCAATAGCCACCTGATTGAACTTCAGGCCTGCTCAATTGGAGGGCACATAGCCAACTGCCCATGGCTAGTGACGTCATGGACCCTAGATGCAAGCCGATTACTGCAACTTTCCTCAGCCAATGTAATTTCTAACTTCATTCTAAATGCATACCCTTATAACCACAGATAAGTGTAGTTCTTATTCCTTGTCAAAGAAGCTTCTTTTTCCAACAGACAGAAACCATCACGGAAATACACATCTGGGTCACAATGAAAAGCACAACTGACCATGGGATTCCCAGGTCCAGTCAATATGTCTACAGTGCAACCCACCCACCTAATGCTCAGAAAACAGAAAAAGAGAGGATGAGAAGGATGTAAGCACTAGAGGACCAAGACGGCTTGGTCACCTTGAGATGGTGTCTTCTCTACGACAGGGATGTTGTACCCATGAAATCTCAGCAATATGGTCACCTAAACAGGACTTGAAGAATAATAACACCAGCTGACCATGCCAATGCAGATGAAGAATATCTCTCAAGGCCTTATCCCTACATGCAGAGCCACAAGCAATTAATGGATGCTGAGACAGACAGGGAGATTCAGTCTTCTCCGGGGATGAGAGTTCCCTGACAGGTTTATTTCCAATCCCAAGTGCTCAGCACCAAACACATGTACAGACAAGCAGTGCTAGATAGACTCAGCAGGTTGTAATTATATATATGTTGTGTGTGTGTGTGTGTGTGTGTGTGTGTGTGTGTGTGTGTAAAACAATGCTAATTAAAGAGGAACAGGCCCAGATTTGGAGGGAGGTGGGATATGGAAGAGGCTGGGGGAGGGAGGAGTAAACATGATAAAAAAAAAAATACAGTACTCATGTGTGAAATTTTCAAAATAATTGTTAGTTTACATTTACAAAAGGCTGAGAGAAAATAATCTCACATACGGAAAATTCCTACTGTCTCTGAAATGTGAGTAGCAGGGGGGGTATACCCTGAGGGTTTTCTTATAACTTATCCAGGCTGTTTTCTCTTAGAGTAAAAATTTTCATGCTGGAGACCCTCACTTTGTGCTCATTTATCTGATTGTGAATTAGTAAATGCATTATGTCACTTTTATGATGGATTATGCCAAAGAAAAGGGTCTATCAGGTGGAAATAAAGTAAATTTAATTAGTCCCTCTAAGCAAAGTCAGGTGATCCAGAAAAGGCTATGTTTTGAAAGAAGTTTCATTTATGGTGGATAAAATTGCCCTGCAAACAGCTGCTGGTTTTAGAAATCAAAGAGAAATCTGCATTTAGTGCACTTTGTTTTAGATGATTTTTAATCATGTTTTTCTACAAGAAATGGGCTTACATTGTGGAATAAAACTAATCCTCTTATGCTTCTTCTTTTAAAAAATGTATCACATATCAGCTTTAGGCATACTATTCTTGTAAGTCTCACATTAATTCCTGCCAACATTGGAGAAGTGCCAGCGGTGGGTGGGACTAATGGGGCCCTACCTTCTTTAATTAGGGATGCCATCTAACTTGGTTACTGCTGTAGATTAGTTCTTAACTGAAATCGCTTCTATGTGACTGCTATCGTTAATGAGAAAGGATATTAAATATGGATTATGTCTTTCATAGTCTAGCTAGCTGGGCATCTTGGCCTTAATTATTCCCATCTGTGACCCTTTACAATACATTAAGCACACCTTCTCAGCAGCAGCCCTATTACAGTTAATCATGCTGAAGAAGAGATTGTGCTCAAGGTATTATCAAGACACTGACATTTACCAAACGCCTGTCAGATAGGTCAGGGAACAAAGAGCCAAATCATGACTCTGTGTTTACCACAGACTTGGGGATTTTTAAGCTAGCAATGTCTTAGTCTTCCTGTCCTTCAAGATAGGAGCTGCTGGCCTCCCAAATTATTGTGACATGTGCCTGCATATTTTGCTATAAAAGTCCCCTCAGTCAATTCATTTACTTGTTTTGGAAACTTTAAATGCCAATTTTCTTTTCATTTCTCTATAATACACATATTCTTTCAGTAAAAAGAAATAGGCAATAAGTATGTGGAGTCCCAGGAAAGAACATAAGGTTGTAAATTCTTCAAGGAAAAACAGTTAAATCTCAGCATATATGATCAGCTTTAGCAACATATGGATTCCTCTGCAATGATATTTTTCATCTCAGGGAACTCCATTGTCTCGTGTCTACAGACGATATGCCCTTCTGGCATGAAAATGTAGATGTTAATGGAAGATACCAAATGTCTAGGGGGAGGAGTTCTTTGAGATAGAAGTGGAAGCAGAGGACATAGACAGGAGCCAGAGATTGGGCACCTGCATGCATCCATCAAGCTTTTAGTTAAATGTTCTTGCTCAGCTCAACAAGCAAAAGTCATAAAAATTTTGAGGGTGTGGTTGATGGATAGGCCTGACTTATAGTTAAGAATCTGATATGCAGAAAAAAAAAGCTTTTCACAAAGAAAACTTTATTCCCATTTAATTCTGGTTGAGGTATATACCAGTAAACTAGGGGGAAATTAATCAAAGAAAACTGTGGATATAGTAGAACTGAAAAAGAACACAGGATTGAAATGTGTTCACTTGTCCCCATGTAGTTGACAGAGCTCTCAATTCCCCACTATTTACTACTGAACTGTGAATAAGTCATTCCATATAACATCTCTAGTTCTTCCAGAGAATCTCCAGTTTAGAATTACATTTCTTTTTTTTAAGATTTATTTATTTATTACATATACAGTGAGTGTTCAGCCTGTAGGCCAGAAGAAGGCACCAGATCTCACTGTAGATAGTTGTGAGCCACCATGTGGTTGCTGGGAATTGAACTCAGGACCTCTGGAAGAACAGCCAGTGCTCTTAACCTATGAGCCATCTCTCCAGCCCTTAGAATTGCATTTCAATTGTACACTTTGCATTAAACTTAATAACTATGTGTTCTTTGACTCAAAATTCTACTCCAGTAATTATTATTCTTTAATAATGAAGTCTTAGCATATAACAATATAAACATCACTATGACCCAGCCACACCCTATCCATCAAAAATCTCAGCTCACACAGTAACCTTGGGATATAGATAAAAGGTTACATTACCACAGGTGCAGAAGCTCACTTTAGATCCAACGGGCTGGCTTTTGAGGCTGCCTCATATTCTAGGGGTCTCATTCTGTGAAGTTTATATGATCTCGCTCTCTCTGCATAACGTATGTTTTATTTCATGGTATTAGCTGAAATACATTTTAAAACAAAGTCTAAAATTTATTTTATTCATTTCATTCCAAAATGTTTAGGAGTATAAAAGCATCTGAGAGAGCTTGCAGACTTTTAGATTCCACCAATTATAGAATGAACCACTTATTTAAGTAAAATTTATTTTCACTAACGCACTGTTTTCCTGACATTGTAGGAATGTTTCATTGTTATGTAGCCCTATGAGTGTCTATTTTCAGTACCCATATACATATCACAGATGAACATGATTTCTATCTGTACATCACCGATAAACACATGATGTCCATATCACATCACTGATGAACACATGATTAATTCCATGAACCAACAATTATACTTATTATATTCTATAACGTGAAGCAGGGAGAACATTAAAGGAACCATGAGAATAAAAACACAGCCGCAAAGTTAACATACATAATTTTAATGAGATGTTTTCCTCTTGATCATTATGGGATGGAAAGTAATAACAGGAAGAGGAAATTATTTCCAGAGCAGAGTCCTTCTAACTTTTTGACACTTGGGTGACAGAGTAACATCAATGGATGTTGCTTTTCTTACTCACTTCCCTGTTGTATGCATCCATAGTACTATGGTTACTCTTCTTTATATTCATCTGATTAACTATACTCCAAACTCTTGAAACCCAGGTATATGTTTTATTTCTCCAGTTAGTTAGTGGTTCACACAGCTCATTCAATACTTGGGGGAAGATAATTTATGAACACCTTCCCACTTGACAAATTATTTTCAGTAAATAATCAAAAAGTGCAGCAACCATGTTTTATCTATGAACTAAAATCTACACTTGACCACCCAAAATAATATATTTGGGAATTTTAGTTTTTTGGTTTTTTTTAAGATTTATTTATTTATTTATTATGTATACAGTGTTCTGTTTGTATGTATCCCTGCAGGCCAGAAGAGGGAGCCAGATCTCATTACAGATGGTTTTCAGCCACCATGTGGGTGCTGGGAATTGAACTCAGGAACTCTGGAAGAACAGCCAGTGTTCTTAACCTCTGAGCCATCTCTCCAGCCCCAGGAATTTTAGTTTTATATCACTGTCTTAAGGATGGATGAATCTTGACAGTGTTTATCTAGACCAGTGGCTCTCAACCTGGGGGTCATGACCCCTTTGGCAAACCTCTATCTTTGAAAATATTTACATCATGATTCGTTAACAGTTGCAAAACTGCAGTTATGAAATAGCAATGAAATAATCTTAGGTTCTAGGGTCCCCACAACTAGAGTAATGTATTAAAGGATCACAGCATTAGGAAGGTTGAGAACCATTGACTAGACTCCTCAGATGGAATGACTGGAGTTCATTTCTTGGTCTTTACAATGTGGTGTCTTGATATATTTAGAATCAGCTACTTCTATGGAAGCATATGTAGTCCCACAAGGGTTGGATGCACACATAGGTTCTTCATTATATAGCTTGCGGTTTTCCTTATTCATTTCTACATAGATTACAGCATCAACTAAATCATCAAGAAATGATTAATATAAAGTCCTCCTTTGATACTTATGCATTACAAAATCTCAATAGTATTTATAGCAATTCTTTAAAATTTTTACACTAAAATCGTTCAAAGCTAAGACAAAGCATTCATACTGAATTTATTTACAGTTACCATTATGGGATAATAACAGAAAAAAATAGTATTTTAGCTGCCTCCTTTGCTGTCATCAAATTCTCCACAGACAAGGCAGCCTCTGACTCTCCCAGCTCCCACCCTCCTGCACACCAGTTATTTTATATCCCAACATCTATATATTACTTACCACATCGCATATGCTCAATAAAGTTTTTGATGAATGGGTTATTAAATAAAGCAATACCTACTTTATTGAAGTCATTTTTAATGACTTCTTTCAGGAAATGCATCAAGCAGGGGAGTCACGTGACTCCAGTCTGGTATATAACTGTCCTCTTACAATTTAAAGCTGCTAAGCCACACAACGCCTTTCTTACTATCTGAGAATCAAAAGGGCATGTGATGCCCAGTGTGAGCCACTGCCATTGTGGATTCCCAGATGAGATGCTTCACAGTGAAAATGAATGGGACTGTGTCATTATGCAATCAGCAGAGCGCCCAAAGTGCATTGTGCCTGGTGTACATTCCAACTCTTGATTTAGGTCTGAAGGTGAAGGAGAGAGAGAGAGAGAAAGAGAGAGAGAGAGAGAAAGAGAGAGAGAGAGAGCAAAGGATGTGAGAAATCCTTCAACAGTAGCACCAGAAGTATGCACTCCCATTAAACCACTTTCTACAAGCAGCAGCAATGGAGACTATCAAAAATAAAATTAAAAAAATAATTTTTAGGCCGGGCGGTGGTGGTGCACACCTTTAATCCCAGCACTCAGGAGGCAGAGCCAGGTGGATCTCTGTGAGTTCGAGGCCAGCCTGGGCTACCAAGTGAGTCCCAAGAAAGGCACAAAGCTACACAGAGAAACCCTGTCTCGAAAAACCAAAATAATAATAATAATAATAATAATAATAATAATAATAATAATTTTTAAAAGGTTGTTTTCCTTATCTCTATTCTCATTTTAATTGCAAAAAAAGGAAAAGCAAAGAAAAACATTATGACTACATAGGTACCAATAGTTTTCATTGTGTTCCATCAAAGTTGTTTATGATACAAAGAAAAGGAATTGCTTATTTTAAAACATTACATTTTTATGCAATTTAAGGTATAAGTCAAGAGAAAGCTGTGGAGTCCTGCATTCTTTGGTATTTATCAAGATAGTATCTTTAGACACTACCTTTTGTCACAGAAAATATCCCGCCTAATTTCATTTTTATACAACGAAGTATACATGCATATATTCATGTACCTATGCTATATATACACACATATAAAGAACACTGATAGATCTTAAAAGGACTTCTCAGATATTGAACATTATTTTTAGAGTAGGAAGCAATGATCTAAAGAATTTCTCTTGAGTGTGGGGCATAGTCAGCAGACACAAAAGGAGTTACTGACAGAGTCCATGCTGTAGAATTTTTTTTAAAATAACTAAATATTAGGGTGGCTACAGGTATTTCATGTGTTGTCTTTATTTTACTTCACTTATTAATTCTTTTAGTGTTTTGAAACAAGGTCTCACTATGTACCCTGGCTATCCTGGAAGGATCACTATGTAGTACAGGCTAGCCTCGAACTCACAGAGCCTCAGACTCCTGAGTGTTGGGACTAAAGGGAGCCTCCACCCCTACTAAGCCTGGCTGACATTTGCTGTTTTGAATAAACATTTAATTTTGTAAAGGAATGTTACAAGGCTAACTAACTGAAATAAATGCAGCAAGCATGTTTATAGTAAATACTTTGCAAAGAGCAGTCACCATTCACATTCCTTCTCACAGAGCCTTGGGTGTGTAGCACCTTCCTACATGGGGTCTTGCTGTGGAATAACCTTTGTACACTTTAAAGATATATTAGTCTCATTGGTTAGTACAAGAGCGGACTGGCCAATAGCTGGATAGGCAGATGTTAGGTGGGACTTTCGGACAAAAAGAGAGCACAGGGAAGAAGAAGGGCAGAGTCTCTAGAATGGCCAGCAAGATGCAGAGGAATCAGGAGATGAACATGCCACACTGAAATAAGGTACGAGCCACATGGTAGAATGTAGATAAAAATATGGATTAATTTAAGATGTAAAAGCTAGTTAATAACAAGCCTAAGCTATTGGCCTAGATTTATTATTAATAATAAGTCTCTGTGTGGTTATTTGGGGAGCTGGTTGGCAGGACAGAGCTGACCAGTGGTCCCAATAAAATACTCTGCCTACAGAGTCTGCACTTGGCCATGAACTTTCTGTGGTCATGAAGATAGCAACAAATGAGATAAAAACCACGAATTGAACACTTTCCCACATGTGTTGAAGATTGGATTTTCTTGCTATTTTAATGATGCTGCTATTACTCCTGTGTCTAAAGACCCAATGAGTTTCTTGCCTAAGAGGAAATAAAACTGTCATCTTGGTTATTTCAGTCACTGAGCAACAATATCAAAACTTCCAAGTCTGTGAGCCTTCCCCTGACTTCAGATGCATACAAACTCAAAAAAAAAAAAAAATCAGCTAGGGGCTGGGCATGATGGCATATGTCTTTAATTCAGGCACTCAGGAGGCAGAGGCAGGAGGATCTCTGTGAGTTCAAGGACAGCCTGGGCTACAGAGTGAGTTCCAGGACAGTCAGATCTGCAAAGACAAAAAAAAAAAAAAAAAAAAAAAAAAAAAAAAAAAAAAAAAAATCTGCATAGCTGATTCAATGAAGTATGGCTACATAAAGAGACAACTTCTTTATGTCCGTAAGTTTGTTAGGGTTTCCCTACTGAGTGAAAGCTACAAATGTAATATTTTCAGGAATTTTCTGTACACACAGCCAATGCTAATAGAACTGGTAGCTCCATCTAGAAAGGAAGTTCATTCTAAAGTTAAAAGATATTCACCACAGGGGCACAGGTTGCTTTTTTTAGCAACACCACTAAACATTGAACTTTTAAATAACAACTTTCAATACAAAAAAAAAAAATAACGGAGACAGAGAGAGTCTAGGTTGACCACATAAGATCACCCAACTAGAAACCTGATTAATCAGTACCTAAAAAGATGTTTATCTGACTCAAAGAATGTTGAGATATTTCACAACTTGTTTTATAGGTTTTATAAAGACAACATTGCTAGGTCTTAAAGAGATTTTTTTCTTTTTTTTTCCAACAGTGAAGATGACTTTTAAAATAAGAAACAATGGTGTGGAGACATTAACATAAACATTTTAAGAGAAATGTTCAAGAGCGTGGTGTGACCTAGAAGCTCTATTCCATGTTGTCTGTGATTCCTGAATATTGTAAACCTCAAGTCTTATCCTTGACGTCCCCTGGATGAAGAGAGACAGTACATAAGTTTCAGGTAGAGGTGGCAAAAAATGTGGGTACATCCCATCAAAAATGGCAAATATCTATTTTCCTGATCCCACCTCAACACCACGTTACTGTATATGGGAACTTCCAATGTCTTGGTTTTTAAACAAGAACTTTTCAAGGAGACAATTAAGTGAGAAGTTTCCTAAATCTGTGAATATACTTCCTCCCATTTCCTTATTTGGAATGAAAATACAATTGATGTTTGGACTGCAGGTATTAGAGATAATTAAAACAAGCTTCCATTTAGTCAAATCATTAAGACCTTCAGCCAAAAGGAAACATTTTAAAGAAAACACTAGAGAAAAGCCCCTTCTGGAGTCAAGGAAAAAAAATGGCACCAAAATGTCTCCACTTAAGAGTAAATATTGTAGCTGAAAGTTTTCCTGTGTCCTGCCTGGTCTACAGCCGCTCAGACCCAAGTAAACACACAGAGGCTTACTTACATTAATTAAAACTGCTCAGCCATTAGCTCAGGCCTACCACTGACTAGCTCCTAAACTTAACTCTTTCTCAGCCCATTTCTGTTAATCTATATGTCACCATATTTTCTGTGGTTTTACCTGTGTGCCATAACAGGCTGCTCCCTGGACAGGGTGCTGGCATCTCCTAACTCAGTCTTCCTCTTCCCAGAATTCTCCTTGTCTGTTTATCCTGCCTATACTTCCTACCTGGCTACTGGCCAATCAGCATTTTATTTCTCAACCAATCAGAGCAACACATTCACAGCTTGCAGAGTGACATCGCCCGCCCATCAAAACATGAGCCATCCCTTATCTGACTTTCAATCACTTTACCTCATGTTTCCAGCTCACCTTAACCTGGGTTCTTAGGCCCTTTTTCTCATCCTATGGTTTTCATTTGCAATATTATGTCTGGTATAGAATTCAATCTGTGCAGGTAAAAAGAACTGGATGGTTCTGACATCTCAATATTTAGAATGTTTCTTCCTGCTCTGATCCCACTGTACTGTCTGCTGTAATTGCTGTGTTGTGGGTCAGTATCCATGATCATTAGAATCTTAAATCTGTAAGGAGTGTAGGTGACGCACAAGTACTGAGGGTCCAAGTGTGGACTGAGTATGTTTATTCACACCTTAATGCAAAGCAGCTGTCAGCAGCTGTCAATGACTACAACAGCAAGAACCCCCTGGATAGAAAAAACAATGTAGTTAGCCCCTTCTCCTTCCATTCTTTAATGTTCTACTTTCGTTCTATTTCTCTCTGTAGCATCTATCATCTTACCAACTTCCTGATCCTGTCTCCTGTCAGTTCTGTGAGGTCATGAAACTTATCTCAATACTTCAAACAGAGCTTGATAGATTAAAAGAGCCAAGCAGATATTTGGAATGAACACATTGCCATCACTTCCATACACTTTCAAGGGTAGCTTCTGGAATAATGGATTTAGAAGTGTGAAGGGCGCTCCCTAGCTGTTATATATTCAGTTTACCACATGCACCTCTACAGTTACTTCTAGGACTTCTCAATGTGTGTCAGATTTTCATTGTGAATAAGTAGACTGCATGAATCTTCTATTGTATTTTCCTCCTTCTCTGTTCCTTTTACTCTGCTTTCCTATCCCCTAACTCCCTCCCTGCCTGATTGTCCTCAAATCTCAGCTAATGCTTTTATTACTCTGAGAAAGCTGGCAATATTAATAACTGCATTTCCCACAAGATCCTATCACTTTCAGAGTGCCCTAGTTCCCAATACACAGCAAACTTCTAGAAAGAATTCTCTTCTAGGAGGTGTCTAGTTCAAATGGAATCTTAGCACTTTTGGTTGTCCTCTTTTTTTATCTTTGAATCTAAGTGATGACATTAAGTTAACAATGTCCCCATTCTGTTCTTTTCCCTCAACTTCTTAGAGATATTGGACAGAACATGATTAGTTTCTGTCCAGCACTGGACATGGAATGATTGTTATTATGAATCTAAAAAGGAGCTTAAGGCTTAGTCATTCTAATTTCATTACTTGAGCCAGGGAAAAACAGAAATGCAGGAAGAAAAGAGAAAAATGAAAGTCATTAAACAGGAGCTGGGCAGTAGTGGCCCATGCCTTTAATCTCAGCATTCAGGAGGCAGAGTCAAGTGGATCAATGTGAGTTCAAGGCCAGCCTGGTCTACAGAGCGAGATCCAGGATAGGCACCAAAACTACACAGAGAAACCCTGTCTCAAAAAAAACAAAAAAAGGAAGCATGTTGAAAGCCATTAAACGATAAGAGCTGATAGCTGAGTCCAAGCAAGTGGTCTACCACCATGCTATATCCCAGGCCCCAGTGATTTTGAACTGTGAGTTTCCATATATTCATGTAGTCTCATGCAATAACTCATGACTTTTCCCTCTATACCATTAGCAAGACATTGACCAATGGGGAGGAGTTGGGGGTGGGGAAATAGTCATCAGAATACATCATATGAAAAATATCTGTTTTGATTTTAAAAAGTCACATGATGACACAGAGGCAATTGCACAGAAGGAAGCAAACAGGAAATGCATTTGAGATCTTTCTGTCTTAGAAAGCTCACATCCAGTCCTGGGGAATAAATAAATTAAATTAAAATAAATAAATAAGTAAATAAATAACATCCCTGAGTGCTTAGATGGGACAAGTGAATCCACAATGAACTGGAGAAGAGGCTGCCTCTTCTAAGACTAGGAAGATGTCCATAGAAAAGTAGAGATGATGGAGGGCTGACTTGGGAATTGAGGGGCCAGCAGAGCCTAGAATAAGGAGATAGGAGCTAGAGTGGACCACATGAACCACAGGGGAAGTCAGTACCCTGATCCCCATGCCTCAGCAGATCGATAGGAGGAAATGCCTAGGATTCCTAGTAAGCACAGAGTATGTGAGACCAGAAATCATTCTGGCTGACCTTCCCACTGAGATCCATTGCAACATTGGAACTGTTTACTTTGGACATGCCGTGACCATCAACCATCATGAAGCAGAGTTGCTATGGTAAACCAGAGATGACCTTAGCGGGCAGTCACAGCAATCAGATAAGCAGAATAGAGTGATAGCTAAGTCTAGCAATGACATGTTACTGTTGCCCTGGGGGAAATTAGGGAGCATCACCAGACCCTAGCCTGGGATGCCAGCTTTGCCTCCCTTCTGCCACAGCTGCATGCAGATTGGGGTGGTGGTGGTGGTGGTAGAATTTATAGAAGCTGGAAGTATTGACTGGAGATGGGACTCTTCAGTGGTTCTTCAGATTTCATGTTTTATCACTCATGTTGATAGTGGGCTTTAAATTGGAGCAACTGCCTTTAAGTCAACTATGTTCCTCTACATAATCTCTAACCTATGGTCCTTTGACTAAGCCTAATAGACTCATTGGGTCACCCAGCTGAACTTGGTTGGATTCTTTGCTTTGGCCTGTGATTGTCATCTTTGGAGTGAAATAGACTTTTACTGCCAACCACTAGGTGCTGCAATCATCCTTGGCTCTTCTGTTCTCTGGAGTGTCTACATAACATGTGTTGGCAATGGTATCACTCCAACTACGCAAGCTCACCCTCTTCCATTTTACTGCAAATTTGTCAGTCCAATCTACCCTCAATCTCATCCACAGTACTATGGTGGGCTCATAACCAGTTTTTAGATGATCTGGGTTTATTTTTTTTCCCTTCTAGATTCCCTCTTTTACTGGATGCTAGGATTGCTAATCAACTCAAAACGTAAGTTAGATCAATTCATTCCCTTCCTCTCAAATCATTCATTGTAATGTTTAACTTTGGTGTCCTGGCACTGGCTACCACACTATTTAACCTGGCCCACAGCAACTACTTATCTGAACTTGTTTCCCACCCTTCTTCTTCCCTGGTACCCATACCCCCATCATCATGTGCCTATGCTATTTTATAATTCTTTAAAAACCCTAAGTTCTACTTATACTATGTAACTATTTTTTTTTTAAAAAAAAAAAAAACCCTTTTCCCTTCTTAGAATGTATCTTTCTCTAACCTTTCCATACTACTTCTCTACCTTTCATGAATATATCAACCTAAACATCCGTCATTGGATACAGGTCAGCCATCAATCATTCTCCATTGCTTAGTGGTTGTCTGTTTTTTTTTTTTTTTTATTCAGTTACAAGATCCATGAAAACAGAGAACCACTGCTGTTTTTCCTGTGCCCCTATTCCTGGAACACTGTCTGGTACAAAGCTTGATGACAAATGGGTGAACAGATCGATGGTTGGTGGCCTTACCGAATAGATAGATGCTTGGTTGTGTTAATGAATGGATGAATGGTTGAATCTTTGCCTTTGGATGCTGTTTATATGGCTTATCATTTTCAGTGTTCTGGAGCTCACAAATCACTTGCTGAGCACATTTCTAAACTTCATACTTTCTAAATATACTTTCATAGTATAAAAACAATCTGTTGGAGATCTGTCTCCAGGTATCTTGATAGGGAAACAGTGTCTCTTACAAGAAAAGGACCTTGACATAGCATATAAGGAAACCAGTAAGTTGTCCTTGCTCTCCACACACTCTGAAGCTTTACTATTTTAAGAACTTGTAGGTTCACAACATAATTGAGTAGAAAGTACTTATGCCCCTGACTTTTCTTCTAGCCTCCTCTATAATCAATATTCTTCACCCAAATGGCACATTTGGTGAAAATAATGAATCTTCCTTGGAATGACAATCACCCCAAGCTCATAGTTTGCATTTTGGATTCATTATTGATATATATTCTACTGAAATTTGACAAATGTATAAGGATGACATCTATCCACCTTCATAGCATTCCACAGAGCAGTCTTACCGCTTAGTCTATACGTCCCATCAGTCCCTCACAACTACTGGGTTATTTGCTGTCTCCACAGGTTTACCTTCTTCAGAATGTCCTGTTATTGGAAATACAGACCAGGTTGACTTACATTGCCTTCTTTACTTGGTAAAATGAATCTAAATTGCCTGATGACTTTCATGGCTTGATGGCTGATTGATGGGCTTTATTTGTCTATTTTGTTTTCTTTTATTTAGCACTAACAGTCTATCAAGTCAATATACCACAATTTATTTGTCCCTTTACTTAAGAAAATCTTGGATGTTTCCAAGATTTTGTAGTTACAAGTAAAGGCACAGGGTTTTGTGAATAGTTGCACTTTAATTTTATTTAATGAATATACTATTTTACTGTAAATTAATATCATAATTGAATTCTTACATTTGTTTATTATGTATTTACTTAACCAAGATTACTTTAACCAAGATTAACCAAAGACCACTTCTTCTTATAGGTTTACAATCTTAAGCAATTTATTTATTTACTTGTTTGTAGATGTTTATGATGAAGTCTCTTCATATTTTTGGTAGTCAGCATAGTCTTTAATGGCTGAGCCATCTTTATCGCTAATAAAGCATCTTCAGAAAGGAAAAACTAAAACCAGGGTTTAAATAATTTCGAAAATTGATGTTTAAAGAGTAATGACAGGTATCTGTAATCTTCACTACTCATCATAGCCATAATTCCTTATGTTATTAATAATGGCAAAAGTTAACAATGGCATTATTACTAATAATAATTAGCTATATTAATACTACTAACAATAATAGTCATTACTGGTGACTGTATTGTTCATATCATTAACATTGATGGTAATAGTTATTTACAAAGTACTTAGAATTGCTTAGCACTGGACAGGTACTTATCCATCACAATTACTACAAATGGTTGGTTTATATTCATTATGCAGATGAAGAAATGGAGGATCCAAATTTTTAAGCTACTTTTCAGAAGTTCCATAGTTGGTAATTTTTCAGAGTTATAGCTTGAAGTAAAATTCTGTTTTGAAGTCTTTCTGGAGACCTCCAACTCCAATAAACAGCAAATTAGAGTATAAAATAGTATCAGAAGTCTTTTGGCTATTTAAAACTAAAAAGGTGTCTCTTTTGAGATGGCAATGATAGTTTAGACCTAAACTTTCATGTGAGCAATTTAACCTACATAAGTATGTAGCCTTCAGTTTTTCTGCCATACAAGAAAAAAGCCAAAGGCTACTGGCAATTCCAGATTATCCACATTCTTTTTGGAATTACTTCTCGTTCTGTGCATGTTAGGTCCTAAATCTCCAGGCTTGACAATTGCAGAAGAGAGGGAGGCCGAGCTTTAGAGCTGCAGCATCTGGCCAAATTAAATCTTTTCCACACACTTCCACTCAGCGGTCTCTGTCAAGAGCATGTTGTGTCCAGCATTTGTCTCATTATTTTCAAATTGTGCTTTAGAAAACGCATCTGGGCGTCTTGCAGCTCCTCATGAAGGGGAAAGATATAATTTGCAGGGCTGATGGGCCACAGTGGGTGATGGGCCACATTCTCTCCCAGTTTCAAAGGACCACAGCAATAAAGCTTTTTACGAGCCTTGGTTGAGGCTGCACGGCAACGATCAGCCTCCATCTCAGCAAAGCATATCACTGCACATGGTTCTCGTCAAAATTAAGAGCTCAGGGCGTTAGTTCAAGGTCAGGGAGGGGGCAGGGCTTACCGAAGAGAAGACGCATCTTTCTGAACGTGATCGGTAACGGTTAAAAAGGTAGAGTCCCCAAAGAAGAAATACAAGGTTATTTCCTTGTTCTTGATTCAGTAGTACCATCAGGCATGCGGGTGGTTCGTAACGCTGGGGATTTGGGCTGACTCTGCAGGATATGCTGATTTCAAATAATCAAATGGTCCCTCTAATTATCTTCATCCGCCTCAACTACAACTTGATTTTTTTTTTTATTCCAAAAATATGTTCACATAATAGTACACACGTTTCTAAAAATTAAGAAGTACTTAGTCTGTGCTGGCACTCTTCTGTTCTTAATCCAAAGACAAAACATAAATAAATAGAAACAAGTTTATCTTTATCCTGTGAAATTCAGGCGTGAGATTCTAAGCAGTGTTGGCCTTCTTGAATACTATTCTTTGAAATAGAAGCAAGCCTTTTAGATAGGAGCCTGTAGAGGAGATGAAGTAGTTTAGTCTGCCATCCATTGAATGAAGATGCAAAAATACCATTCTTAAACGAATGTGGTGCACTCGGGTAGCATGTATAATTTAACAAGCAGGGAGTATAATGATTTTTTTGTGTGGTGACTTTTCCCTTAAAGTTATGAAAAATCATTTCCAGTATGATACATATTATTTCTATCTAATGAATGATGTGTGTAATTCCATCATTGGTTCTGAAACATTAGGTTTTCAAACCAATGGTGGGGCTTTCTGTTTTCCACACCCATTCCTTGCACCTGTTCTGAAGTTTCTGACCTGGCTGGTCTGGAAAAATCTTAGCAACCAGGCTTCCTAACCAGTGTCCTTGGAACGTGGCTAGGGAAATGTCACCCAAAACCAAACTAAACGATTTCCTATCAGGGAAAATAAATCTCACCTTCCCTGAATTCTAATACTTTCCACACTATAAAGGATATTCTTTATTATTTATATGACTCCCCTCAGTTCAGTATGATCATCATATTTTATTGATAGAGTAGCTGAAGAATTTGCATAAATTAAAACAAACAGCAGAATAAAACTTCCGAAAGTGTGGATAAGATCAAAAGCCCAGGTCTTTCTTGCTTAAGGTGTATCATTATAAAGACTCTAATCACAATGAACACTAGAAATCAAGCTATTTTTTGGAGAGAAAAATAAAATGCTGGTAAGAAAATATGCATTAAACCAGCAATTCCCAACCTGTGGGTCACGACCCTTTCGGGGCTCAATGGGCCTTTCATAGGGGTTGCGAATCAGGTATCCTGAAGATCAGATATTTACATTACAATCTACAACAGTAGCAAAACTACAGTTAGGAAGCAACAATGAAAATAATTGTATGGTTGGGGATCACCACAACATGAGGAACAGTCTGAAAGTGTGGCAGCCTTTTTAGGAAGGTTGAGAACCACTGCTCTAATCTAAGAGCGTCGTTTGAAATGAGAAAGTAAGATATGTTTACCATCTGAAAGTTAGTTGGTTGTGAACAAAATGCACCATTGTAACTCAAGTGTATGATCCTAACAGAGCTTCACCTGAAAATGTGGTGCATGGGGGTCAGTGACTTGGTGCGTGAGAGCATACGCTGCTGTTACAGGGGACCCAAGGTCAGTTTCCAGCATCCTCCTCTAGGGGATCTGATAACTCTGGCCTCTTCAGGCACAGACACTCATGTGCACATACCTACACGCAGACACATGTCCATACACATGGTTAAAAATAAATAAGTAATAAAATCTAAAAACAGGAGCAAAAGCTTGAACAGTTTGTTTGATTGATTGTGTTATCGCTTTAAGAAAAGGTCTTACTATTTTGCTTAGCAGGCTTCAAACTTTCTATGCATCCCAGGCTGACTGGGAATTTGTGTTCTGCCTGTCTTAGCCTCTTAAATTCAGGGGTTATAGGCATACATCATCATACCCAGAAAAATAAAATGAAACAGGGCATTTCTGTTTTAAATTTCAGACAGGGTTTCTCTGTGTAGCCCTGGCTGTCCTGGAACTCACTTTGTAGACCAGGCTGGCCTTGACCTCAGAGATCTGCCTGCCTTTGCCTCCCGAGTGCTGGGGGGAAAGGCGTGTACCACCACTGCTCAGCCAAATCAGTGAGTTCTTATCTTCCTACTTTTCAATTTCTGAAACCTGCCACAGCGACAGAACGACAATACTTTGTAAACCTAGAACTCACTGAGTGTGCAGCTGCCAGGATTCCAAGCCAATCCCGAAGACGCTCTCCCCTCCCCCTACCTCAGGTGGTGTTTGCTCCAGTGTAATTACCATCCCCCACTGAGTGCTGCTGGGCCTGATCTAATTAGGTGATCACAGCTAGAAAACAGAAGTGAAATATGAGAAGGCCTACTGCGAAGGTGGCCACATGGCAAGCCCCCAGTCTGCAGCCACCCACAGCATGGGACCCAGTGCCACTGCCACATGGAGCTGAAGTCTGCCAAAAATCCCTGTGATTCTGAAATTGGCTCCTAAGCTCCAGAAATGCACAGCTCTTAGCTGATACCTGACTTCATCTTGATGAGACCCTCCGTGGAGAAGATGCGATAGTCCTGGCTGGGCTTCTTTCTGGACGAAAGTTCCATGAAAGAAGAACTTAAAGCATATTAAATGTCTTCAAATGTTTTAATTTTTTTTTTAAATGACATTTTGGGTGTGAGCCTAGCCTTTAATGGCTGAGTCATCTCTCAGGATGTTGCTAAAGGTACAGTACTGACATGCGTAACTTGGTGGTACCGAACAACGCTAATTGGACTTCAGACCTATTCAGCAAGAGGGAAGCCATGCCTGGGTGCTGGAAACCTAGCTAACTGCCCAGAGCTAGTAAAGACATGGATTTCAGAGAAGAACCTACAGCTACCACTTCACTAAACCAGCATAAACCCTAACTATATTCTCAATAATTGTCCTTATACCCACAGATAGGGTAGCTCTCATCAAGGAAACTTCTTTTTGCAACAAACAGAAACCAATACAGAAAACCACAGCACCTCAAAATTCAAAGTTATAGAGCCCAATCTCATCTGACACAGCTAAAATACAATTCCTGAACCTTGGGCTTAGGGTTCATTGCGGAGGAGAGGGTAGAAAGACACGAGAGGACCAAGGAGTTTGCATGAGACTTTGTGTCCTACAACTGTCAGAATCTACAGCCATAAAATATCACCCACTGTCTAGTCATGAGCTGAACAAGGACCACAGCAAGAGACATGCTAATGTGGACAGGGAAAAGTACCTGGGACCTCAACTCTACACCAAGACCTACAGACAACTAAGGAACGCTGAGAGCAGAAGAAATAGTCTTCCCCAGGGAGGAACAACACCATTGGCTATCCGATACCAAATAGTCAGCCCTAAGAACATGTACATATGAGTACCATTGTACAGATTGAGCAGGTTGTATTTATATATTTGTATATGTCTATATTAATTTATATATACACATATGTATGTAACAATTATTAATGAAAAAGGCCATGAATTTGAAAGATAGAAGGGGAGGATATATAGGAGGGCTTGGAGAGAGCAAAGGGAAGGGGAAATGGTGTATTATATTATATAATGTTCCCAAGATATAAGAGAAATACGTTTTTAAAATATTGACCTAGAAACTTACCGTATGCCAGCACTCATCCAGACAAAATACACCACAGCAAGTACCATGCATGCCACCAATCTTCTGGGCACAGTTTACCACAATGAGTATCACAGAAAGCTTTGTTCTGGTGGACCCAATGCTGTAGTGTGAAACTACCAATACCGTGCAGGACAACAGAAATGTCTACACAGGGGGTCATGGGCAGCAGACGGAGGAGGGCTAGAGTTTAGGGACTGGTTGAGTGGGCTGCTTTAATCAGGGTAGTCAAGTCTCACCTAGCCAAAGATAACGCCACAATGATGGAAAGAAAGCAGGCCCTACGGACTGGCTGTGAATTGTGCCGAATGAGTTCTTGGCATGTTTGGAGGTGTCCGTCTCAGCTCCCTCAGAGGAGGACGGCATTATCCAAGAAGTCCATCATTCACGCGGGTTCCGGAAGCACTTGGGAGACATCATGAAGAATTACACTGGACAGTCAGCAGACTTGGAAAAGGATTTTCATGTTGCCATGAACCAAACAAAGCCACCCCCCGAACTGTCTGCAAAACTTACCAACTCACAGTCAACTCCAGTTTCTCTGGGCTATTTAAAACTGGAAACGATATGGAACTTTGTCACCAAGAGTGGACAGTGGGTGAAGTCTTGCTGGTGAAAAATTTTGGTAATGTAATCAGAAAGACAGAATGATTTTTGAGAAATGTGTATTAGAATAAGCTGAACTTTCAACTTTGGCATATTTAAAATATTTCTGTTATCTGAAGTCACATTAAAAGACTACCCATCTCATTATTTTTCCTAATGATAAATCACCAAGATTTACCATTTTTACCATGAAAAGTTAGCATTTTTACCATAGATGTTGAAAATACATAGTAAATGCCACTTGGCTTAAATGTAGCTTATAATTAGAATATATGTTAGACTTTAAAAATGAGGGACCAACAATGGTTCAGTTGGTAAAGGCACTTACTTACTGTGTGAGCCTGATGCCCTTCATTTGGCTCCCAGAACCCGTGTGAAAGTAGATGGAGAGAATCCGCTTCACAAAGATGTCTGCTGACTCCATGTGTGAGCCGTGGCATGCCACTCACACACATTATGAATCCAGCTGAATCTCTACAATAACAGTAATAAAAACAAAGAAAAACACACCAAAAATGAGAGCCATTGCTTATACATTCCTCTTAGTGGGATGGATAGTATTTAGCAGTGAAAACCGTAGACATGGCAAAAGACATATATGTCCATGTTTGTGTGTGCATTTCTTTCCTCTCTCTACCTCTCATTATGAATCACCCTATGCACCAAAAAATAAAACTGAGAAAATTTCCTCAGAATTAATTAACTTAAACAAAGTTTTTTTTTTTTTCAAAAAAAAGCTTTCAAATGAAATCCTTGGCTCTAATTAATCCCAAAGAGAATGAGAGATTATAATGAAGTTGAATACAATTTCTTCTCTCAAGCCTTTCTTTATCTTCCTATTTCCATCCCCTGAGCCAGCTGAATTCAACAATGAGCTAAGTGCTGTACAACCACACAGTGAGAATATCACCGATACCAAGGACTTCACCATTTTCCAGTTTTACATAATCAAATCAAGGATCTTAATCCTGCAGGAAGTGATCCTGAATATTTCAGTTAAGCCAATGGTCTTTCGGAATGATACTGTCAAATTGGCCATTGAAAAGTATACTCGGTTTTAATCCCTGAGATGAAATTCTCCTGCGCTCCTTAGCAATGTTAATTCTTCCCTTTTCTAAATGGAAGTTTACTTCAATAAACATATTATCCATAGGAAGCAGTTTTTATATTACTACAACAGACATTCATTAAATTTTCTGTATTCCAATAGCTCTTAAAATTATCTGAAAAAAACTTGTTTAATCTTTCTATACAAATAAGCAGAAATGAACAATAGCAGGAAAAAAATGCTCTTTCTACTTGAGCCTAATGGACATTTTGGACCAAGTTCTGGGGTTGCCTTTTGTATTTCAATGTGTTTAGCAATACCCCTAGCCTCGGTCTGTAAACCAAGCAGCCTTCCCTTCTTTATGACAACCATAAATGTCTTCAGTGTTGACATATGACCCACCCTCCACCTCCTACCTTCCAAGGGACATAATTAACGTTTGCTGAGAACCACCCCTGAAAGCTTGTGTTTTGTTTTTCAGAACCCATAACGCACTGACCTAAGGACAGCAGCATATATGCTCGTAAAACATACCCTTTGGGTAGAAGGGTTATTTTAAGCTAAAAATATTTGGAAAATATTAGATGCAAGAAGGACTCAGTTTCTTCCAGAAAGGAGATAAAATCCTATATAAGAGATGTCCTGTGTTTATCACCAGGCCTGGGAGACAGGGTCAAGAGAAGCGCATATCAACAAAACCCTGGTAAACTGGCTGATTCTCATGTCTACTCCTCAACAGTTCACTACCCCCTGTCATGTTTTCACAGCCTTCCACTTTCTGTCCAGTTCAACACATAAGTAGTCAACTCTCTCAGCTTCTTTCGGTCTCCTCTTCCTCAGAGGCACCAAGGACATACAACACTTCAACTAATATGCATGTTCTTCTCCTCTTACTCCATCTCTATCAATTCCATTTATAGGTTCACCTCATAACTCCGAGGATAAAGGTAAAATTTTGTCTCCCCTCATAAGAGAGTTGAAGTGCTTTAAAATTGCAAATCTATTTAATCCATAAGATGATCTCGCAATGTAACTCTTAATTTTTCATTTTTATTAGATTCATTTTAAATTTAACTGAGTGGGTGTCTTGTCTGTATCCATGTCTGTGCAACACATGCATGAAGTGCCCAGGGAGGCCAAAAAAAAAAGGACAAAGGAGCCTCTAAAACCGGGGCTATGGATGGCTGCGAGCCACCCTGTCAGAGCTGGGAACCAAACCAGGGCCTCCACAAGGGCAATGAATACTCAGTTACTAGACCTAAGGTTTAGACTTACAGCCCAGTACACTTGGTAGAAGGACATTACAACTGTGTATTCATTTAAAAAAATAGAATTTACTAAGAATTTACTCTGTGAGGATTAATGAAAAAAAATGAATTCAGTCCTTAACTTGCTCATAGTTTAATTTCAGAAACCAGACATAGCTGGCAGAGTGGAGGAAAGGAAGCATCTAGAAGGCCGTGTTCAATCATTGCTGATCTCTGTCTTTCCATTTCTCAGCGTCTTCTTTCAGTACAGTGATCATCATCATTTTCTTTCACTGAATCATTGGCCATAGTTCCAGGATAGGTGATAATGCAGGACTGAGGAAAATGAGGGATAGAAGATGGGTTGGGGAACAAAGTATTTGCTGTGCAGCCATAAGGACCTGAACTCAGATCACCACCAAACCTGATGTGGCCGTGTGGTGTCTCTAACCCCAGCAGTGGGGTCAGGGGCTGAGACACATGGATCCCTGGGATTTTGATGGCCAGTCACATGAGCTGAAACAATGTGTTCCTTGAGAGATGCCATCTCACAAAAATAAAGAGCAATGAAGACTCCCAATGGCCTCTGGTCTACACACACACACACACACACACACACACACACACACATACACACACGGAGTTTCATACACATATGTTCATTTACCAAATACACTCATAAAAAACACACAAATCAAAATAATTTTAAAAGAATATTACTCCTTACCAGTAATGAGTGCAATTCAGTAAGTACCTTAGACAGAACAAGTGGATTTTACAGCTCTACAAGACTTGGTCTTCCCTCAGGCCAATGGAGGATAGTATTTTGAAGAGTCCATTTGCTGGAAAGACTTATAAAGAGAAGCAGTGGGGTTTGGAAAACACTCACTCCATAAACCAGTGGACTCCTTTCATTATAGTCCTATCCCGGCTGACCAGATAACTTAGAGCTTTCAGGTGTCAATCTCAATGCATATACTTATGGATTGGAACAAAAGATATCTCTGAACATCACGGTGAAGAGTAACGACCACAGATATCATCTGAAATGAAAAGCTGCATCCGTCCTGGGAGTGACGGCAGATGGCACAGATCTTGAAGAATTCATCTTCTAGTTTGGAGATGTGAGAACCCGTTAGGCCACCTCTTGCTTTTCTTGTATGAGCCATAGTATCACACGGTGAGAGGACCATTCATTAGTACAACTCAATGTTAATTTTAATCCTTTCCGGGCATGTTGCATCACCCATAGGCACTTCATATCCTTGAAATATCTGACTGTCCTTTCTCAGAATTGCTTTTATAGGCAATCTGGTATCCCCTCTTGTACTAGTTTGAATGTAATTGCCTCCCATAGTCCCAAAGGAAATGATACTATTAGGAAGCATGACTTTGTTGGAGTGGGTATGGCCTTGTTAGAGGAAGTGTGTCACTGTGGGGGCGGGCTTTGAGGTTTCCTATGCTCAGGATACCACCCAATCTACCAGTAGACTTCCTGTTGCCTTTTCAAGATGTAGAACTCTCGGCTACTTCTGCAGGCTACCATGTATCCTGCCATGGTGATAATAGACTGAGCCTCTGAAACTGTGAGCCAGCCCCAATTAAATGCTTTCATTTATAAGAGCTGCCATGGTCAAGGTATCTCTTCACAGACGAAGACACCTCTGTTCTCTAAATGAGGACAAATGTCCTCAATGACTAGCTGATATCAACCAGCAAAGCAGAGCTCAGTGTAACAAAAGGCTCAGCCCTGGTACATTCAAGTTATTTTGCCAATATCAGAAGAACAATGTTTTATTGTTTGGGTTTTGTTTTATGTTTAAGCCTATGTAAATTGATTTGCCACATAAACTCATTTTGTTATGGCTACTAAATTCATTATATCCATAACCACACTAAGAAGAGACAAGAAACTAATCCATTTTCTTGTTTTAATCACTTCCTTAGACAAATTAGATCTAAAATTCTCCATGAACTGACATTTTAAAAGACTCATGTAAGGGATACAAGGAATGAACACAGCCCTTTGGCTCAGTTACTTTTCCTTCCTGAAGCTAAAAATACATATTTGAATAAATATGAAACAAAAATAAGAAACAAAGACCCAAGTCTTAAAAAATGCCGTAGGAAAAAGCTTTTCTGCTCAAATGAATTGAATTTAGTTTCCAAATATAATGGGTAATGTTATGGAATGCCTATAATAATGGGTTTGGGAAATAAAAATGTATTATTTATATTAATGTTACTGTGTCTGATGCCATCCCATTTGTAGATGATTTTATTCTGTTTCACACATTCGACTTTAAACACATAAAGCAACATGATCATGTCCTAAGCTTGACAAGCATCTGTTTCTCTACTTGTGTGTATTCAAAAAGACAAAATCTCTTGAACTGAAAGATATTTTTTCATACGTCAAATACCAGAGGTGCTTAATATGAAAAAGACTCTCTTTTAGTTTCCTATGGCTACTGTAACTGTGATCCCAGATCTGGTGGGCTGAGACAGTACAAACATATGACCTTACTTCATGGAAGTTAGAAATTAAAAAATCAGGTCCTATAGGACCAAAAACAAGAAGTCAAAAAAGTTGGATGGTTTTTCATGGTTGCTTAATGTCTATATGGTTTTTCATGTCTATATCTTACCTTCCTACCCTTTCAATCTCCTATAAAATGCCTCCATTTTTTTTTCTTTTAGCTAGTGACCCCAGTTCATCAATACCGTCGCTCCTGCTCCTTCTATGTTCTACATCCTTTATCATATCTCCTCTGCAGAGACTGATTCCTCTTCTCCTTCATTCTTTTCAAACCCTCCTGTGGTTACTTTTGTCCTGTGGGGATAATCCAAAATAAATCTCCATCTCATCTCAAAACCCATCCATCAATCAATCATATCTATGAAGTGCTGTATATGGTTTATATATCCCAGGTTTGCGGGGTTAAGACACGGAAATCTACAGAGGCATTACTTTGCCTACTGTAGCAGCCCTGCCCTACTATTTTTCTGTTTGCATTATATTATGTGAGTTCTGAAGATGCTTACTCAGTCAGGTTCAGTCCATGTTAAAGGAGGCATCGTGGAAACCTAAAATATGGTGATGAATAAAATTAAATATGAGACCTCAGGTAAACTTCCTTTCTTTTTTAAGCATCTTCTATAAATATGCTATTGTTCAAGAAAAGTACCCTCCTACACAGACACCCTGGAAATTTAAAATCTCCTCAGGCCATTCTAAAATGGCGCCCTGCCAGTATTTGCATCCAGAAAAGAACTTCTGAAAACATGGGTACGGAGCTGTGTTGACAAAGACTGTAATGGTTTAGAAGGTGAGTTCTTTTTATTTGAAAACTAGGCAATTCCGCTGTCACCTAATGCATCTTAATATTGTCAAAGCTTGTGTTGTGTGGGTGAAAGTCAATAATGCTTATTGTTATGCGCTAACAGCCAGTTTTTCCTCTAAAAGCATTTTCTTATCCCGTAAGATATATACTATCGCAATCCCATTGTATAGATGCAGAAAAGAAACTATGATATTGGAAAACAAGTTCACTGGCTCCTCAACACACAGCTGGAACCGACATTCCAACTAGGGTCTTCTCACACTCACATGCAGATAAAAGGTGGCTTCAGCTGCCACAAAACTCTGTCCCAGCCCAGGAGCTGAGCATGAGCCAGAGAGCAAGCTAGCAAGTAGTCTTCCTCTGCAGGCTCTGTTTGGAGCCCATAAGTGCTTGCTGTGACTTCCCTCAGTAATAGACTGTGATCTGAAAGTGTCAACTAAGCCTGTCCTTGCCCAACTTGCTTTTGGTCAGAATGTTTTAGGGAAGCATCCAAAAAGCAGACCGGGTTGTTTTATCACTTATGAATACATTTCAAAGCCTTTGGATTAGGGGGTGGAAAGCCACTTTCTCTTTTATTAAGCTGTACCTGAAATACGTGTGTGTGTGTGTGTGTGTGTGTGTGTGTGTGTGTGTGTAGATGTAACCAACAGTCTTATTAAATAAGAAACACAGAACCAATGTAAAAGAGAAAGCCAAGAGATCAGAGCTCAGAGCTAAAATCTCACCCTTCCTCCTGCGGTGTCCCAGCTTCCCGAAAAGAGAGCTATATCCTGTCTGTCCGTCTTTTTATAGTATTTTGTTCTGCCTTCTCATTGGTTGTAAACCCAAACATGTGACTGCCTTGTCACTGTCTGTATGTACAGCCCCCTAGGTCTTAAAGGCATATGTCTCCAATGCTGGCTGTATCCCTGAACACACAGAGATCTATGGGATTAAAGGCATGTACCACCACCGCCACACTCTGTCTATGGCTCTAATAGCTCTGACCCCCAGGCAACTTTATTTATTAACATACAATAAAATCACATTTCAGTACAATTAGAATACCACCACATGTGTGTGTGTGTGTGTGTGTGTGAGAGAGAGAGAGAGAGAGAGAGAGAGAGAGAGAGACAGAGACAGAGACAGAGAGAGAGAGACAGAGAGACAGAGAGACAGAGAGATGGGGGTATGTTTTTGTTGTTGTTATTTTGTTTTGTTTTGCTTAAGAGAAAACAGCTGTCTTTCCCACTGTGTTGAGCAGAGATGTGCATCCTCCATTAGAAAGGATTCCTGAGCATTGTCTCAATGGACCCATTGCCAGAGGATGCTTTAAACACCTTCAAAACGGCCACTCCTCTCCAAATAGTCTTCTGCCTTCAGATGAGAACACACAGGCTGTGAATAAACAGCCAAGGTGTGTGTTACTTGGTGAGCTCAGAGCACAGCACATGAAAACGCAGTAAGAAATGCCTTTCATTGATGCTCTCTTTTACGACAATGCAGTTTTGTGTTTTAATGAACCCAGGCTTAAGTAATAAGAGTTTCTTCTGACATCCAAGGCTGGCAGTGTCTTGATTTCTTAATTGTCCAGTTCTGATTGAGTTCATGAAAGAAAAGACACCATTCATAACAGTCATTTTAGAAACATTTGATGGGACTTCCCAACCCTTCTAGGCACATTTACATGATCCCCCATTGGCTCGGTGTGGAAAAGCAATTACTCTGTAGAGAAGGTGCAGCCGAGTCTGTAAACAGTTATTACATTTCAATTAGAGTGGCATGAAACTCTACATATTTGGTTTTCAGGAAATTAATGCAAATCTTTTTTGATGTTTCAATTCTCAAGGGGGCCTATCCCACACATTTGGCTCTGGGCATAACACTCAGACCCTTTCAAACATCAAAGACTATTTTCCCAGCATAAAACATTTGGCCTGGGGTTAAATTTTCCTAAAATACCGGTCTGTACTCAAACTCCCAAGTTCTCAAGCTGCATGGAAGTTTTGCCAAGAGAAGTCAACATAACTAGCTTTCTAGCAGGGAAGAAACTTTCTGTAAAGCTTTTATTGTGAACATGCTCTGGAGCTACTCATTACCTTGGGTTGAGAATCCGTAAATCATTGATGCAAACTCTTTTTTTGGTCATGGAAGATTGAGAAAAAGAGAATTAACACACTTTAAACACCTATCATGTTCCCATTTATCCATTAACACCAGGAGGTTATTTTCCTCTTTTTTCATAGGAGAAGAATTCGGACTACAAGGAAGGCACTTCTTAGGTTACAGAGATGGGAGGTAGTACCATGAATGGATGCAGAGCTCTCTTTCCCTAAAGCCCTTGGTACTTCTCTCTCCCACTGAATAAAGAAAGATACAGAGCTGTGGTTCATGCTCGCAACCATCACATGTCTTTCCTTTCAGGTTCCTTGGCTTCTCTCGGGTGCTCTTTGTAATAGCTGAGCTGGTCATCTCCTCTTTGTATAAGGTGCCTCCACTTCCTTTTTAGAAAACACACACACACACACACACACACACACACACACACACACACACACCACTCAAATGATAAAGGAACCACTCTGTCTCTCCCAGGATGTGTTACATATGGTGGGGTGGGGGTTGGGCAGGCAGAGCAGGACTGCAGGCAGAAGAGAGGACTTCACACTCCCATCGCTTCCCGTGAAAAATAACATATGGACAGAACATTTATTCAAAGGGACAGATTTGCTTCTAGTTGCTCTCCAGCAGCTGAAAGAGAAAAAGAAAGAAAGGGGGGAAAAAAAGCCTTTTAACAGCCATCTGAAAATACTCCCCCAACAAGAGAAATAGAGTTGATCTTTTTTCAGACTGCAGAATTAACATGAGCAAATCTGAGTCATAATGCTTCCATTTAAATGTGTTCACTGAGCTCCTGTTGCCATGAAATCTACCTCTCAGCTAGGGGTGGCACACAGTCTGTCCTCAAGAGCGGGTTTTATATTTTTGGAGAAAAGGCATTTAAATGCATTGTGTTATTTTTTCACTGTTTTCAAATGAATCCTCTATCGTAATCATTACTTTGTATTTTTCAACCTTCTCCACTTCTTGATCCATATACCCCAAAAAATCATTTCAGAAAATGAGAACAACTTCCTGACCTCCATCATTTTTTTTTGTTGTTGTTGTTGTTTCCAAGACCATTTGTTTCCTATCCCCCCAGTTGCTGGTTGAGATCTGGAATGATTCACAACTCTTGGCACCGTAAAATTCCTCAGGCCCAGAAAAAAAAAAAAAAAAAAAGACATTGCCAGGAAACAAATTAAAAAGTTCAATTTAAAATTGTATCTACCCTTCAAGCTCCTGGTAGAGAAGAGTATTCACAGCTTATGTCTAGGTTAGACTCAATTTAAACCATGTGAGAATTAAGAGGGATTAGCCTCCCGGAAGCTTACTGAGTTTTTAAAACAGAAATCAGAAGGGAATGAAAGAACCTGTAGTTAGTTGTCTTTTAAGAATACAAACGCAAGGAGCCGAAGAAACGGCTGAGTGGTAGAGAGCATTTGTTGTCTTGGCTGAGGACCTGGCTTAGATTCCCAGTATCCACTGGGTGGCTCTCAACCATCTGTGGCTCCAGCTACAAGATCTGACTCATTCTTCTGATCTCTGCAGGTACCAGGTATGCACATGGTACACAAAACAGAAGTAGTGGATGTTCTCTTTCACAACGATGCAGTTTTGTGTTTTAATGAGCTTGCGCTTAATAACAAAGGGTTCTTCTGACATCCAAGGCCAACAGTGTCTTGATTTCATAAAAGCCCATTTCTGATTGAATTCAAAAAAGAGAAGACACCATTCATAATGGTCATTTTGGAAACATTTGATGGGACTTCCCAACCCTTCTAGGCACATTTACATGATCCCCCATTTGCTTGATGTGGAAAAGCATTCATACAAGCAAGAAAAACAATAATACAAATAAAATAAATCTTTCTGCTTGTGAACTTTTCCCATTTACCCAGACTAAGTACTCAGAGGAATGGTCCTTCCATTTGCGCTAGCCATTATAAGCCATTGCTTTTAAAACTAAGCAAGCATTCATCACCTTCCAGAAGAAATTAGATCGTTTCTTTCTCCCCGTCAAGATTTGCTCCTTTTTCATTGTTGGTGAGAACACGAGGTTCCACCTTACCTTGCAATTGCTCCTTTAATTACCTGTTTGTCTGACCATTTGAAGACCTTCCAAAAGAAAGCCTTTTCAGTGAGAGCTGATCCTAGGAAAAGAAGTAATGAAATGCAGACCCAAGAAGTCAGGAAACACAAATGCTCATCAGTACACCAGGCAGGCTTGGGAGAAATGCAAATTTTCATCAGACCCTGTTGTTGAGGAAAATAAAGCAGATCTCTTTTTCTGTTTTATTTATTGAAAATTGATTTTTTTCATACAATGTATTCTGATTATGGTTTCTCCTCCCCCAACTCTTCCCAGATCATCTCCCACCCCCTCCCATTCAAATCTACACCCCTTTTTTCTCTCTTTCATTAGAAAACAAGCATCTAAAACAAAAGTAAAATCAAAACAAATAAACAAGAATAGGAAAAAAATAACCAAGCGAAAGGAAAGAGTCAAGGAAAAGGCACAGGAAACGCATATAGACACAGACGCACATTTGCACACAGAGCACTCCCATAGAAACACAAAATCAGAAACCATAATATATACACAAAAGACCTGTAAGGTAAAGGAAAGAAAAATAACCTTCAAAAATGCCATTGTTTGTTTTGTGTTGGCCATTAAATCATAGTAATGAAGGCTAGTGAAAAGTACAGTTTTAGCATACAAATATATTTACAGTTGGATGATTCTAGGTAGGTTTTCAAACACTAGTAGATTCTTACGGAAGTATTCACTCATCTGTTTTTTATTTTTTTTTCTTCTTACATTTTCATGTGTGCCAATGATGTTTGTGCGTATGCGTGTGCATGCATGCATGCATGCATGCACATGCATGTATTTGTGTGTGTGTGTGTGTAAATGCATTTTTCATGTGTGTATGTTGACACTGGGGGTTAGGGGATCATCCTCAGTCAGTTGTCTACCTTGTCCAGTTAGGCAAGATTTCTCACGCAGCCTCTGTCTGACATGACTAGTCTCACTACCCAGCTTTCGGGCACCTCCTGTCTCCATGTTTCCATGCTGGAATTCCAGAAGGGCTACAAGTCACACCGATCATTGACACTGGGCATTTACATGGGTTCTGGGGACTGAACACCAATCCTCCCTCTCTCATGAGTGACAAGCATTTTAACTCCTGAGCGACCTCCCCAGCCTCTAATTCTCTCATCTTAACATTGCTGTTGTTCTGGACAGCCCAGCTGTCCCATGGCAGGCTCTTCACCACACCGAGACTCATCATGGCTTTGAGACACTGAGGTTATGAGCCAAACTGAAGTCCAACCAAATACATGTGTGAGTAGTGGATTCCACCATGTTCACAAATCTCCTTTAATTCTATGTCATTTACGTCCCATGGGGATGTCTTGTCAATCATGTACAGAACTGAACTCAGGAGTTTCTCCTCCAAAACACTTTCTAAAACAGTGGTAACTTCCTCCTTGCACTTGCTCACCCTGAGATGTTGGAAGTTCTGACGGACTGCTGATGACAAAGAAAATATTCTTGACTCAACTTGTATCTCTGAGGTTTGAAAACCTTCCCCCATCTCTAAAATTGACCATATAGTTCAAAGCTACTAATGAATCAGATCAAGCTACATGCTAGCCATTCTCCCAACCTCCATCTTGCCCTGTTTTCTCCACACAGCATCCCAAGTAGTTGCTGTAGCATGAATCTTAAAAGTCCTTATTAATAAAAACAAACCCAGAACCAGGTATTGGGGTGAACGACGAATGATCAGAGAAACAGAACAAGCCACAGCCACCTCACCTTGCAATTCCTCAGCTGACCCTGTTTCCTCAGACTGGAAGCCCCTGAGTCTTCATCCAAAATGAATCTCAGCTGAACTGCTGCTCAAAAGCCTAAAAGCTTAACCAGGCTAGTTCCTGGTCCTCACACCTTACATACCTTTCTGCTTTCTGCCATCACTTCCTGAGATTAAAGGCATGTGTCACCATGCCTGGCTGTTTCCAGTGTGGCTTTGAACTCACAGAGATCCAGACGGATCTCTGCTTCTGGAATGCTAGGATTAAAGGCGTGTGCTGCCACTGCCTAACCTCTATGTTGAATATAGTGGCTGTTCGGTTCTCTGACTCCAGAAAAGTTTATTGAGGTGCACAATGTATCAACCACAAGTTGCTGTTGACCTGTCATGTCACATCTTTGCTGCGAGCAGTCTAAGAATCATCCATACTACTAATAGGAAAAATGAACATCCTTGATAATGGCTTTCAAAGTTCCTCGTGTGCTGTGCTCCTATCTCAGAACCCCCTACTGTGTGCCATCTGTGCTCCTGGCTCTTGTTTCTCTGACCTTCTTTCTCTCTGCACTTCCAACAAAATACTCATAGCCCTGGCTCATCTTTTCTCTCTGTATAAAATGCCCCTCCTCCATTAATCTACAGAGGTCCTATCGAGTTCCTACATGTCTCTCATAAGCTGCCACCTTACTAGGGTCAACGGTCCTTACCAGTTCATTGGAAACGTAATCTTCCCAGGTCTCAGCTCCTTCTTTGCTTGAGTCTATCTTATCACTTCAAATAACCTGCAGAATTTGCTTATTATACCTCACTTCTATTAACTTTAGTTCCAAACTAGATAATAAGCTCTGTGAAAATACGATTTTTTTTCCTGATTTTACTAATCACTATCCCCAGCATCTAGAACTGAGGCAGGTACATTATCTTGATGAATATTGACTAAAATGATGTATAAAGAATTATAATGCTTTTTCTCCTTATGAAGGAAATGTTATAGTGTGTTTATCCCCAAATATCACACTGTGGCAAAATAAAAATTAAACTAAAAACAACTTCAATAGCAGCTTCACAAATAAATTTAACCAATGTACAATAATCTGTATGATATATTAGGGTGAATAGATAATGTCAAAGAAAAATAAGAAAAAAGCAGAAAAAAAAAGACACAAGAGGAAATAGCTCCAAAGTGACTGTTCATACTGATTTGAAGGAAAATGGAGGTGACTTGCTAGCCACTGACCTGCTTCCAATCAGTGGCTTCTTTTCCTCTGTGTTCTATGGCATGTAATCAGAGTCTCTTACTTTCTCTGTAGAAAGACTCTAATAAACCCTACGTCCATAAAACTGCCGTGAGAAGAAGAAATGATATATAGTGCTTATATCGTGTGTGGCATGTAGGAGGCACCCTGTAATGAATGCTACACTTCCTCTCTGCCTGCAGACGGGGCCAAGAAGCACATGCCCCAGCAACAATAAGTACAGCAAATGTTCAGATCCTGGCTTTCAACTTTCAAATGCTGTTCTCTAATAAAAAGAACAGGGCTAATTGAAGAAGAAAAGAACATTTCAGGACTGAAATGGGAAAAATCAACATGAACATTATATATATATATTTGCCAGAAAGTAAGAAAATGCTAACGAATATATCATGTGCTAGAGGGTACACTGTGACTACATGAGGCCAGGGGATTTCCTGAAAATCTCTGCACCTTCTGCTCATTTTTCCTGTGTATTAGGAGTGATTTTAATAAATGAATAAGCAAAGCCTATTAAAAGGTGGAGAGAAAAAGGACTTCGAGACCTTCCAACAACCAACCCTGGAACCCTTTGAGCTTGAAAGTCAATTACAACAATGCTGTAGTTAAATGTGATTGTCAACTGGGTTAGCTTACGAAATGCCTAGGAGATCACTGATGTGTACTACTGCATGCATCTACAAAGCAGTTCCCAGAAGGGATTTACCATAGGAAGAGAACCAGGCCTGAATGTGAGCTGTGGGTGGC
This sequence comes from Peromyscus leucopus, assembly GCF_004664715.2. Lineage (NCBI taxonomy): Eukaryota > Metazoa > Chordata > Mammalia > Rodentia > Cricetidae > Peromyscus > Peromyscus leucopus. The sequence goes on from NC_051078.1 coordinate 32,483,126, forward strand.
ACCATCACACAGACTGCTTCCCCAGCAGTCCAGGCATCCTCTCTCAGGGCCTCCAGTCCCCAGGAGGTGAGCAGCCCTGCTGTGCTGCCTGGGGATCTCCTTGATCAGGGACCCCAAGCCAATGGAAATAACCATGGGCCAGAACAAGCCTCCTTCATGTCTTAAGTCGTCTGTGTCAAGAATTTTGCCACAGAGTTAAAAAAAATAAACCTAATCCAAAGCCAAAATGCTAGGCTAAATATTCATGTGCTCACATGGTTGTATGTAATCATCTCGGTGGGTCATTAAGTGGAGAGAGGAGAGATCTTAGGAGAGAATTTCCAGGGAGTACATGAGGAGTGAGTAAGTCCTAGGAAGCAACACTAGAACACTATAGGATCCCATGATGGATATCGCAAGCAAAGCATGCATCTATGTATCTTCCCCAAATGTGTGTTGATTACTGATAGCTCCAGCTCTGGAGGCAAGTCTACAAACTCTCGTTCTGAAACACATAGCTTAACTCACCATCTAAGGAGGACTCTGTTCAAGGGTTCCTCTTCAGGGCCAGGATTTGGAAGCAGATAAGTAGTAGCTTTACAGTGAAGAAACATGGTAAATAATGTCTTCACTGAGGAATTAGAGAAACAGCGAGGGATATTCATGCCATGAGAAGAGAGTATTGCACCCACGGCACTGTTCTCTGGCATCTGTCAGTCCATTCACATCAGGCGAAAGGTTCAGATAAATGAAATTGATGGATATGCTGTGAAATACCTGACCAGGCTCTTCATGAAAGAAGAAAACTGAAGAAGAGCCCGAGAGAAAACTGTTGGCATATGACTGGCTGATGCAACGGTAGTATTTTGGACTAGAATCTAAAACTGATAAAACACATAAAGAGAAACACAGGAGATCTGAATAAAATCTCTAGTTTACAATGCCACTTTATATTTTTTATGACTTGCTATGATTAGGCAAGGTTTCACTATTTTGAAAAGATAATAAGAGGAACAAAATTATGGTTTTACTATCTTTGTAATTTTTTTGAATTTTCAAGACAGGGTTTCTCTGTGTAGCCCTATAGACCAGGCTGTTCTTAAACTCACAGAGATCCTCCTGGCTATAATCCTTATTTAAAGCTAAACTCACTAAAATATTTTAAAGACAAAAATTTCTTAGGACTAAACAAGATGATACCTATGAAAATATTTATAAAGTATAGAGCACTATATTAGTCACTATTATTACATAACAATGATGAAAAGTAGTGATAATAGTTGTACGATGTCAACAATGAGGTGATTTTGAACAGACCAGCCCATGATGTAACCAACCAAATATCCCCAACACATGCACAGTAGATTTAACACAGTAAAATAAAGCTACCCTCAGTTACCAAGATGACCCCTTGTGCTCCTCAGCTTTTAGTCTTTGCCTGTTTGTGGAGTCCTCCAATAAGAACATCCGAAAGGAATAGATCAGTGATGAGCTCCTTCCACATGAACTGCAAAGTAAGGTCTTTGGATTCCTTTCTGTCTTTTCTTTCTTTTTATGATAAACATGGAACAAAAAGCATTTCAGGGACTTTAGATGCTTTAAGAGCAGTTAATAAGCATTTGGATGACAAGCTAAGCCATCAAAGACTGAGAAATGTGCCTCGCAGCTGTACACGGATCAACCTGGAGGAGGGTAGCAGCTCTCTTGTGAGGATAGTCAAGCAATCCTCACAATTGGGAAGAAACTGAAAGCTCCTGCCAACTGCCAGGACCAACCATGGAAATGTTCTCGGAAGCAGGGCCTGCAGGTCCAGACAAGATGGTGCAGGTGGGGACGTCTTTACTGACATCCTGACTACAATCTTGAAAGAGACCCTGAGATAGGGTGACCTAGTTAAGCCGCAACCATATTGTTTACCCAAAGAAACTATGAAACAATAAACCTTTATTGCTTTAAACCACCCACCCATGGAGTAATAACAATGTACTGGCAGACAACCTATATAACACTCTCTGAAAAATGAGCAATAAACATCGGTCTGGGATAAAAGCCTAGGGTTGTTAGTCTGATATTAGACGAAAGTTCAGTGGCGTTCTGGCAAAGGCGTCTTGGGAAATGCAACCTGCTCTTTGTTCTCGTTCCTTTCTCTTCTGCTTTAAACGTGTGACGATCCAGACTGACTCCGTATTTAAACGTGAGGATTTGCTGCTCCTTGGTTTCTTTTTCTTTGCTATTTTATTCGTGTATAATTTCTCGGGCAGAATCGAACTCTGTGGCAGAAGCTCTCGCCTCAGCCTCCCATTCCTCCAGCCTCAGCTTGCCTTCTGCTGAGATTACGTGTTCACCACCACACCTTGGCTTGCTGGTTTTCTTTTTTTTTTTTTTTTTTCTGATGCAGTGATAATATGCCAAGGAACAAAGGAAGCCTAGAAGTAGAAGAGCAAAGCTGGAGTTTGTGTCCTTTACAAACACCAGAGACAAGCTTGGCAGGACATGGGGATGCCGGAGGAAAATGCTTGAAGAATACTCTTTTCTTTGCAGAGGATCTTCGGATGGTTGTGGCTTTATTCTTTGCCTATTAGCATCAGAACCTCAGTGGTCTCCTCATGGAAACACTGTTCAGAAGCTACATTTTTATGCATAAAGGGGAGAATCGGGGCACAATGAGTTCATGTTCAGAAGTCTAGCTATTTCTTTAGTTCATGTTCAGAAGTCTAGCTATTTCTTTATTTCTTTGCTGCTTCTAGCCATACGGTTGGAGGAGTCTCATTCTTCTATCTTTGTGCTATTGGGGGTCATGTGAGGATGTGTAAAACACACTTGCTAGCATGCCTGGACCTTCTCAAAGTTTTAGAACTATTTAAAAAAAACAATGAGAAGTATTATGAAGGTGGCTTCTTTTGAAAGGAACAATTCAGACTCAATGCTTCTTTAATTCGGATAAATGATTTGAATGTTTCAGAACGATCTTGAGGACAGATTCCAGGAGTGAGAGCTAACCACTGATTGTCTGTGCATTAAGCCTGTAACTGATGGACATGCATTACTCCGTAACTGGTGCACAAGATCACATCTTTGTCTCACTCAACCGCTATTTAGTGAAACTGAAGTTCTTCATTTTGCCCTCTATCACCCGTCTTTGGAATAGATACTTTAAGCTGAAAAGCAATCTAGTGTGCATCCCCTGCTCTATTAGCCCAGGCCAACACTAATGACATATTTTAATAGAAAAATGGGTGGTTGGACATCTGAACTTCACCGTGTCGTGCATCATTTCTGGCAGCTGGGTTTTTATTCATCTGTTTGATTGAAACTTCTTCCTTGACAGAAGCAAAGAGACTCTCCTTTGTTCAGGCTCTCCATGAAAGGTGAAATGGACATCTGTGCAGGCAGGCTGCTCTGCTTGAGTACATTTATTTTCCCAGGCTTCCAGTCACAGCAGTGAGCAAACAAATGATTCTGACCTACGTCTTTATGTGCACCATAGGAGAGCAAGTTTATAGGATCAAGTAATACTCATTTGACCTGACTTTTCCCGGCCCCATTTCAAGTTACTGCATGAGCGTTTGTTTTTTTAAAGTTCCCTATGTAATCCTTAACCCTTAGCCCTGGGCTACTTGAAAAAAATAAGTGGCCATGTTTGTATGCATTTGTGTGTGTGTGTGTGTCTATAATGTTGTGAGAGGCAAGCCTGGCATCGTCGTCGTCGTCGTCGTCGTCGTCATCATCATCATCATCATCATCATCATATTCTTTCTCTTTACAAAGAATCTACCTCAAAGGGTTTCCTTTCCCGGCTTCTTAACTTCTCTTCCAAACATAATGATTCCAGACAGACGGAATAACTGACCACTGATCCATCATGGTTTTAATCATTTACAGTCTGATTCTTGCACAGTGGTGTCTGATATTTGGTTTTGAAGAATGCTTTCCACGGGAACACATTCAATCCAATATTTCAGAGTAATAAATTACCCATGTTTGGAGGCTTCAGACAGCCTGGATTATTTTGTCCTTATTGAAAATAATGAGCGATTTGGAACACTGCCCTTGACTTGCTTTGGGGCTCAACATACTGGCCTCATATCTTCACAAGAAATGAATTATATTTGGGTGAGAGGGTGATGGAAATGTGGGGGGACCTGGGGGGCAAATATCAGCTTTTGTACAGACAATTCCTTGTTTATTTTTTCAAGATTGAGAAAACCAGTATGTCCCCTGACCTGTCCCAGATGCTCACTCAGCTGTACAGTTATAGTTACAACAGGAAGCAAGCAAAGCTTCTAGCAGTGGTAGTGATAATTCTGAATCATTCCCAAGAAACTGACTTCCCCTGAACAGTTCATGAGCTAACCTTCATCATCATCATCATCATCATCATCATCATCCTGAGACACTATGCTGGAGGGTCACCAGTGTCATTGGCACAGATATATCACAAGATAAAGTGATATTTTGGCTGAAAAAGTATCTGCATTTTAGTAAAATTAACCATCACAGGAGATTATAACACATTTGTTTAAATGTTTGTAGATGAAAAAAAACTGTATTTTCATATGGGAGTATATACATACATACCCTCAAAGTTATGAATTAAAGTATGAATATTTTTCCATTGAAATAATACTGTGTGTAATAATTAAGTGTCTGTATTGAATGAAAGTGATATGAACTCCTGCTTCGGTTAAACCAGAGTTTGTGATGATTTAAAATGATGTATGATAACGCTGCCTTGGGCAATGTACCGTAAGAGTTGAAGCAGTTACTAACTTTTGATTTCCAGGATTATGCCTTGAGAAATCCTTTGTATCCTCTTTGATTTTCTGCAAGGTTGGACAGACTGCAGCCTATAGACTGCCACCTGTTTCAGTGTGGCTTGTAAGCTAAGAATGATTTCTATATTTCTAAATTTTTTAAAATTCAATAAAGAATAATGTTTTATGACATGTTGAAATTGCATAAAATTTAAATTTCATAGTTGATAAATAAAGTTTTATTGGAACATGGCCATGCCCATTTGTTTGCATACTATCTCTGTCTGCCTTTTTTTTTTTTTTTTTTGCTGCTTTCATGTTACAACCACAGAAAGCAGCCATATGGCTCTTGCTGCCTGAAATAGTTATCTGTGGTACTTTGCAGAAAAAAGCATTGTTGTAGGATTGAAAGTTATATAAAGAGTTTGGCACAGGGGATAGAAGGAGGACACAGTGAGATACTGATACTCATAAAATGAATGTGTGGCTATATAGACAGAAGGAAGGACAGTCTAGACATAATCCCAACACACATGCATGCCCCTTCTATTAACAGGAATGGGTGTCAGTGATGTAGTTCAACCCACAGGCAACCAGAGTATTATTCCCAACAGTGGATTCAGCATCCATTCTTGAAGTAAAATTTTCCCATAGAAAATATCTCCTCATTAGTTGTCAGTATTGTTTACTCCATGGTGAAGATCACTGTGTAAATACATAGAAACATGTCAGCAATTGTAACGACGACAAAAAAAAAAAATGCATTCTAAAAACAAGCTTCCCGCTCCAGCACGAGGCTACTGAAGCAACAATGATGGCCAACATAAAGTTTCATTCCAAGAGGAAGCCTCCTTTCAACAGGTGTCTCTTCTGTCAAGATCTACCTGGATGTGTGCTTTTAATTTTTTTTGAACAGTTTTATAAAACATATAGGTAATTGTGACTAAGGATGTCTTGTGTTACTAGTGTGAAAAAACTCATACAAGCATCGGCTGAGAGAAACCTTGGGGAAAACCTCTGGAATGTGTCTTCCCTTCCTGTCGACAGTGTGGCCACAGGGGCCTACAGGAGCTATCTGCTGAGAGAGCCTTTAGATATCTCACTAAGTAATTTCCATTGCAATTGCTTTTAGTTCAGGAGGCATAATAATAGTGCCATGAATGCTCTACTAGTCATGATTCTCAGCTTTGGACTTCTTTACAAGAATCTGTGGCCTACCATGAAACAGACACAGGATTAGGCTCTGGGTAACCATCAGGAAATAAATCAGAGGTGTTGTTTTGATTTTACAGTTTAATGAAAGGATGCAAATAAAAATTACACAGTAATTAATTAGGAGATGCTTAGTTTTACGTGGTGAAGGAAGCAGACACACACCTGATGAACAGGAAGAAGCGTTCCTAGAGAGGCCTTCCTTTTGAAACGGAGAGCTGAGCCACCAGGTCCAGCCCTGTGAGAAATGAAAAGAACATTCCACAGTGAGTCAGTGGCTAAAGCCAAGTCCTTATCCTGGGAATGAGTAAGATATCCACAAAGAAATAAAAAGTGATCCGGCCAGCTAGGACCATGACTCTGAGCAGGTCAAGAAACAAAACAGTGAAATTCGACAAAGCTAAGTGTTGCTGGGATCAAAGCGACACTTATTTGTTTAGGAATTAGGTGGTTCTGCCTTCAGTGTTTTCACTCTCCAGACCAGACAGAGGCTGGACAGGACCTGGGATGCTTTCTGTTGGGAATAGGGATAGGAGCATGCACTGTAGCGTCGGCACTGGAACTGCCATTCACAGGACCGAGAAAAAACACCCTGACCATGGCTAAGGATGCAGAATGCAGAAAATACCATGTGAGTTTAGCTGGTCAAGATAATGTGTGCGTGAGGAGCAACAAGAGATTTATAAAAAGAAACTGTTCCATTTTAAGGCAGAATTTATAAGAAAACCAAAGGAATGGGGTCTTTATGGGTTGAAAATTAAGTTCATCATCTCAGGCTTTGGGGCAAACAATTATAAAAGCACGTGGTGTCAAGGCAAAGATGAAAGCTAGGACACTGTCCAGTAAAATCCAGCCTTAGGGGAAAGATCATATCATGTGGCTTTAGAGAGAGGGAAGAAACTGTCTCAGAGACCCTCTTACCTAGACAAAGGCTTTAAGAGTCTTAATGGCATTGTCCAGAGGACCTTACTGCTCAGTACAAATCTGAGTGCAGAGTATCACAAAGAACGTTGCACGTGTGACTCTTTAATGGAACCAACTACAATGAAAATTTGTAAGAAACTCAGAAAGCATTTAAGGTAATTGTAACTGTGGAAGCATCCCTAGCTTCAACTATTTTCAACTGAAATCCTTTATGTGGAAAAAGAGATGGCTGCCTGGCTTCCCAACGTTTATGAGCAGAAGGAGACTGAGGAAGCCATTCAGCTGTGAATACAAGCTGTAGCTAATCAGGAGGATGATTCACCAAAGGATATGGGAAGTCTGTTTCAAAAAATGGAAAAGACCCCCACATGAGGACTGAAAATAGGCATTTGGTTGGATTTTATAACTGTTCCCATCTCCCATTTGCCTATGGTATGAGTTGCAATTGGTGGGTGTTTTGTGTAGAATGAAAAAAGAGGTGGTCAAAGAATTCATTTCTTGCTTACAAGGCTTCAAATAAAAGCAAGGCATTCTCCAATGAGCAACTGAGAAATTTTCTTTTGAGAAATCTCTCTCTCTCTCTCTTTTAACTCTCTTTTTATTTATTCTTTGTATCTTGTACATCATGGCTCCTGATCCCACCCATCTCCCCCGTCCCAAAATAAAGCAAAATGAAATTTAAGGGAAAAAAGGGGGTGAGGAGAAAGGGAAAATCTCATCGTGGAAGCTGCAATGTGACACAGTGAGTCACTAAATAAACCCCTCTAGCCCTCTAGCCACACATTTTTACATGCAAGTGTTCATCACAAAGACTTAATGGTCTGGTTGAAGGCCCCTGGTCTCTGCTGTACCATTGATGCTGGGCACTCACTGGGACTCTTCCTGAATATCCAGTTGCTGACCTGTGTCTTAGAGATCCTGCAGCCCTGGGTCCACAGGACTGACCCCCATCCCCAACCCCCTCCCCTGACCTCCATGCCCAGCAGATCATAGATGGGATGGATATTGAGGTGGGTCAGCATAAAACCCTGGTTCTAGGCCTGGGTTGCAGGGTTGGTCAGTCCACCAGCTCTCTCCTGTCTTCACCACCAGGGTGAGCTCTCCAGCACTGCCCTGGCTAGTTCACCCCGTGAGCAAAAGGTGGGGCCAGTTCTCCTGCTGAGAAACCTCTTCCTAACTATTCTACTTCAAACAAATTTAAAAAAATAAAAATTCTGCAAGTGTGAACCTAGCTGTATAAGGGATACAAATTTTGTGGGTATTAAGAAAAGGTAAGTTTGGGGCTGGAGAGATGGCTCAGAGGTTAAGAGCACTGACTGCTCTTCCAGAGGTCCTGAGTTCAATTCCCAGCAACCATGGGTGGCTGACAACCATCTGTAATGAGATCTGGTGCCCTCTTCTGGCCTGCAGTCATACATGCTGTGTGCATAAATAAATAAATAAATAAATAAATAAATAAATAAATAAATAAATAAATAAATAAATAAATCTAGAAAGAAAGAAGGCAAGAAAGAAAGAAAGTCAAAAATGTTCTTTTTATATAAATCTATGAATGAATGCCTACTGGGTCTTCAAGTCATGATGGCCAAACTACTAGAAGCAATCAAGATACCACTCAAACTGTAAACTGATAAATAAACTGTGATTTAAAAAGATTATTCTTTAACAATGAAAATATTTGTAAGGACATAAAGAGAAGAAACGTTAAGTGCATACTTACTTGTTATGGTTTAGTTTCTGTAGTTGTCCAGACACAGTGTGAATGGGAAAATGCTTTATTTGGCTTACAGGTTACAGTTCATCCTCAATAGAAGCAGGACAGATCTTAAGGCAGGAGCTGAAGCAGAGACCATGAAAGGGGTGCTGCTTACCAGCTTTCTTCCTCCTTGCTTGCTCAGCCACCATTTTCATACAGTCAAGACCCTCTTGCCTAGGGATGGCAACACCCACAGTGGACTGGACCCCCACATGTCAATTAGCAGTTAAGAAAGTGCACCATAGACATGCCCATTGGCTAATCTGATCTAGGCAATTCCTCAGTTGAGGTTTCCTCCCATATGACTCTGGGCTCTGTCAAGTTCACAGCTGATGCTAACTATGACAACATTACTTAGTGAAAAAAAAGAGTCACAAAAGACCATACACAATAGCAGCATAATTGCTAGAGAAGGATATGATAAAACCAAGTTTAGCTGTGAAGAAATTTTCAAATTGTCTTCCAAATTGTACCTACCACTTTCTGTTTTCACCAGTCCTAATTCAGAGTTCTTCCTCACCAGCAATTGGTACTAGCATTTTCTTTACTGTTGTTAGTTCCTTGGGGATGTTCTATGTATAATTATATCATGTGTGCAAAAAAAGAAATGTTTATATCTTCCTTCTACCAGTGTAGATTACGTTTACAAAATAACTGATTTCATTATCATTTTACACACAGATGTTCTAGGATATATTTATCCCATTATCTGCCTTTTTGTATTATATCTCCTGATCACACTTTTGCTATTCTCAATTAGTATCTGTTTTACTTCTAATTTTTAAAAACTAGAGTTCTACAAATGACAGAAAACATGCACCATTTGTCTTTCTCGATCTGATCTATTCCTCTTACATCGATAACCTCCAGCTTCACGTATTTCTTTGCAAATGACACAGTTTCATTCTTTATGGCTGAATTGATCTGTATGCTTTTAATTCTTTTTCTTGTCTTATTGCACACACTGGAACTTTTACTATGAGTTTGAATGAGTGGAAGAGACACATACTTCCATTGGAGGGAAGCATTTAGTTTCTTACAGTTATATGTATCATAAAGTATATGTTTTAGGTTAATGTTCTATATCAAGTTGATGAAACTTCCCTGTCTACCTTAGCTGTAAATTTTGTTTGTTTTGAGAGGATTATCAATGGATATTATATATTCTAGTAGGGCTTTTCCTTAATGTAATGACAAGATGATACACTTTTTCTCCTTATCTTTTTTTGTGGTGGGTTGCTTTAATTAATTTTCAAACATTGAACTAGCCTTAAATATTTCATAAAATCCTGCCTGACTGAGTTAGATAATTGTTTTTACATACTGTTGAATTTGAGTTGCTAATACTTTGTTACAAATTTTTTGTGGTTGTGTTTGTGAAAGATATTAGTTGTTCATTTGGGGGTTGTGGTTTGTTTGTGCTCCATCAAATAAAGCTTGCCTGGAGATCAGAGTGCAGAGCTAGCCACTAGTTAACCATAGAGGCCAGGCAGTGGTGGCACATACTTTTAATCTCAACACTTGGGAGGAGGAAGCAGGAAGATCAGGAGTTCAAGGCCACCCTGGGCAACACAAGATTTAACCAGACTAAAAGAGAAATAAAGGCAGGGGGTGGAGGCTCACTCCTTTAATCCCAGCACCAGGCAAGTGGAGACAGGAAGTGATATGGCTGGGCAGAGAGGGGAATATAAGGTAGGAGGAGACAGGAGCTCAGCCCTTTCAGGCTGAGAATTCCTAGAGGTAAGAACTCTTTCTAGTGGCTGGTTGCTCTGCTTCTCTGATCTTTCAGCTTTCACCCTGATGTCTGACTCTGGGTTTTTATTATTAAAACCAATTAGGATTCACACTAAAGGGGTCTTCTTTTCTTTTATCTTTCTTTCTTTCTTATAACATCTTTTTTCTGACTTTGCAGGGTTCAGATTTTTATCATAAAAGGTTCCTTAATTTCTGAATTCAATTATTTCTCTCGAGAAACTCCATGTGATTCTAAATTTTTTCCTTCACATATGAGCCATTTATTTTTTTGTTATATAAAAATGTTGCCTTTACTCCGGTCAGCAATTTAAAGTCTTATAGTAATGGGCTTTATCCTGAGAACTTTTAAGAATGGTTGTGCTAGGCATCTGGTAACATTTTTAATCTAAAAACTAGTTGCTTCAGTTTTGAAATTTTTTCTAGTTTATTTGTATACTAATTCCCCTCATTTTAATTGTCTTCTCCTGTAGTGGATAGCCATTCCAGCTTTGACCTGGACGTTCCATCCCCCAATGAGGCTTTGGTAACTGTCACGCCTACAAGGCAGGACTGAGAGAGGATGCTGAAGACCTGAGATCCAGATACGAGCTCTCATGGTTCCTGGACCCTGGACACTGGAGCTAGACTGAGCAGAGTTCTCCAGAGAACACCCTGGACTGCGCTACACCTTTCCCAGACCCTGTTACCTATCCCTTCACTTGTAAGTTACCCCACAAAATAAACATCCTTTTTAACTACGTGGAGTGGCCTTAATAATTTCACCAATATCCTCCCACCATTTAGAAATGTTTTTGGTCAGTATTGGACCTAGTGGACTGATGTACTGATATTCTTGTCGTTTGAAGCCTGGCCTAATTTTTATTTCATTACTTCCTGTGATCTCTGAGTATGCCTTTGATTTATTATCTAGCTCTTCTGATACATATGTTATTTTCATTTTACTGTTTCAAGTTTTCAACAGCTTTATGTGACTGAACTGACAGTTCCTTTTTTATACTCCCTTATTGGATGCCATGACTGATAATTATTACCTGAAAATTATTTGAGAGTATAAATCACAATTTTAATTTTAGGATTCATCTGCTCTTCTTATTCTCTGTTTTGTGCATTCCTTTTTAGATTCCTCTCTTTGATCTTCAGAGGGTATTTTTCACAGGAAGAGTCAGAAAGAGGCTTTCCTCGGGCCAAGGATATTGGATGGCCACTAATTTTAAAAATGGAAGCATTAAATTAAGGTTGAGGTTTCCAGCTGTGATTGGAGGACCCAACATCTTACATCCGAGATGCCTCTTTTCCTCTTAGAGAGACTCATCATGGCCCCACTGTTGACAAACAGTATCAAGGGCTAGTAGCTACAGTCTGTAGAGGATAGTTTTACTTAATCCTTTGAGGTGGTTTGAATGAGAAAGGCCCCCCTAGGCTCAAACATTTGAATGTTTAGTTCTTAGTTGGTGGAACTGTCTGGGAAGGATTATGGTCTTGTTGGAGGAGGTGTGTCACCGCAGGAGGGTTTTCAGGTTTCAGAAGGCTTACACTGTTCTCAGATGTCCTCTCCTGGCCTCATGATTGTGGATGAAGATGAGAGCTCTCAGCTATTTCTACCACCATGTCTTTGCACCACCATCATGGACTCTAACCCTCTAATACTGTAAGCCAACTAAATGTTTTCTTTTGTAAGTTGCCTTGGTCATGGTGTTTTTGTCACAGCAATAGAAAGCTAACTGAGATATCTTCCGTGTTCGGTTTGAAGCTTTTATGCTCAATGCTCTGTCCCTAAACCCATAGCTCCTTATGCTGATGGAGAATACACTATAATCCCCTGCTGAACTTACAGTGGCTGGAACTGCTTGCTTGATGTTGGTACCAAATATCTTACCTGTCTCTAGAAAGATGCTGCCCCTCTTAGCCTGCTTTGTGAGTTAACTCTCTTCAAGAGAGCATCCAGAGTTATGGAAAGAAATTCAACTACATTTCTTCCTACTTTTCTCTCCAGCCAGAAAACTTGAGACTTTGTCAACTCTGTTAACAAATCAAGCCACTTTCTATTTACTACAAAGGCAGCCATATGAATCTAATGATATCACCTCTTGAGTGTATGTGTGTGTGTGTGTGTGTGTGTGTGTGTGTGTACCATTTTTTACTTCCCTTTACTTTCTTTAGAAGTGAAAATGGAAGACATGTGTTTAATCAATTTTTAGTAAAAAAAAAAAAACAAAAACCACTGAATCTTTACAAACATGGAAAAAATGAAACTTTGAGATACTTTTGCTATATTACTTCAGACATGCCATGAATATATTTTTACTATTCCAGATATGTATCTATTCTAAATGAAACCAATATTTGGTTTAAGAATTCATGCTATTAAATATCAAATACCTAAACTATGTAATTTGTATGACTCTTACTCCCTAAAACTGCTGTAAACACTATAGTAAAATGATTCTTAGTTGATAACATCAACAGCTAATCCTTTCCCTGTAATATTATTAGTATGAGATCTCTCAGTCCATGGGGGCTGAACTTAGGGATATTGGAGCCCACATATCAAGTCCACACATTATCCTCAACCTATGAATGTTTATCTGAGGGAAAAGTAGAAGCATAAATAATTCATCAAAAGCATATTTAGTTCCTGGGCACTCAACAGGCTTTTAATCAATATTTTCTCAGTGTTTCAACTCCCTTTTAACTATGAGTCTGCATTTTACTTTTGGGGGAATTCCTCCTTGGGTACAGCAGCCACCTTCCAATTGCTGTCACTGGAAGGGACATGCCCTGTTCCTAAGAGTGACCTGTTAAGATCAATGAAGGCTGCAGCTCTGCTGAGGTCTGCTTGCCAAGCCTGCTGCCTAGAGAGCTGCCTGTCTTCAAATGAGGGGTCACCTACCACGTCCTCTGATTCACAGATAACCTTGGTTTGAACCCCACAGCAGCTGTGGTCATGCAGATCTGACTTCTGATGCCTCCCCTCTGGAGTGGTCCTTGTATGGACCTCAGCTGCAGCAGCTCGTGGACCATATTCTGCAGCACCACTGTTGATATGCTTCCTGTTGCCCAATACTAACACCCCCAGATCTCATCATTTTTCCAAACTTGGCCTCCCATGAGGAGTGTGAGTTCAATAACTTCTGCTTTTGGCTAAGGAAGGTATGACTATTGCTTGAAACCTAATCAGCATATATTTATATATACAGGGTATATCTATACATACAGCATAGTTCTAAATGCACAGATGCAATTGTGTCTTTTGTTGTTGGAGAGCATGAACCACGTGACTGAAAGCTGTGAGTGTTGCACTTTGTACAATCTCCACCAGAGACCTTTTCTCTACCATCTCCCTATGCCGTTCTACACTCCCTCGCCACACACACAGCTCTGACTTACAGCCTAGTGACAAAAATGTGAAGGCTCCTGATACTTTAGACCTAGGGCAATTGTTTGGCATGGCTGTACATTAGGGAGAACTCTGTCAGTAAGAACAGACAGAGCGGCAACAGGAGCTTCCAGGAGGGTGGTAATGGGACCGTGAGAGCACAGCACAATATCCATCTTGAAATAGGGTCATGGGCTCTTGTGTGTGGAAGAGTAGAATCTCAGATGGAAGCTTTCACATGATCAAACCCAAAACAGGCAGCAGTGCTTGAAAAGTATTCTGTTTGACAAAAGTCAGTGAAATGAGAATTTGCCAAGGAAATAAAGACTCAGTCTTCTAAGATCACCCAGTCTCAAGCACCACAGGAAAAGAAGAGATTCATAAGGAATTTCATCATACAGCATTGTTTTTATTTTATTTTTCTTTTGGTTTTTTCAAGACAGGGTTTCTCTGTGTAGTTTTGGTGCCTGTCCTGGATCTTGCTCTGTAGACCAGGCTGGCCTCAAACGCACAGAGATCTGCCTGGCTCTCTGCCTCTTGAGTACTGGGATTAAAGAAGTGTGCTACCACGACACCTGGCTGTTTTTATTTTTTATGTGTTTGTGGTGTGTGTATATGTGTGCATGTGTGTGTGTGTGTGTGTGTGTGTGTGTGTGTGTGTGTGTAGGTGGTTCATGCATATGCTTGTGTAGCATGTGCTTTCTAGCTGAGGTATCTCTCCAACTTCCCATAGAGTATTTTATTAATTCTAGTGCATGATACACTAAGAGGAGAGACACAGAATGTATCTTTCTTTTCTTTTTCTGTACCATGGATCAACCTTATGACCTTGTGTATGTTAGGCAAACATTCTACAAGTGAACTATTTCCTCAGTCCTTTAAAAATAAACAAACAGCAACAACAAACTTCTTATTCTGAGAGAGAGTTAGAGAGAGAGGAAGGGAGGGAGGGAAGGAGGGAGGGAGGGAAAGAGACAGAGAGACAGAGAGACATGAAGAGAGAGACTGGCCTTGAACTAACTGTAGAGTATAGGAGGACTTTAAACCTGTAATCTCTCTGCCTCAGACTTCTGACTAGCCACCAGGCTCTACAAGATGACAGTACAAAGCAGTATGGTTTTGGTTTTCAGGGTAATGCTCCCAAGAGAGGAAAGAGTACATAACCAGATTGAATTTGGAAAATACTGGTTCATCCTATGAACAGGGACCTGGATGACAACTCTTGGTTGAACAGGGCCTTGGTTGACAACTCTTGGTGCAAAATGCACTGACTCTGTCAGAAAAGGCTTATGAAATCTTTAGAACAATGAGGTACCTTTTAAAATGCTTTGTTCTGTTGTCTTCTCATGTTCACCCATCAGCTTCACTGATCAATGACATAACAATAAGGAACTTATGGAAGAAATACTTATTTCAAAGTAGATACAACATCTGCTTCTGCTATCCCAGATTACACCACTGGGTACAATTGCAACTCTCTTCCATAATGGGATCAATTAAATATGATAATACAGATGGCCTTCATTTATTTGTTTATACATATATATATGTGTGTGTGTTCAGATTCATATCTATAGGTATGCATGTATATAATTTCTAAACAGCAAAAGAGATTAAAAATTGCTAGTGTAGCATTTTTTAAAACAGAGGAAAACAAGAAAACGAGCACTATCTGTGGGTTGAGAGACCCTTCCTGTGTGAAAGCATATTTGAATTTCTGAGATGACCAAGTTCCCTAAAGAAAATTTCTCAACCATGTCGAGGAGACCCTTTCCAGCAAGCTTAGTCTGACATTTTTTTTTTCAAATTCAATACTGCTTTTACAAACAAAATTCTATAACTCGAACTTTCCTTGATCAGTATATCCCCAGTTTGTCCTTCTGCAACGGGATGGTGTTTATGGACAGAAAACATCAGATCCTTCATTGCCTGGGCTTACCCTATCAACTGCAATCACTCCCAACTCCTGAAAAAAAAAAAAAGAAATGTTTCAGATTTCTTCCCCTCTTGCTTTGCTATTGTTGTATTCATAATATTGGTTTTGTGATGATATCCAGGTGCTCACTTCTGTGACCCATAAGTATGTTAGCTCGCAGAGAGAGAAGTTATAGGTGAGGTTAAAGATATTGAAAAGCAAGAGTACCCTGTGTTATCCATGTTTGTTTATAATAGTTACAGTTACCAGGAGGCAGAGGATCAAGATTCAGAGAAGGCAGTGGGACCAGAAAACCAAATGTTGGAGTGATACAGATTTGAGAGCCACTGAGCAAGAGAAGCCTCCAGAAGCTAGGAAATAGAAATTGCCCCAGAAAACACTTAGAAATACATCCCTGCTGACCCCCTATGGATCTGTGGCCTCCAGAAGCCTGTAAAGTAGCTTGGCTTTGCCTTATGCCACTGGGTTTTTGATGAGTTGCTAGAGCCACATCTGGAATGAATACAGTTTATTGTTATTTCTGTTTTATTTTGTCTTTTTTCTTTTCTTTTCTTTTCTTTTTTTTTTTCTTTTTTTTTTTTTTTTTTTTTTTTTTTTTTTTTTTTTTTTTTTTGTTGACTGATCAACGGTCTTGGTCTGGCAGCACTGGTTTTTAACCTGAGCCAAGGAATTACAGGTAAAAACCAAAATGTTAGAACAGAAAACTAACCAAATCACAAGCGCCTATCATGGCTCATCCAGTTCTCACAAAGTTATTAGCAGGAGATGGGAAGGTAGCAACTTTAAGGACTCAATGAACACGGGAAATAATAAAAACCAGTTCAACAATAACACCCAAAACATTTGTCAGCCGAGGAAACGTGAAAAGGTGCTCTAGGACCTGTGAACTCACAACATTTCAAAATCGCGTGTTTCTGGTTTCTTGGTTTATTTGGTTGTTTGCTTTTTTCACTATTTAGAAATTCTATTTGGATTTAGTGACCATATCTCATTTAATTCTTCTAGCAGCTCTGGAGGTGTGTATTATTAATAGCCTTTCTCTGAATAAGGCAATTGTAGCCGAGATGGAAAAACTGACTTATCTAGGTCACACAGCTGTTAAATATTAGAGTCCCACAATAGCCCTACTAGAGCAATTTAAAGTGCACTTTTAAAATTTCAGTTATTTTCTTGTCTTTGTGAATTCTCTCCTCTTTTTTCTTTTCTTTTCTTGTGTGTGTGTGTGTGTGTGTGTGTGTGTGTGTGTGTGTGTGTGTGTGTTCCCAGGGTCTAGCACAATTATTGCTATATAAGAGACAATTTTCTGGTGAAATAAATAGATGACATTATTCAACAATCCATCTGATGGTTGGGTTTCTGCTATAGTATGCCATCTAATAATTTTCAAATAACCCTTGACCTCGGCTTCATGAGGCCTATGGAAATATAAAAAGACCTTGTTACTTAAAAAAAAAATGAATCTCCTAGTGGATAATAAGATGTGTGGCTATTTTGTTTAAAATGGATTTTCGGTGGTCACTATCAAGCTAAATAATATGATAGCAGGCAGCCTGAGAATTAACAAGGGTTCTTCGGTAATGTGGCAAGAAGTTCACAGGACTTAAATATTTAATCAAAAACATTCAACAAAAGTGGAATTCTCCTAAAAGTCAGGCCATATTTTTGGTAGATTAACTGGACAGGCTCAGCAAACATTTGTCTAAGCCGTTATCTGGAAAATCACTTTCAACCCTAATACAATGAAAATATACTGCCCATGTTAATAACAACGTCCCATCTGTTTAAGTATTTTACAACCGACTGAAAGCCGTACCTGCAGAGAGCCTTCTGGATCTGCATTCAGGCACAGTTGCTTGTTAAATGGGTGTGGTGGTGTGGCTGGTAAACAGGCCCTGTGAGCCTGGTTTTAAAAAGACTTCACTGATCCTATGAAGGAGCCTTTCAAAATAAACCACCCTGAATCAGTCAGGGGCAAATTTTATAATGGCAAAAGACCATTTCTGGCCAATGATAAGTGACTAGCATGTTTTGAAGATATTTTAATGGGATTATTCCTCCTTTAGGACTGAAGGCTGATGATATGAATATCAACACAGTAAGCAACCCATTCAAGACAATAAAAATCCACTCCTAAGCAACGAACGACTAAATATTCACTAATTGCAAACATCTTTTAACCATCCAGTTATTCAGTGAAACAAATCTTTGAACGGAGAGACAGAGGGTCCAGACCCTTGTTTTCATATTACCAAAAAATGTGCTGGTGCTTCTTTGGTCATCGAGCAGAGAGGAGGCAACAGAAGTATCCAACTTGGTAGCAGCCTGTGAGGAAACAAAGCCCAAAGATCGAAGGGATGAGTTCATCAAATGATTTATAATAATAATGCAATACAGTGCTTCATGCAGTTTTACAATATAAATCTATAATGTCATTTGTGAGGGAAATGGGGCCATGTGTACATACCAGATCCTCAGCAAGTATAGCTGAATTTTAACATTAATATTCAGTTTAGAGAGCATTCTGAATACCTGATGTGATTTTTGCAAGTATATGTGTTGGCATGTTCAAAGTCACCTTCACTTTCCGGATGAGAAAGTTGAGGTAAAAAGTGGTGTGTTTGTTGCTTGAAAGTCACACAAATTCTAGTTGGCAGGCAAAGATTTATTCCCGTACTCACTGAATGGACTTTAAAACACTGTCTTCCTTGACTTGACTGTGTAAAGAAGAAATTAAAGTGCAAGAGCATGCACCTCTGCTAATTGTATTCATCAGTAGACATTTTCCACAGACTATGTACCACCAAATAATAAATACCTCAATAAGTATAGATTGTTGAAATGCTACATAGAACTTCAAAACCATTGAGGGAAATGTTTAGATATGAAATTATGTTTGCTGTGCTAACTAGCCATACTTCTTGTGGTAGAATCAGAGCAGAATAATAAAGTGATTGCTTGCCAGGGGCAGAGGAGATCTGGGAAATGGGGAGGTTACATCAAGTCATGTCACGTTGTATTAGTTATGTTACATTGATGCATAAGTCCTGTTGATTTCATGTATATAGAACTTTAGTTTTGATGAAAAGTTTTAAAGATTGGTTGTACATTAGTGTGAAGATTTTTTAACATGACTGAATTGTGTGATTTAAAATTATTAAAATGGCAAAAAAGAATTTAAAGTTATTTATTTCTCATAATATTGCCCCCCACCACCACTTAGAGATCTTTTAAAAAAAAGTGATAGGAAAATACATTGCTGTTAAAGCTTCCTGAAAATAAATATTATATATTTTTAAATATATATATATACATTATGCATTTCAATTAATATACAATATATGCATAATGGTTTTATTCTATAATGGGTCAACAGTGTCTCCACTGGGCACCAGAGAATAACAAATAAAAAGCCCAGTGATGGGAATGGGTTACTTCTTTTGGAGTTATTGGCCATTGATGTCCCATAGACTTCCAAATATTGTAGGTTAATACCAGTACTCTTGTGTAGTTGGATGTTTTCCTGTGTCCCATTTGGCCTGCAGTCGGGACAGATCTCTCACCCACAGTCCTGCAGCCTTTTATAAAATAATCACACAGAGGCTTAATATTATTTATAACTGCTCAGCCATTAGCTCAGACTTATTACTGGCTAGCTCTTACACTTAAATTAACCCATAATTCTTACCTATGTTTAGCCACATGGCTTGGTACTTTTTCTCAGTTCTGCCTTGTCATCTTGCTTCCTTTGTGTCTGGCTGTTAACTCCTGACTCATCCTTCCTCTTCCCTGAATTCTCCTTGTCTGCTTGCCCCACTTATACTTCCTGGCTGGCTACTGGCCATTCAGCATTTTATTTATCAACCAATCAGAGCAACTCAGATTCACAGCAATACAGAACATCCCACAACACTCTTGGTTAGTTCCCAGCACTTGAAAGTAAGAGTATTGTTGATGACACCACATAATTTAGTAACAGAGCATGGAGAATCATTCTAATATGGACCTGGAAGCTTCATGACTACTGAAAAGCTTTCAAAGTGCTGGAAGAAAGAATGCATGCTACTGAAGGAGAGAAGCAATTATCAGCCTTACCAAGTTGTGCTGTGGATATCACTCTATATAAATAAAACACTGATGGCCAGTGACCAGATAGGAAGTATAGGCGGGACAAAGAGAGAGGAGAATTGGGGAAACAGGAAGAAGAGAGGGAGACACTGCAGCCACCGCCAGGACAAGCAACATGTAAAGACGCCGGTAAGTCACCAGCCACGTGACAAGGTATAGATTTATAAAAATGGGTTAATTTAAGATAAAAGAACAGTTAGCAAGAAGCCTGCCACAGCCATACAGTTTATAAGTAATATAAGTGTCTGAGTGATTATTTTTTTTAATGAATTATTTTTTTATTCTTTAGTCTTCATGCCAAGCTGAAGGGTACCACCATCAGACTCACAGACAACAACTTAAAAACAAACAAAAACCCAATATATAAGAAAGTCCATCTTCTTGAAGAACTGAGTTTTTCACTTAATAGGCTCGGTCTTTTTTTTTTTTTTTTTTTTTTTTACAACACCATTCAGTTCAACAAAATAGCCACAGATTCCCCTGTTCTCCCCCTCTCGCCCCCTCCCCCTCCTCCCAGCCCACCCCCCATTCCCACCTCCTCCAGATCAAGGTCTCCCCCGAGGACCGGGATCAACCTGGTAGACTCAGTCCAGGCAGGTCCAGTCTGCCCCCTCCCAGACCAAGCCAAGCATCCCTGCATAAGTCCCAGGATTCAAACAGCCAACTCATGCAAGGAGCCCAGGACCCGGCACCAACGCACAGCTGCCTCCCAAACAGATCAAGCCAAATGACTGTCTCACCCATTCAGGCGGCCTGATCCAGTTGGGGGCCCCTCAGCCTTTGGTTCATAGATCCTGTGCTTCCATTCATTTGGTTATTTGTCCCTGTGCTTTATCCAACCTTGGCTTCAACAATTCTCGCTCATATAAACCCTCCTCTTTCTCACTAATTAGACTCCCAGCGCTCTACCAGGGGCCCAGCCGTGGATGTCTGCATCCAGATTCCTCAGTACTTGGATGGGGTTTATGGCCAGACACCCTGAGTGATTATTTTATACATGGATTGTGGGACTGCGGGGTTTGGTGGAACCTGGAGAGAAGCCCTCCAGCAACAGAGTTGTGAGCCCTGTAAGCTATACTAATGATTGCCCCGGAAAGTCCTCACTACTGGCACAGTAGTGGCATGAACATCATGGTAGTAACCAACCATGTTCTGGTTGAATTCAAGTTTCTCTTCATAGGATGAAATCCATAACTTGGCATCATAATTTGAGAAAAGAACCAATGGATAAACAGGTCATAGGCCCTAGGGAAGAACCCACTACTATTACTTTGCTAATATTAAACCAACTCCAAATAATTTACACTTACATTCACAGATTAATACATCACTCAATGCTTCTCAGAGAAGTTTCCATTTGTAGTCAACAGTGATTAATAAAGAGACCTACAACCGGCCAAGATACAAAAAAAAAATAAGAGACTGCAAATTTTCCTCTAAAAATAGAACCAGTACATTGTACCATGTCCTTCCAAAGATCAGAGAAACCTTGAAGAAGAGAGTAAGGAAAGACTATAAGAGCCAGAGGCAGTGGATGACTGCAAGGAAACAATCTCTTTAGGACACAGCAAGGTGGTTTCATGTATGAATTTCTATCAGCTCTGGCAGCGTGCACATGACTTGTTCAAACCTGTCAGCCCAATTTCCAGCCTAGAGAAGAAAACTGGGTACAAAATCCAGACCCTAGGCTTAGAGCTATTGGCAATTGTTAGCTGCTAGAAGGGCGACTGTCACTTCTCTCTAAAAGTGTAGCCCCATGGTAAGTTAACCATGCTCTGATTAAAAAGTCACACACCCAAGAATATTTGGAAAAAACAAATTGGTCTTAATTGATGTCTTTTAAAAGGACATGAAGGTGGGTGGACAGGGAATGAGGAGGCATGGATCTAAGAATAATTGTGGCACTATGATCAAAACACGTTGTACAAAGTTCCCAAAGAACTAATATTTAAAAAATAATAATAATTTAAAGCTGAAATCTCACCACAGCTATAATTTACCATCTTTCTGGAGCTTTGTATCCCTAAGATTTTTGTAGTAGTGTCTATTCAGCCATTTTTAAAATGTTTTATTTTGACAGTATTGTTATGTATGTTTACAAACATTTCCATTATGAAAAAAAAATGTCCTAAAAAAGGAGGAAAAACAAACTAAAAGAAATGTTGCCTGATGCCCCATCTTGCCGATTATTATTTTTTTAATTAAGAAAAATTTTTGATTCATTTTATATACCAAAGGTCCCCCTCTTCCCTTGTCCTGCACTCTCAGCCTCCCACCCAACCCATCCCCACCCCACCCCCACAAGAAGGCAAAGCCTTCCATGGGGAGGCAAATCCAGTAGAGGCAAGTCTAAGGCCTTCTCCCAGCCTCAAGGCTGCACAAGGTGTCCCATCAAAGGTAGTGGGCTCTAAAAAGCCCCCTCATGCACCAGGGATGGATTCTGATCCTACTGCCAGGAGTCCCCCAAGCAGATCAAGCTGCACAACTGTCTTGCCGTGCAGAGGGCCTAGTCCAGTCCCATGCAGGCTCCACAGCCATTGATCCAACTTTTATGAGTTTCCACTAGTTTGGTTTGGTCGTCTCTGCAGGTTTCCCCATCATGATCCTGATGCACTTGCTCATAGAGTCCTTCCTCTCTCTTCTCCTACTGGACTCCTGGAGCTCTGCCTGGTGTTTGGCTGTGAATCTCTGTATCTGCCTCCATTAGTCATTGGAGAAAATTTCTGTGATGACAGTTAGGATATTCACCGATCTGATCACTGGGGCATGCTAGTTCAGTTCAGGCACCCCCTCCACTATTTCTAGTATTTTTTAAACCATAGTTAACATATTAGTAACAGTGACATATGCTACTTTGGAATTAAAATTTTTATTCTTGAGGGAGTGGCAACATGGGGTTTCACCAGTCCTAAGAGAAGGAAGAAAAGAGGCTATTCAAACATCAGTGGGCTGCTTAACTCCAAGCATCTGAGAATACTTACTGACAAGAACATGCCCCACTTCACTTGTATCCCAAATGAGCAGTGAAGTCCCCAGAGTAAACAGAAACAGAACAATCTGAATAAGGACCAACAAGAAATGTTTAAATAATGGGAAATTGGATTCAAGAGATTCAGAAGAGAAAGGAAGAATGAAGTATATCATATGCTCCTGAAGTCCAGGAAAGTAAGTCAGAGAATATTGGATCAGTGTGTGTATTATGGACTAGGGCTAGCATGCAGGTGGGAATGTGCTCACTTAGCATGCATGAACTGCTTGGTTGGGCCTATAACATCTCATCAACTCTGTGTGGTGTCAAAGCTGTAACCTCAGTACTTGGGAAGTGGAGGGAAGCAGGCCAGAAGTTTAAGGCCATCTTCCCCATGTTGCCTGTCCTCCAAAAATCAAATGTCAGATGAAGTCATTGCTGACTTCATTGAGACCCCCATAGAACGTGGCCAGATGCTGGGTTACAGTAGGTGGGGGGCAGGGAAGTGGAGTGTGGCATCATTCCTCCAGAAGGTCCATTAAGAGTATGAATGGAAATGTTATTTGCTGAGAGTAAGATCATAGACATGGGGAATCCAAATCAGAGAATGGGGGGAATTACAGAGAAGATGGAAGATGTAATGGATAAGGGAGAAGCTTTATTAGTTGCTGTAAGAATGGACTGTGGATTCAGAATGTGCTGTCGTGCACTGAGCTTTAATGGACCATTTAGTGTGTTCTCCTTAGAAGAGAAAATTCTTTCTTCCATATACCATTTCATTTATTGCTTCATCCATACTGTAGCATCTCCAGCATTAATGCAGAAAGTCTGAGAGAAACAGTCACTTGGACACACACGAGCCTGTGTGGTAGAGGGCAGAGGTCCCTTGGTTTTAACAAAATAAGTGTCTGCACTGATCTCTCCAGAAAGCTGCAGGAAACTTTTGGTGTGAGTTGACAGAGCTATAGACACTTCAAAAATGATGTGAGGAATCCTTTTAAGACAATTTCATTAGACCTGTTTGATCTTGGGACCTTCTTAGAGTAAATGCATTCCTACATTTGTACCAATTACCAGGCCCTGACTTGAGTAACTGTGATGCATTCCACGGCCCAACAATTGTCTTTAATCTGCCCTTGGAAATGCACCAAGGCACTACAAAGACCCAAAAGGGAATTAAATTATCTTCACATTGCAGGGTAGACCAAAGGAGGAGCTGAGAAATGCCATGCTTTCAATGCCCATTCTTTTGAATACTAGCCTGGCCTAGAATTGCACACTGTGGGGTTTCTTTGCATTTTTTAGGATAATCTCTGTGACATTTAGATGCACTTTCAGCCCACAAATACTTTTCTTTTTCTTTGAGTATCTCATATCATTACAGGCTACAGACCTCTGCCACTCAAAGCATCATACTAAATAGCCTTGCCTTCGCGCTCCCCCTTGTAAGCCTGCCACGAATGCTATCGCACTGTTCTCCTCTGCCCACAGGATAATGAGCTGGCATGTGGAGGAAGGATCAATGTCAAGCAGGAGAAGATGGTTTTGAAGGCATCACTTCACTTCCCATTGATTCCATTTCCAGAAGGCAATCTCCTCTCCCTGACAAGCCCGAATGTGCTATCACCGAAGCTCTTGCTTATCAGGCAGTGAAGTGCCTCCCCCGCACACAGGAGCACATTTCCATCAGAGGCGAAGAGAATTGCAGTCTCTCTGCAATAAAGGATGGAGACAAAGAGCCGCAAAGAAATCCACTGGACCTGTAAAGCAGAACACGCGTACGTGGACATGGATGTGTGCTCTGGGAGACTACAGAGTGGAGACCCGTGTGATAGAACAGCACAGAGCTTGCCACACTGACCCCTGAAATCCACATACTTGGAGCCTGAGGAGATGGGTCAGTCTTTAAGGTTCAGTGTGCGAGCATGGGGACCTGAGTCTGATGTCCAGAAAACCAGGTGCGGAGGCACATGTGTGTAATCTCACTACTGGAGAGGAAGCAACAAGAGACCCCTCATCTCTTGATGGCCAGCAATATAGGCAAGAAAGCTTTAGGTTGGTGAGCGATGTTGTCTCACCAAATAAGGTGGGGAATGATTGAGGAAAACCCTCAATTTCAACCCTTGGCCTACATGTGCATGCACATGTGAACAAACACACACCTGTACACACAAACTGTTAGCATGTCGGCCCACCCCTGGTCTGCCCAACGCCCTGACAACCTCGTCTTACATAAAGTCCACTTTAAGAGAAACCCCTCCCTCTCCTCTTCCTCTCTCGCCATGAGGTAGCACGCACCTCCTCCCTTCCTTTTCTTCCCCTTTCTCTTTCTCTTCTTCTTCTTCTCCTCTCCTCAGGCCCTGCCTGTTTTCTCTTTCTTCCCTTGTCCCTTCCCTCCTTAATACAACTTTCCACATGGGTGCTGTGTCTGCATGGTGTGAGTGACTTTCCTCCTTGCACCTTGGCTCCACCCTCTTAAAATACAACCCAAACACATGCATGCACACGTAAGGAATTCCACACTTGGGAGGGTGAAAGAAACTACCACTGGATTATAGCTTATTTTGCAAATCTTCCTAAGTACACTCACATTGGTAATAAATGTCAGCCTGTTTTTGATTCATCATGCTAACCCAAGGAGCAGAAGTATAACCAAGACCCATCAATTATATTTTAAAATTTGTATTGAAAGTATATATTTTCAGAAGGAAAGTAGCCCCGTAATCTCAAATGATAAAACATTGCAAACAAAAGAATGAAGTTGTAGGCCCACACCTGAGTGATGAACTTGGTAGGAGCTGATGCCAAAAGAGAGGGCTCCCATCCGAACTTGAAGGATCCCAGCTGCAGAAACCAAGAGCAAGAAAGGATGGAGAGGTGTGTGCTCCTGAATGCTCTCATCTCAGTGTGGGAAGGGCTAATGTGTTCACGAGAACGATCCCCAGTCACAAAGGAAGATGCAATAAGAAGAGAATGGAGGGCTGGGTAGATGGCTCCATCAGCAATGTGCTGACTGGGGAGGACTCTCCCTCTCCCTCTCCCTCTCCCTCTCCCTCTCCCTCTCCTCTCCCTCTCCCTCTCCCTCTCCCTCTCCCTCTCCTCTCCCTCTCCCTCTCCCTCTTCCTCTCCCTCTTCCCTCCCCCTGCTAAGCTCAGTTCACCTTCATCACCCATTTCTCTCTTTCTCAGCCTTACAGGGTATCAAAGCAGACGATGAAAAATCAGATTTGCAGTGAATTCATTCTACTGGGACTCACAGAAGCACCGGAGCTTCAAATCTGTGTTTTCCTATTCCTCCTCCTCACATACATTCTCAGCATTATGGGAAATCTCACCATCATCATCCTAACACTACTGGATTCCCACCTCCAGACACCCACGTACTTCTTCCTCAGGTACTTCTTCCTAGAAATCTCCTTCACATCCACTTTTACTCCTCGAATGCTCGTCAGCATCTCTACAGGAATTAAGACCATCAGCTTTGCTGGCTGCTTCACTCAGTACTTCTTTGCCATCTTCTTTGGAGCCACTGAATCCTGCCTTCTGACTGCCATGTCCTATGACCGCTATGTGGCCATCTGCAAACCCCTGCACTACACCACCATCATGAGCAACAGGGTCTGCACCCTGCTGGTCCTATGCTCTTGGCTGAGTGGCTTCCTGGTCATCTTATTCCCAATCATCATGACCAGTCAGCTGGACCTCTGTGCATCCAATGTGCTCAATCATTACTGTGACTATGGGCCCCTCATAGAAATAGCTTGCTCAGACACAAGGCTGCTGGAACTCTTTGATTTTCTCTTAGCAGTGGTGACCTTGATAGTCACCCTGGTGCTGGTGATTCTCTCCTACACTCGCATCATCAGGACCATTCTGAAGATTCCTTCTGCACAGCAGAGGAAGAAGGCCTTTTCCACATGTTCCTCCCACATGGTTGTCATCTCCCTCTCTTATGGAAGCTGCATCTTCATGTACATAAAGCCTTCAGCAACAGAAGGAGTTGCCTTCAATAAGGGTGTGGCTGTGCTCAATACCTCAGTTGCCCCTTTACTGAACCCGTTCATTTACACTCTAAGGAATAAGCAAGTAAAACAAGCTTTCAATAATGTGGTCAGAAAAATAATGCATCTTTATTCCTTTTAGTGGCCTCAAAATAAATGGAAATGTTGGTTGACATCCATGCTATGCCTCCTCTTTGTTGAAGTGAATTCTCAGGGAAGCTTGGTGTGAGCTGGTGTCCACAGTCTGTTTCAAACCAGTTCAAGAATTTCTGTTATCTACCTTTAAAGAATGAAAGAGGGGGCTGGAGAGATGGCCCAGAGGTTAAGAGCACTGGCTGCTCTTACAGAGGTCCTGAGTTCAATTCCCAGCAACCACATGGTGGCTCACAACCACCTGTAATGAGATCTAGTTCCCTCTTCTGGCTGCAGGTATACATGCAGGCAGAACACTGTGTGCATAATAATAAAAAATCCTTTTTTTAAAAAAAGTCATGTTTAACACCTGCCAGTTCCCAGAGAAAGATGCATTCCCTTTGTGTGTGTCACACCCAACGTTGTATTTGCCCATGTCCAGAGTGTAACACATACTTGTCTATTTGTCTTCATTTCTGCCACCATCATGCTAATACAATCATGATGATCCCTATGACCTCCTTCACGCCTAGTTGGATTCTGCATCTGAAGATTCTCTTAAGTGATGAAGTCATACAATGCCACCAGCGTGCCTTCTGTATTGATCACTCTGATACCTTTCTTTTCCCCAGGCTGTACTTCTCTCTGTCTGCTGCAGTCTCCCTGGCTTCAGAGCTCCTCAGGCCCAGTCTGTCCCATCATGCTACATTATTCACAAGTTGTTTCCTTTACATAAATTATTGTCCCTGGAAATGTGCTTGTGTAAAGCTCCTTTTGATCAGTACAGTTTTATCTCGAATCCTATGTTGACATCTTTCTGAGCTCCTAGCAAAAGGTAGCCAGAGATTAGTCTCCATACTGCCTGGCTCTCTGTTTATTACATTTTAAGACACCAAGGGGTTATTTTGCATTTACCTACTTGTTTTCCTACCGTGGCCTTTATTTTTCACTGCTAAATTTCCAAGTTCTTGCACAGGAAATACTTTCAGCAAACGGGCTTTGAGAACAACTTAGGTCCTTGAACACAGGAAGAAACCAATTCCATGAGTTTATAAACGAGTTGTGAACAAATGCATAAAGGATTTTAATTTTTTGAAATTTGTACTATCTCGAATGAATATATTGGTAATAATATGAAATATTCATTTTACTAACCTTGAGGTCTCTAATTTTGCAACTTTTATATAACAACTGTAATTAATAGTTTGATTAAAAACCTATATTGTAAGTGTAAGAAAATTAAGAAAACCCCTAGGCATACTGCTTCCACTGTCATAATTCATAAGTAAATAAAATATGCTGCTGCATTAATTCGTTCTGTTCATCTTGCCCTTGTCTTTCCTCTACTAAATGTCTCTAGTGTTACGGAGTTCCTTCTGCCTTCAAAAGAGAGTATTATAACTCAATTTAAACTTTTCAAATAGTATGAGAAGTCATACAATTATTAAGAAAAGAACATGCCAAGTCCATAAAACTGTATTTGATAAGCCTATGGAACATGTAAGAAATAAATAAGATACATTCTATGCAAATTATACTAGAATATTTTGGAAGAAGAAAACCTCACAACTCTGATGAAGTCAGTATTCATCTAATATTAATTTTCAAAAAGAGTAGTATTTTAGAAGGAAACCGACAGTATTTCTCATGAACAAAGCCAAAAAATTTCTAGGTTGGCTTCTTTCTTTCCCTGTTTTTGGTGTTGTTATTGTTGTCAATTTGATACAAACTAGAGTTATCGGAAAGAAGGCTACTGCAAGTGAGAAAAATGCCTTTATAACACCAGCCTGTAGGCAAGCCTGTGGGCATTTTCTGGATTGAGAGTTCATGTGGGAGGGACAAGCCCATTGTAGGTGGTCCTACCCATGAGTGATGGCCTTAGCACTATAGGAAAACAGACTGAGTAGTCCAGGAGAACCAAGCCAGTAAGCAGCACTCCTCCAGTGTCTCTGCTTCAGTTCCTGCCTCTGGGTTCCTCTCTTGACTTCCCTCAATGATGAACTACAGATGAACCAAAATGAAATAAACCCTTTCCTCCTCAATTTGCTTGTGGTCATGGTAGTTATCACAGAAATAGAAACCTCAGTTGAGACAAGCTCTTAGTAAAATGTCAGAAGATTGAATTCACCAAAATATTAATTAATGAATAAGGCACCAAGGAGAGTTTATCTCAGTCAGAAGAGGTAACCTGAAACTCAAGAAAAGTTAACATGAATCTTTATATTAACTATATCAACAAAAAAATTTTAAATTTCATTAGTCAGAGAAAAGGCATTAGACATAGATCCAAAACCAGTCTTTATTTTTAAAAACATAATTCTCAGCATTCTGGAAATAAAATCTGTTTTTCCAACATGGTAAATAAGGCCTATAATTAACCACAGCTGATAGTCTTAACCTTGAAGGCTGGATTCACATTCTTAGATCAAGAATAAGACATACACACACACACACACACACATATAATTGACTTCTTAAAAAGAGAGATGCTAGTATAATTTAGTATATTAATGTGTTTTCAACACTTAAAATGGTTGGGTTTCCCATAGAACATAAAATGAATTTGATGCATACTTTATACTATAAATGAAAATTTATTTTAAACAGATCATAGCTTATATGTGGAACCGAGTGGTGCAGACCACCTACAAGAAAATGTCAGAGAAAGATTTTGTGACTTGACATGAAAAAGAAAGCCTATATCTAAGTGTTCGCATGGTAGGTTCTTTTTAGTGAGGAGCAACTCTATTTTTTATAGAATAAGCAAATATTAATCAAAAATAAATCATTGAAAATATTTGTGTATAGTGTTAATCACTCTGCTCGGAGGGTTGCTAACTATTTTCCAATTCATTACCATTACTGGATTAAAGCTCATTTCAAGCATACTGAAAAAGAGAAAGAACTTGTTTATTGAGAAGAATAAAGTCAAACATCTTCTGATGGCTACTGCTATGATCATTTTGTTCAGCTTGGCTCTTTGAATGCCTATACCTTCTCCTCTTATGCATGTACCTGCTTCAGTTCATAACTTCTGATGAGAACTACCACAGCTAGGCAACCTCATTCTGTGACGTTTCCTGAAAAAAAAAACAGAGATACTTCATTTTCCAAATCCATAAAAAACGTCACTGAGTGACATCAACATCACCAAGAAGCTTTCTGTTTGATGATAGAAAATAAGGTTATACAGAGTTGCTATCAGGACATGATAAAAACTTGAAATAAATAGAGACCAGCTGGGAGTGTTTAATTATGGGAAAGCAGGTGGCTGCAATTATAGAAGTAAGTAATACGGTCTGAATGGCAGCCAAGACCTGGCTGGGGAAAGGGCTGACTTTTAGAGACGTGTGGGATAGTTATACAGCATATAGTAGCCCATGTGCAAGATGGGTACTCACAAGAGTTATTACTCACTCTATACAATAATGTGAGGCTGGATGATTAAGAAGTTGAGGACAGTCACCACACTAGAAACCATAACTCTTCCCAGTTTCCAGATCTGAGCTTTAGTTTGGATGTTATAACAGATTGGCTACAGGGGAGGTGAGATCCTCAGGAAGAACTCCAAAATACTACATGGTAGCTCTTTAATCAGCCCTTCCTCAATGAAAACTCCAAGCATTGTTGACAATTCCTGTACAATGGGGAGAAGGTAATACCCAGACATTAGAAAATAGAATGGACACCAGATCTAAGTTGATGCCAATGCACTTGCCAGAAATTTACTATTGGAATGAGGAACTATGGGGCCAACTAGCAGTTTCTCATCTAGATTCAGCTTACAGTGGGCCCTGTGAGCTCTGTAGTTATCCACAGAACTAAAGGAATACTTAGAAATGATGAGGCTTACTCAGTGGTGGAATTGCTTTACTAGTTCCTTTGTCTACAGTTTGTTTTTGTTTGTTTGTTTTTAAGGACTTTCAGAATAGTGAAGGGGAACTAAAATCTCTCGCCTCCCCAACCTGGACAAAATGATAAGTACAAACAAAATTGTGTCTAGGAGAGAGGCAAAGTTGCTATCATTCTTAATCAATAACACTGGGGTAATGATTCTTGCCATACCTTCTTTCAATTCATAATCTTGTCCCTTCCTGAAATATGGTGCTGTAGCTGCTATGAAATCTTTTCATGAAAATTTTTGGGAGAAATCAGCACAGCACAGTGCACAGCTGCTTATTTAGGGAATAAATTCATTTCTCATAACTTTGGGGGAGCCAGGATCAGAATCATGACCAGAAGGAGATTGTCTTCTCATTGTATAGACAACATTGTGAAAGGCAATTCCATGTAGTATGCCACAACAGAGATGGAAGAGACTGGAAACCGTGTGAGTACCTTACACATGTTCATGATGGTACGTCACCTCAAGACCTTCATCTTGATTTCACTAGATAAGAAAGAAGTAGCAATGGACGGGAGTGTTTGTTCCACATGCTGGGTAGGTTCGAGCATCCACATTGAGTGAAGACTTTCAGGTCATGCTGGTTTACAGGATACTCCAGCATCCCTAACAAAGGGGACATGTATATCCTACCACTAACAACTAAGGTCTATTAATCCTTAATAGACCTGCTGGTAGGCTTGAATTGAGCCTGCAGTAGTAACAAACTTTGCAATAAGTCCAAGCCACAGAACAAACATCTTACATTTGGACTGAAATGACACTGTTGTTTTTATCTTACATTAATTACTGGTTGGTCAATGAATTTTTTCCCATGTCAATACCAATGGGAGGCGTGGAGAAAGGGAATATTGTAATTAAAAAAAAAACTCATCTTCCCACTTTTCCTTCACTCATCATATTTGGTTCTCTGGAGCTTTGAGGAAGGTTTGTCCCTTCATGCTACAACACAACCAACTTCTATTCCCCAAGAGGTCTGTAACACTAAATGCATAGCCACACCAAAGGGTAAAAAATATCAAACAAACATTTAAGGTATCCCAGTACCAAAAGTTAAATTTATTTACTATTTAATAAATTTTCAGTGCCAATGTTCAAGTGTGGTTACATCAACCTTTCTTCCACTTCTGGGCCTTTCCAGGTTTGGAACAGCAAAAACAGTGTCTCATTTTATTTTTGTTTGTTCACAGCCCTGTCAATTTGATCTACATTATTTAAACACACTTCTTAAAATTCAGAATTCTGAAAATTCTGTCAACTTCTGAAAATACATAAAGAGCTCAATTAATGCATGGGTGCCTATATATGTTTATGTATGTACATATAGATGCATATACACTTTCAATTTTCTTTCTAGAAGTGGCATACTACTATCCTAAGTATCATATTGCCAAGAAATAAGGACCAAAATAATAAACAACAGCAACAGAACAATAAACACTAATTAAGTATAGGCTATAAGCTTGAATTCTGGCACTATTTCAATTTTCAGTTCTTTGTTTATGATTCATATAATATTTTCCTTTAGATAATTAATTAGTTGAATGTGTCAAGCGAGCTAAACTCACACTAAATATTTTCCCAAGAGAACCAAGTTGAAACCGGGTGCTATTAAAACCTTCAAGTGAACAAAATCTGTCTTTAACAAGTCACACATTATTAATTGGAACTGGGTAGAGAGGCATATTTTTGGATGCTTGCCGAGAATAATTATGGGACTTTTTTTTTTTTTTAATTGTAACAAGATGAGTTAATCAAGGAAAACTCATCCGGCTTCCTTTGCCCGAAACTTGGGAGTCTCAGCTATTAACCAACTGACCTGCTCAGTTTCAGGTAGAATTGAAAAAAGCAAAAGGGGACTGAGGTCATTCTTAGGTTACAGTTAGCCCCTGAGCTCTCCGCTTAATTTCCTCATTTTAAATACACACAATATTTGATAACTAGAAAGATAATATGAACCCACCTACCTATATAAGTATATAGGAACAGGAGAAGCAGCATTATGAAATATTTATTCCCAGGATGGCTAAAACTGGCCAAAAAAAATGTATTGACTACTCAGTACATTTTATTAATTTCACTGTACTGTATATTTTAATAACACATTTTGATGTAACAAAATTGATACAAATTTTAAAATAAGAATAATCTCAAAATAAGCGAGTCATTGCGGAGAAGCACGGATGGTCTGTGTAAGGGATGTGTGAGACCTTTTTGAATTCATACTTCCTTAGTATTGACTCCTCTCATCGTTGTTTTGGTGACTGACAGAAATGACTTCCCTGCACAGCACGTAGTCATCTCAACCTCCTACACCTTGATTAGAGTCTCCGCTTCAAGATTTGTAATCTTGGGATGTCCCATGTAAACACAGGTAAAATTGTCCACTGAAGCAATCCCTTGTCTTGATTATATAGGAGCTCAGTGTTCTTCCAGTTGCCCTTCTGTATTCATTGACTTTTGTTGCTATAACAAAATACCCAAGAGAGCAACACAAGGAAGGAGAACACGTTTTGAATCACAGTTTTGAAGGTTCTGTGTGGTGATATATCAGATAAAGCTGGCCTTGAATCAGAGGACAGAGTCAGCCACTAGATTAGACATATAGAGTCCAGGCAGTGGTGGCACACATCCATAGTCCTCTCACTCAGGAGGCAGAGATCCCTCTGGATCTCTGTGAGTTCAAAGCCACCCTAGACTACATGAGATTGACTCAGTCTAGCAGAGAAACAGAGCCAGGCAGTGGTGGCACACACCTTTAATCCCAGTACTTGGGAGTCACATACCCTTGCTACCAGTACTGAGGAAGCACACACACCATTAATCCCAGCACTAGGAAGGAAATGAAATGGCTGGGTGGAGAAAGGCATGTAAGCTTTGAGGAGACAGGAATGAGAGCCTTTTGGCTGAGGACTCAGAGGCATTCAGTCAGAGGATTTGCGGAGATATCAGTTCAGCCTGAGGATTCGTAGTGGTGAGAAGTAGCTGTGGCTTGTTCCTTTGTCTCTCTGATCTCTCAACATTTACCTCAATATTTGGCGCCAGGTTTTTTATTATAAGACCATTTAGGATTTGAGCAACAGTTCTGCTCTATGGTGATTTGGCTCCATCTTTCTTGGCTTGTGCTGATGAAAAGTCATGAAAGAGGGAGTATGCTGGGTCATAATTCTTCCTATAACCCATAGTGCCTAGCAAACAGGGAGAGAGACTGAAAGGCAGAGGGATATAAGAGGGAGTTTCCAGCAACCTCGTCTTTAAGTGTCTATTCGGTCACAAATAAATCAATGGATTAATGAATGAAGTCAGAGCCCTGGTGATCCAGTCACCTCTCGAAAGCCCATTATTGACAATCAAACCCTAGGCAAATTAATCTTTGGGGATGTTTGCAGATTCAAAGCACTTTTCCCTTAACCTTCTCATTACCCAGAGGAGCGGTGCCCTCTTTTGCCTGTATGTGATGGAGTCCACAAGACTCTGATTGAATGCTGGAGTGAGTACTCATCCTCTCTGCTCTCACTCACCAAACCAACCCAGGGATTTTGATTTAATACTAGTTGGCGATGGCCAAGTTCTGCAAGAAACAGCTGCCAACCTCTAATCAGACACAGAGATAAGCCCTTTTCACCTTACCAAAGCCAACACAGAACATGAATAGTTCTTAAAAAGAGCATAAGGGAGATATAGAGGGGAGCAGCTAACACTAACTTCTCTAATTTCCCTCGGTCTCCTAAAAACATGGCTAAACACAGACCCTTTATACTTAAACCAAACTTCATTCTTCCTATTGCATAACGCAGTTAACAGAGGCCAACCAACCATTTTGGTAGAATTCCATTTGGAATTTTCAAGGGTTTTAGCCCACCTATGGCTTAGTTTTCTTATCTGACAACTGTGATGCATAACATAAAATTGGTCATACTATAAAATATCTGGAGGTCACCCACTGTCAGTGCTATTGCTGAAGCTGGGTCAAGATGAAGTCTGTCATCCTTCTTTGGGGAATCTTTAGTAGACCCTTAGGAGATGGACAACAGCTGACTTCCCCTTCGCTATCTCTTCTCAATTGGTCTACTGAGTTGAGAAGATCTACTTCACTGAAGACTGCATGTTTGCTTAGCACCAGAATGTGGTTAAACCAAATGTGAATGCACAGAATAGAACACAAGGGAGATGAGGCGTCAAATCTAATAGAAAAGATATTTGGATGGGGAAGAAACATAAATAACGGCTACATCTGCATAGATGAAATTTTAAGTAAGCCTTTAAAAATGCTTCCGAAATTTTATCCAACTCTCCACATCAGAAGATCATGAAAGATAAAAGGATAAGCTACCAATTTACAAGAACAGGCCACCAGTTCTGGAGGGCCTTGATGATTCTATTAACACAGACTTTGAAGTTGCTTACCATAAAACACATGTGTTGTCTATACA
Source organism: Peromyscus leucopus (assembly GCF_004664715.2). Lineage (NCBI taxonomy): Eukaryota > Metazoa > Chordata > Mammalia > Rodentia > Cricetidae > Peromyscus > Peromyscus leucopus. Next base: position 32,518,380 of record NC_051078.1, read on the forward strand.
TAGAGCTTACAGTTGGCAGATATTCTAATAAAATTTATTTTGTGAATACTAGGGAGGGAAGCCTAGAGATGTATTAAAATAGTAAGATATTTTCAGACCTCAGAGTGGTGGTACACACCTATAATTCTAGTTCTCAGGAGACTGAGGCAGAGGATTGCCATGATTTGAGCCATCTTGATTTATATAGTGAATTCTAGACCAGCCTGAGCTACATAGTTAGACCCAATTTCAACATCAAACAATATAATGTATTATATATATTATAATCTCACTGTATTAAAAATGTTAATATAATCCAAGCAATAAAGCCTTTGTGCAATCATGTCTCTTTAATGGGTATGTTATTAGAACTGTGGGATGTTTGCATAGCACATCAACTTGTTTAATTAAATATGCCATGATTTTCAAATATTAATTTTTTTTCTTTCAGGACAAAGAGTCAAATGACAGAAAGTGTTGGTTACCATGGATTGAGAAAAATCTCAGCAAAACATTGTTGCAGAAAAACCACTGTGCAGCTGTGTCTGGCATCTTTCGCATTGTGATAAGAAGCTAACAAAAAGGAAAGGGAGTTTTCGTATCTGCAGCACTCGTGGTTTAAGGAAACAATCACATAAAACACTGGTGTAACGTAAGTAGAGGCTTCAGGGATGAAACTCAAGATTTTCGCAGCGTCCACTCTCTTCCAGCATCTGAAGTGATAAATATGTTAAATAATTAGATGCCATCATCACCTCACAATGTGCATATATAGCAAAGCATCATATTGTTCAACGTAATCACACACTTATTTTTTCTTCTATTGGAGTAGATATTTTTTCATGCAAATATTCTGGGAATATGGTTTCCTCTTCTCTTACTCCTCCCAGGACCTCCCCTCTTCCCCTCCCATCCAAATCCACTCCCTTTCTTCTCTCATTAGAGAGCCAACAGGCAGCTAAGGAATAAAAATAAAATAAAATAAACAAAAAAATTGAATGTGGCAAAACAAGAAATAGAGACAAAGTAAAAGCACAAGAAATGCATCTAGATTCAGACACACACATTCACAGTCCCAGGCATCCCAAGAAAACTCAAACTGGGAGATATAATATATATACTAAAGACCTGTAAAGTAGAAAACCAAAACAGAAAAGCATCCTGGCTTAATTATGAGACAAACAACCTCCAAAAATGCCATTGAGTTCATTTTTCTGTTGGTGTCTACTGCTGGGCATGGGACCTACCCTGAAGAGTGATCTGTGTCCCCACAGTCAAACATTAGACGGAGTCTGGGGAATCCTGCAGAAGAAGGGACAAAAGCATTGTAGGTGCTAGAGGGGTCAAGGACACCACAAGAAAACCCACAGAATCAACTCGCCTGGGCTCGTAGGAACTTACAGAGACTGAACTGATCAAGCCTGCAAGGGCTGACCTGGGCACTCAACATATATGTTACAGTTGTGTAGCTTGCTCCTCTTGTGAGATCCCTAACAGTGGGAACAGAGTCTCTGACTCTGTTGCCTGCTTTTGGGACCTCCTTCCTCCTATGAGGTTGCCTCATCCAGCATTAATAGGAGAGGAGGTAAAGGTACTCTCTCTGACTGCAACTTGATATACCATGTTGTGTTGATACTCATGGGAGACCTGCCCTTTGCTAAACAGAGGCATGAACTGGGGATTGGAACAGAGGAGGGATAGGGGGATGGATTGGGAGGAAAGGAGGAAGCAGAAACTCTGGCCAGGATGTAAAATAAATAAATACATTAATTAAGAAAAAAAAAAGAGCAGTCTGTTTCATCAGTGAGACTCCAGTGGAAAAAACTAACTTTTCATCTGCAAGTGGCTATCATTGGGAGTTAGCGTCTGTTAGGAAGCTGGCTGTGTGTGTCCACTTCTGCTCTCGGCTCTAGGACACCATCTGGTGCAGATCTGGGCAGGCCCTGGGTGTGCTGCCACAGTCTCTGTGAGTTTATATGTGCTCCAACCCAGTTGTGTCTAAAAGACCTATGATTCCTTGATGGCCTCCCCTCTGGCTCTTGCATTCTTCCTTGAGCCCTGGCGGGGGAGGGGGGCAATTTGTTGCATACTTCCCATTGGAGAGTCTTCTGGCTGGCTATGGGTCTTTGTATTTTGTTCCCATCGGACACAAGACGAAGCTTCCCTGATGTTGGCTGAGCAAGGCACAGATCTAGGAGTCTACAGAGTATCCTTAGGACCCATATTATTGCTATATTCCTTTAGCAGAACAGCAGGATTTGGTTTTACCCTAGGACCCTGAGCTATCTCTTATCAGATTCTTGGCCACCCAAGCAACATCTCATGGAGCGGGCCTTAACTCAAATCAGATACTGGGTGGTTGCTCCCACAAGCTGTGTGCCATTATTGCGCCAGCACATCTGGCAGGCAGGTCACTCATACAAAGGAAAAGATTTGTAGCTGGGTTGGTGTTGACCTTTCTCCTTTGGCAGCATACAGAGTACCTTCCAGTACCATGTAAACTGGTCCATAGGGGAAGCTCTAGGTGGGCACCAGCTCAACTTCTCCATGATGAATGAGTTGGGTAGGTGTTGTCTTCAGCAATAGGACCTGACCATCAGTTTGCTGAGAGTAACCAATAGCCTTGGCAATAGCTAGCCCGGGGTGTTTGGAGTTTTCTGGGACCCCTTTGGCCAACAAGTCAATTAGATTCAACCCATTCCCAGTATTGAAGCTTCATTTGGTGATGAGAGACAGACAGGAGGGGCTGTTTCTTCCTGTTACTTGATTTCATTAAGATCACTTTCATATATGTATCTATTCTAGGAAGTTTCTATGGTATTAGGTTTCTATATGACACCCCCAATAGCCCTTAGTTTTAGCTCTGCCTTCCTGTATTCCTTCCCTTGTCCCCCTCTTCCCTCCACATCCCTATTTGATTTCCCATTCCAGTTCCCCCAACCCCTGTCCATCTATAACTATCGATTCTATTTTCCTTTCCTAGGAAGATCCACTCCCCCTACTCCCTTACTCCCTAACTAACTTCTGTGGTTATAGAGATGGTAGTTTGCTTATCAATAATGTAACAGCTAACATCCACATATAAGTGAACACATATCATATTTGTCCTTTTGGTTCTGAGGGACCCCCTTCTGGATGCTTTTTCCTAGTTGCAGCCAGTTACCTGTGAATTTTATGGTTTCATTTTTTTGATGACTGAGTAATATTCCACTGAGTAAATGTGCCACAGTTTCTTTACCCATTCATTTGTTGATGGACATCTAGGCTGTTTCTTATTTCTGGCTATTATGAATACAGCAGCAATGAACATGTTTGTGTAAGTGTCTCTGTAGTAGGATGAAATGTCTGTCCTTTTGGCTCTATGCCTGTGGCATAGCAGAATTGAGGTAGATTGATTCCCATATTTTCTGATGAGCCATCACATTGATCTGCATAGTGATGTACAAGTTTCCACTCCCATCAGCAATGGGAGAATGCTCCTCCTGCTCCACATTCTCATCAGTATAAGCTGTCATTCATTTTTATTGATTTTGGCCATTCTGATTAGTGTAACATGAAATCTCAAAGTAGGTTGCATTTGTATTCCTCTGATGACTAGGGATGTTGAACCTTTGTTTAAGTGTTTCTCAGCCATTTGAGTTTCCTCTCATGAGAATTCTCTGTTTAGATCTGTACCCCATATTTTAATTAGGTTATTTGGTGTTTTGATATCCATTTTTTTATTTTCATGTATTTTGGATATTAGCCCCCTTTTAGATGGATAGTTGGTAAAAATCTTTTCCCATTCTGCATGCTGACACTTTGTCCAAATAATGGTACACTTTGCTGTGCAGTGTATTTTCAGTTTTGTGAGGTCCCATTTCTTAATTGTTGCTCTTAGTGCCTAAGCAAATGGTGTTCAATACAAAAAGTCTTTTCCTGTGCCAAGGAGTTCAAAGATATTCCCCACGTTTTCTCTTTTTGGGTGCACTCTATGTGGCCTTATGTTGAGGTATTTGAACCATTTGGAATTGAGTTTTGTACAGGATGTGCCTTAGGATTTCTATTACTGTGAAGAGACACCATGACAACTTCAACTCTTCCAAAGGAAAAACATTTAATTGGGGTGCCTTACATTTTCAGAGGTTTAGTCCATTCTCATCACGGCACAACATGGTGGTGTGCCGGCAGACATGGTGCTGGAGCAGTAGCTGAGGGTCCTACGTCCTGACCCATAGGCAGCAGGAAGTGGTCTGAGTGTCACACTGACTGTAGGCTGAGCAACGGAGACCTCAAAGCCCACACTCACAGTGACACACCTCCTCCTACTCCAGCAAAGCCACACCTCCTAAGAGTGCCACGCCCTGTGAGTTTATGGGGACCAACTACACTCAAACTGCCACAGGATGATAAGTATGGATCTATTAGCATTTTCTACATGTAGCCATCCAGTGTGACTGCACCGTTTATCGAAGGAATACACACGTTTTTATTTTCCATTATACTTTAATAAAACTGGCTCTGAGAGTGAGGAGATGGCTTGAGGGACACAGTGCTTTGAACCTCAGTTCAAATCCTCACAACCCACAGAAAATCCCAACATGGCAGTCCGTACCTGTAATGCCTGTGTGGCAAGATGGAAGGCAGAGACAGAGAAATCACCAGAATCCTAAGAGCAAATGCTGTGGTGAGCAATAACAACAAAAAAGTTGACATTATCTGAAACCTGGTGGTAGGTGAGGACCAACATCCAAGAGTGTCCTCTTCTGCACATCCACATTTATTGTCACATGCATACATGCCTACCCTCCCCCCTACACACGTACAAACATACACATTGGTTAAAATAAATATATAAAACTTAAAATCTGAGGAGGAAGATGGATGAAAACTGAAAATAGCAAGCAAATGAAATGCTTCCCATATGTAGGCTGAAAATACACTGAATCCACGTGGACATGAGTCCATTTAGACATTATTTCAAATTGAAGAAGAGGAACACAAAAGTATCAAAAGAAATAGTTTTTACAACAAAGCTGCTTTATTCTTTTGAGGAAGGAATGAGTTGGCGTAAGTAAGAGATTATCACAGGCTGCAGGGACCTGAGGAAGTATTTGCACTCATCAAAGCTGAGCTTACAGCCACTCTTTAAATCTCATATCTGTTGTGAGTCCAATGTCTTCTATTTTGAACTCACGTTTTCAAATGCTAACAGCCTGTTGACAACCTGAAATCTCAAGGTCACAATGATGTCTCCCCTTCACCACTCAAATAGTCTCCTAATCACTTCCCAGCTCTGCTTTGTAGTCTCAGTATTTGCTGTACACTAGCTAGAATGGTCTTTTGAAAATATGGATCATATACAAACAGTGTTGCTAACTATAGTCTCCTACTCCAATTAAATCCTGTCCAAAAGCTTGCACACGGTATTGGAGACCAATATTGTCAACACCGGCAATACCAGGTGTCTCATATCCTTAAAGCACATGTAACCTTCTCCCTCCATCGCCAAAAACCTTTACAGCACCTTTGGCTGAGGATTTTTTTTTTTTGCCCTTATTATGTATTACAGTCCTTCTACCAGGTCATTTCCACAATCTCACCAGAGAATTGTTTTCTCCCACTTTTTAAAAACCTGAAGGAAAAAGAGCTCCCTCACCTTTGCTGAGTCCCCGTCTTTCCAGGCAGCTGTAGTCCTCAGAAGGAGTGACTTGACAAGCCACAGCAAGGTGCTGGAGACCTAGGAGTCCAACGTCTTTGTGCTCAGTGCCAGTTACCGGCTGCCTCCTCAGAGACTGTGCGTTCTGTGTCCTCATGTGGCAGAAGGGTCTGACACAGGTCCCTTGAGCATCTAAGTTCACCAGTCTCTTCAGAATGGCTTTGCCCCCATGACCAGATCACTCTCTACTCTCTTTATCCCAAATGCAATCTGTTTCAATACATAAATTGTAGAGGATCCACAATTTCAAACCCTACCATCAACCAGCTGTTTAGAAATATTTACCTAGAGTTATACAACATTGTATATTTACGGCTTAGCTATCTGCCTGTATCTAATATAGAATTTTCATGAGGAAGTGATTTTTAGTCCTTTTGTTCAACTGAATATACACAGCAGTAGGATAATATAAACCTTCTAACTAAAATTGAAAAAAAATATTATTAAGTTCATCAGTCCAACAATAAATTCCAATTCTGGTTATCTCCAGGTTATCATATAGTTCTTTCTAAATGGAGATCCCTGGGGAAATATTCAGGCTGATATATGATATTGGGGTCCCATAGAACTCTGACTTTTCCTTTGCTTCTGATTGCTCCTCTAATATATGAGCTGGGTAAGTGTGGAAATTCACCTTTGAATGGAAATGGCCGTCATTCCCCTGACCGTCTACGTTTTAACCTCTGTAAGCCTATAATATATCAACAAGCAAGCCAGAGTGAGCATTCAGAGGAGATGGTGTAATGCTGGAGAGTTAGGTGACAGATAGCAAGTCCTGCAAAGATGTGCTGGAAGAATTAGCACATTCCTGTTTACTCTGGTCGGTTTCCTGTTGGTCTTCAAGCTAATTCTATAGAACTCCACCTTTTCTGTGTTTTTTATCTGCTATGGGTGCTGCTTCATGGCAGTATTAACTTCTGGGTCAAGATAACTCTATCCATTTTACTTCATTAATTTTGACTTGTAAACACAGACTTTTATTGTCATATTTGAAACTACATATGTTTATTTTCCTCACCTATTGAGTCTTAGGAAGAATTGTAAAGCTCAATTATTTCTATGATTTTTTTTCCTATGGCATGTGAACATATCACTAAGTGGTTTTGCCTTCAGATTATCCCAATTTCTCTTTAACATTCACACGGCACTTGGTTCAAGGAGTGGAGATAAATATTTCTATGGTGCAAAATAAATGTTTGAAATTTGTATCTAGATAAATAAGGTTTAAGGTATTCTGTATTCTTAAAAGTTAATTTCAGAAAACAAAAGAGAAAGATGAGACATAACGAAAATGTGTGACATATCACAGATGTTAGAGGGTGAACGTTGAAAGAAAATGCACAGCAGGAAAGGGAAATATAAAATAAAGACAGGATGTAGTTTTCCACAAAATGGCCCATGAGAGTGTCACATAGAAGGGGCATTTTTGCTAAGCTCAAGAATGAAATGAAGGGCACAGCAAGGGACAACAAGGAGATGTACCTAGGCAGAGGATACTGCTAGTGCAAAATGGCCACAAAGGTGTGAACCTGGCATGTCGGTGAACAGAAGGAATGTCCTCCAGAAAAATGACATTGGAAAAAAGAGGGTAGGAGCGATGAGCAGTGGATGGTGAGGACCAAGTAGCTCACGGCTAGGAACTCAGATTTAATTCTAAGGGTAATAAGATACATCTGAAAGTTTGGAGTGAAGGACGGTGTGACCCATACGTTTTATAAGGATGGCTTTACTCGTTAGGATAAAGAGATCACACCACAAGGAAAAGACAAAAGTGAAGATATTGTGTAGGGGACTTTGGTGACACGATGGTGGTGTTGAAGACAGTCCTATCGTCAAAGAATGGACAAATTTTGAAAGTATAGTCAAACAAATACACTACAAGAACACTTGAGAGAAATGGATCAAAGCTTAAGGGTCACGTCAACTAGATAAATTGTGTTCTATTAATTTGTATTGGGAAATGATTTGTACATGGGCCAGATTGGACCATAGGAAGATTATTAGTTCAGTTTACACCATGTCAAATTTAAAATACATCTTGACATTTAAGTGAAGGTATTTGCAAGCTGCTGGACATTTGTATCTGAGGCTCAAAGTAAAGGTATGAGATAGAGAGAGAGAGACAAATGTTGAAGATACAAATGACATTAAAAGTTGCGAGCACAGAGCAGGGGAGATGCATCCATAGATACAGTGTTTACTATGTAAACATGAGAACTAGCTTACCATCCCCAGCACCCGTGAAAAGGCTGAGGATGGCAGTGGGTACCTGCAATCTGGGTACTGGGGAAGCATGAACAGCAGATTCCTGGGGGTTGCTAACCTCTTAATCAAGTTGAGTCACTGAGATCCAGGTTCATGGAGAGAGCCTCTCTCCACAAGACAGGGTGTGGAGCAACTGAAGGACAAATCTAGTCACAGCCTTTGCCTTCCACGTGCATATGTACACACGTGAATGTACACACGCCCATGTGAGTCCACCCACATATAATAAATACCCAACAACACACACACACACACACACACACACACACACACACACACACACACACACACACACACACACACCGTAAGAAACTTCATCTTAATTATGAGAGTAGCTGAAACCATCATAACAGTGAAAAGGTTGAGAAGAGAGGAGAACAGGCTTGAGTGACCTAAGCACCACCGCAGACTTTAGGATACAACGTTAGTACAGATGTGAGGGGTGTCTTTAATCTGTATCAATAGCGCAAATACCTTTCCTGACCGAGAATAATCCCTATATCAAAGGAATGTGAAAGTGACTCCCTACACCACTTTCGCATGACCCTTGGCGACATCTAAGAACGGGCTAAGAGCTGTGATCTTGGTTTCAGCAGAGTGAAGGCTTTGGTTGTAGGTGTTAAATTTCTGCTATGTGAACTTGGCGCCATCACTTTCTATTTCTGGCCTCATTTTCTTATCTAGATACCACAGCTTAAAATGTCTACGGTAAAATACCTTAGGCAGGCAATACACACAGTGCATTAAGTTTCCACATAACTCCTCAGGGGCCAGGCTGCTTATCCTTCCTGTGCGCTTCCATATCACCACTTCTGGACAGCAAAAGCCATTGCTCCCATGCTCACACCTGAGGACTGTGGCCTTGCTATGTGTGGCCCTGGTTTAGTGGCATGGTGGCTATGTAATAAAAGTCGGACCTCATGGAAAAATTGAATATATCTTTGTTAGATTACCTACAACCAGGTAAGTCAAATACACGGCTTTAGTCTCAACAACGAGGAAAGTCGATGTGTGCATCTAGCTTAGTCTTCATAGTTCACACACGTTCTTGAAAAGTAATATTCTTCTAAAAGTTGCTGAGAAACGCTAATGGAGCAAATGGCTTTCGGACTAATTCGAGCAACTGGCAAAACTCAAAGGCATCTTACTTGGGGAAAACAGCCACCTGTCCTTACTGAAGTATCTCAAACCGTCCCAGCTTCAGGGCCCATCTTTTCTTTCAAAATATAATGAGTCTCTTTATCTGCTAAGTTTAAAAAGTTAAGACCAAAAGCTAAACAAATCCTCAAGTTAGCTTTAAAAAAAAATCAGTTAGTGAATAAACACTACAGTAATCCGTATTCATGAAAACAAAAATTAAAATACGTGTTTTAGGTTATTAAATTCCAAACCAATGAGGTTCATGATGTTTGAAAAGCTTTGTGTTCATGCTGTGAAATGCTTTTGTCTTATAATTTCATTTTTTTTCCACTCAGTTTTCAGACAGCTGAAAGTTGTGAGTTTACAGAACAAGATGTACTTTCAGTTCTTGTTTTATAGCCTCATATGATGGCATGTACTATTATGAAAACAATTCCAAATTGTGCTTTATTATATTATATTGTGCAATTTATATTCAGAAGATGCTATCAGCACCAGGGAACAGACAAATTTAATAATAAAAAAAAGAAACACAATGTTCCTGTTGTCCTAATAGTTATTAACAGAAAACTCCTCCCAGGAGACGGTTTCAGTTTCTTCTCAAAACTATTCCGCCTGCTCTGATGGAGCCGTTGGAGTACATAAAAAAAAGCAGCCATGCCATAGACCATAAAAACAGCAAATAGTAAACTACAAGGAGCCCTTCAAATCATCCAGATCAAGTCCTTCATGTTATAGATGAAACCAAGGAGACTGGGTGAGGATAACTGATTCAGCCAGCTCAGCCAGTTCAGGTCTAAGCTGTATGTAGAATCATATTCCCTCCAACATCCAAATTAGGAGTCCTTTGTTTTTATTGCCACCAGTGGTAGTAGCCTTCTAGATGACACAAGCCTTGCCAAATCTATACATTTCATTCCTAAGTCAGCTCTGAAAGCTGTAATGTTTTCCATTGCCTAAAAGTAGAAGCCACCATCTCATATGGGCAAGTAACTTAGCTACTGTCTCTTGTGTCTTCATTACCTCCATGTCTGTGCCACTGCCAATCTCTTAATGGGACATGAGTTCCAGGAAAACCAGAGCAATGCCCACTGGGGGCATCGCTGAATTCGCTGTGCTGACAATATGTCCAATCCATAGACTTCTGCAAATAAACACCTGTTAAGTAAACAAATCAGAAGCTCAGGGAATGCAAAATTTCATGAGCACATAGGAGTGGTCTCTAGGATACACAATCAAAAAGCACACACAGACACCACCTGGAACAAAATACACTGGAAGATCATTGGAAGAAAGCAACATGATTTTTGCAGCTGGGGCAGGTGCAAAATCAAATTGTTTAGCAATGATGATAGTTAGTGAAGTTACAAAATAATGAAAAATGTAGACAATAGAACATACTCTTTTAATTCCTCCATGCTGTGCTGGCTGGTCCTGGATATGGGGGGGGGGGGGGGAACAGGACCTGGAGAGTTGACATAGAGAAGTCTGAATTCCACAAGGAGAATGAAATCTGTGGTCAGTGTTGGGAAAACTGGAGAGGCTGACTAACAAGGTGTAGCCTGAAAACAGCGGCAAAACAAGGATCACAAACTTCCATGCGGAGTCGATGAAATAAATCCTGTGGACAAATATTAAGTAAGAGACTAGTGATCTCAAGAAATGCGTTAGGATACATAGCCATAGGTTTGTAAGGAGATGGGAGAAGGAAGTTAAAGAGAAATGGAGCTGAGGAGTGAGGGATGGAAGGAGAGGGAGAAGGAGGAAAGGAGAGAAAGCAAGAAGGAGGGAGGGAAGGAAAATGATGGAGGAAAGGAACTATTTGGCGACACTCTGCATCCGGCGTACACACTACTGTCACACATATTTTAGTTTAGTTTCCAAAAACTCTCTTCATTTGACTGAAAAACTAACACAGCATTTGGCTCAACGGAGTTCAGTTAATCTCTCAACTCTCCTTAGGCAAAGTAGAGACAAGATCCAATTAGAGTGTGTCAACCCCAAAGCTCTCCCAGCTCACACACTTCTAATCCATTTAGTATCGTTTCTTCATGCACTTTCCTGTTTTGCTTTTATTTTTATGTAGACTTTGGAAATTTCAAAACATCTTCACACACTTTTTTTTGTCTTGTAATAACTCCATGAAGGCACTTTCTTCTTCTGTTTTGCTTGTGAAGAAACTTGGTAAAGGCAATTTGATTTATCTAAGTTAAATCTTTATAATGGCAGTGTAGGGATCAAAGTGTTGTCTGGCCCTTGGTTGATCATGCTGTCTCTTATAATATGTGGTGAAATCCGTTACCTAGCATGTAGCACAGTCAACCAACACCAGTCTCCTACCAGGCTCTCCTACATTTGCCTCTTCACAGCAAGTCCTCTAGGAGGAAACTCTTAGGCATGGGTGTTTCATAGCCCTCTATACAGAACAGTGAATTCAGAAGCTCAGAAACAGACAGATGCTGGAAGAAAGTCCCAGTACATAAAAAACAATACTGTTTATTTCTGAAATCCTATGGACTTGTATGGTAGTGTGTGTCGGTAAACCCAGCCCTCAGCAAGCTACCCTGGTCTACATTGCAAAACTCCTCTCCCAAAAGTGAAGCAAAGAAAGTAGAGAGTAAAGGAGGAAAGAAGAGAGAGAAGGGGTAAGGAAGGAAAGAAAGGAAGGAAGGAAGGGAAGGAAGGAAGGGAGGGAGGGAGGGAGGGAGGAGGGAGGAAGGAAGGAAGGAAGGAAAGAGAGAGAGGGAGAGAAAGAAATCTTACATAGTGCCTTATTCTCAACTAATTACCCTTTGTCTACATTTAACAAGTCAGTAAACCTTGAGAAATTCCTTTAGAATATTAATAAATCCATCATGTGGCTGTAAACCTGGTTTTCTCACTGGTTAGATGGCTCTGAGATAATCTGTTGTTTCTACTCCATCATCAACCTAATGCAACTCTCCAGTGTGCCCAGAAAATACAGAACAGTAGAAGAAATTTTGTAAGACTCGTTACTGGCAAGATTCTTAAAAGGACTGTGGTAGCTCGAATCCTATTGGTCTTAATAAAAACCCGGAGCCAGATATCAGGGTAAATGCTGAAAAATCAGAGGAGAGCAGCCAAGCACTAGTTAGCCGTAGAGGCCAGGCAGTGGTGGCGCACACCTTTAATCCCATCACTCAGGAGGCAGAGGTAGACAGATCTCCATGATTCAAGGCCACCCTGAGCTACAAGAGATTGATCCAGTCTAAAAGAGAAATGGAGCCAGGAGGCGGTGGCTCACATCTTTAATCCAGCACTGGAGAGGTGAAGACAGGAAGGAATATGGCTGGGAGGAGAGAAGAATATAAGATAGGAGGAGACAGGAGTCATTGCTCTTTGGGGTGAGGATTCCATAGCAGTAAGAAGTGCTTGTTGCTGGCTCCTTTATCTCTCTGATCTTTCAGCATTTACCCCATATCTGGCTCCAGGTTTTTATTAAGACCAATTAGGCTTCATACAACAGCCTGTCATAGATTCCAGCAATGTTGTGGAATTATTTCAATAACCTATATCTGACAATTAAAGGCAGATATAGGCCTATTTTGCAAAACTGGAAGCTAGAAATCTCCCAAAGCACAAAATCTGATATTTATTCAGAAGCCATTGGAATACCAAAACTTTCATAGTGTGCATCTGGCAATGTCCACCCATCTCTTGATGTCTTGTCTACAATCCTTTCTTTGGTAAAGCCTTTTCCAGTTGTCTAAGCAGCATCAACTGGTTTCCTCTTGAGCTTCCATAGAACTCTCTTCTACCAGTCATTAGAGTATTATAATAATCAGCATTTGACAGAGTATCAAAATGAAAAAGGATTATATACATATTATGTATATGTATAATGTAGTGTGTATGCATACATGCTAAATACAGCTGTACATTTTTTAAAACTATTTCAGTGAGCTGTTTGGGTATATGGAAATAAAATGGTGAACACACAGTTACTAGTGTCTATGAAATGAGACTTAGCTCTTGGGAGTCAAGAAATCCCAGATGCCTACAAACTGGAAAACCAAGAAGGCCTGTGACAGGACTCAAGCTGAAAATGGTGGACAGCCTCCCTGGATTAGTCAGGAAGCCTGAGAGAGGATTGATACCTTACTGGAATCCACAGTCCCCGGGCCCAGGAGCTGTGGTGTCCAACATCAGGGACATAAGGATATCCCTGATAAAGAAGAGCAAGTGAATTTCCCCTTCCTTTGCTTGTAACCAGGCAATCAGTAGAATAAACACCCGCCCCACTGGAGACAGAAAACCTTTACATTGTTCACCAATTCACACACAAATCACAAATCCATTCCAGGAAAATCCTCACAGACACATACATTTCAAACCTAATCATCATTCTTGGGCTTGTGAGATAACTTAGTTGACACAGTGCTTGCTGGACAAGGACTTCAGTTCAGACTCATGGTGCTCATGTAAAATTCTAGGGATAGTGATACACAGCCATCATCCCGGCGCTAGGAAAGATATAGAAGTGTTGTGGCCAGCTACTCTTGCCAAATTGGTGAACTCTGGATTCAATGAGAGACCCTGTATCAAAAAATAGAAGTGGAGAGCTGCAGAAAAATATGAAGGATTACACACACATTCACACACACATACACACACCACAAAATTAATACATTTTTCATTTATTTACTTGCAAATTTTCAGATCACCATTGATGTCCTGTCCTACATAAAACTGGTTAATAAAGAGATTGCTTCTAGCATCCTTTCTCATGGAGAAAAATATAACAGAGTCTATAAAGAGGAGAAATTAAAGATGATAGCAAACTTGGCTACTCAAGAACAAAATGTAAGTGCTTCAGATCAGTGAAAATAAACAACAAAATTGTAAAATTTGTGGGCTTGGGGATTTAGCTCAGTGGTAGAGTGCTTTGCCTAGGAAGCGCAAGGCTCTGGGTTCTGTCCTCAGCTCTTGGGGAAAAAAAATGTAAAATTTGAGTGATATGCTAGTTTCCAATATCTCTAACAATCAGCAATGATCCAAATAGTTGAGAGACAATAGTATGTATGAGATCAGCTTTAATATTATTATTAATTACTATTATAATCTATTAAAACTTTATTTGTTACAAATAACTTATATCATTATTAATATTTTATTTGTGTTACCAATGATAGTTATATAGTGGCACGTGACTGCATTTTAATAATAATATATATTTTTAACTACAGGAAACTGAGGTAATCCAGTATATATCCTAGCATGTCTTGGCTATGTTGCCAACTGGGTAAGCATACAGCTCCGAGGCCAACTTCTGCAGCCATAGACCTACCCAGCTGGTGACAGCAAGCCTTCAGTGCCTCTCCCCATGCCCTCCAGAAATCACAGGAATGTAGCAGTCAGCAAATTCTAACTCCCTCCCCCATTGAAGCATCGAAGTTGTTTGGCAGTTGCTGTCCTTTTCCTGCAGGTGTCAAGACCAGATGGTTGGATGGATGTAATATTTTATTTGGGATTCTTAAATACCCACTTTCCAAGTTCCATCTGGTGGGGCTAGGGAGAACTCCGTGCAGAAGTAGGGAAGAACAACATCATTGTCCTACCCCCACAGCCTTAAACAGCCTCATCATTTTGTCAACGCTGCTAACTTTACTTCTGGGAGGCCTTGAACCTGACCATTGTCTTTCCTTGACTTGGGTAGACAGTTGACATTGAATTTCTTCATTTGGTTGTATCATTGGTATAGGAAACAACCACACTACCATCTGGTCACTCTTTCATTCACTCATTAATTCATTCATTGAGTCTTCTGTGGGCATAGAGTTGATGAAGAGCATTTATTCATAGCTAGTGAAAAGCACTGATTCATTTATTCTATTTTCATTTAATGAACTAAGAGCATCTATCTGTGGGTAGTTAAGGGCATTTCTCATTGGTGTTCCACATCCATTCAGCTGAGAAGTAACACAGGCTCACTTCACACAGCTCCTAATTTTGACTCCACAACAGCCTGGTTACTTTATCACAAACAAATTATTTTCTGTCTGTGTCTAAAATGTATTATCTCTTTTTAAGACAAGTAAAATAGCATTTTTCTCATAAGACAGTTTAACAATAAATGAAGATGACAAGGTGCTATCTGAAGCTGAAATAGTACTCAACAAAGTGTACCTAGGCATTTTAATTATTATTTATCTATGTAAATGACAACAACAAAGATACGTTGCTGATAAATGAAATAAAAATGACTTGAGACACACTCTATGACTCTAAGCAGTTTCTAATGCAGGGCAACCAGAACTCTTGTCATTCTCGGGCCTGAAATGATTGCAAAGCTTGCTAGAATTTGATAATAGAATGCCATATTATTGGTGAACAAAAGGTAATTTTTAGTCACAAAGATATATGTATATGTATATACATATAGGCATACAAATATGATTAAAAAAGTTAAGACCTTAACATTGGTGGGCAATAAGATGGAAATAGAAGGAACACAAAATATCAAATATTACAATTCACTTGATTATTAAAGAACATATTTTTCATTAAAAATAAGTCATGCGCATTTTCTGTTCACTGATGTGGGATGTCATTTAAGACATTCCATCATTCTCTGCTTGATCACTCTTATATGAGCTCATGAGGTGTCCAGGGAAGAGACAATGATGGCCACGACATTAAAATGTAATCAAGATATGCAAATTCATACCTAAATGTGATTTGCTGGGAAAAAAGAAATTAATCTAGGCATGGTCAAATAAACAATGTGTAATATGGATAATTAATCACCAAATTAGCAGCTGAGGTCCCTTGAGGATATTATGCAGATTGAAAAGGCCCCCATCCACTGACACAATTAGACCACTTACTGGCAAAATTCTCTATAAATTAACCCTTGGGAACGTCGCAAAACAAATAGCCGGTCAACCGTAGGGTCCCAACTCCACTGCGATAGTTAACATTACTTACTATTATCTCTTCTGAGTTTGGCTTCATTTAGAAGGTGTCACCATTTTTTTGCTATAGAACACTGGAAGATTCCATATCAAGGATGGCCAATGATGAGATGAGTTTCCTCCAAGACCTAGCTTCCCTATATCAATCAAACATCTTATTACTGAAATGAAAAATGTTGCAAATGAAAAGCTCCATGAGTGAGGAAAGACCAATTATGTATTTCCTGTCAGGAACAGCAAAGGCAAGAAAATATTAATATACCATAAAAATGTGTGCTTTCGGGAGCCTGATGTTAACCAATCATTAGGTCAGCAGCAAAGGAATCATTCCTCTCCTCACTGACAAGAAATGCTGCCATGTCAGGGATGAGTGTTCTGTCCCTAAGAATTTCATAGTGTTGTTCCTTGTCTCCCCTCTCAGGTTGACCCCATGAGATCGGGCGTAACAACATTGCCCACTAAATCCCAGTAAATGCATGACTTTAACTCTAGAGAGACACCAAAGCTCCTTTGATAGAAATAAAGGTTCCTCACACCCAGAAAAGCTTTATTATCCTCATCATTATTATCATTATATATTATAATTGCTTCTGAAGAGACTAGTCACAGAGAACAAATTGTATTAGTGCTGTGGCTGCCGGGGGTTTAATTGTAGCTATAACGCATTTCTATACCTGACAATGTGGCGCTACCTACCTCTTCCTGCCACCCCCACAGCAAACCTCCAGATTGATTCTAGGCTTCCTGAGTCTCCAGGTTATCATTGAATGTCACCCCAACCAATGAAGTGATGCACCCCAGGCCCTGAAGTTAGGACATGACTGAATTGGGAACAAGATGTAGCTGTGTCGTACATTCCACTCAGCTTTGCCACATCCGGAAAACCAAACCGCGATAGCACATGCTGCTCATGTCACCAGTGTTTGCTTCCTGGAACTGTCTGGAAGGCGGGGTAGGGTCACCCTAGATGGCAATGAGTCACGTGACTGAGAAGAGCAACTTAATTTTGGCTCTAGCATGTATTTTTATCGTTCTCTGTTGTTCCAAAAATAAAAGTGCAGTAAAACAAAAAAAAAAAAGTGGTTCAGGAGAAAGTGGACTCTGTTCCTCTGTATGAAAGGCGTATAGAAGGGGATAGACAGACGTCATGAATCAGAGTGCCGAGAAACTCTCCCACCCTCAATCAAGTGTGAAAGTGTGCCTCTATCCATAACCTCAGTCCCCCAGGACTTCTAGAGTATGCAAAGAAATCAACTAACACAAGAATTTTTAAGCAGTGCTCTGAAGAACACAGGACCCTGAAATATACTCCAGAGTACAGTGAAGAGGACAAGTGCAGTCCTCTAGGCCCGCTCCCCAACCTTCAACCAAAGAAAGTCTTGTAGATTTGGCAAACATATACAAGATATGTGGTAATTTGATAAATTTGTATCCCCAGAAGTTCATGCTCAAATCTGACAGCCATCGTGGTATTGAAAAAGTAGGGCCTTTAAAAGTTGAGGATTCCTTGACAGAGAGTAATGTCTGTCTTTGGACTCAGTAAGGTACTGGGAAATCTCTTGTTATGGAGGTGATCTGCCTGTCCCCTTTCCTTCCTCGTTAGGGGACAAGGGAAGGCCCTTGTCAAATGCAGCCACCTGCTTGGGCTTTCAGCTTCAGAATAAACTTTTCTTTTAGCAATTATTCATTCATAAGATATTGCTACAGTAGAAAATAAGCTAAGATAATAACTTTCAAAGACATGGTTCAGAGATGACAGTATGATGCTGATGCCTTCCCTGGTGCAACTTCACCAATATCTTCAAAAAAATCATGGAGATACTGGAATATAATAAAACATATATTCTTTTGGTCTTTGTCTCTGGTCCCAGTCCAGAGTTCCTACAATCCCCATGACTTTCCAAGTGATCGTCGTAGGGCAAAAATGGGAACGTCCTTCATTATCTTTTCTCTGGTATTACTGTTCCTGAAATAGCTTCCAAGTTAAGGAGGCAAAATGAGCATTGTTAGATGTACATAGCAAACTCATTTCAGCCTGAGCTTATGTAATCCAGAAACCTCTCGGAAGTTCCTAAAGATTGGGAGCTGGTTGCCGGGGAGCCAACAATAAAATCTGGGGTTGAAACTTTTAACCTGCTCTGCCCTTACCTCGTGGAGGGTAAAGCAGATGGTGCTTTTTTTTAAATCACCGTAGTCAATGATATATATATTTTTTCCTAACAAATCCTCTAGAGAATGGCTAGAGTATAGGGTTCAGGGAGTACCTAGGTAGCAATGTGCATCTAAGTGCCTGAGGAAAGTATCCTATCTGGGCCAGTATTTATTGCCAACTCTACACAACCATGAGTCATCTGAGAAGTCTCAATGGAAGGGGTGGCCTGTGAGCATGTCTGTGGGGAGTTGTCTTCATTGGGGATTGATGTGAAAGGACCCAACTTACTGGTTGCAGTCTCATCCCTAGGCAGGTGGGCCTGACCTATATTAGAGCTAGGAGAGAGCAAGTGAGAGAGCAAGCCATTAAGCAGCATTCCTCTGTGGTTCTTGCCTCCAGGTTCGTGTCTGAGTTCCTGCCCTGACTTCTCTCAATGACAGACTATACTCTGTAAGTTGAAATAACGTCTTTCCATTCCCAAGTTGCTTTTGGTCATGGTCTGTATCCCAGCCAAAAAAAAAAATGCAAACTAGAGCATGCCCCAACTCCATGGAGACTTACCTTCTATGATTGGGACCTTTCCAGACCTTGCTTCATGGATCTCTTCATCTGGCTGCTTATTTATAGATTTGATATCACCGTCTGCAATAAATGGGACTCCACAAAGGACTACGCTTCCTGGGTTCTGTGAATTGCTCTAGCAAATCACTGAACATAGGAAAGAGATGGGAAACTGATGTGTTTTCAAGTCAGACAGACGGTGTAAGTGGACTGGGGACACATCACTTCAGCTTGGTTTGTGAAGCGAAGGGCAATCCTGGGAGACTGAACCCTCCTTTGAGCATAGCTACTTGATATCCTCTGACCACTGGAGGGGAGAGCCTGAAACCATTCCACACACATTTGGTGTCAGATGTGGTTTTGGAGTGAGGCTAGGAAGCAGCTCCCTGCTCCAATGCAGTTATGCATTGGAGGTCATCCCCGCAAGGTTGGTGACCAGTGTTCTAGCCATCAGTGTGTGTCACCAACTTGGTGCTTAATCTTATCGCTGAACCTGCAGCACCTGTGACTTCCTATACAGATTCTATTCCTGAGTCATGATTATTACTTCATCCTGTTATCTTTTAAATCCTCAGCATCAGTCAAGCCTAAACATTGATGAAATGTGTGTGTGTGTGTGTGTGTGTGTGTGTGTGTGTGTGTGTGTGCAGGCATGCGGACATAGAGGCCCCAAATTGGCATTAGTTATCTTCCTCAATTACTTCATCACCTTGTTTTTGTTGTTGTTGTTTGATTTGATTTGATTTGATTTGATTGAGACAAGAATCTGGAACTAACCGGTTCTATAAGACTAGTTGGTCAGCACATTCCACAGATGGTCCTCTGTCTGCATCCCCAGTTCTAGAATTACAAGAGTGTGGTAGTTTGAATAAAAATTCCCTCCACCACTCACACCACCCTCACCTCCCCCATAGGTTCATACATTTGAATGCTTAGTCATCAGGGAGTGGCATTACTTGAGAAGGATTGGGGAAGTAAGTATGGTCTTATTAGAGGAGGTGTGTCACTGAGGGTGGACTTTGAGGTTCAAAGCCCAAGGTAGGCCCAGAGGAAACTGCCAGACATTCTACAGGACACAAAAAAAGTAAATAAGAGACTCTAGAGCTATGGGCTGAAGACAGATGGCCCAACAAGAGAACTTTGGATGACTGTCCAGGCTGTCAGCTGTCTCTGTCTACCCTGCAAGACTCCTGAAAATTGCTTGCATCCTTCTCCCATTTCTCACGTAATATTATATCCTTCTGAGGTCTTTGATGTGGTTGAAGACTAAATACTTACAATCTTCCTTAGTTATGATAAAAGATAAGTTAGATATAAAACCTCAAACTCACAAATATTAAATAGATAGAATATCTTCCTTAATATTGTAACTGTAATTCTTTGCTCGATAATTGTTTTGTTATATGTAGTTTTACTATGTTAAAGTTAAAACCTTCCTTTTTAAAAAAGAAGAAAAGGGGAAGTGCTGTGGATATTGCTCTATGTAAATAAACACTGATTGGCCAGACAGAAAGTATAGGCGGGACTAACAGAGAGGAGAATTGAGGAAAGAGGAAGGATAGGAGAGACTACCGGAGCCGCAGCCAGGACAAGGAAGATGTAAAGTACCGGTAAGCCACGAGCCACGTGGCAAAGTAAAGATTAATAGAAATGGGCTAAATATAAGAGTAAGAGCTAGACAATGATAGGCTTAAGCAATTGGCCAAGCAGTTTAAATAATGTAAGAGTCTGTATGTTTATTTTATAAGTGGGCTCTGGGACTGGCGGGATTTGGTGGCGGGAGCTGGAGAGAAATTCTCCAGCAACGTATCCTCATGCTTGGGTGATGACCACTTGGCCAACAGACCAAAATGATTTTTAATCACCAGCTTTTCCTTGTTTCACAGTCCAGAAATTCTATAGAGAGAGGCAGCTTGAGCTATTCAGACTCAGATTCCAGCAGTTCTCAGCCTGTGAGTTGATATCCCTTTGGGGGTCCAATGACCCTTTCACAGGGATTAAATATCAGATATTCTGCATATCAGATATTTACATTATGATTCAAAACTATCAAAATTACAGTTATGAAGTAGCAGCGAAACAATTTTATGGTTGGGAGTCACCACAACAGGAGGAACTGTATTAAAGAGTCACAGCATGAGAAAGGCTGAGAAACACCAGTCTAGATCCTTCTTTGAACATGACCTATGATCTTAGCATGCTTTCAACTCCCCATTCCTCTAGCGTTTTACAGTGGCCCAGGATTATTGTTCATGTTGGACTCACTCTTGTATTTCCAGGTTACTCTGAACATGAGCTACACTATCCGTTTATGAACTCACCCAGGATGTTCGGACCATGTCTGCATCTTGTTTCCCTGGTTCTTACTCGAGACCTTTGGCCAGGAAGACAAGATCCCATTTCTGCCCTCTTCCTGCCTCAGTGAATTTGAACATGCTGTGTTCGAAATACATGAGATTATACACTTTCCTATCATGTTGCCCCTGCAAATTTAAAATTATTACTCTGATTGTGTTGTTGATTTAAAAAAAATCATTAGACTATTTAGACCTTCTTCAGGATTTCTCTAAATATATCACAATCTGATGCATGTGTTAGGCATTTTGTTCATTTTATACAACAAAAATAAATATGCTGTGATTTCAGACTCAGTCTGTCACATCATCTTCATCTAATGTAAAGTTGCAAAAGTCACGGGGCTTCACAAAGGTGTGCTACTTGGATGTTTCCTTTCAACTTTTCTGACCTCCATACCCTTGAGTTTTCTTTATTCTAAGATATGAAATCCCTGAGCTTTGTGACATTTCTTTGATCATGGAAAAGAAAATAACACCAGAAATCCCATCTAAAGAAAGAATCAGAAACATCAAAGCAGATAAGTAGAATGCTGGAGAATTGTTCAGACCCTTGCACATACTGATGGAAAATTTGTATTGTTACAAAAATAGTGGTACCAGCCACATTATTTCAGAAAAAGGTCTAAATAAAGACAGAAGGGAAAATAAACCACAAGCTGAGTAGATAAGCAGAAAAACAGGATTCAGACTTTGTGCCAAATCTCAAATTAACTTTATTTTATTTTATTTTCTATTATAAGGTGTTCACTTTAGATGATAGATTTTGTTACATAGACATATTTGCATTGTATCGAATCAAGTACTTTGACCATACTCATCTTCCCTACCTTCTTCTGTCTCCTTATCTCCCATCTGGTTGTCTTCTCTATTTTCTCAAATAGTTGCTCTTCTAATTTCATATAATATACATGGGCAAACATATAATCTATATTCACATATATAGAGATATAATCTAGGTTCACATATGTAGGCAAACATGCTCTTTGTCCTTCTGAATTTCATCTGTTTTGCATACTATGATGATCCCCAGCTCCACTCACTTTCCTCCAAATGACATGGTTTCATTCTTCATTGTGGCCAAATAAAATTCACCTGTGCATATATTGTACACTTCTTGACCCATTCATCCATTGATGTGCATTTTGACGGATTTCATAACTTGACTTTTATGAATATAGCTGTAATAATCATGTACAGGTATATGTGTCAATGTATGGACCAGCAATCATTGTGTGTATTCCAGGAGTAGTAAAATCAAATGCCATGCAATTTTGTTTTTGGATTTAGGAGGAACTTTCATACTGAGTTCTATATTGATTGAACTAATTTACATTCCCACTACTGATATATAATTGTGTTTTTCCCCTCCATCTCCTCAGACTAACTTTAAGTCTTGTTAGACAACACACACCATATGAAGATCCATCCCAACAAGATTCCTTTTTACATGTCTTCATGGTACATAGCAAATATGAATTCTGAATTTGTTTCAACAACATAAGGTAAAGTAAATAAGAAAACAAATAACTACTTCATACTCCCACTAACAACCTTTACCTGAACTTGTAGAAGACCTACCTTAACTCTTCATGTTAACAGGGTCAAGGTCATATGCCCTTGCTACTAAGAGAACTCAATAGAGAAAAGTTAAGCTACAATACCAATTTGTTTATTTTTTGCTCACGATGACAATTGAGTCCAATCATATCATTTAATTGACTAAAGCTAGCAATGTGTTGAGTCTGAAGAAGCTCAATTCTGTAAACAACTGAAGAATGATGCATTAAAGAAGTATCTAGGAAGGCTTTAAATGACTCCTAGGAAATCCCCCCTTTAATCTGATTTTCTTTCCTCCTTCCTTCTTTATATCCTTCCACTGTTCTTACGTGTTTGTCAATGACTTTTAATTCTTTTTTTTTCTTCCTTTCTTCTGGGATTTCCATCCATTTTCTCTTAACTGTCTCTGTTCAGTAATCTTAATAGTGCTTAATTACTGAATTACATCACTCACTATTATTTCATTACAGAGGTGGAAAATGAAGATAACAGGAAATTATGAAAGACACGCAGGGTGTGGCACATTGTGGAAGCTAGCACACAGGCTTGTGGGAACAGCTTTAGTGTCAATACTGGTCCAGTTCCTTGATGTCAATTACTGTCTGATGGTCTTGGCATTAAACAGTAGCCACCATGTTGTGGAGGTTAAAAAAAAAAACAGATTAACTTTATTTAATATGGATTTTGTATGCTTAACTCAACCATATTTTTGCTTAAAAAAAAAAAAAACAGTATGTTTGACAAAAGGCAATAAGCTTGTCTGCACTTCCAACTTGACTGGATGAAACCGGACTCTGCAGTCCATCGGCTGTTTGAATAACATACTTTCACAGTCAATTCATACAGTGCATACTCCATTGTGAAAATGGCTGAGAGTCTCCAGGGTGGTGATCAATTGATCAGCCATGGGAAGGGAGATCAATAGAAGGGCCATCTAGGACAGAGGCATACAGACAGAGTTTCTGTTTGCTTGTTTTACTTTGGCAAAGAACCTGGGATCGGTCCTCAAATGAAATTTGCATAATATGGTCGGAAAATAAAACATCTGATGTTCCAGCTTTGGAGCAGTTGATTTTCATAGCTTTATGGATAAGGCTTTTTTAATTTTAAAGGCTCAGCTATGTACCAAAACGTACAGGACTCCTTAAACTCTCCAGCGCTTGCTTCTCCGTAATGCCAACTACCTGACTGAGCTTTTAGAAAGGGACAGCTGGGTTGCTGGTTGGATAAAGAATAAACACAGCATAGTTAAAGCATGTGTTAGGCACAAGAGGAATATAGAAAGGATAGTAGGGTCGTAAGCAGGTACAGAGCTAAAAAGCATAATTGGTAGTTTACACAACTCAGATTGGCAGAGTGCGTCATGCGTCACCTGTGAGAGAAGCATGTCACGTCACTGGGTCGCATCACTGAGACAGCAAAGTCAGAGCATCCTACTGCAAGAATGTTTATGCTCTAAGCCAGTGTTTCTCATCCTTGCTAATGCTGTGCTGCTTTAACACAGTTCCTCACATTGTGTGATGACCCCAAACCACACAATTATTTTCATTGCTACTGCATAACTGTAATTTTGCTGCTGTTATGAATGGTAAGGTAAATATCTATTTTCTGATCGTCTAAGCTGACCCCTGTGTGAGGGTCATTTGACTCCCCACCCCCCCAAGGGAGTTATGACCCACAGGCTGAGAACCACTGAAAACTTTATTCTACCTATGTCCAGAGCCTTGGAGGTGGGGGGTGGGAATTAATGCAGGCTCTAACAGCTAGGACATGAAACATCTGATAAGTACACACTCATGTCTAAAGCCACAAGCTATGTCTCTCTCTAGTCTACCTGTTACCTGTATATGCAGAACCACTAGTCTCTATAAACTCCATGCTTTCCATGAAGTCTTGCTGCACTGTTTCAAGTCTGTTTGTAGCCCAGCTGCCAGCTATGTAGTGCACCTGCATGGAGTCCCAGCATGCTTTGCATCTTCCCCGGTCTCCTTTGAAGGATGGCGCAAGCGTGGTGCTGGTAGTCTGGTAATTGCTGCCCCCTCTGATAATAAGTGTGCCCAGAGGGCTACCTTACTGGGCTGCCAAAGGCACAACGTTCGGAATGTAAATGCTGGATCAATCCTGTCTTCAAATTATTGGCTGATTTTTTTGTCTCCACGCTCCAAATTTCCAATGTTTGTCATCGAAGTGGCCCTTCTGACACTGATCAACAACTTGAAAATCAGAGACCAAAATTTCACTTTTCCCATTTTTTCCCGCTCTAGTCTGCCAAAATCTGTTATTTTCTCGTTTTACAAAATAAATAGCTATAAGTCTCTCCATGCACATAGATATGGGCATGTAATAAGGGTAAATATAGGGCAGAAGACACTTAGTAAAAATTCTTGGGGCCAGAGATGCAGCTCAGTTATGGAGTACCTGCCCAGTACAAGCAGGGCCCTTGGTTTGATACCCAGGACTGGAATGCAGCCATGCTTACTAAATTTATATGAAAAAGATATGCCTTTTCTCCAGTGAGGAATTCTGAATTTTAAATAATGCTTTTTTTCTCCCCTGAGTATTCTCATGGCAGAATAGCCCCTCCATATGAGCTAAAACTTTTCACTATGTTTTATTAGTGTTTCATGACATGAGCGATGAAGTGCATTAAAACTAATGCAGAAGATACAAACAGTAACAAGTGATGTGCAATGACCTCAAACACCAAAAGGCAGCAGGATTCCAAATGTGTCCCTCCATCATTTATGTGCAATGAGTAATTTCAAACAAAAATTCATGTCTCCACTGAGGAAATAGATAACATATGCAAAATACAATAAATTGATCTGTACTACAGTTACACTGATTGCACGTTTGTCTAATTATGATTTACAAGATTCCCCAGAACTAAGGAATATTGTATTATTTGAAAGTGAATCATATCAGAAAAAAATTAATTGGGAAAACTGTTATAATAATTTTCTCCCAAATAATGCTTACATAAAAAGCACTGTGGTTATTCTCCATCCATCACCATGAATATGAAATTCGTATGTAGAGTACTGATGTTTTGTCTCATAGACAATTATACTCATCTATTGCACATAGCAGTTCAAGAGAGAAGGCAGCAGTGTTCATATCAGTATTCATGCCTTTTCCAGATGACTAATGAATCATGAGCATTTTACTCTGTGGTCTCGTCCTTCCATCAAAAGATTCCAACACCATTCCTTTCAGAAATAGATTAGACATTACACCATGTCTAAAACCTTGTTTATTGGGAAAGCAGATGAGAAAGACCAGAGCGACTTATTTTTAATGGAATTCATCATCATTTAGTTATCAGTTTTGAATGACCTGATGCTTTCTTCCATGTGACTATTCCCCCAGCCTACACCACAGTCTTCACTATTCAGCAGATGGACATGGGGGGGGGTGATGCTTGCATTTGGTATATTGTGGTGTCCACTCAAATACTTCTCTGTGATGGGGAGATCCTGAAAACCCACTGTAACTTCCAAATAGGCTAAGTTAAAAATACATTTGGTTCCCTTATCTTACAGAAGGACATACTGTAAGTTATCCGGTGCATTGCAGACAGTTAACTGTTAACAGTGGGGATCTTATGACCTACTGGGAGCCGAAGCTTGCTGCTCTAACCTAGCATCATGGCCCTCATCATATGGGAGGTCAATAATCAGGGAAGAGATAAACATCTGATATTTGTGGTGCTGTTTCTCGTGGATGTTGATCACTTTTACTGTATAATAAAGTCAAAAGCCAGTATCAAATCATTGGGTTTTTTTTAATATAGTTATTCTGATTGATTGCACTCAATTCTAACACTCTAGAAATCTGATGTTTAGCTGTTGTCTTGAGTGTTCATGAAAACATTTTTAAATTTAAATTTAAATACAAGCCATTACGGAAATTCTTTCCCTCTCAGTTATCAGCGACGTCTCAGAGTGGACTTTCACGTTTTCTCACATCACACTGAGTTTTTTTTCTGCTTTTCTTTCTCCCTCGTACTCACCATGACTTATGACGCAGACAGTGCATTGCTTTAATGGTCTGAAATGATGCTCTGGACTTTATTCTCAACTGCCTGGACTGGGAAAACCAGGTACTGTCTGCAGTAGGAAGTGCTGGCTGCATTTAACTAGTTGATGTATAATGTCCCCAGATGTCCTGAAACTTCCAGAGCAGCGGGATTTAGTGTCTGATAAATAAGTGACACTATCCTTAAAATAAATTAAATTTTTTTGAAATTAAAATATAATTATCTCGTTTTCCTTTTCCCTTTCTTTTCCTTAGTCCCTCCTAAGTACCCCTCTCCACCTCTTGCTCTCTTAAATTCATGGCCTCTGGTCTTTTTCTTTAATTGCTGATATATGTATACTATATAGATGGTGTGTACATATACATGTATATATATGATATGTGTATATGATATACATGTGTATATGTATATATACATACATGTATATGTGCATATTGTATATATACATATATGTATGTATATATGTATCTGTGTATATATGATATATATGTACATATTCTTGATGATATAAATACAATTTTCTAAAGTCCACATAATGTCAATTATATGCATATAATTATATGACTTCAGGACTATATGATAAAAATTGACAATAGAATTTAAGAAATTGAGACTGAAAGCAGAAATTTTAAAAATGAGTTTAGTCCTTAAAAAGGAAAACTGTTAAGTGTTAATATCCTTTTTCAATAAACCTACAAGAAAATCCTATAAAAAATGTTACTTTTTTTCTTGCCAATAAAAGCATGGTGACTTTGCATAGTCAGATAAGGAATTAAGAACTGAGATGCCAAACACACTATTTTTTTACTCAAATAAGGGCTGAGTGTCTATATATAAAACTGTCTAATGCTTTTAAACACCATTAGCTCTTGAGAATATCTCTGAACAGTTTATGAGCTAAAACAATATGTATCAGTATGTAGAAATTAATTCTGAGATTACATTAGAGATAGATAAGTAGACTATAGATAATAGATAGTAGATTGATATGAATGGTATATGTATCTGGGACTCAAGTCAATGAACTAATTACTGCTTGTTCTATTGTAACTTATTAACTCTTGCCACATTTTATCTTTTTTCCCTAAGTCTTTCCTTTACAATTTGCTTTCACCAATGTTTATGCTGAATGTATTACTTAGAAGATTTATGTTTATAGAAAAGCTCATTTAATTTCCAAAACAAGGATTTTAAGTTTTACTTCACAACCAGATTAGGCAGATAAATAGTGGTGCTTGATTCACTATCAAAAATAATGAATCAACAAACCTGGGCCCATAGGGGCTCATGGAGACTGAACTGACAATCGCAGAGCCTGCATGGATCTAAGCTAGGCCCTCTGCATGAATGTTATAGTTGTGTAGCTGGGTGATTTTTTGGGACTCCTAACAGTGTGAAAGGGGGCCAATTCTGATATTTTTGCGTGCTCTTGGGACCATTTTCCTCCTCCTGGGTTTCATCATCTAGCCTTGATATGAGTTGAGGGGCCTAGTCATGTTATAATTTTATATGCCATGTTTGGTTGATGTCCCTGGGAGGCCTGACCTTTTCTGAAGGGAAATGGAGGAGGATTGTATGCGGGGAGGGGAGAAGAAACTGGGGGGAAGGGGAGGGACAGGAAACTCTGATCAGGACATAATAGTTGAGAATAATTATTTTTAAAACATAATGTTCCTCGTCTGTGTTTGAGGCAGATTTCCATGGGGTACAGCGTGTTTAAAGGATTTTGCATGTTGTCCTGGAGGTAATATCGTAACCTCCTTCTCCTTCCAAATCAGAAAAATCGATGAAAATGTCCATTGGAGTCATCCAGTGTGACGGCGAGTGGGAGGAAACAAAACCCTAATGGGGTGGCAATGCTGGCAGAGACGTTGCAGGAACAAAATCCCTCAAGAAAAACAGTGAATCGGGTTGAGAGGAGCAGCCAGGAGGCAACTCCATAACAGATCCAGGTCAGACTAAGCTCCCAACGTTAGAAACATCACACAAACTTATCACAGGCAAAATCTAGTTAAATATGTCCTTATTGCAGGAAGCTTCCAGGTGATCTGGTGATAGTTAACGCCTTACTTTGATTTCTGTTACAATGGCAAATGACCCTGAGGAAAGAGTTTATTTTGTCTCACGAGTCCAGGCTGCCGCAGGGAAGGGGAGGTGTCAAGAACGTAAGACAGCTTGTCACACCACATCCACAGTGAAAAGAAGAGAGAATGAGTATATGCGCACTCAGTGGCTCCCTTGTCCACTGGCTCCCTTGTCCACTGGCTCCCTTGTCCACGGGCTCCCTTGTCCACTGGCTCCCTTGTCCACTGCCTCCCTTGTTCACTGCCTCCCTTGTCCACTGCCTCCCTTGTCCACTGGCTGGCTTGCTTGCTTGTGCTCAACTTAGTTATTCCACTTATATACAGTTCAGGAGCCCCTGAATAGGGAATGATGCTACCACAGTGCGCTGAGTTTCCCCACATCAATAACCTGAATCTTCCACAGACACCCACACACACACACTGTAAGCCAATGTAAAGAGTCTCTCACTGGGACTACGCCCAGGTGACTTCAGGGTGTTGAGTTTACAATTATGCTAACCATCGCAAGTTAGTATACTTTTGTCTTATACAGTTAATCATAGAAAAAATTCAATTGAGTCTATATTATTTGTACTTTTGCTATAGAGTGATATAGATAATGCTATCCCTGGGGATGTGATTTGGGGATTACAAGCACATGTAGGTTCCACTCTGAGATTCTGTTCTCTCTGGGTGAATCCATTTTAGGAGAGTTTTCCTGGCACAGAACAGACATGGGGATTTTTAGCACACACTACCTAGAGAGATTGGTCTTGGATGAGCCATATATCTGCATACTGGATTCTTGAATGCTTCTCAGGAGCTGTACCCCATTGCCTCAAGCCATACCCCATTGGTCCCCTAGAGCCAGAGAGAGCAAACCAGGGTCAGTCACACATTCCTGCATCCAACCTTCAGGAATATTTCCCCTAAATCTCTGAATAAAATTTTCCAGCTTCCTCCAGTCACACCTCCTCACACCCCAGTACGTTTTAGTAGGGCTTGGGAAAAGAAATTTTTTTCTGTTAGTAATGTTTTTATTCTTTATCTCATCTCAGTTGATGGACTTTGAGAACAGAAACTCTATCCTAATCATTGCTATTTCCACAGATCCCAATACTAGTCACATCATAGGAATGTAATAGATATCCACAAATCAGTGTTTTCCCCAAACTAGTCTTTTTTGACATTTATTTATGTATTGATGGTTATATTATACTACCTAAAATATGTATTTAATACTTACCCCCAGTTCCTACAGGTGTGATTCTACTCAGAAATGGAATCTACATATTCAACCGAAGATAGGACTGTAGTGGATAGCTGTTTGAGCCATGCCCTGAAGCACCAGCTTTAGTGAGACAGCTGTAGCTGTTACATCTGCCATGACCTTGAGGTATCGGGCCTCTGTAGGCATGGCCATCAGGGATCTTTAAGACCTAGGATGCACCTATGCATCCTGACTGCCCCTTGGCTACTTTGTGGTTCTGGATGCTGAGATCTTGG
This sequence comes from Peromyscus leucopus, assembly GCF_004664715.2. Taxonomy (NCBI): domain Eukaryota; kingdom Metazoa; phylum Chordata; class Mammalia; order Rodentia; family Cricetidae; genus Peromyscus; species Peromyscus leucopus. The sequence continues at coordinate 32,548,632 of NC_051078.1, forward strand.
ACCAAGTCGTTTCAGCCTGGGACATAGTTCAGCTTTCCAGGACCCTATGATAAATCTCCCGTGGTTTTGACTTTACCCCCAAATAAATTCCTTTGATCACTAAATAGACTCAGGGGACTTATCCCATCATAGGACCACATTCTGTTCAAGTAATTTTTAATTCAGAATGACCATTCCCTTACAAAAAAAAAAAGAGGAGCTATATGGAGAGACACTCAAGGAACATACCATGTAATTGAAGGAAGAGGCTGATCTGCCTATAAGTTGGGTACCAAGGACAGCCAGCAGCAACAAAAGCTACCAAAAGGCATGGAACACATAGATTCCTACAGAAGTCTTTTTAAACATTTTAAAATATTTCATTAATTTATTGAGAATTTCATACAGGCATTCAATGTATTTTGATCATCGTCAACTGTACTCCTTCCCTTAATTCCTCCCAAATGTGCCTCCCCCAACTCACCCATGCCCTCTCAACTTCATGTCCTTTCTTTTTTATAACCAAACGAGTCGAATTTGTGCTATCCATATACTCAGAAGTGTGGGGCATGGTCTAGTCGACTTATCAGGCCAACCCTTAAAGAAAACTGACTCTCCCTTTCCCATATAACTCTTCAGCTAGGAGTAGAGGCACCTGAACTCTACTCGACACACTGGAGTGTTGACTTGACTTAATCTTGTACAGGCAACCACAGTGGCAGTGAGCTCATGAGTGCAATGGCCTTGTCATGTCCAAAAGACACTGTTTCTGGTCCCCTCTGACCTCCGACCCTTGACATCTTCCTGCCTCCTCTTCTATAATGGTCCGTAAGCCTTGGTGCAAAGGTGTGATATAAATGTCCCCTTTGGGGCTGAGCACTATGTAGATGCTTATTCTCTATACTTTGACCAGTCATGGATTTCTGTGTTGACCACCAGCCACTGTACAGAGAAACTTTCCCTGATGAATCTAGAGATGAATAATCTATATAGTGATAACAAATTTATAGAGCAATTCAATACTATGCCAGTTAGCATGGTAATACTAGTAGGTTCACTCCTGATGCTTATTAGGTCCCCAATCTTAGATTCTGGGCTAAATTTACAGTGTCAGGCATGTGTTTCCTTCTGTGGAGCGGGCCTTAAATCCAACAAGAAAGCAGCTGGTTATCCTCATAGTATTTGTGCCATTTTTGCACCTATACGGACATATCTCGCCATGCCAATTGCTGCTGCAGCTCATGGAGTTCACAGGTGGGTAAGATTGTTGGTGACGTCTCTCCCCTGGTATCCCACATAGCACCTTCTAGTACTATAAAAACTGCCCATCCAGGAAGAGGCTTCCTAGTCGGTACCATTTAGTTTGCTGTGTGCCCTGTGACCAAAGTGTGGGGGCAGGGTATTCAGCAACAGAATTTCAACATCAAGTTCAGGTGGGCAGACAAGAGCAGTGGCAAGAGTGTGTGTTATATAGAGGGTCATTGGGACACCCCTGACCAACAGCTGGAGGGCTGTGTCCCACCCCTGGTACTGGGCTTTTATATAACAACCTTCTGAAGGGAGCATTATTCATTGTGAAGAGTACCTCCAGTTAGACTCTTTTACGTGAGCACATGAAGCATATAAAATAGTGTATTTCCAAATGGCTTCTTCAAATACCCTTTACAGTTATTCATCCTTTCTCACTATCCCTCCTTCATTTTCCTCTCCCATACCTCTCCCCACATCAACCTTCCTTCCCATTACTCTCTCCTCCAACCATTGCATATGACTTGAGTTTCACTATTCTCCCACCCCTTAACATCTTTATTTCTCCCTACCAGCCATGTACAGGATACAGTAGAGCAGGCAACTGCAATCCCAGCAATGGTAGGCTGAGATGGGTGAACTGCCAGGGCTTCCCAGGCCAGCTAGCCTAGCCTACAAAAAGTAAGATAAATTCTGTCTCAAAGTGACATCCAAGGTTGTTCTCTGGTTGCCACATGCATACCTTGGCAGGAGCACACCTACGTGTGTGCATGAACACAGAGATAAAAATAAATAAATCTAACAAGTTGTTCTGTTTTCCTTCCCACTGTGAGGGAGACCACTTCAGTGTTTATAATCTCCTTCTCATGGAGTTTGGTATGACTTTGAATATCACTAAAATTTTTCTCACTTATAAAATAGAACTTGTAAGGTTCCTGCTACAAGGAACTTGCTATTGTGATGTAAAAGTAGTTAGCTTAGGCAATACTTTAAGAACAGTGTCCAATGCAGAGTAAATATTTGACATAGGTTAACTCTTACCCTTACCCCAAACTGAAGCAACCGTGGCTGTCGTTAGTAGAGATGGATGTGGCAGCCATTAGCTGCATGAGTTCTGCATTTTACGTAGCTATTTATTCATAAATCCCAGGATTACACATGTCTCGATTTGCTCCAGATGCCAGGTTGAGTTTGAAACTTCGGCAGAGTTTCTTCATAATCTCTATTCAAGAACCAACGAAACCAGAGTGTGATTTAAGCCCATGTCAGCATCTATATACTATAACATGATCTATTTCTGTCCAAACTTGAGCAGAGGCACTCCTGAGATAATGAGTTGCCTGCATCAGCTTCACGCCTTTTCAGGAAGGTATAGACGACACTCACAGAGGATAAGAAAAGGCATGCCCATCTGTGGTGGGTGCTGTCATATGATCACCAACGGACATCGTTCTCCAACTTTAGGCAATTGGCCACTCTTGGACTCATTCTAAAGAAAGCCAGTTTTGCCATTCTACTGGGCGTGTTAAAACTATGACTGGAGGATGTATAAATGTAAAGATTCAGCTCCTGTTCTCCAACTTGAGACAACTAAGAAAACCCATGCCATCATTGCATTGCCCAAAAGATCCAACTAAGACATTTCCCAAGTCGCACTGAAGCTCTTCACTCAATGCATCCTTCTCTTCATGCACAGATATGGAACCTAATCGCAGGTCATGCTAGCCTTTCCTGAATTCAAGTCTCTGCTCAAAATGTTCTGCAGAAATCCGAAGATAAGGTCTTTAAAACTAACCGACCAGTAATGAGAGGAAATTTAGTGATAGAGAACATGTCTGGCATGCTTTAGATTCTAGATTTCAGCCCTGGTAACACTAAAACAAAATATCAACTAACATACGAGTTCATCAGCTCACAACACTGATTAGAACCTAAATGGTGAGCTGGAGGAATGCTTCAGCAGTTAAAATGCATGTACAACTCTTACAGAAAACCTGAGTTTGGCTCCTGGCATCGATGTCAGGCAGCCCACAATCACCTGTCACTCCAGCTCCTGTAGGATCTGATGCCACTTAGCCTACATGGGTATCTGCACTCAATAGCACACCTACACATGAATAGAGATAGATAGATTGATGATAGATGATAGATAGATAGATAGATAGATAGATAGATAGATAGATAGATAGACAGATAGATAGATAGATAGATAGATAGATAGATAGATAGATAGATAGATAGATATGGGACAGACAGAGATAGAGAGATGGACAGATGAGATATATATATATAGAGAGAGAGAAAGATACATATGTGTTCTCTCTCTCTCTCTCTCTCTCTCTCTCTCTCTCTCTCTGTCTCTCTCTTTTTAAAAAATATTTTACCTGAATTTCTCCTCAAATTTGGATCTGCATATGGGTAAAATGAGGCAATTTATCTCAGGAAAGAGGAACTATTATTTAAAAAAAAGTCTATAATTTACTCACCCCAAAATAACTACATCTACATGACTACACCTTCCTTTCAATACATCATTCAGCAGTAGAGGTTAGAAAATAAAATTCACATGTGAAAATGTATTAACTGCTGGGTGGATGGATACATAAAAAGGCTGAAGAAGAAGACAGGAAGATAGCCTCACCCTGGCTAATACCATCTTCATGTTTTCTGCATCACCTTGATATTTTAAAGGTCTTCCATAGTTTTGCTTCTAGTTGAGTTTTATTCCAGTGTCAGCAAGGGTGGAGGAAAAATTAATATTATTATTCTCTCCTTGAGAAAAATGAACTTCTGACTTTTCTTTTCCCCCAAAATCCAATAGAAGAGTTAAGAATCCACATTGGCTTCTAGTCAAGGCCATGCTTCTCAGTGACTCATTCAGACTGCCTAAAGCAATCAAAACCATAGATACAACCAACATTCATGAAATAATTAGGGAGAATGAGAAGGTTTTGATTACATGGATAGACAGTTGTTAGGTGGTACTAACTTCTGATTCATTATCACTAAAGGAAGATGAGGGAAATTTTGGGAAAGATTTAATAAAAGATTGCTTTAAAAGTCTTGGTTATATCCAGGTGCTAGCGCTAGAGTCTGTTTTCAAGTATTCGTGCTACATGTTTATAAGCATTATATAAATCCACTTCAGGAGCAATACTACAAAGTGGGTGCTAACTATCATACTTGTCATTGAGACCAGCTGCTCCAGAATTTTCTTTCAAATCCTGCCTTTGAGTCTTGTGTAACATTGAACAATATTACGATATTTAAGTATCAGTTTTGTGCTCTGAAAGGGAAATAATAGATCTATAATTATTCTCACTTAGAGTACCGGAGATTAGGAGGGGCAATATATAAAGAAGACGCATACTAGAACTTCAAAGCTTGGTTGTGTCCATTTTACAGATGAACATACGTGGACACAGAGAGGTCTCACCTCAGAAGACCATACATCTTGTGTATGACAGTGAATTTCCCAAGCGACACATCCCCTCAGCCGAGTGCTTCTTCTGTGACAAAATTTGCCATCCGTCCATTGTCCTTGAATCTGTAAAAGGACACAAAATTGGGACAGAGAAAGTCGTTCCAATGAACACATTATTAATGTGGAATCAACTCAAAAGGAAGAGTTGGGAACCATTCTTCTGTGCTTACCTCCGCTGCTCGGTGGAGGAGAGTCTGCATTCACTGGGCCCTCTCTGTAATGATGCTGCAGGGTTCTCACTTGCAGTCTCTGCCTTCAACTCTCCACGTCTTTGGTGCATGCAAGGCAGAGGAAAGGTAGAAAAGAGTTGGGAGAGCTCTTTGATGAAAAGGCAAATAGATTCAAACTCAGGAAAAAAAAGCATAAATTTAGACTATGAAGGATTTGTTAAGGAAATATGTCATCGCTAACAGAGTGACTGTTTAGTCACTCTGACTTTTCAGAATAGAAACGTGGTGCTCATGGGAAACTTTGTGTGTGTGTGTGTGTGTGTGTGTGTGTGTGTGTGTGTGTGTGTATTGAGAAGGGGGTATTGGTGTCAGTATGCCCACTACACAGTATGTGTTCTGGGTTAGAAGAAATTTTTGGGTTTTTGTCCTAACCTTTGAGACAGAGACTCTGTTACTCACTGCTAACTATTCCAGGCTGGCTAGTTCGCTAACTTCTGGTGACTTTCCTGCCTCTGCCTTCTATCTCACTATGGAGCACTAGGGTCACAAGCATACACTTCCATGGGTTTTATCCTTTGCATGAGTCCCAGCAATTCAGACACGGGTCCTCACACTTGTACGGCAAGCACTCTGCTCACCGTACCGTCTCTCCATTCCGCAGATGAAATACCTTTAATCCTTCAAAACCATAATTACAGAACTGACCTTAAGATATTTTCCGATAAGTACAATCATCAGAAAATCTAAGTCCGTCATTCAAGAAACAAATACAATTGTACCATATGTGAAAAATGGAAACACTTCAGTGTTGTGCCTTTGCCTGGATCTCCTTTCAAGCAATTCCATGGTCAATGTGTGACTAAATTGCTATACTATATTCTCTGCTTGATTTCAATGTTGAAGAGTCTTCTCATCCCCAGAGAGGTAAAACCCTAGAAAGCTGAAGGATCAAATAGGAATTAATGGCTCTTTCCGTGTTGATTCCCACAGATTTGATGACATTGTGTGATTTGAAGAATTGTAAGCTGCCAGTGTGCTTCTAAGTTTCACCTGCATTATTCATCTGCAGGAATTTAAACCTTCTTTCTGGAAATGATCATCACCAGGCATTCCAGCTCCTTCCAGAATGCCGCACCGAAGCCTGGGTGATTCCCATACCCTCCTTCCTTCTTATGTGGGAACTCTGTCTGCACATTGCTATTGAATTTCCTCTCTGTTCCTTTAACCTGACCTAGTTTGTGGCCCTTCGATATTTCTCTCATATTATTATGCCTTTATATTTCATTTCAGAAAAAAATTTTAGTAAAAGGAATCTCACTGGGGGAAAGGCTGTTGTTCTAGCGGCTTCCGGATTTCCTGGCAGTGCCCAGAATGCTTATGTCCAAATTCACCTGCCGCAAACATCCAAGGTACTAATTCTTAAATGGCAGAACATTGCTTTATTCCTTATCTTGTTGTATTTTAAATGCATGGTGATGTTTAGTCACATGTATTAATCTAACTGGGCCATGATAGACAGGTCACACTGCAGATTTTGGATTTACTGTCCTCCATAATCTGTTTGCTTAAGGCAAAGTCTCTCTATGTTGCTCAGGCTGGCTTAGAACTCATGATCTTCATGAGTACAAGGATTATAGGGATGTATTACACTGCCCAGCTCTTCCAGAATTATCTGAGTCAATCTCTTCCTTTCCCCTCCCCATCCCTCCTTCCCTCTCTTTCTCTCTCCTTGTGAATATACATATATCCATACTTTTATATATATATATATATATATATATATATATATATATATGTGTGTGTGTGTGTGTGTGTGTGTGTGTTTGTGTGTGTGAAAACCTATATGTATACACATATACACAGTAAGATTTGGATAATATATGAGTATTTCCTTCAAAGTGTGACATATCTAGAAGTTTGATCTTAAGTTTTGTAGCATTAAAGCGATAGAACCTTTAAGATAAAACCTAATGGAAGATAATTAGGTCAAAGAGCCATTATCCACAGAAGGGATTAATGTTAGTCTCATTGAATGAGTGATTTCCCATGAGAAAAATGGTGGCTGACTCTGGGCCTGATAGAAGAGAAAATCAGAAATTGGAGATGGCATGGATGCTTTGATGAAACAGAAAACAGGCAATCACGTGTCCAGCTTGCCTCTAGAAATTACAGGAGTCTTTGAAAATATTTTATTTGCTTCTCCACTAACAAATCACAGAGGGAAAAATCTGAAAGCAATCAAAGAAATAACTCTTGCAAACAAGATTGAAATTCAACATGGAAGTATGTGACCACTTCTGGAAGGTGGGGATTTTCTGGCACTTAGAGAAGAGCAGTTATGCATCAACCACTTCACGCATTACTGGAACAAAACATTTAAAAGGAAGCCACTTAAGGAGGGGCTGAGAGTTCCAGGGATACAGTCCAACATGGCAGGAAAGCCGTGGCTACAGGAGAGTAGAGCAGCTGGCCATGTGGTAGCTGTCCACAATCACAAGGCAGAGAGAGGGGAACAGTCCTGCTCAGCACTCTTTGCCTTCATGTTCAGTCTTGAACCCCAGTCCATGGAATGGCACCCAGACACAAAGTGACACATTCCATGTCACTTAACCTAATCTAGAAAATTCCTCACAGTTGTGCCCAGAGGCTTGTTCCCATGGTTCTAAATTCCATCAAAGGACAACTGAGCTTAACCATCACAACAGACAAGATACATTTTTAATTCCTGTGGCTGACCTCATTGTGAAGTATCAGACAGTCATGTCAGAATAAATACAAGTCTTTCTTATGTCACCTACTAGAGAAGTGGCAGTTGGACTCTTTGTGTTCCTAAGTGGCTAATGGTCCACCCTGTTCACATATATCGGCTGGTCATGAGAGATATAAAAATTTGCTAATGAAATCATCACCTGTATGGCCACACAAGACTGGTTTCTAGACCATGTACTGAACACCCCATGACTCATATGTCAAAATACGGTTATAATTGTAGCTAGCTGCATTTTGGATCATGAGTTGAGAAGGAATTCAAGAAAAATATAAAACTTCTGTGAACAACTATGAGGACCATGCTATTGTGCCACTCACATTTTACTTTCTTGAAAAAGGAGTCATTGCCTTTGTGGTCTGTCAGTCACAACCCTAAAGCAACCATTATTTGCACTTGTGAAATAGAATGCTTCTGCTCTGATGTTTTAAAAATTCATTTTGTGTGTATATATGTGTCTGCTCACATGTGTGGGGAGTGTGTATACACGAACTTGCTTATGTATGCACATGTGTGGGGAGTGTGTATACACAAACTTGCTTATGTATGCACATGTGTGGGGAGTGTGTGTACACGAACATGCTTATGTATGCACATGTGTGGGGAGTGTGTGTACACGAACTTGTTTATGTGTTCACATGTGTGGGGAGTGTGTGTACATGAACTTGTTTATGTATGCACATGTGTGGGGAGTGTGTGTACATGAACTTGTTTATGCATGCACATGTGTGGGGAATGTGTGTACACGAACTTGTTTATGTGTGCACATGTGTGGGGAGTGTGTATACACGAACTTGTTTATGTGTTCACATGTGTGGGGAGTGTATGTACACGAACTTGTTTATGTGTGCACATGTGAAAGTCAGAAGTCGACTTGGGACATTTTCCTCTACCACACAACCTCCAGTTTTTTTGTTTTTTTTTTTTGTCTTTTGTTTGTTTGTTTGAAACAAGGTGTTTCACTTGACCTCAGCCTCACCATTGCACTAGACTGCCTGGCTAGTCAGCCCCTGGTAACTAAATTGCCCTATATTGCCACCTCCAGTGATGGAGTAACAGATGTGAAACTCAGCACAAAGCTTTTATGTGGGTGCTGGGGACCTGAATTCAGGTCCTCATGAATTCACAGAAAGCAGTTCACTCATTGAGCTGTCTCCCCAGCCCTTCTTCCTTCTCTTTTTATCCCTTACAAAAAAATCAAATGAAGAATGGCCAGTTTTCTCTTCATCCTGTGAGTATATGAGAGCCTAGAATGCACTGTTGGACTGTACACATTGGTTGTTCTTGGCCATTCATGGCCACTCAAGGCAAGAGCAAAGGAAGCACATTGTCTAGGGTTCTCAGCAGACACAGGGACAGTAATTGTTGGGACATGGAAGTAAGAGGGTGGGGTGTTCTTAAAGCCAGTTGGACTTTTCAATCAGACCCTCCAGTGGCTCTGGGGAACAGAAAGAGTATGTCGATAGGGCAATCTAAACCTAAATTCTTTTTCTTCCCAAAAGAATTACATCCCCCTCACTTGACCCAATGCAAAGTTCTCTTAAATGAATGTAATGGTTCCAGACCTAAAAGTTCTAACATTCGGTCTGAACTTGAAAAACTGATAGAAACAAACCACTGCTTTTCAAAGCCAGTCCCCAAACCATGTGAGTCATATATATGAACACACAATTTACATTCTCTGAACCAGATGTGAATAACTCAAATTTTCCTCGTGTAGTCAGTTAATTTCTAGGTGCTCAGTCACATCATTTCAAGGTTCCTCCTTCTGTTGCTCCAAACCTGAACAGCGGTAGGGGCAAGTCTAAGAATATGGAAAATGGTGATGGATTTGGCCACCAGAGAATCAAAACATTGGAGCTGGAGAAGGAGCAATTGTTGCACAGGTATAATAAGAACATTCATTCACCCATGGAAAAAGCTGGGCATGGCTGTGCACTTACCAACAATCCAGGAGCTGTAGGGGGTGGAGACAGAAGGATTGCTAGCTCACTGAACAGCCTGTCTCCCTACAGTTTTCAGTAAGAGATCCTGTCTTAAAGAAATAAAGCAGAGAATGATAGTCCTCATTTGGTCTCTAAGCACAAAGATGAACAATCATATGTTCATGAATCATACAAAACACACACACACACACACACACAGAGAGAGAGAGAGAGAGAGAGAGAGAGAGAGAGAGAGAGAGAGAGAGAGAGAGAGAGAAGGGGAGCATATAAACTCAAAAGCCCAGAATCTTTAAATATATTAGTTAGCAATAAATCATCTGAGACTAAACATTTCTCTCAATGTAGAGTTTCTTTAACAAAGTGATTTGTGTGTGTGCGCATGTGTGTGTGGCTTTTAAAAATCTTCTGTGTCTTTGTTGTGATGACACAGTATTCTAATTTAAAATCATTTATTTAAGAAGTATGTCCAAGTTTTAACATAATTTTTGTACTTTTCCATTTTGGTACACCAAAAATGTTGCGACATGCATTGTAATACTAACTTGTTATAAAAAGCATCCTCACAGACGGGGCAGGTGGCAGGGATGCAGTCTGTTGGATTTGGGGGTGCAGGTCTCCCAGAATTTGCAGCCAAGCCATTCCTGAAAATTCTGCAGTATAAAGGGGGAGGTTTCTGCACACTTGAAAAGTCCTGGGAATTATGCATCACCTTTGTCTAGTCCTGATTTCAAACAATGAGTCCATCTTCTTCCTGTTTGATGTTTGTCTGTTAAATTAAAAAAGCAAGAAATCAGGATTATTCATTATTGTTGTTTGAATAAATTGCCCTCAGCCGTCTTCACTCCGCGGAAGGAAGTATGTAGTATAACTTTTTTCTCTTCTCCATTTCGTAATGCATCCAGGCCCTTTTATTAAAAGGGGGACACGGTTCGACTCCATGGATTTATTTGGTTAACCATTGGTTGGATTTGGTTAACCATTACAACTCTACACAGTGTATTGAAGACAAGAGAGAAGCACCAAGTCGGGACACAGTGTTTACCACACATTAATTTTGGTTTCTTTGTAAGAAAAAAAAAAATCATTCCTTATAGATCCATACAACTGAAAACTACATTTGCATTGAAAATTGAGAGTGGAGGCAGGTGAGCCACAGCAGCGTTTGGAGATGTCGCCAGAAGGGCTTGTGAGCATTGTAGAGTGTTTGGCATGGACTCTTTTGTGTGGTAGGTTAGAGTCTGCAGCGATTCAAATTGAAAGTTACATCGTTTTGCTATTGTGCCAGTTAATATTCAGAGTCTCATTAAATGTAATTACAAGGGGCATCAAATTCAGGGAAACAGCTGGATAAACAGGATTCCGGCAGGAGAGAGAAGGGTGATCCACACCCACACTTGGCCACAGCCATTCTGGCTGCATCTCATGTGGCTTTAGACCTTGGCTTCTGGGCACCTGGCTGAGACACTGAATTCCTAACTGTCACCCTTTAATAGCTGTGTTTCTCTTCAATATCTTTCATTTGTTCCATGGAAAGGAAAAGCATTGTGCTTCAGAGACCTACAGAACACCAAACAAAGGAATATTTAATCCCAGCACAGAGAGCTGTTGATGTTTTGTTACATAACCTCCCAGGCTTTTGTGTGCAGGCTTACACTTCTAAAATTTTTCTCTCTTTTTAAGCCACAATGAAACCACCCTCTTTCTACTCACAAAACAGCTTGTTTCATAACATGCTATTCTCCTGCTGCCTTAGATGGTTACATCATAAAAAACACAATGCCTCTTTCACGTAACAACACTGGAGAATCTGCAGAGCCCTACCATCCAGAATGCTTTTCCTAAAGAAGACAATTGAGGTTCCATATATTTTAAAAACTACGGCCAAATCAATTTTTAATAAACATGGACGGAGGAGCTCGGAACATATCTCGGTTGGTAAAATGCTTGCCTGTCAAGAATGGTCCAATCTACTGAACACACACAAAAGCAATAAAAATTAACAAGTAGCCATGGTGGCACATGCTTAGAATCTCAGCTCTAGGGAGGCAGAGACTGGCAAATTCCACAGTGTAAACTACTTGGCCAATTCTAGGCCAATGAGAGACTCTGTCTCAAAGGAGATAGATACACCAAAGAAATGACATCTAAGGTCATCCTCTGGCCTCTGCACACAAGTGAATACATAATCACACACGTGAACCTGAATGTGTGCACACATACACACGTACACACATAATGTGGAATGAAACAGTTAATCATGTCTTCTTTACAGTAAGAATCTAGAGTCAAATAGAACAAGCCAGGCTCAAAATATATTTAAAAACTGGTGGAGCTGGGAACAGTAGTCTAAGCAGAATATGACACATAAAGACTAATGACAGTGTAAGAGATGTGGGACTCTACAGTTAGTTTTGTGTCTCTAAAACCTTCCATGGGAGGTTAGAGCTCACCCTTAGAATCCCTCTGCTGGCTTCATTTTCTTAGAGTTGTGACTAGGAGCCACAGGGCCCAGATGATCTTGTCCTGGCCTGCCCTTCTAAGCTACCTTCCTACTGACCTTCCACATTCCAGATCTAGGCCTCCCTGGTTCTGGTGAGGGCAGAGGCATGCCAATCCATGCCAATGGACTCATAAGAAAGCCAAGGTCATCCACATTGAAAACTGTGTATCATGAACTTCAAAGTCCACTTCTGACCCTGGATAGACTCCCCTGAATTATGATCCCTGACCTGTGAGCTTTCTCTTCAGGCTCTGGACAAAACCCTGCTAAACCTAGATAAATTGTTCAGCTGCTGCTTCCAGCTACCCTGAAGGCTTATGGGCCATCAGCAGGGCACTGTTCAAAAAGCTAATGAGGTTAATGTCTGCCTGTGTGGAAGATGGGGGTATTCAAGAAGAGGCAGGCAGAAGCGAGCCCATAATGAAGGGATTGGGAGGGTGTCTCTCGTCTCCCTCCATGACATAATCCAAAACTGATTAGGAAACCCTTAACAAGTGCAGGCTGAGCTGCTGGGATTTAAACAGTTGTAACACAGCCCATGAGGAGAGGGCACAGATCCTTCTCTCCTACCTCTCCATTGTTAAAGCATGTTCTCCTCCCCCAGGTCCTCCCAAAAGATCTGAGCACACGGCTATTTCTATGCATACATAGCATGCCGAGGGCTCCAGAGTCACAAACGGCCCAGGAAAAACAACACCCAGTGCACAATATGCTCATTGTTTTGATTGAGACATTGCTCTTTGAAATGCATTTATTGCTGCCTCTCGTAAATACTCCTCCACAGCAGGAAAAAGAAAATATCACAATAATAAATGCATTGCAAATAGAGGCCCAGACAGCTCACACTTAAATTACGGTCACGTCATCACAGTCCTATCCCATCTTTCAATTATAGTCATTAATTGAGGATGTAACCCAGAAACAATTACATCCATGAAATTCTAATGAGTCCCCTGCAGTTAATATCAAAAGCAAACAATGGGAAGTACATACTGGTGCTGGAGTCTAATCCAATTGTGTCCATTAAAATAAAGAAAAGCTTTTTCTGTAGCATGTAAATCCGACTCTTTGCCTCTCCTCAGTTTTCATTTCTCGGGGAGTGACAGACTCTCTGCATAGATTTGCTTATCTAACAAGCTCACCAAGCTGCCATCTCTCAATTATGTGCAAAGCAAATCTTAAAACTCACCAGTGGGGAATATGCTCTGCTCAGGGGACCTGTCTTTGAAAGGCTCTCCCATTTCCATATGAAAAGTCGATTCTTTGTTTACCTAAATGAAGTGGGAATATGCCTCAGATTTTACTGCAACAAAATTCATAATAATAATAATCACATTGATGATGATTGTGGGGGAACTTAGTGGCAGCTTAATCCTAAATCTTTTCGTTTCTCTAGGAATAAGTAATAAGATAACCCAAAAAAAAAAAAAAAAAACAATAAAAATATGAACTATTTCCACCTACAAAAGAATACAAAGAAAATACAAAACTTTAGATTGTATGTGTGTGTTGTATGTAGTATGTTTCTGTCAACTTAATACAAACCAGGACATACCAGGGAAGAATTTTAATTTAGAACTTGTCTTCTTCTGATTGGCCCTTAGGCATATCTACGGGACATTTTCTTGGTTGTTGAGTGATGTAGGAGCGCCCAGCCACTGTGGGTGGTAACTGTTGGTTATTTGCAGAGCTCTTACCCTGCAAGGAAATGTCATGAAGCACGACAAAAGTCCACCCACAAGAGTTTTATTAAGGTAAGGGAGACAGACAGAGGTGCACAGGCCTGTGGAAAGACACATGAGTAAAGATGGAGCTGGGAATCTTGTAAAGGCTGGGCTGCGCCTGCGCACACAGGCCCATGTGGATATTCAACACATGCGCATAGATCACATTGTTGCGCTGCAGGCTTTCCGCAACCACACAAAGCCATGGGGTCACACTAGACATTTTGACCTAGAAATGACTAGGCAGAAGTGACTAGGTCTGCCAGGCATGCGCAACCACGGCCAACCGTGGGGGCGTGTTGTGAATCCCTATCAGTAACATCCGTAGGCAGGGGGGCCAGGGCTACATGATAAAAAGTAGTTGAGAAAACCAGAGAAAGAAAGCCAGTGGCAGTGATCTTCCATGGTCTCTGCTTCAGTTTCCACCTCCAGGTTCCTGCCTTCCTGAATTCTTGCCTTGAATTCCCTCCAGGATGGATGGTAACTTGTAAGCCATATAAACCCTTTGTTCCTCAAGTTGCTTTTGGTTCATGCTTTATCAGAGCCACAGAGAAGGAAACTAAGTCAGCATGTGTGCTGCTGAGAGCATCCACAACTGGCCCTCAAATCAAAACAACGAGGACGACTCAATCTGCCGGTAAAAGGAGTCTTCCTTCCAAAGAGAAATAGCCCCTCAGAAAGACAAGATGCCAAGCTGAGGGTAGAGCACAGTGAACAGTGCTAAGAGGCAACTGAAGAAGAGGGCTTGGGGCAGAAGAAGAAATGCACAAAAGCTACCCAGACAAGCTCAGAGAAATGCTATTGTGTGTGTGTGTGTGTGTGTGTGTGTGTGTGTGTGTGTGTGTACTAATAAAATTCTACTTTCTGAAAATAACCAGATCACAGTGTAAAACACATCCCTTGGTAGCAGTAGCCAATGCTAAGCAGGCATACAGAGAGGAGGCTGCCCAGAACCCAGTTAGGTTCTGAGAAGCATGTCCATATGAAAATGATACAACCACGAGGAAGGGATCTGAACACAGGACTGCATGTTCAGCTGAGGGCAAGTCCTGAATGGTTTTATTGGTTTTCTGACATCGCTAATGGCTGCTAAAGACCATCTTAACTCAGTTTGCATCTGAGGCGCTCCCACTTGAGCTGTGACTGCAAGGTCATTCTTAGCCTTTTCAGGTTCTCTCACAGAGAGGACTATGTTATTCCCATTTAGATTTGAGGATCCAAAGAAAGGAAAGGGTGGAAAGAACAAAGCAAAAGTTGCCACTAGAATAACCTAGGGACATTTCCAGCTAGAAAGTGATGTTTACTAGAATTCTCTTACTATGTGGCAGCTGAAAGTGATAATCAGATAATCCAACAGGACTGGAAAAACAACAGTGAATTACTGGCCTCTCTGGAGGAAGATTCCAAGGCAGGAGAACTGGACTGAGATAACTTACACAGCAGAAGCAAGAGTGATGGGAAATGGAGAAGGTGGAGAAGAACTCAGTCAAACCTACGGGAAAGAAATCAAATGATTTTAGTAATAAAAGATTTCACCAGGAGTGGTGGTGCACGCCTTTAATCCCAGCACTCAGGAAACAGAGGCAGGCAGATCCTTGTAAGTTCAGGACAGCCAGGGCTATGTAGACAGACCTTATCTCAAAAAAATAAATGATAGATAGATAGATAGATAGATAGATAGATAGATAGATAGATAGATAGATGATAGATAAACAGATAAATAGATTTCAAGGTACACAAAAAGGATGAATTGTGACATAAAGGCCACAGTCTAGCACCTGCTGAAATAAGAAAAGGGTAAGACAATAAAAAAAGAGAGGTGTAGCTGAAGAGGTCTCTCGGAGCTTCAGATTGCTGACCTCTATGGCAGAGAAACAGAGTTCAGTACCTTGTACCCACACAGGGCAGCTCACAACTGCCTGTAGCTCCAGCTCCAAAGGATCAAATGCCTCCTTCTGGCCTCTGTGGGTACCTGCACACACATTCACATACACAGAGAGATAAATTAAAAAATATATATCTTAAAAAAAAAACAGAAAAAGATACAGATAAAAATAAAACTGAAGATGGAGAAAGAAAATTTAGTACTTCTGCAATGGATAGCTCTAGGAAATAAAAACAATAGGAAATAACAAATATTTATAAAAAGATTTAAAAATTATCTGTGAGTGCTCAGCCTTAAATAAGTCATTTAGAGCATCCTCTCTGAGGTTCAGGGCCATGTGGAAGAGGGTGCAGAAAGAATATATTGCAAAAATGAACTCAGAGCAGCCATGGATACCTGCACCGGGTCTGTACAAGAATGGATCCATCAACACTCAAGCATTGGTGGAGGAGGGGCTCAGGTGGCCATACTCCTCACTGACGAACTATTTGCTACCAATGGACTTGGAGGAGAAGAAATCAATGCCTTCAGTTGTGTATCCACTGACGATCCCATCAGCCTCCAATGGATGGTTTCAAACCATTCATCACACAGATACTCCCTGTTAGACTAAACAGGTCATACAGAAGCAGAGTTATGAACATGGGAAAGTCATGGGTTGGTATGAGAGGTCAGGGTTGGTAAGGAAGTAGAGATGATAAGAGAGGGCATTAGTGGTGAAAGGGAACCAAGTACATTTTATAATATGAATATATGAATTTGTCAAATAATGAAATTAACCAATTAAAAAAATCTTTTAGAAGTCCTAACTAAATGAAGATGTGACTCTACATACTGAATGGGCACCAATAAAAATTCACTCCCCTCAATACCAAGGTATATCCTAATAAAATTGTTGGTCTTCAAAGGTGAAAACATTCGATGAGTGGGTTGACCAGCATGTCAATATTGTAATGAAAAAGCGGGTGATTGGTGTCAGAATTTTTCTAACTTTTAATCCAGAAGAAGTGGAACAAACATCCAGAAGTTGTTTAAGGAAAACAAAGAAAGAAAAAGGAAAAAAAAGTCAGGGATGGTTATCTTCACATAAGATCAGGTCAAAATATGGTTTATATATTTTATATATATATACACACATACAACCACAATCAATATAAGGGTTCTTAAAAAGCAACAACTAGAACTTCAGGATCTAGCTCTGTTACTCTTTGGTGTGTGTGTGTGTGTGTGTGTGTGTGTGTGTGTGTGTGTAGATGTGAAGATGTGTATATACATATATATGTATGCACTCATATATATATTAAGAAATAAAAGCCAGGGTATATCAGAGACACCTGCAAACCTGTGATCATTGGCACACTCCTCACCAGAGTCAAAGGATCAGCCTACATATCTGTCACCTGGTGAATGGATACTCGGATCACACATCCAGCAGAATAATATTCGGTCACAGAGAACACAAGTATGTCACTTGCAGGAAAATAAACAGAACTGGAGATTGCATCTTAAGCAAAACAAAAACAGACTCAAAAAGACAAATACTGTATGTTTTCTGTCAAACAAATTTAAAAGAAGGAAAGAGAAATATGAGATAAGGAGGACTGTTTGGAGGAAGACAGGCCAGCAGGATGAGGAAGGGGGACAAAGAAGGGTTAGAATTGGTGCGGATGATGAAAGCACACTGTGTACATGTATGACGTCATGACAATCCATGCTGACTGAAATACATCAAACTGTCAAGGGTCATAATTTACTGTGAAAATATCATAACAATGTTTTTTTTTATAGAAAAAAATCTACATCCTGAATTCTAAACAATAGAAATGTATTTTCTGGTCAAAAAGCAATAATTATATTCATGTTGTCATTATGAGCTGGGAGTCAACACTAATACAGATTGTATGCTACTGTCTTATAAGCCAGAAAGAATCAATGTGCAATAATGTATTTTGTATAAGATAATTATATTTCCAGTAAGGATAAAGGAAGAGAAGATGGTATTCTAATAGCAAGGTTGCAGTTTTCATTACTTAAAAAAATAATTTTATTCATTCTCTGAGAACGTCAGACAATGTGTTTGATCACACTCACCCCGCAGCTCCTGCTAGGTCTCCTGCCTTCCTTCCCCATCCAACTTTGTGTCCTTTTATTCTTATTTTTAATAACCCACAAGTCCAATTTGTGCCCCTATACTCTTGGGTGTGAGTTCACCCTCTGGACCATTGACCAACTGCAATTGTGGAATAGAATAGCAAAGGAACATGGATGCCACAGCCAGAAGTGTGGACTCAGAGGCCGAGGCCAGCAAAGCTTCCACAGATGGTGAGGCACAGGCTATGGAGCCAAGGGAGCCAGAGAACAGAGCCCCAGACACGGAGGACACCATCCAGACCATGAAAGACACTGGAATCTGCCCTGCTGGACTCATAACCAGTAGACCATTTAGTCTTTCTGTTTCCTCCCTCTTCAGAGGTTGTTGTCTAGCACAGAAATGTCTCACCACAATAGCTGGAAGTAATTCATTGTCCAGTTTCACGTGTCCACAGATGAAAACCAGTTTTTCATTTAGACAGTCCCAGCCATACCTACTACCTACGATAAAGTTTATAGACTTTGGAAATTATGATATTTAGATGTGAGAGTTGTGGTGTGTGTGTGTGAGAGAGAGGGGGGGTGATGTATATGGCATTTGAGTGTACATATATGTGTGTGCATAAGAAGCCCTAAGGCTGACATAAGATGGCTTCCTCAATAGCTCTGCAACTTATTCATCAAGCTAAGCACACTGGTTTAGGTTTTGTTGTCAACGTGACAGAAACTAGAATCACCTCAGAGGAGAAGACACTCCCTTAAGAAATCACTTCCATCACATTGGCCTGTGGGTATGCCTATGAGAAACTGGCTGGGGTGCAGGTTGGAGGACCCAGACCACTGTGGGTGGTACCATCCCTAGGCAGGGGGGCTGGGATGTCTCAAAAAGCTAGCTGATAGTTAGGGAATAAGAGAGAGAGAACACACCAGTGAATAGCATTCCTTCAGGATTTCTGCCTCAGTTTCCACTAAAGTTCATGCTGTGACTCCCCTCCATGATAGACTGAAATCTGTGAGCTGAGATAAACCTTTACAGGTTATTTTTGTCATGGTGTTTGTCACAGTAACAGAAACCAAACTGGAACACAGGGTCTCTCGGTTGATAGGACCGGTCTAGGCAGCTGTTGCTCCCAGAGCAGGAATTCCATCTAGCATTTATGAAGGAACTGGAAAATTAAACCCTGGTCCATAAGCTTTCACAGCTAGTGCCTTATCTACTAAGCCATAGCCCCAGCCTCCTCAAACTAAATTTCAAATTTACAGTAGATCCTGTAGGGGTTGGAACTTTGAAGAATGTTAGGACTAGATGAATGTATCTCATGCCTCTGATAAACATGAATATTTGGGGTCTAGAGAATGGAATGTTATGAGTAGAATTATACACTCAAAATTACATATTCTCTTTCCTATCCACACCTTTCCACTTTTCTCACTATTCCACACCTTGGTGTTTTCTCAGACTATTTCCAAAGAAGCTTCTATAGGGGCCTGTACAGTGACAAGTTTCCAGATCTGCTTATGTATCCACACTTCCATTCTGCTTTCACATATCGACCAGAGACTTGGCGACTATGTGCAGTTTCAAGCTAGTAATCAAACTAATTCTGTCACAATGGTGGCATCCCATTCTCCCAGGACAACTCTTCACCTCCCTTCTCATCTCAGTGGAAATGAAAGCTAAAATCATCCTGCACATCTATGAGACCTTGCACAAAACAGCCACGCCTGCCTCCCTCTCTGACTCAGCCTGTGGCCTCTTCTCTCCCACGTGGGCAGAGTGATTTTGAAAAGTCTATCCTCTTTTATGTCATCGGATGTGCTGGGTAGTATTCCTGAGGGGTCTTGCCTGCCGTCCTTCACTCTACCCAGCTGAACTTTCCAGAATCCCAACACGATTCACTCTTCCATCTCTGTTTGATCTGGGTTCTAAGCTCATGGTATGAATGAGGGTGCTCCTATCGACTGCAGGAAAATGAAGGCACCGGTCTAACTCTGAACGATTTTCTCCTTAAAACAAATGGCTTTCATAGATGTCATCGACTGTATGTTCACTAACATTATCTTAATCATTGTTACACACGGGCACATGCACACACACACACACACACACACACACACACACACACACACACACACTTTTCTAAGTGCCATGGGAGGCCATGCTTTCTGGGTTGTGTCACTTCTGCCTCTGTTTACGACCCCTCGACGGATGCCTACTACAAACTTGAGTTTTAACACGTGTTGAACAAATGAATTAATAAAACCAGCAGAAGAAACAAACTCAGCATTTTATCTGGAAAACCCTATTACATCCGTGGGTGGTTTTCTATTACCTTCTCATACTCCAAACGCCCCTTTATTGCACATGTTGTTTAACTAATGAATTCATACTATTGTGCTCTGCAGTTACAAGTACTGATTTTTATCTTGAAACCAATCTCAGTGAACAACAAAGCACAAAAATACCCTCATTTATTCAAGAAAGGAAATATTGTATAGTCAAAACAAATGACATTTGAGTGCTCCCTAGTCCCCAAGTGCTATTTTAAGTGCTTTATATGCATCAAAATTTTCACAAAATCTTTGGACCAGGCCTCAAGGTTTTACTTGGTAAACCATAAATTCAAATACCAGAAAGTCAAAGTGCTCAATATCATCATTATACTGTCCTATGTCTTTTTATGTTATAGAATTATTGCTATTGTTATTATTATTATTATTACCTTTGAAAAGAGAAAATTTAGGTCATAAATGTTAAAAATAATAATAACAGTTCTACTTTTGTTAAGCTAATAAGTAACTGAAGGTAAAAATCCAAGTTTTTACTCATGAAGTATATCAACTCTCACTACATTTAAAAAAAAAGAAAAAGTGAAGAAAAAAGAAAGAAAGAAATATAAAAAGTCATAAGCCATTTCTATTCTAGGTCCTTAATCTATCCACTTCCAACCAACACATCTGCCCAGTCAGGTACCACGCATTTACTGAGCATCTGTTGTAGCAATAGGTAGAGAACTCATGGGTCAATAGAACCATTTTGCTGTTACTGTTATTTGTTTTCAAAAGTGAACATAGTCCCTGCCTGCAAAGGTTTTATAAGCTACGAAAAGAGTATTTGGATAGACTTGGAAACTTAGAGCCTACTAATCATTCCAAGCATTTGCAGTAAGCTATTTATCATGATAACTTGGTGCCCAAGAGACTTTTCTGCATTTAGAATTGTACCATGGTTTTCATTTTTTTATATAAGCAGCTACACTAATAACAAACTTTATATAATACTAATTACATTTTTGAAATGTATAAGTCAAGGATTGGCATGGACAAAGAATAAGGTACTAATTAGAAAAAAAATCATTTAATTTGTTTTGTTTTTTAAATGCTAACTGGAAGCAACAGCAGACTCTGAGAAATCACATCTTTAAGCCCTGACTACATCTATTTTCAGAGCAATTTTACTCATGGAAAAAATAGATGCCATTCTTTAGTAACCTCTGAGAACGGACATTATAAATATAGCAGAATGACACTTGTGATTTCTATGAAAAGAAAAGCAAACAATTCCCCTTCAACTCTGGGTACCAGCAAGTAAACAGTTCACATAAAACCATGTGCAATTATCGGCCTTCGTATACCTTGGAATGCTTCTAAATATTTATATTCCTGCTGGGGTCAAGAAAAGAATGGGAAATACGCATTGTGACCTACTGCATAATGGCATCGGGGTAGTCCTGGTTCCAATACTGTCCTAGGGTTGGTGAAATGTGGAGACTCACCATCTGCCATCAGTAATGCTGTCGAGAAGATTTGGAAAGCATGGATTGGTTTTGGCAGCATGTTACTCTGTTAAAATATTGTTGGAGGCGAACCTGGGATGTCCTGGTGCATTTAAAGGAGACACAAATATCTCAGCACATGGGCAGCCCAAGCCTGGGTGCTGAAGTGCTTTGTTTAGCAGGGGCACAGATTTCAGTCAAGTCAATAGAGAAGGAGCGCTGTGTTTGTATATGGAAGCAGATATGTTAGGTGGCTCCACAGCAGAGCACTTTCAGGCAAGCTGTAAAGATGGCACTGGGGACAAGCATTTGTCAAATATATTAAGAAAAAGTCCCCTGCACACTAAAAGGAAAAATAAAGCAGAAGAGAAATTAGTGGGGGGCCCAATGAGAGACAAGGGTTAGAAGAAAGGCCCTGCTTCACTGCACAGAGAAAGGGCTTTTCCAAAATGATGTCACTTGGGACATCTAGACATGATCATATCAGGTCAGAAGAGACAAATTTGGGTCACTGGTGGGGTAGGGGATAAAAAGCACGGACCTTAGTGGGAAAGAATTACAGTTAAAGGTGAAACGAGAAACTTTTCATAAGGACTTGATAGAAAATTCCAGAAATGTCTCTCATTCTTGTAGGGTCTCCAGAGTAGCCAAGCAGATTTTACTGTGGACAACAGACACACAACATCAGGACATAGTAGATTCAGCTTCTGCGGATCCAGGATTTGTTTCCTGAACCACCATTGGGAAGATTCACCCAACACATCTACATTAGCCAACAAGTCTACAAAACATCCAAGTCCAAGATTTCCAACCATGTTAGCATGGATAGATATACAAAGGAGATCAAATTTAAGCTGCGTTTAACACATTGGCCAGATAGTGTAGGATTATAATCAGATTATATTAAACACTCAAGACTTCATTTTTGGTGGAAAAGATAAGGTTTGAAAAACTATGCCATCTGAGAATTTTTTTCATTCAAAAAAGTTTTGTAAGAAATTATTTAGACTTGTAAATATGAGATGAATAGAAAAAGCCTCCAACATTGGATAAGCACTCCTCACCCAAAAAAAAGATAATATTTTGTTGAATTTCTGTATATTAGTAAGACTGTGCTTTTCTTTTTTCCTTTTCTATGTTGTAAAATGGCATAACAATACTGGTTTCATGGGACTATCATGAGATGTACTGGGAGAAAGACGCGCAAAAAGAAGGAAATATCTAACAAGAGTTCAAGTCAAGTTAAAACTGAATTTGAATATTCTTAAATAGCACACAATATATATGCATATACGTATATACATAGGTAATGATTACCACTTAAATGAGGCGGCTTCCTTCCTCAAATGTACAAGACAGAGATTAACACTCATCAATCCGAATTGACTTAATGAAGCTTGATTGGAAGATGAGTAATGACTTAAATGGTTCCAGGCAAATGGGTCCCTTTGGCTGATAGAGCTTTATGCTCAGTTTATTATTTATACTTACATGTCTCTTAGGTAATTTTGAATATATTTCACTGGAATGTGCGTCTATTTCCTTATTCATCAGCCACTGGTAAGAATGAAGATCATTTTCTCCACATCTTTCATGTGTCTTTGATCAAGTTGATGGTCTAAGAGGGAAAAGTACATGAGGAAGGATGGACAGAGTTTCCCTCATTGATAAGATTGATTGTTTTCTTCCAGCATCCATAGATGTTCTGTGGATGTGATGCTTTATCAAGAGGAAGAAAAAATAATTTAATTCCAAAAGCAATGTCATAATGGGATTCGTATAACACAGTGGGAGGGTTCATCTTGATTGTAGGTTTCATTGGCTCAGGAATCAACAAGTGATGGGCCTATAGGTATGCTGGTGAGGGCATTGGAGGATTAACTGAGAGGAAAGACCCTCAAAGTGGACAACACTCTCTGGTGACAGAAAAGATGTAAAAAGATCCAAGGGTAAAAATCAGTGCTGCTTGCTTGCCTACCTTCCCCTCTTCTGAGCAAGGATATCTGTCTTGTTGTTGGTGCTTCCTGCCACGTTTCACTGGCATCATAACCCTGTTTCTTTGTCCTTTAACCACTGAGTAAAATACTGAAGCTCTCCTGAATCATCCAGGTCCTCAGTGTCAGATTAGGACTACTGAGGCATCCAACCTCATGAACTCATCACTACCAAGTTCATAACATACGTGCGCGCGTGTGTGCGCGCGCACACACACACACACACACACACAACACACACACATAACACACACGCACACACAACACACATAGCACACAACACACACACATACACACCTCCATTTAAACACGGTTCTGAAACTTCTTAAATAATGACAAAATGTTAAGAAATTCAAATTGATTGTCTCATTTTAAATTAAGGACTGAGACATGCACATATACTCATAAAATGTCCACTAAGTGTTTCCCATCCACTAATCCAATGACTTAGCACTACCAAACCAAATTTATATTGAGATCTAATTCTTAAGCCACTATTTTTTTCAGAAGTAAGAAAGCACAGAGTTTTCTCTAATTATGTATGTATTTGCATATGTTGCAGCTAAAGACAGCTCTAGCCATGCCTTGGCAGGCACGAATAGTTAGTAAACTCAAAAACAACACTTTATCTCCTTAAGTAATTACTTAATTAATGCCTTCTGTCTTGATTATAGCTTTAGTAAATGAAAATATCTTTCATTTTTAGCACTGTATTTGAACTTTCTGCACTTCTTAGATACAAGAATCCAAGTCAACAGTTGATTCAAATAATAAGCCACAGCAACCACTACAGAAGAGCCACCCTGGGAAGGCACACATGAGATCATTGCACCAGGCAGCAGAAACCATCCAAAAAAAATCTAACAGTTGAATTTTATAGTAATGATACATTATTTTCATCAATTTTCAGCTTGCAAGCGCTGAAGGTAATCAAGCAAAATCCATATTTTTCTCCCTAGTAGATTGGCGAAGGAAATGAGTAAGCTGAGGCAATTAAGCAAATGGAGGAGGCAATGCAGCAGTTCACCGAGGGCACAGGGAACCCTTGCTTCCTGTCAGCCACTGTTGTCAACCCTTACAAGGGCTGCAGTGACCTCCTCCTCACAGCCATAATTGGTCACGTGGCAGGATAAACCCCATTCAGAACAGGAAAGTGAATGATGTGCTCAAGTATGCCTAGTTGCTCTAGGCAGGATTTGAACTTAGCTCAGGGCGACCCCGGGACGACAGAGCCACAAATACATCTTCACAAACAAGCCTAACAGAATTTAAGCCCATGTTTCTTTTCTGTTTAGCTTGTTTCATGCCCTTCATATTTTAGAAGATTCTGTGTAAACAGAGAATCAATGAAACTGTTTCCGGCAAGAAGAGACATATTGGCTTTTACATCAGTCAGGATTTATCAGAGAAATGGAATAGCATATATCTGTGATTTAAAAGGGTTTAAGTTAATTACCCTGCTCAATAGTTTTAGAGGCTTCGAGGTCTTAAGCCAAAAGATAAGCCTACAGTCCACCATCTCACAGCCAGAGGTGGTCTGCTAGCAGAAACCTCTCTTCCTCCAGAAAGGTCAACATGGTTTCAGACTTCAGTCTCCAACCGACTGGATGAGAGCCCACCACCACTACTTTATGGAGGACAACCTGCTTCATGCAAAACCTAATGATTCCATGCTTTGCTGACACCTATGGAAGGCCTTGCCCTTTCCAAATAGAAACAGAGGAGAAGAGGATGGGGGTGAAGAATGGGGTGGGGGAGGGGGGAGGAGTGGGAATGGGAGGAGAGAAGGGAGGGGAAACTGCTGTCAGGATGTCAAACAAATAAAATCTCAAAACCTAATGATTGAAATAGCAATCATATTTAAAAAAAAAAATACTTCATGGATCTATCCAGACCAGTGGTTCTCAACTTTTCTTATGTTATGAACCCTTAATACAGTTTCTCATGTTGTGGTGACCTCTTCAGTCATAAAATTATGTTTGTTGCTATTCCACTGTGCTTTCCAATGGTCATTCCACCCCCAAAGGGGTTGTGACCCACAGGTTGAGAACCTGGTCTAGACTGGCATTTGATCAAGTATCTGGGTACTGTGGCCCAGTCACATTAACATGCAAATGAACATTAGAACCATTCATGTGTATTGATTTGCATATTTGTATGTTATGACTGAAACATATTAGCAAACTTCTTACCGGGCAAAAATATTAGTTGACTCTGAAATGACACTCACCGATTACCAAAATATTTTAAGGCTGTGTTGGCTGCTGGGCTTCAAATGGTGCTGGCGATTCAAGTTTCACTCTGTCTGAGGATGGTCAGGCAAAGCAAGAGACACAGACATAGACACACTGCTGTGCACCTTGCTTAGGGCCAGTGAAGACACTGAGACATGGCTCTACAAGCAGAGAGAGAGAAGTACTTCCTCATGGCCACGCAGAGGCTAGGGAAGAGTCCTAGAGGAGAAGCAGTGGGGATCCCTCTTGTTACCAGAATTACTAGAGCGGAGGAGACTCCCCTTGGAAGCCGAAGGCTAGGAAACAAAGATACAGAGACACACAGAGAGATTTTAGGATTTCTACTCTTAAAAAAACTCACAGAGAAAGTGCCAAACGAAAATAGCCCAAGAAAGATGGGAATGGCTAGGATTCATGCTAGCCTTGGACTTGGTAAGCAAGCTAACGAGACATTATTGAAGTTTCCAGCTGAGAATATGACATGGCCATAGACAGATTTGAAAAAGATGCTCTCAACACCTTTGGGAGACTACAGCCTGGGCTGTATAGTGAGAAGGGTGGGGACAGAAGGAGACAAGAAATGAACAGGCAGGGTGAGGAGGACAATTAAAGAAAATGATGACATTCAGAATTGAGGATCGTCCGATATTTCTAGAGAAAGCAGGTGGGTTTGGGTACCATGAGTTAAAGTAGAAATGCTAGGAATAAGAAAAGATTTGAGGACAGATTGGGAGGAAGGTGGGAGGCACTGGGTAAGGCCCTGTATCCTCAAGAGAAAAAGAAAACTTCAAGTGGTTTAGATAGGTGGGCAGGAATGCCATTAACAGAAATTGTGTGCATAAGCAATGGGAAAGGACCTTTAAGGGAGAAAAGGAAGTTACTCTCGAAAGCCTAGGGTTTGAAATAGGTGAAGCACATAGCAAGAGATAAAATAGGAAACGGGAAAGATGCATTTAGTGTTCTGGAAAAGGCTTAGCAATTTGACAGCGGGGAGCATCCATCGAATGGAAGATGAAGACACAGAAAAAGAGCTTGGAGAGAACACTGTCAGCAGAATAAAGCACCTCCATAAGGAAAGTAGGCAGCATCAAAGGATCCACAGGAGGCAAGAACCAGGACCGCTCATTGGATGCAACTGGAGACAATTGTTTGCCCATGGCAAAGGGCTGCCTAGCCTCCCTGACACCAGTACCAAACTACAGAGGAAGAATAGACAAAGACAAGAAACATAAACACACCACTGCCAAGGGACAAGGCAAGTTGGGAAAACAATGGACACAGCATGATCCCAAATCAAAGCACATCTAAATATGCATGCCAAGGAAAGTCTAGAACTCTGCATGGTAACAATTAAAATGGCCAACATACTTAGAGTTCTACTCGGTAGCAGGAGTCCTTATAAGCACTTTCTGTGTGTGTGCATTATCCTGTCCAACTTTCGGAACAATTCCACGTTGGCAACAGTTTGCATAAAATGGAGCAAAGACAGAGCCCGGTGAGGTTGCTTGGACAAGCTCAGACAACTGGCATATGGTGGAGGCAGGATTAGAACACAGAATCTAACTCCAAAGGCTGTTCAGGTCAGACCATCATTCCAGGTGCTTTTCTGCCTCTGGCGGGACTGTGGGACTGCCTCTTGTTCTCCCTTCAATAGTTCTCAAATTTTGCCAAGTTGTCTATATTTATTTTCTGAGGAGAAAAGATTCGAGCTTAGTAAGGAGGCACATACCTGGAACCCACACACTCAGACATCTGGGGCAGGGGGATTGTGAACTTGGGGCCAGCCTGGGTTACAGAGTAAGAACCTGTCTCAGAAAAACAAACAAACAAACAAATAAATAAATATTACAAATAACAAATATTTAAAGGAAACACAGCCCCCAGATGGGCATCCTTCCAAAGATTTGTGGAGAAGTGATTCCTGGAATAATTTGAGGAGGGACTAATCTAAAGAAAAGCAACTGGTGTGTTTCGTTTTTTTTCTTAAGGATAACATACTGGCTTGAAGGCTAAAGCTGTATACACCGCTACTGGAGAAAAAGAACTTAAAGATAGAGGGAAGGGAAAGATATAAGATGGATTTGCATGTTTGAGTGTGGTGTTCCTGCCGGACCAACGTGGAAGAACATTCTAGACTGTATGGGAGAATTCAGAAGGGTCTGTATGAAAGACACTGTGCCAATGAGCCAGAAGGAGTCAGGGACAGCACCAAAAGAAGAGGTCTAGCCCTTAGTCTAAGTGCACACATGTCGGAGTTTTCCAATATATGAACTACGTTAAGATCCCCTCACAAAATGATTGGGGGTGGAGTGAGAACATGAAGGTCCATGGGAAGACAAAAGCCCTCAGGTGGCATGAGGAAGCCACTCAAGCAGCGTGGGCAGGTTAAGGCCGTGGCAGAGAGGCAGAATGTCTACTGATCTCAGTGGTTACTTTACACCCTTGTAGACCCTTCACTGGACGGTGAATCTCTACAACCCAGAAATTCTATCTTCTTCCTCCCCAAGGTCTCAGTGCACAACACAATGTGCAGCAAGCTACTTCTGATGGGGACACAGCTAATGTTGACTCCACACTCCCGGGCTCTTGCCTCCCACTGCTAAATAGAACTTAATACTCCAGTTAGGGGAGCCACAAGGTGCCCCGAGAAAACTGGCAAGATGCGTAGGAAAGATCCACATTAAACCTGAGTTGGAGTAGAATGAACTCTGTCACTGTTCTCAGGTCAGGAGCCTGAGCAACTATTTCTTAGGACTTTGGCAACTAAATGGGCCTGTCATCCCATTCACAAGGCTGACCAGCCTAATGTAATTCTCTAAGTGTCACAAAATCCCTTTCCAGGAACTCTGATGAGCTCTGATTCCACTGCCACTAGCTTGTCTAGCAATGGTTAAAAGGCCTTGTATTTCTGATGGCGAGGCTGACATGACATGAAGTCAAAAGCTGTGACTGAAAGCATTTTCTGTTTTATCTGTATGTAGTCATGCTACTGTCCTAACTGGATGGGGCAGGAAGGGAGCATGAAGCAGGACTGGGAAAATAGGGGGTCATTGTGGTGATTTTATTCTTTTCTTCAGCTAGGTCACAGAATTGATCAACACACTACTGCTGAGTATTTAAAGGAAGATAAACAAGGACATAGACATCCTGGCCAGGCAGCTCGGTTTACTTAGCAGGCAACTGTGAGGTCGCAAGCTGCTCAGACTTTGTGGAGCGCAGTTTTCTGAGCAAGGCGAAGTTCTACATGTCGACTGACATTTATTTATTAGTATACGGAACACAAAGCCTTCTGCTATACTTTGATTAACTTGGGGTCATCTGAATGTGAAGCCATGACATCGAACCTAGATCATAAGCTTTCAAGGAATTCACTGGGAAAGACATTGTAATTAAACATGCCACTCCATAAACCTTGCTCCCTGAGGGATGCATGCCTCGAAGACCTGTGGAATCTGGGGCACAGCAGGAGCTTCCAGAATACCCCATACTTTTCTTTATCAGTCCACTTGTGTTTCAGACTCAAAAATACTTTTAAGTTACAATCTTCACTATAAAAAGAAGAATAAATGCTTTCCATACAACACAAAGAGCCCAAAGATGTTGAGGGTATTGATTTACCCCTTTTTATCTTCACTGGGGTACAGAGGACTGAAGACCAGGGACTCAAATTTGTGGATGTACCCAGTTCCCCACTATCTTTTTTATTTTCTTCCCAGCCTGCAATTCTGTGACAGGGTACCTCCAGATACCATCGAGCCATCCTAAATAATCAATGCTGGGACCATTTCTGAGAGCGAGCTCCTTAAATTATGAAAATGACAAGAACATAAAACCTTCTACACAAGTCGTTCTGTGATTTACTTAGCCAGACTCCTGAGCTAAGCAGTGGCTGGAGAAGTTCTATTGCTGAGTTACACACATCAAAATTTAATTAAGTTTCTGACCTAATGTCCCCCTGACTTCATTGATTAGGGAAGTCACGGGTGGACCATGTCATTCACAGGAAGACAGTGTAACTGTGAAGTCTGGGCAGTCTCTTTATATTTCCTTTTCATCTGGATGTTCTTTTCAAGTCTCATTAGATCATTATGCGTGTTACAGCAGTGTTAATCTTTTTCCAAGAAATGAACTTTTCAAAATTGCACATTTTTAGTGACTTTTAGAGTTACCATGGCAGCTTCATTATAATACACAGAGATGAACATTATCACAGCTACGCCGTATCTATCCAGGGTTGTCAGGAAATGAGAATTCCACATAAAAGTACATTCTCGGATAGGGTTCATGAAACTTAGCAGATCAAGTGCCAAGGCTTTCAGCTCAACGGTTTGAAATGAAAAGCTTTCTATCACGCGCTGTGCATGTCTTCTCAATGACTGGCTTTCTGTCAGCAATAGCTTATTGTATTTAGAGAGACACAGTGCAGGCTGATAGTCTCCTTTTTCATCTCCATTTGCAGGCTGCTTGTCATGTGAAAGGACACTAAGAGTCTTTTCAGACCCTAAGTGAGTAGCTTTGTCCCTTTCTACCAGGAAGGATGCCATCTATAGTCTTGGTCCTGGGTTCTGGGCAGTTAGAAATGGCAAAGGAATTCTCACCCACTGTGTGCATGATTCTTAGGTTGTCATCTTTCTGACCTACTGAATCTGTCCACCCCTTCCATTTACCTTCTCTGGTGGATTACTCGCTACCCTGGTGAATTCTTTCATTGTTATTGGTGGTGGTGGTTTTGTTTGTTTGTTTGGTTTGCTTTTTCAAGACAGGGTTTTTCTGTGTAGCCTTGGCTATCCTGGAACTCATTCTGTAGACCAGGGTGTCCTCAAACTCTTAGAGATCCACCTGCCTCTGCATCCCTACTGCTGAGATTAAAAACTTGCATGCACTGCTACCAACTGGCTGCTGATTGAATTCTCCAAGAGACTCCTTCCCTAAAAAGTTTCTGGGGATCCAGCATCCAGGATTCAACATTTAAGTTGCAATATACATATACACATAGTCATAGGTTCTACACAGCTTTTCTAGTCCTGAGTTTTCTCATCTCTAAAACAATGTTATGAGAATAAAACACACTTGTATGCAGAGAATAAATCATGTAACCTCTAACTCACAGAAAAAATTTTAAAAAAAATAGAGTAAAAAATAAAAGATAAAGATTGATAGAGATTGCTGATAAAAGATCACACAGAACAGTCCAGTTGTAAGGACTGTTGTCAGGTCCTGAAGTTTTACTTTGATGTAAATATTGAGTTGCTGAGAAACCATCACTTAACGTGTATTGCATCCTTTTGTGTTTATCGGCATTGTACAAAATCTGCTGGCAAGACATCAGGGTGGTCCATCCCAGAAGTCAACTAACTGGTAATGAAATTGGGGGGGGGGGGGCTGTTCTGCAGAATTCACCAGGTAAAGAGTGTAAGAGAGATTCCTAGAAAGACCACAACCCCAGACAGAACCAAGCTGAGCTCCTGTTTGAATCAACAGGTACTCTCAAGATGTGAAGTTTGGCTCTCATTATCTTGGCCCCACTGTTAAGGGGTTCTCTAAACTTGGGGTAGCAATGGTTCTTCCCAAGAGCACCTGTCATTAGAGAAGCTTCTTTTGAAGTAGATAGCAACTAATACAGAAATCCACACCTTGTCAATGTGCAGATAATAAGAGGGAGTATTTGACTATAAATGAGACATCTATATCATACACACACACAAATAAGTCTGGTATAATTTTTACTAGTAATATTTTTCATAGACTTCAAGTTTGTCTATGGTAGTTGTATTATTTTATATATATACACACACACAGACACACACACATATATATATATATGTGTATATATATATATATATATATATATATATATATATATATTCCCATATACGTAAATGGGAATTTATTGGAATGACTTACAGGCTGCAGGCCAACAATGGCTAGCTGTGAATGCTAAATCCAAGAATCTAGTAGTTGCTCAGTCCCATGAGGCTGAGTGTCTCAGCTGATCTTCTGTATGTGCTGGAATCCCAGAGAAGTCGGCTCCAATGCCAGTGAAGGAATGGATGTGCTGACATGGTGAGGGCAAGCAGGTGAAGAACCAACCCTTCCTTCTTCCATTGTCCTTATATAGGTTTCCAGCAGGAGGTGTGGCCCAGATTAAAGGTGAGTCTTCCAGCCTCAAGATCCAGATCAAAAGCATGTTGTCTTATTGCTTCAAATCCAGATCACAAGTATGCTCTCCATTTCTGGATTATAGTCCATTCCAGATACAGTCAAGTTGACAACCAAGAATCACCATCACAGTAGTATTTACCATAAAACAAACACTACATTTTAGAACCATTCTAAAGTCGGGTTTAGACTTTATTCTCTAATGAGGCTCAAATGTAACACAGTAATGATCCAGGTGAAAAAGTAAAGGGGAAAATGGCATATTTGTTTTGATAAAGACCAAAAAGGCCTTCTGCTGTCTTTAAAGTCTAGTGTTGAAGCACAGGAAGGAGACAATAAGCAGAACTCACTGCTTTGCCCACTCTTCAAAGTCGGTTCTCTGCCATCTCCAAATGCTTCTGTGTCAGATGTGAAATAACAAGACCTCTGTCATTTCTAGCTGCAGATTCTGCATTCTTTTATAAATCAGCTCCAGTCCCTTAAGCAATGCCTCCTATCATCCTGGAAACAGCTGAAACCACCGGCCATTCAATCTCAGGCTCTGCTTCCTTGGTACATGGGCCAGAGAACCAGCTGCTTTTCCCCTTTGTCCCACTGAAGGACATGGGGCATCACAAAGGACTGTATGAGACGCAGATGCTAGGGTCGGTACCTGGGTCTTTATTGGTTTGTTTTGACTGAAGCATGATGAAGTTGCAATTGCTCTCATTCTCTGCCCCTGTAGTGGGCTAGTGGAAGTATCCAATGGTCTTGGGGGGGGGGGTCAGGCTCTGCATGTCCACGGACCAAGGCTTTACTTCTCTATCTCTTCTTACCTTCACTTGGGGTTCCTTATCAGGATCTACTGCAACCCTGACAAGGGAACTTGTTTAACTCAACCTGACATGCTCAGATTAGAGGCCAACAATATGGACTTCCATGTCCTGGATGTTTTGTCTACAGCAGTGAGGATGATGGCAAAACCACACTGATGAGTTGAGCCTGCTGCACTGAAGGAGAAGCATTCGCCTTTGAAATGGGGTAAGCAGAGCTCAGGATTTACATGAGACAAGTTAAAGATAGTAACTTGAGACCTGTAATTTCCTCTCAGAGAATGTCAGTCTTCTGAAGGCAAGCTAGCAGGTCACATTGCCACCAGAAGCTGAGACCATTCACAATAAGACCAACCTCAGCAGTTAATGTCAAAGGCAGGGGTTCTTAATGTGCATGCCAGGTAATTCCAGAGGATATTGGTATAATTCATTGAGAGTGTAGCATGAGAACTATCATCAAGATTGTCAAACAGTTCTATGATTTCCCCACAAAAGGTGAAGCTCAATTTCAATTTCACTAGTATCTTGCAACACTTAAAACACCTGTAACTTTTAAGATAAATATTCCGTTTCAAGGGATTCTACCTGAATTCAATATATTTATGCTGAAATTTTAGCCACAAGAATATTGTTTCTTTACTATTTGTAAAAGAATAACTCAAATATCCACCAAAAGAAAATAGTTTCAAAATATTGTAATGATTGTAACATAATGCTTTTATGGAAGAATATTCAGCCTTGAAAATAATGTTTAAGATACAGAATCACAGATGCTGCCCATTGACAGAAGAATGAATAAAGAAAATATTGTGTGTGTGTGTGTGTGTGTGTGTGTGTGTGTGATATTATTTAGCTAAAAGCTAAGCATTGGTAGATTATATCTGTAACCCTAGTACTTGAAAGGCTGAAGCAGGGGAATTGCTATGAGTACAAGACCAGCCAAGGCTGCAGCATGAGACTCTGCCTCAAAAAAATAAAATAAAATAAACCAGGAGCTGAAAAGACAGCTCCGGAGTAAAAAACGCATGTTGCTTTTTCAGGGGACCCAAGAGTTCCATTCCTAGCTCCTGTACCCGGCACCTCACAACTACCTGTGAACTCCAGCTCTGGATCCAGCCACCTCCCACATCCATATACAAACAATTATGTCTAACAATAGAGCTTTAAAAATTAAGTCAGTAGTTTGATTGAATATGAGTGTTATTGTTATGTGTCCAGCACAGTGTTTGGTGTCAGGACTACAAAGACAGAAACGCCTCCAAGCTTCAGCAGCACTTGAAGCAAAACCGAAGGAAGCTATAAAGGAAGCCACTTGTAGCATAAATCTGACTGACAAGAGGGAATGCCATCACCTGAGGCTCCTCTCATATACTTCTCAGGTGGATCCACACAAACAAGACTTGACTAATGGTAGAAAGGTACATTATCTGATTTTCTTCTATACATAAAGGAGGAGGGGTGGTAAGTACTTTAAGAGAAGCATAAAATACCTACTTAAGAGGATTTTTGACATCCAGCACATATCCCAGGTCAGTGTATTTCAATGACCACACAGAAGCCACCTTGCTTGACAAAATTAAAATCCTCAGCTCCGAAACCATTGGAAAGATCAAGGAGATTCCCACTGCAATGGAAATTAGGCTAATTTTAAAAATTAAGCTATTGACTTTTGAGTGGCAATAAATGTATAATCATAATTGATAAATGCATGCATGACTTTCAAACACCAATAACAGAGTTTAGTAAGGTAGTCAAGATGGTAATACATATTTTAAAAAGAAGAGTTCTTGAGTCTGGAGTGGGAAACTAGAAACCACAAACATTAAACCACATATTAAATTTTAAACAAAAGGGAGTCTTTATGTCCTAGCAGAAGTATTTGAACCCTGACATATGCTGAGGGGATATTCCTTTCCTTCTTGTTCAGTGTGTATGTTATCAGCTTTCAACACATCCGTGCCTTTGTTCCAATGTGGGTCTAAATAGAATGCATCTTGAAGATGGATAAACAATTATCATACGTGGAAATTATTTGTACCATTCCTGTCACTCAGCTGTCCTCACTCTGTCAAATGCATCAAGGAAGAATTTAGCATTTGAGTGAACATGTGGCAGATAGATGTCTTGACCCACGAAAGGGTTTATGAGGTGAGAATACCTCTTTTCACCATCCCCAGGACAACAGAAACTGAACTTATCTGGAAGGTAAACAAACATTTAGCTCAATGGTCTCTGTTTCCAGAACCACTATACATTGATTTTCTGTCAGGAATTGTCAGGCTCCAGGAGCAGGCTGTCTGCCCTCATATGGATCTACTTATTTACATACATGTGTTTACTTATTCTGTGGGGGCAACTGTTACTTACCAAATACAATAAGCTTCTGAAGCAGTGGAATTTGCAAAGCTTTTATTTACAGTGTGTGCCTAACATGGTGAAACCCTTCTTTAGGAATAAGAAATAAAGGCAAGAGAGTGATGCTTCCTTGCCTACTGCTCAAAAGCTCAGAGCGGGGACAAGCGACAATCCCAGGAGCTCATTTTAAATGGTAAAGTTTAGAATGTGTCAATATGGGTGTGCCCCTTGACATGGACAGTCCAGTAGACACAAAACCCTCATGACCACCTCCACCAGAGTCCATCACCTCCCATAATAACGACCCCAAGGTCAAGAAGAAGAACTGAGTACTGCCAAGAGTCCCCACTTTCCAAAGACATATGGAAGAGCATGGGCCAATCATTTAGATCAAGAACTCTGAACACCTAAGACCTGGGGTGTGAACTCCTGTAGCAGAGGCTTTCAGAAGGGCTGTACAAGTGGTATAATCTCCAAAGGCCCTCTGACTGTTATCTAGATCACGTGCTCACTTTCAACAGAACTGGGGTAGTTTGAATGTATTGGGCCCCCACAAGCTCATAGGGAGTGACACTATTAGGAGATGTGGCCTTGTTGGAGGAAGTGTGGTCTGGTTGGAGGAGGCTGGATGATACACACCTTTAATCTAGACTTTGAGGCTGGAGGGCACACCTTTAATCTGGGCAACACCTTCTGTTGGAAGTGTGTCACTGTGGAGGTGGGCTTTGAGGTCTTTTTCTCAAGCTCCACTCAGTGTGACAGGCAGTCAACTTCCTGTTGCCTGTAAGTTGTAGAACACTGGGCTGTTTCTCCAGCATCATGCCAGCCGGCATGCCACCATGCTCCCCACCACGATAGGCTGAACCTCTGAACTATAAGACAGCCCCCTCAATTAAATGATTTTCTTATAAGAGTTGGTCTCGTTGTTTCTTCACAGCAATAGTAAACCCTAGCTGAGACAAGAACACGCAGAAAGGAGGCCTAATTACCACTCCTGACTCCTCTCTCTCACCTCCCCACACCTGGTAAAGTCTGCATTTTTTAACACATGCTTTTATTTTTAAACCTCCACTTTGGTGCATTTGGTTTTACTGTCCTCTTTTTTTTTTCTTTCTTCTAACTTCCAAAGACTGAGGCTGACTGATGATCCAAGCCATCAGAAAGCTAGTATTTTGCTTGGGAAGTTTTCCCAGCATCCATTATACACACCTGAGTTTTTGCTCTCCACTGAATCTGGTTCTGGCAAAGCTCAAACCACCCTCGGCTATAATTGTGCTTGATGATTGCATGTTCCTGTCCAATCATAAGCTCGTAGACCTGCAGTCTGCTCTTTGGCTCAGTATTTCAGTTTCAGGATCTCACCTGGATCTTGCTACATATAAATGACAGACAGATATTTTGTTAAACTGAAACATTCTAAAGCATGGGTTTCAAGAAATGCTTTGGGGACTTTTTACCTTAAAATTGTCTCAAACTCTCAGTTGACCTGAGTGGGTCCCCATTAGTTCACCCTAGTAGTTTTATTTATTTCTACTTGTGTCTATCACGAAGTTCACCAGCTGAAGCCTGACTCTTGAGAATCCAGGAATCTGAACGTTCTATTTCACTTAGTGTAATTCCCAAATGTGATCATGTCCCCCCCAAAGCGTGGAAGATGGCCTCTCCCCATGTATATGGTGCGCTATATACGAGCATTCAACTGTCCTGGAAATGCTACCCTGCCCACTGGATGCTCCACAGATTTGGGTCATTGCTGATTCTAATACTCAAGTTCAGGGATTCTTGCAATCATCGTGGCAGTTGGGGAAATTCGTTATGAAGAAGTGAGGATGAAAACTGGATTCACCCTGACTTAATCAGTCTAGATCAAACTCGAGAGTCAGATGCCAAGCAGTTCATTGCCAGCACATTTAAACACGGTACAGTTTGGGGGAAAGTTTCCAGGCAACAATCATTCCCATTCCAGGTTTCCAGGCAACAATCATTCCAATTCCAGGTGCACAATAAAGCTGAAGGTGTGACTACTTAGAAGCTCCTTTGCAAAGTACATGTGACCTTGAAGATAGGTTCTATAGTTTAAAAGTCTAGAATCTAGTGTGCTCCCTGACGGAGATAGCATTGGGGTCAGCAAACCATAAAATACATGTGACATCTCCCCTAAGGATGGGTTCTATTGGCTGGGAGCTAAGAATGAAGTCTAGGGAGGGAGAGTCTGGGATAAACATTCTGAGTGATTTGGGTGAGGTCTGTCTCTCCTGATGGCAAAGGTCACCAGGTCATTAACAATATCCACTCCCAGCCTTCTGGCCAAAAAGCAGGTGTTTCTTCCTTTGAGGAGACATCCCTGCAGGACAGACATTCCTGGTTTCTCTGGTGATCTGTGAGTGAAAGGCTATTCGTGACCCCAACACCCAAGGACCATAATTCGTGTCCTACCAATCTTGATTCTTGGAAGGGTTTGCTCACACCTGCCTCCTCTTACAGTCTGTCATGACACTTGAGCTTTTCTGGGCCATGCTTGACATTGACCCTCTTCGTAGAAAAACTCATTCCATCAGTCGTCCTGAGAACATGTTGATCGAGAAGCTGGGGCTGCAGGCAGCACTTGGTCCCCATCTCTTAGAAAGACGCGTCACAGAAGCTGTGAAAGAGGAAATGGCACGGACAGAAATCCAAATGATGGGTGAGCAGTTCTCCAGGTGTGATCCCAGAGCAGGGCCCACTCGGCCTCTTGAGGCATGGCGCTGAGCACAAGCTGGAGGGTCAAACACATCTGCCTTCCAAGTGGTCTCTGGTATGTTCCAGAAATGAGCCCCACATCTGTTTACCTGTAGTGAGGAACATTTTCTAGGTCATTTTTATAGTGCGCAGAGAATAGACGGTATTATCTGTGGGCTAGTGTGAGCCCCAATTTCAGAACTAGATGGGAAAAAAAAATCAAATTTACTTAGTCGAAAAAATAGCCAAACCAAAATTTAGCAAAACTAAGTAGCAGTCTTTAGAAAGAAATTAATAAATTGAAAATAAATTGAATTCATTGTTCAGTGACTACCAATAAGTGAGGTAAGTGTGAGTCTTTTCTTGCTATTATGAATTTACAAAAGCCACTTAGGAGTACCAAGGACATATACATTTTAAAAGAGTTTTTTAATTATAAACTAATTAAATTAAATTAAAATGCTTGCTAATTTTATAATGATAGAAAACATATATTCCATTTGTGTTTAAAAATCAGGATGAATTATTTATAATAAGTGGAGATTGTCATCCACCCACACGTGACATCTTTCCTCTATCCTACTATTGAGACAAATCCTGAAATAAAAGGACCAACAAAGAGTCCTTGGATTCTAACAGAAGTAACCTGGGCATATCCTCTAGCTGGCTGATAGTACCCACCCTTGTCTTTACTCCCACACCACACACATGTGCACCGGCCCCGATTAGGTCATAAAAACCTCTCTTTCAATTACCTTCTGCAGCTTCTCTCCAGGCTTGTCCATAAAACTACCTTCCCTGTCTTCGGAACCACTCTCTTGGCACATATAAACACAGTCAGAAAAACGCAATTTGTGCACATAAACTAAAGCCCGCCGCCACCGCCGTCAGTGGTGACACATGAGTGTGCGTATGGGGGGGGGGTTGTATTCTCTCACCACGAAACGACCCTTCCATTTAGAACAAATAATGGAAAGTGATTTACCCTGTTTATTCCACATATTCATATTTTATTTATTATTGTAATTAGTGCCATGCATATCAGAAGGATGGAGTGCCCCTTGTATTGTCTGTGGATAGATTTCTGGGTTCCCCCACCTCACTACTTTTCAGCTATTCATTAATACATTTTATTAAGAAATATAAGGGGAAAGAGGAGGAAGACAGAATCACTGTAGTATGCATGCAAATCTTTTAAAATTATTCCATCACATGTTGCTTAAAAAAAAAGAAGAAAAGGAAGAAAATGAAAAGGAAGAGGGAAGGTTTGGTGAGGAAAAGACACAGAACAGAATGGGTGGTTTGGGGTCTAAGAGAGAGCCAACCCTCATGCATTAATGATACAGTCATTACACTTGCCTCTGTGTGTCCAATGGTCTCAGTCCTAAGGTGTGCTGTGAATTAGGGCTTCTGTACCTCTGAGTCAATTAACTTTGTTTTATGAATGCATAATTCAATATTGTTATGTATAGCAGACGCCTTAAAGGGGTTTTGAGATTCCTTCTTGTGATGTGGCCTGAAATATTTCAAGGAAACACCCACTGTCAAGTGAGTGAAAATGAATAATTATGGGAGCCCTGAAACCCCACAGTTGAGCAGACAAGACAGCTGCTATTATTAAGCCCTGCAAATGGAAAGTATGGATTCTATCATTACAAGAACAAAGACAGTGTTGGAATAATTACGGAAACGCTAGCGTTCCCGTTTTTTTTTTTTTTTTACTAATGCTTTTGGTTAAATGTTTAAAAGCCTGCAAAGGTTAGGATAGAGAGCTCCATTTCTGCATCTCGTTACTCACTCCAACGAACGCATTTTTCTCCCAATTGTAGTCATAGCAGAGCTTGCAATCCCTGCGACACCATGATAAGAAAGGCTCGATTTGGGCGAGAAATTAAATGATAATAAACATCGTGTGGGCTCGGTGGAGGGGGGGGGGATATTGTTTAATGTCAGTGGTGACTGAAACCACCTTCGAGATGACTGAGGCTTTGTTGGCCTCCTCTGTTTATATTAATTTCTCCTTTTCAAAGGCCATTATCTTAAATTGCATGTTATATAACTTGAGCCGCCTCCCTCCATCCCACAGCAGCGCTTTGAGAGCAACTTGATGATGCATACTGTCGGGGGAGAAAAATCACTCCTAGGCTTAGCATCCAAGGAGATTACAATCTTGAGACTGTAATGGGAATGGATTAAACTTTGTAC
Source organism: Peromyscus leucopus (assembly GCF_004664715.2). NCBI lineage: Eukaryota > Metazoa > Chordata > Mammalia > Rodentia > Cricetidae > Peromyscus > Peromyscus leucopus. The sequence goes on from NC_051078.1 coordinate 32,588,679, forward strand.
AATTTCCTTTTGTCACGTGAATTGAATCCCGTTGTGCTATTTTCAATGCTACTTTCAATCATTGTCGCGCGCACACATACACACACACAAAAAAAAATGATCTTTGGAAGTGTTAGCATGCCTTAAGCCACACCAGCCTGATTTTAAGCCAGCAAGAAGCTTACTGTCTGATTGGCTCTGGTTTCTCCTCTGTGAAAACAAAGCAAAGAGACTGCAACAAACACCCCCAACAAATGAAGAACCCGAAAAAGGACTTTTCCTTTTTTTTTTTTTTTTTTTGCTTCAGGCAGTTTCAACAAGGCCATTGGAGATTTTCACATTGATCACATGCTACAAAATGAGTTGAAAGGAAAGGGGAAGCATGGTCAGATAAATCTAGTCCTGTGACAGCAATTGTAGCCTTTCCAGAGAGAAGATAGAGCAGTACGGAAGTTGATCATTCTGCATGCTGCTTGAAGTTTCCAGAGTCCGTTCAGCGGCCTTCACTCTGTGTCTGGCTTTCCGCCTGTCCGCCACTTGCAAGGTGAAGATGGAGGAGTCATGTGAACATCAGTGGCGCTCACAGACTTTGATATCGCCTTGAACTGACCAACACCAAGAGAGGAGACAAGCACGCCTATTAAGAAGGGAAGTGAGAGAATTGCTGCCCCAGAGCTCAATTTTGTTTTGATCTCTGGCATCTTTGATGTTGGTCAGAACGGCGGCTGCCTGCAACAAGGTCCTCGGGACTCTGGGTGCATGCAAATTAAACTGATTTGGTTGAAGTTTCAAAGGAAGCTGTTTTTGCTACTTATTTTGATGTATGGATTTCATGTAGCTCTATAACCACCAATAAATAACCAATTTCCTCAAATAATATCCATACAATTTTCCACATTAAAGTATGCATGCATCCTTTTAAAACTATATGCTTTCACTAAGTTAAGAACTGAAGTTGTTTGTATTTTATTATCTACCCTAGTGGCTTGCACTATCCCAATTCATGTTGAATGTTAGAATATGCACTTGCTGGGACTCACATGTCAAGACAGAAGATGTGACTAGGGATGAAGAAGCCAGGGTGATAAGATCTTGGGGCTGTGAGCTGTGTTTACCACGTGGGATCTGAGATCAGCATGATCTTTTGAACTGTTTTCAGTCTGTGCTGCTTTTCATAGGCTCAGACAGCCTCCCTTAGACATAAGTTGTAGCACATGTCACTATAGAAACTACAAAAAGGTTTTGAGAAAATAAAATGGTTCTGTGCTTACATTCTTTAGTTAACTAAAAGTTGAAAATAGGCTCAGGCTGCACACTCCTAGAGGAAATCAGCGTGGTTGCAAACTAGTCTGAACCGGTCTCCATCCAAACCCTATTCCCTTTTGATCCAGGACTCCCCCACTTCCCCGCACCCCGACATAAACCCTGATGAGACTGAAGTGCCAGCTGATAGTGTGAACCCAGTCATGTGCCACTTAATGACAGGGACACTTCTTAGAGATGCTCAGGTTTGTCAGTGTGCAGACGTCAAGAGTGAATTTAAACAAAACTGGAGGAGATGGGTCGTTCAGTGTGGTCTTAATGCAGTCAGGAGCTAGAGTAAACTCAAGATGCCCGAGGCCACCACAGGCGGAAAACAGCACTGTCCCAGAAGAGAGTGAGAATACTCTAAAATAAGATAAAGCTTAAATAACATCAAATACCCAAGCTAGTAATGGCTGTTACAAAACTTTCAGGTATTGTATATTGTACGCACCTGTAGGAGCTAGACATCCGCATGCCTGGCAGCACAGTAAGCCTGTTTACCACAGCTTCACCATGAACATGTGAGTAATTCACTGCACTACAGCATGATGGCGGCCATGCAGTCGCTAGGCAATGTGACATGTCCGCTTTACTGCCGTCTATGGAATTTAGACCATTTATGGCCGCCGTTTGCTGATGGGCTATCCTGTGACCCAGGATGCTGCTAACAGAGTCTCTGTCCTACATGAGACCCCACCTAAGCGCTTCACATGTGAATACCCTTACAGTTACAGAGGAGACATTTCTACAGTACCACTCCAGATAAAGCCAAGGCTTGAAGATCCACTCTTCACTCATGCTGGCTCAGCTATTGATGCCTACCTCCTAATTCTTCTGCCTCTCTCCCCATCCTTGTTCATTTTGTTGGTCTGTCTCATTGACTGACTGATAACAGCTGACTCTCCAAGGCCTTCTGCAGCTCTAGCTTTGGACTCTGACTTTTGACTTTGAGTAAACTTTAATTTTAGTAGGAAAAGTTGCTGTATGATGTTGTTGACAGGAGAATGACATCACAGGTCTCAGTGCAGCTGCTGTATTCCTTTTATGTTCCTAGTACCAAAGTACCCTGGGTGCCGTCCCAAGACGAGAAGCAGAACGGTAACTTGAAATATGCATAGAGTTATTGCAATAACTATCGGTGTAGATATTAGATCAATCATCCAAACTCTGCGATGGGAAATTTCTTTTATCACAATCATAAATAAATTAGAGCCTAAACACTTTTTTTAAATGGACTTATTTCAGCCATCAAAACCTGCATTGATGTTGACCCTAATTCATAACTGTTTAGACATCTGGACCACGTCTCTTTCACTATGACTGGGGTCCTGCCCACGGAAGACATTGTGCTTGGTGTGTGACTTCCCTGGTGTACTAGGGTTATCTAGAGCCAGAAAATCAATTCACGCAAACTGTCAGTGCAAATCTATTGCCTCCATTTAAAAGGTATGGCCCTGTAGACAGCTCCATAACATATAAAGGTTCATCAAGACTTCAAAATTCCCTGCAAGAATCCTGCAAGAGAGATGAGCATTTTCCAGGAAAGATGACTTATCTTCCATTATCCCTGTTTCTGTTGAAATCATTGCCAGTTACTCAAGGATGAAGGAGCCAGTGATCAACTCTGGAAATGATTGACTCTGCTGGAAGCAGCTAATATGCAGATGCTCATCTATGCACAGTGGGACTATGTCCCAAGAACCCTCACCCCCAGAAATTAAAAATGTCAAAAGTGTATATAATGCATCTATTCTATCAAAGAATATGGATAGCAGGAGAGTTTGCTAGAAAGCATTAGACATCTATATTCTAACCATGTGGTGACAGGAATCTTCTGGCTACTGCCACTGAGTGCCTATGTGATAGATACCATAAGCCTGAGAAAGGAGCAACATTGAAAGTTCAAAGGATGATTTCTCCTGAACATACATCATATTTATACTATTCTAAAGTTAAAAAAAAATGTAAGTTGAACAATTGTAAGTTGAGGACAGTTTATTTTTGAAGCAATATCCATAATGCTAGTAAACAGTCCTTTCTTTATATGCAGATCAAATACTGTCATTTGGAATTAAGACTTACTGGATTTTCAAACGATTAGAAATAAGAAACAATGAAGATCAGTGGTACTAGATCCTTGGACTCGCTTAAGAATTTTATGGGGTACCCTTTTTTGTTTGTTTAGCCAAGTAGGGTTGAAGAATTCATGGGTGAGGACTACACAGTAAGTGTCTAACCCAGGCTCATATTGTCTCAAACAACATTTAAATATGATTCCAGGTATGTAGGGAAAATAATTAAGAGTTGAATGGCCAGTAGTGAGGCAGGGGAAAGGATAGTTGGGGCTGACAGGCAGAGAGGATATATAGAAGGAGAAATCTGGGAGGAAAAGAAGAAAGAGCAAGAGGACAAGGAGAGGAAGACCCTGGGGGGCCAGCCACCCAGCCACACAGCCAGCCATGGTGTAAGAGTGAAAGTAAGATACACAGAAGTAAGAAGAGGAAAAAGCCCAGAGGCAAAAGGTAGATGGGATAATTTAAGTTAAGAAAAGCTGGCAAGTAACAAGCCAAGCTAAGGCCAGGCATTCATAACAAATAATAAGTCTCTGTGTGTGATTTATTTGGTAGCTGGGTGGTGGGTCTCCCAAAAGAGCGAAAACAACCAGCAACAGACCATGGCAACTCTTATAAAGGAAAACATTTAATTGGGGTAGTTTGCTTGCAGTTCAGAGGTTCAGTTCATTATCTTCATTGTGGGACATGGTGGCATGCAGGCAAACATAGAGCTGGAGAAGTAGCTGAGAGTCCTACATCTTATGAAGGCAACAGGAAGTGAACTAAGGTACTGGGTGTGGCTTGTGCATATATGAGACCTCAAAGCCCACCTCTACAGTGACATACTTCCTCCAACAAGACCACACTTACTCCAACAAAGCCATTCCCTTTGGGGGCCATTTTCTTTCAAACCACCACACCTGCTAAAGCTGAAATGAAAAGAAAAGACATGATGGGATAGAACATAGAAGAGTGAACGCTGAAAGCTCTCACAGTCGAGCATGTCTGAGCAAGGGCTAATACGGCAGCTCACGAAGGGTAAAAGTAGCTGATAAAATATTCTAAAGCCTGTCTTCGGTCAAACAGCTTCACTTCTTAGCTCTCTTACTGAAGCCAAGGGGTAGGTGTTGACTTCCGTGATCTCCTCAAAGGTGTCTAAGAGAACTCTTGAGAAAGTTGCCCCCTGGTGCCTGCCTGTTCCGGTTTCTGCTGTATTGTAGAGGGCAGTGGCTTCGCTTCCTCCTCCAGCCCTCTGGAGGATGGCTCGCATTTGCAAACAGAACTCTCCAAAGTTGAAACAAAACCTGAGAAAGACAGTCTGGAAACCCGGCTCTCACAGCTATGACTTGGAAGTGTTTACATTCCTTTGTATTTTAGCCCATCTGGGCTGGATGAGTGAAGTCTTGCCCAAAAACGGTGGCCTTTGAATAAGCTTCAAATACTCAGTGGGCTAGTTGGAACAAATATTCAAGAGCATCAAAGAACCCTCTCTTTAGAGAAAGAAAAAGATGAAGGTACATGTAACTATCTCAGTGGGATTCTGTCCATCTTCTTAATAACCTAATCACCTGTGGAATTATAAAAACCTAAAATGTGCTCACCTTCATACCCTTTTCTTCTTACACAAATGTTGACATCTAGCTGTACAGTATGGAATTATCTTCAAAGAATATCTGTTATTTTGAGATGATTAATAAAAGATGTAAATCAAGAGAACGCATCTTATTAATTAAAATACTAAAGGGAGCAGCATAAATTAGATTTGTTCTAGATAGTAGCTAAATCTTTATACACACAGAAATAGGCATGAGCATAGGAAATGTTCACTAACTTGTTTCTTGAAGAAAATGAGTGCTATGATTAATAAATGAGTATGACTCTGTAATGTTTGGAAATGCTGATTAAAATTCCATTTCAGAGATATGAGTGCATCTAAAACAGGGTTTTCCAAATATGATTTTTCTCATATAAAGACTGTAATTAATAAAGCAGATGTAAATAAATATTTATAACATAAATGTAAGCATACTTGGCTTCTTTCTGGGTGTGGCAGGTGCTGTTGCTCAGGTTTCATTTATATTAATTCATTTCGGTCTTGAAGATTCTCAGTAAGGTCGCTGTTCCATTTACTGACTGGATCCTGTGGGTGACTTGCCTTAGCACATGTGAATTTGGAATGAACTGAGCGTGGACGTGGCGATGGATTGAGGGGATGAGTCAAATGCTCAGGTGCATTGTTGAACATTCAGAATTACTGACTTGTGATAACGACACACAAAAACAGTAGAAGGGTTTTGTGGAATCACAGAGAACCGAAACAGGATGAGGGCCAGGCTGGTGGAGGAAGTTAGACGAAGACATTACTTGAGAGCTGCTAAGGCTGGCTTCTCTCATCGCAGACACAGCCCTCCTCATCTCCCCCTGCTTTCTAGGGGCTGTGATCCTTCACAGCCTTCATCCTGGCTTGCTATTCCAAGCACAAAGAACATATAATATTCTCCCCATTCAGATCTTAAATTTCTGGGGGACAGAATAAGGGGACCTGGCAACAGTGGGCATTTGTGAGGCCTTCCTGTCTTTTGACTTAACCAGTCACATTGTACCTCCTTGTACCAATGTGGAGCAATGGCCTCTAGACAGGTAACTTCTCAGGCAGCTGCATCCAGAACTAACTGTGCATGGAGCTTTGCACAGGGATTTACTTATCCTCCAGATAGTGGACATCCTCCAGCCTCATACACAGTGGTCTCTAGTGTATCATAACTTCTGGGTGCATCTGGCCAAATTGTGTGGTCTTCTGGTGAGCAATTAGAAAGGACATCCATACACAATATTGAAAGTTTTTGGACATTTGAGTTAAACTAGCTCTGAAAAAGTACACAGGCTTAGAAAATGAAACCACCAAAATGTGGTGCCTTAGACTTCAAACTGAGAGCAGAAGGCATAGGGAAGAGATTGTTCCTTCTCCAAAGCTGGTTTATTAATGTAAAGTCAGAATCTCCGAAGAACACAGCTGCCTTTAGTATCCTTATGTAACTGACCATAACCGGGGAAGATTAGACTCAGAGACAAAATACTGAACACCACACACAGGAATTCTGTCCCAGCACCTTGTTCTTTGAGCTGATTTATTGCCCTTAAAAACAGTTTTCTCTCACTCTAAGATTGCCTATAACCCCAACATTGACCCCCTTTCCCTTCCCCTGTAAAGAGAAGTTTAAGCTTCAACCATCTTTCCCCCGCCCCCCCCCCCTTTTTTTAATTATTTTATTTTCTGTAGCTGAGGACCGAACCCAGGGCGTTGCGCTTGCTAGGCAAGTGCTCTACCACTGAGCTAAATCCCCAAGCCCCATCTTTCCCCTTTGAGTGCCATGTTTTGTGTGATTCTCCTGCACTATATTTTGTATGATTCTCCTGCATACGTTAGTGAATGTTGGTTTTGTCCTTGTTTCTTTTAGCATGTCTGTCTACCAAACCTTCAGAGCAAAGGTTTGAACAACAGTAATGACCAAACCTAGCCCCATTTAATACAGTGAAAAACAAGGCTGAGTCCAGACTCATGGCAGATGCTGGGTGAAACACCTCCTAGGAGGCCAAGTTATACATCAGCTCCCTGAAAAAGCAGGTGCTGAGACATCAGAGGACCACCACCTGACACATGCTTCTCCCTCTCTGAGAGAACAGTTTTTTTTTCCATTCTTCTCTCATACATTACATCCTGACCACAGTTTCCCCTCCCTCCACCTCCCTTCTCCCTCAGGTCTGCTCCTCCTCTGTTTCCCTTCAGAAAGGAGCAGGCCTCCCAGGGATATCAACTGAACATGCCTAACAAGTTACAATAAGACTAGGCACAAACCGTCATATCAAGCCTGGACAAGGCAACCCAGTAAGATGAAAGAGGTCCCAAGAACAGGCAAAAGAGTCAGAGAAGACACCCCCAATTCCCACTGTTAGGAGTCCCACAAAAACCCCAAACCTGAACAACTATAACATATGCAGAGGACCTAGCACAGACCCATACAGGCTCTGTGGAGCCAGATCCCTAGGAATGGGGAGCTGCCTCCACGAGGTAGCCCCAGATAAATACTGAAAGTTCCTGCAGTCTCTCCTGCCTACAGCTTTCCTGAGTAATCACTGTGACATCCCTGATTGAAGTGTGCCACCGTGGCCCTGTTAGTGTTCCCCATGATTCCCCAACAAAGCATTTGCAAATGATCCGTGATATAATTTTGAACAGGGATTCTCTCGGCTTCATTATTCTAGCTTTGGCTGGCCTCATCATGAGAACGTGATCTTTCACAGTACATTTGTATGTGTTTATGTGTGTAGCAACAGCATGTAAACTGCAGTTTAATTGGTGTCAGGAATATTCTGTAAACACAAATTTATGCAAGAAGTGGAGGAACTGAATGGGACCGGAAAATACCAGAACAAGCATAGTCATAGAAGGATGGTGTAAGCTGTCTGCCACAAAGACTGCTGGGATCAGAGCTGTCTACTCGGGTGTAACCTCCTGCGTCTGCTGGTGTCAGGCGCAATGAAAACACAGAACGTACCTGTGTGGCTACAGCACAGTGAGGGCTTGCTAAGAACCAACTCACTACCTCTGAGGAAGCAATCATACAGTTTAGCAAAGAAATCACATGGGGTTGAACCAGTACACTCCACAGACCTAGAAAGTAGTTCACAGGTCAGTCATAGCAAATGTGCGTATTGTTGCAGATGGACAGCCGAAAATGTCATACCTTAAGGAATAGAGGATGCTGTTTTCAAAGTGATGCAAAGAAGATCTCCAGGATAAAATGATAGCAGTCCTCACTTTCTGATAGATACATGAAATACAAACGGGACTAAGGACACAGGCCGCAGTTCATTACTTAAACTTCTGTTCAGTGTTAACAACTGCATTTTCCAAAGAAAGGCAGCAGGTCATTTACAACCTGCAGGAAATGGGGCATTTGGTTCCCAGTCAGTTCAGACCTCCTAGCCGTTACGATCCACACTGAGCAGCTCACGTTTTTTGTTAAGGAGAGTCTGAGCCCACAACTGGACTCACATTTCTACTTTCATAACTTAAAACAATGGGTGGGGCGCTGGAAAGACAGCTTGGTGGTTAAGAGTGTTTGCTGCTCTTGCAGAGGATCTGGGTTTAGTTCCTAGCACCCACATTGGATTGCTTAGAGGAGCCAGTAATTGTAGTTCTAGAGGCTCTGACTCCCTCTTATGCATACACTCAGGCACACGCAGATATACATAAAATTTAAAAAAAATATATATTTTGCCGGACGGTGGTGGTGCACGCCTTTAATCCCAGCACTCAGGAGGCAGAGCCAGGTGGATCTCTGTGAGTTCAAAGCCAGCCTGGTCTACAGAGTGAGTTCCAGGACAGGCACCAAAACTACACAGAGAAACCCTGTCTCGAAAAAACAAATTTCAGTGAAATATTTCAATGAAAATAAAAACAGTTTCAGGATCTAGAGCGGTGACAAACCACTGGAAAAAGCACTTACCATGCATGTGTAGGACCTGAGTTCAAATCCTCAGGACTTCTATAAGTCCTGGGTAGCATAGCAGACCACCTCTAATCCCAGCAGAGGATCCTCAAGGCAAGCCAATTCAGAGTCAAAGGAATCAATTGATCAAAGTACTCTCTTGAAGGTATTCCTTAAGATTCAATTAGTAAATATTTAAAAGTCATCAGTTCAAGATGTGGGCTCCAGGTTCAAATTAGAGACTCTGATTTAATATATAAGATGGAAAATGGCCAAGGAAAGTAACCAATGTTAACCTTTAACATATATATATGTATATATATATATATATATATATATATATATATATATGTGTGTGTATGTATGTGTGTATGCAGGGCATGCACAACAAACATATCACACACATACACACACACACACACACACACACATACACGGGGGGGGGGGATTTTCTGTTTAAAACTTCATTCACCCTTCCAATGAAACCTTGCATGTTTTTCTCACTCATTTTCTTTCTCTCTTTTCTTTGAAGTAAATTGGACATCCTGTGAGTTTCCAGAAAGTGTTTAACGTGCATGGTTCGTGTTGCAGAGGAAGACCAAGAAGAGAGAGATAGCAAGTGTCTGATTTTTCCCATCTGGCAATAGACATGGGGAGAGGATGCCGAGGATGCTGGGGATGACAGGGCTTCGTCCACGATTTCCGTCTCCTCCTTGTGAGATTGGCCAAATCAATGGGTTATTTCGTGATTTGAAAGCCGAACTAAAGGTGGAAGGAAATTCCTTCTGACTTGGTTACACCAGGCTTGGAGATGTGTGTCTCCCCATGGGAGGTGAGCAGCAGGTGTGAGAGCCTGCGGCGATTGCCGCTGGCTGTTGATTGCCCTCTGTGTAATTTGCAAAGCTCTCTATTCCCACAGCTTTGTGTAATATATCAACAGTAATAGATTCATAATCATTATTCAGCCGACGGGCGGTTTGGCCACTGTGACAGATGTCTTCTCAATTTTCATGATGCGGGCTCTCAATTTTTTTTCCCTTTCCCTCTGGAAAATATTTAATATAAAAAAAAAATCTATCTTTAATGCATCTGGTAGGGTGTTGGCACCAAGAGGTGACGGTGGCTATCAATCTCTAACTCCTTACGAGTACTTAATTAACTATGACGAGCCAAGAACACAAGCATTAGCTGAGCTTCCTTTACCCTCACTAGATGGTATGGCCAAGCCAACTAAACAACACACAGTTAAGTTGTGGGGACACTTCCGTTCAGAATTTTGGAGAGTCTGGGCTTGGGCTCCACATTTAACAGCACTGCTTTATCTTAATGTCTCAGAAACGTATAACTCCTGTTTGTTGGGTCTTACATTTGGGTCCTGGAAACTCTCATGGATAGACAATGGAGAATATTTCACAAAGCACAGCCTGAAGACACACAAGATTGTACCACCTTAATAATACACGTGATAGCTCTTACATTGGGCTAATATGCACACTCAATACACTTATTTCTCTTTCTCACTCCGGGTTCTTCCTATGGATAAGTAAGAATGGAGCACCTGTATCTCCTTGTGATTATTGTCTAACTTAAAAAGTAATCATGAACTCTTGAACTGATGACATGTAAATATTTACTAATTGAATCTTAAGGAATACCTTCAAGGGAGTACTTTGATCAATACAATTCCTTTGGCTCTGAATGAAAATTACTGTTACTGTTTTTTAAATATTTACCATCTGGTTTGTTTCGTCCAATTGCTCTTTGTCCTGGATTTCATCGGGTCCCCTAACATTGTACTAACTACCCTTTTAAAATAATTTTGAGACAATTAAAAACATCATAGTTAATAACGAGTTTGATATCCTACAAGGAAAGAGTGGACAAGAAAGAGGTTCCCATAGGTGGCAGCCTCTTCCTGCCAGGCTTGGTGGCACGCACCTTCAGAATCCCTGTACTCCCCAGGCTGATGGACCACCCCTCGGGAAGGCAGGCTCACCTTGAGATAACAGGACTTTCCCTGCCCTCCCTGTCTCCGCCTCTTCCTGCCTGCAGCCATGCAGCTTCCTGGGTTGGGCTGCCTTTCTGGATATTTCAGAAACACACAGCTCTTCCTTTATTTCTTTCCGTTTTTTTCTAAGCATGCGTTCCCTGGTGTTTAGGGTTTCATTCCTTCTGGAAAGCTTCCTTCCTCACCATGCCACTACCTGCTGCCGTGTGGCTGATCTCCATGCCAATTTCACTCGAATGGCATGTCCTTGATTTTTGATATTTTGATTTTTTTTCTTTCTCCTCCTCCAGTCAGCTTCCAGATTTACAGCTTGCCTACCCTAGAGTTGTTCTTTTAAACTCTAATAAAATTGTCCTCAAGCTCCCATTTCAGTCCATTCTTAAATTCTTTTATTAATTAAACTAAGAACCCCCAAAAGGGACCCTCGTTTCCCTGGTGACATGGGGCAACTCCATCGGGACTTCCCTAAGTTTCCAGGAACAATTTGGCAGCATCGAAGGGAAAGGAAACATTCCAGTTAATACACTGCTTCCTCCCCAGGGGACTCCAACCCAGGGGAGGGCTGTCATCTGTCTAGACCAGTGGTTCTCAACTTTCCTAATTCTGGGACCCTCTAATACAGTTCCTTGTGTTATGGTGACCCCCCAACTGTAAAATTATTTCCGTTGCTACTTCATAACTGTAATTCTGCTACTGTTATGAATTATAATGTTTCCCAGTGGTCTTAGGTGACCACTGTGAAAGATTCATTCGACCACCTAAAGAGCTGACCCACACAGGTTGAGAACCACTGGTCTAGATTCAAAAATCATTAGATTCTGGGTTTTCAGACGCAGCTACTATGCTATCAGTGATTAGATAGTAGTTAGGTTGATTACGTTATCTAAAGAAAAAAAAACCTGGATCTTGCCTTTTGCTCAACATGGACACACGTGCCATTTCTCAAGTCACAAAGAATTAATGGTTAGTTGAGTGTTTGGAGTCCTGATTCCAGAATCTTTTTTCTCTTTCCTTAAGTAAGATTGCACCCACTTCTATGCTTTGTGTGTAAATCGTTATCCTGTATCAGTCAGATTTTTTTCCATTGCTGTGACAAAAACGTGGGGAAACGGCTTAAAGGGAATGGTTGGTTTTATCTCACAGCATCAGAGGTTTCTGTCCGTGATCAAACAGTCCAGCTCCAGTGCTTTGGATTTAAGGTGAGATGGAGCTGCATGGAGGCAGAAGGGTGTGGCTGAGTATCCTGTCCAGGGTAGCCAAAGAGAAAGAACAAGGAAGGGATGAGGACAGTGGCTCTGATGGCCCATTTCTTCCAACTGAGTCCCACTTTCCACCTCCCCCTGGAGAATCCACAACAATCTAAAGACTCTGCCAATGAAACTGAGCCAGTCACCTCCAGAAGCCATCAGCTGACAACCACACCCCAGTGCCCGAGTCTGTGAAGGAGATTTCACATTCCAACCATAAACCATCCTAAATTAGTGCTGGATCCCCTTATTATTCAAAAAAGAACCAGATATGTACTAAACAGGTGTCTTTGCTTATCCTGTGTACCTCTGCATGAAACTATTAATACTGACTTTTTAAAATGACTTTTACCATCGTAGCAATAAAACACCATGGAGGGTGATGAGAGACTCTGGCTCGGCCACAATTTGGTAAAGAAGTGGGAGAATTTAGATGCGTATAGTAGTGCATATCAGTAATCCAGCACTTGGGAGGCTGAAGCAGGAAGATGGTGAGTTCAAATCCTGATTGGGCTACATTGTGAGAGCCTGTCTCTGAAAGAGGAAAATAAAATAGAAGTACAGATTAACTTTACTACTCCATGACTCCCTAATTGCTCTGCAAGAGGAGTTTCACATTACTTCTCCTACAGCCAAGACTTGTTGTAGCATCCTTGCTCCATAAGGAAACTTCCAGGTAATTTCCAAGTCTAGATTACAAAGAAAAGTAGCAAAGAGCAGAGAAGGAAAAGGAAGAGGGTTAAGGAAAACAAAACAAAATAGAAACAAAAATAATAAGCTGTAAACTGAGCTCTGCCTATCCAAAAGCACAAAGAACTACCTTGTACGTTCTAAGGTAATTTCTATGTTCCATACGAGTCATGTGTACAGTTTAACATCCCTTTCCTCTCAATTGTCTGCAATGACTTTCCTTTAGAAAGAGGAGAGAAGCCCCTTCCAACAGAAACCCCTTCTGATTGAATAATTCAGCATAATGCCTCAGAAAGTGAAATCTAATCTCACATGACCTCCAAGGTCCTTTTCATTTCTCTTCCTCAAGATGCTCGGACTATGAAATGCTAAACATGTCGCCCAAATCTGCCATGACCAAGTCGATTTCAGATTTCCATTGTTGCCAAGTGAGCAGACTAGATGGATAGAGGCTTGGGAGCGTGGTTTGTCACGTATCTGGTTGTCTTTCTGTGCTTAATCCATCGGTGTGAGTGACAGCTTGACATAATCGCCAGCTTCCAATAAGTAATTCCATTCACTATCAGTTTTTAATTTTATTTCCTCGTCCCTTTATTGATGGGGTAAAATGCTGTTTAATCTGCAGAGCCCAGGCAAGCCCTACGTTGTCAGTATTAATTTCACACTTCTGTATCTCCATGTTCAGCCTCATACAGTAATTAAAAAAATCATTATAAAGCTGAAATTAAGCTTGAAATATAATTCTTGGCTTTAGTTTGTGTGAAGCTAATAATGGTTGACTTCATAGCAATTTTATTATTTTCTTCACACAGCCAAGTCTTCCTTTTGCTAGGAAAATATTCACTTGTGTGCTTTTCTTCAATTCCTCCTTGTCTGGGTCTTTGATTTGGGGATGCTTGGCTTCACACAAAAACTTACCTTATAGGTAGATGGGAGTTATCCTTTTTAACTTTACCAAGACCTTTGCTATGAGCAGTGGTTTTCAACATGTGGTCCCTGGAGGAAGGGCAGCAAAAGTCTCATGGAGTGAGCTGCAAATTCCATGGAATTCAGAATCAATGGCGATTGGGTCCCAACTGTGTTAACTAAGCCTTCTAAGGAACTCGTCTCTATGCTGAAGTTTGAGTTTTAAAACATTTTACACACTGTGCTGGATCTAGCCCTTGTGAGAGCTGGAAGAATAGCATCCATAGTCTCATTTTACAGAAAAAAAATAAGGGACCACTAATATTCTTAAAACTGGTACACTGTAGAGTCAAAACAACAACTCTGTCACCTTCTTTCTATCATATTAATGGATTTCCATAATATGTCATAGGACACATTACATGGATACTCACTGCATAAGTTACATCAATGCAGATATTTCTTTTATTGAAATGAAGTTATATAGAAACCAAAGCCATATCCACTCATTCTATACTGCACCCTTCACATGCACACACACACACACACACACACACACACACACACACACACACACACACACGCTGTCTCCATGTCCCTATCCTATGTCCTCTACATTCATACACCCTATGACTTATTCCTAGAGTGGGCTGTCAGCCATCTCTGGGTGAATTTTTCAAACTATAATATACAGACCTCCTCTTAGACTCCATGTAGACTGGTAGGACATGAATTGAATGTCAAGCTAAAGACTTTGATGTGCACCTATAAATCAATGGCTCTGCTTTTCCAGGCTATTCATTCTTTGTTGTGAGGGAGGACTGCAATTCTCACAATATAAAATGTGACAGTGCACAGAGACTTCAGACAGGGAACTAACATCTTATTCAAATATGTATTTATGCTTCTCCAAACGTCTTGTAGTTAATAAAGTCCACATGTCACTAAGAGCACACTCAATTCAGAATTGCTTTATCACCTTAGAAATTTCTCAAGCAATAAATAAATTCTGGAAGCTTAACTACTAGCACCTAAGCATCTGCAGAATTCTTTTTATGTGAAAAAGACAACTGAGACTCAGAGTCATATCATTTCTGACATTTTTCTTTCTTCTTGGCTCTCTAGAATCTATGGTCCACAATTCTCATTTAAAGGGAGAGCCACATTTGCCTTAATTATTAATATAATATAAATAAGGTGATAGGCAGTCAGCTTTCTTTCATTGTGACGAATACCTGTGAAAATCAACTTATTAAGAGAAAACGTTTACTTTGGCTCTGATTTTGGACTTCAGAGTTCCATTGGTCCTATTACTACCAGGCTTGTAGTGGAAAAGCATATTGTGGGGGGAGCCTTTGGCAGAAGAACCCACTCATATCTCTGAGAAGTAGCACAATGATTCTTTGGGGAGGTGATGCAAATATTTCTAAATTGAATAGGGGAGAGCTTGCACTAGCAAGCACTGACTGGTGCACTTTAAAGTAGTAACTTTTATAGTATTTGAGCTATGTCACAATGAAACTATGATAAGCAGCAGAAGATAGATAGACAGATGATAGATGGATAGATAGATAGATAGATAGATGGATAGATAGATAGATGATAGATGGATAGATGGATAGATAGATAGATAGATAGATAGATAGATAGATAGATAGATAGATGGATGGATGGATGGATGGATGGATAGATAGATCGATAGATAGATAGATAGATGGATAGATGGATAGATAGATGATAGATAGATAGATAGATAGATAGATAGATAGATAGATAGATAGAAAAAGAAACAAAAAATGGAAAATCACTTACCTCACAGCCAGAAAATAAAAAGTATGTGAGGTTCCCTAGTCCACTTCCAAGGCATACATTCAATAACCTAAGACTCCACCTAGACCTACCTAGGCCCCACCTAGACCTGTGGTGATATTTTGTTTATTATATAACAAATAAAGCTTGCCTGAAGATCAGAGTGCAGAGCTAAGCCCCTAGTTAGCCACAGAGGCCAGGCAGTGGTGGCACCCACCCTTAATCCCAGCACTCAAGAGGCAGAGGCAGATGATCTACACAAGAGTTCAAGGCCACCCTGGGCTAAACAAGAGTGATCCAGTCAAAAAGAGAAAGAGAGCCAGGCAGTGGTGGCACACACCTTTAATCCCAGCACTCAAGAGGCAGAGGCAGACAGATTTCTGTGAGTTCAAGGCCACCCTGGGCTACACAAGAGTGATCCAGTCTAAAAGAGAAACAGAGCCAGGCAGTGGTGGCACAGGCCTCTGATCCTAGCACTTGGGATCTCACACCTTCAATCCTAGCCCTAGGGAGTTGGAGACAGGAAGTGATATGGCTGGGCAGAGCTAGAAATATAAGGCAGGAGACAGGAGCTCACTTCTGTAGCTGGAGATTTTCTGTCCAGCTCCTGCCAAACCCCAGCAGTCCGACAACCCACTTATAAAATAAACACACAGACTCTTATATTATTTAAACTGTTTGGCCTAATGGCTCAGGCTTCTAACTATCTAGTTCTTACATCTTAAATTAACCCATTTTTATAAATCTATACCTTGCCACATAGCTCATGGCTTACCGGTATCTTAACATCTGCTTCTCATCATGGCGGCTGGCAGCATCTCTCTCCTCAGCCTTCCACTTCCAAGAATTCTCTTCTCTGCTTGTCCCGCCTATACTTCCTGCCTGGCTACTGGCCAATCAGTGTTTTATTTATACAGAGCAATATCCACAGCACACTTCCTTTTCATCTGAGAAGTTGGTGAAGTGAGAGGTGGCTGTGGCTTATTCCTTATCTCTCTGATCTTTCAGCTTTTACCCCGATATCTGTCTCTGGGTTTTTATTAAGAACAATTGGAATTTGTGCTACACAGACCCAACTAGACACCATCTAGGCCCCACCTAGATGCACTTAAACCCCACCTAGGTCCACCTAGGCCCCACATAGACCCTACCTAGACCCACCCAGACTCTACTTAGACCCAACCTAGACCTCACTTCATAAAGATTCCAACACCTCCAACATTGTCACTCTAAACTCTTGTGGACATTTAAGACCCTAAGTATAGCAGTGACCAAATAATTTATATATAAACTTCTGCAACTTTATTATGAAATGAATATTAATTATACTGTGCTAGCTGGCACAACCCAGGGCCATCCCTTGCAAAATAAGTTTTCATATCCAACACGCATGGAGTTTGGTTCACAAATAACCATATAACCCCAGTTATGTTATTCTTTGGTTCAAAGCTATCCTCATCTCCAGACTTAATAAAATTTAGATTCTTTATTCTGACATTCATAAGGATCTTACAAGGTTTCTAGACTTTTTTTATTTATCAGTAAAATTAATGCAATCAAGATCAGCTACATGATTTTCCAGGCTCCATGTAAAATAATAATAATAATAATATCTTTTTTCCCAAAATTATTTTGCATGTCAAGATGATAAAGCAGAGAACCAAACCAAGGGCAGGACATTTGGGGAGCAGGACTCTGGAGTCCATAGAAATAGGTCTGCTGCCCCTCACATCAAATCTTTCAGTGATACCCCATCACAGCTGGACTCTTCATATTGTCTCCACTCTGCCCCAACTGCCTTTTCCATATTGTTTATTTATTTATTTATTTATTTATTTATTTATTTATTTATTTATGTGTGTATAGGAACTGGGTGTGCACATCTATGCCATGGAGTAGAGATGGGGGAGGGGGTTTGTCAAAGCTGGATCTCTATCTCGTGAGTCTGAGGACATGGAACTTCCACCTTTGGGATTGGGGGCAGGTTTCTGTACCCACACAGCCATCTCTTAGGATCCTTTTCTCTGATTTCTTTTCTGGTTTTCTTAATTTAACTTGTGCTTTGAAGTGCCATTTTCTAGAAATCATTTCTTCCCTGTGAAGTCCATTTTGCCTTTGCCGGCTTATAACAGCTTTTCCCTGAGATTACCGCCCCCACAATCAAATCCTATTTTGTTTGCATCCTCCTCTTCGGTTATGTTATGATTTGTCTTTTATTTAATCATCTTAACCATCTAATTTCAAGTTCAATTCAGTTGTTTAGACACAGTAAGAATTTCAAAGAAGTTTGCTAGAACACATTAACATTTTCTTCACATCCATTTCCTTTGCCAATGTGTGGACTATTAATCTCAGTTTTACAAAGTGTATTGACTATTGCCTAATTGCATTTGCTTATCCCTATTTGGGGAAATTCTTCCATTGATATTTCACTAAACACCTAAGCTAAGGAAAATTGTCATTGTTCTTGTCCCTTGTAGAAAGGGAAATGCTAGTCACTAAAAGCACGAAATGCTAAGTAATAAGAACATTCACAGAGTTTAATTAACCTACTACATGCAAAGCCCATGTGTTAAGATGCTTGCCTTATGAACAAAAAAACAAGAACTCATAAGGCAATCCTTTCTGCCATGGATCACAAGCCAGTGACTGGGTTCAGAACATCATCTCTCCCCATCTCCTGTATCTCCCACATCTACTTCTGCTTTATCAAGAGTGCCTTTTTAAATGAAGGTGGTGACTATTGGAGCCCATGGGCTGAGGCTTATCACTAGTGTGAGTTCCTGTATAATGAGCTACAACCTAACTTGGGGTATACGTTCCTCAAAAAGAGGGAGTTTAAACCAATCATCTCATCATACCTTGCCCAAATAAGGTAAACATTTAGCTGAAACCAATCAGATGACTTCTTTACTCTGCTTCTCCATTGATAACAGTTGACTTGACTGCTCACACTGTTGGCTGGCGCTCTCTAAACTTTTGAGTGCTGCCCAAATCATAGACTGGGCTTTGCTCAAATAAACTCTGCTAAATTTAATTTGTATGAAATTAACAAAGCCATTGATTCGGATCCCCCCCCCCCAGATATCCTTCAGGCTGCATGTTTCTTCTACATGTCAGTTGAGGAGCTGGTCCTTGGTGAGACTTCCCTGGAAAATAGATGACATGGCAGGTTAAAGTACCCTCTGTGGTACCGTGTGTCCCTGGATCCCTGGCCCTTCTGAGTGAAACTGGAGAAGCAACTCATGCTAATGCCTATAATGCTCTCAATGTTTGCTAAAAATTAATGAATAGGGATATTATAAAACTGTCAAATTCCATGGTTTGTTAATAGAAAATGCCTATTAGCAACTCTAGGTGGAAGTGAACACTCAGATACCACAGATCCTGTCCTCCACATATAACTAGCCACCTTAGGTAAGGGCAGTGTCTCCAGAACTTTCTAATCCGGCTATTGTACATCCTATCTCTTGCTACCTTGGTGATGTTAAGCAGCTTGTCTATAAACAACTCATGCTCCTTATTTAACTAGCAATTCTGCAGCCTTGAGTTGCTCTCAGAAGCAAGGCACTATTGTTTGCTTTTGGACCTAGGAAACTGTAGCCAGCACAAGACAAAGACTTGTAGAAAAAAAAATCATGGTTACAAGAGGCTCACTTTAGGAAATTACTCTGGTTGAAAGTGGGGGTCTAAGATACCTGGAAAAATGGAAATGGGAGAGCAATCGGAGAAAGGATCATGCCTAACTGATTAATTGGAAACCTGCCTCTAAAAGGAATAGGCTCCCATGACTGCCCTTGGAATGAATGGAGCTTTTACCTCGTAAGGACTTGCGCCCCCCCCCCTTCCTCTTTGGGTCCCAGGTTATCATGAGTTGTATCACTTTACTCCTAAAGCATAGCCCAGGCAGCAGACAAATCAATGAGAGATGGAGAGACTATTTTCTTCCCAACACTAATCCACTCTTAAAGTGCAGCTCCGAAGTTAGTTTCTCTAAGCTTTTCTCAATTCCCAAAACAGGGAATACAAATGTTATAGTCAGAAAGAGGATAGATTTTTTTTCCATCCATTTCAAATGTTGATCAACCTGATGCTGATCTTGAGATCTGTACTTCTCTGGGTCTCGGGTTTCTCCTCTCACAATCCTCAATCAATCACATTCATCTTTGATTAACAAATAGTATTCCCTTTTTCCACTGCTTCCCTGCTTGTAAAACCAATTGCTAAACAGTCTTATTAATAAGAAAAAAACCTGGAGCCAGATAGTGGGGTAAAAGCCGAGAGAGCAGAAAAGCTGAAAGAAGCCAACCATGTTCTTACCACTTGGAAATCCTCAGCCAAAGAGATCTGCTTCCTGTATACTCATGCCTATATGCCTTTCTGTTCTGATCTCACTTCCTCTCTCTGTCCAGTTCTGTCACTTATTGTCTGTCTGTACAGACCTCCAGAACTCTATGGTTAGTGCTGGGATTAAAGGAGTGTGTCACCATGCCTGGCTCTGTCCCCCAGTGTGGCCTTGAACTCACAGAGCTCCAGATAGATCTCAGTCTCCCAAGTGATAGGATTAAAGGCCTGTACTACCATTGTCTGACTTCTATGTTTACTATAGTGGCTGACTTTTTCCTCTGATCCTCAGATAAGCTGTATTGGGGTGCACATATACTGGGGGACACAATGTATTACCACACCTGCTGTCACAAGATTCACTATTCTTAAAAATTCCTATAGGGGGCTTTACATAAACATGATAGACTTTATATTGTCAACACAGCTGATTTTCAGTAATGGGTGATGTACATCCTGCAGGCCAGTTGTATCTTCACAATGAATGCTCCATCCATGATCATTGCAACAAATAACATTACATCACTTTCCCCTATGGAAAACAGTGAAATTTCTTTCAAAGGGCAATATCATCTTTTTCCCAGTAGGACATGCAAATAACCAGCCACTATATGCAAATTAGCTCGAGATCAGAAAAATACATGTAAAAAGCACAGTAATATATAACGCCTCATCTTTTCTGGCATGATAGGGTGACAGCCATTTTTAAAAGGCAACAAAAAAATGTTGGTGAAGGTATAAAAGAGTTTTCACAGTGGGAGTGTGATGTTGCACAGCTGCTATGCAAACCACTGTGGGCCATCCTCTGGCATTGCAAACAGAATTAACATGTGACCCAGAAATTCCACTTCGGGGTATTACCCATCTGAACTGAAAACAAGATCGCCAACAGATACTTGTATAGCCCTGTCCATCCATCATAAATTATTCACAAAGACCCCCAGGCAAAAGAAACCTGAGTATCGATGAACAGATAAACTAAATATGGTGTGCACACACACATATGTGTGTGTGTGTGCGCTGTACATGCACATACACACAGATACGCACATGTATTGCTTCATCTGTAAAGAAGAAACTTTTTGCAGTATTTAGGATGGCTGGAGCTTCAGAGCATCATGCTAAGTGAAACATGCCAGTTACAAAAAGAACAAGTATGTCATGAATGTACCTCCATGATGTCCTAAAAAGTACTGGGCTGTATTTAGTTGACATCTCTGCCTTCACAATAGTTGAGACTATCACTAATCTAATAACTTCAAAGAGATCAACTTGACTTCTGTCTTTGGGGAAATAAAAACATTAGTATTCATGTTTCTAGCCTCCTCAAGATTTTTCATCTTTTTTAAGTCCTAGGGTATTAAAATAGCACGGCACCAAAAATACCTCCATTCCTTCAAAAATAAAAGTTTTTAAGTGCTCACCACAAAATTTAAAAGCAACTCACAATAGTAATTAATTATCAATATGATTTCACTGTGTGAACATTGAATCTAACTGAATAGCACGTCCTAAATCAGAAGGTCCCTTCCATTTCAGATGAAGAGCTATTTTCTTTTGAGCAAGTTACACAGGCTTCTGGTGCCTTCATGTACTCAGACATCAAGTGACGATGTTAACAGCAGCTCGCTCCCAGCATCCTCATGAGTGAATGAGGCAGTATATCTAAGCACCCTGCTCACTCACTATAATTTATACTCACATGAGGTAAGAATACAGACTACAGGTAATTGTGGGGGGGTGTGTATGTGACTGATTTATTGTGTATAAGTTATTCCTGTAATATCTTAATACATTCTTCATGGTTTGTTCAGATTTTTTTTTTAATTCAAACTTTGGTCAGAGTTACTCACATTTTGCTAATCCTACCATTCACATGGGAAGGACTTTTTGAAGAGAAATTACATATTTTCCCATCCTATCCTCCTCCTAACTTCAAAAGAATAGGCTGTCTATGGTAGGCCCTCTGTAAACATGCTTGAGTAAATGTATTAAGTAAATAACATTAACTTTTACTGTGCTGCAGGTATTTCAGCAAAAGATAACAGAACGCTTATATTTCTCTTCAAGAATTTCAAGTTCAGACTACCTTAACTGGAATGACTATGTAGCAATTGCTCCAGGGAGCAGGTGGTGGGAAACTTCCATTCACAGAACAGAAACAATCCAAAGCATTATAAGGGGTGAACAGTTCATTTATTATGATTTCTTACTTCATAAGATAGAAGATAGAAACATAAGCTGAACTACAGGGTAGACTCCTAGAGCATTCAAGCCATGGTCTTCTGTATTGTCCTTCACTGAGTCAACATCTCTGCCTTCACTGGGGCTGAGACTATCACTAATCTAACAACTGTAAGTGGACCGAGCAATATTTCTATCTTTGGGGAAAGAAAAACATTAGCATTCACTTCCAACACCCTCAAGGTCTTTCCTGTCTTCTCTCTCTACTGTCTTAGCGTGAGTGTGTGTGCGCACACACACACATACACACACACACACACACACACACACACACACACACTACACAAGTAACCAAGGAAAGTATGCAAAGTTCATCTGGCCACCAGGGGGCTTCCCTGAGACTAGAAAAGCCTAGTTTTGTCCTGCCTTGTTTTGTCCAGAAACAAAGTGTGTGAGTTTTAGAATGTGAAAGATGCTGCCTTTCAGAAACCAGAATCTTTGTTTGAATGAAATTTCTATAGCTAATGACTTTCCTTTGTGGGTAAAACAGGGGCACTCCAAAAACTGAGATTGATACATTTTCATCCACTAACTGAATCTAAGTTGTCATTTGCCTTCATCAACAACTCACAATCTGATCATTTTAAGGAAGTTATTAATCATTATATGATAAATATAAAAAATATTATGGGTGATTTTAAAGTCTGATTTTGTTAAGGATGTTGAAAAAATTTATGAATAAAATCATGATAATGTTTGGGTTTGTCTTAAAATATATATAATAATATACTGTGTGCCTCAAAAGGCTAGGAGAGACTTTGAATGATTTCATCATAAATTATAAATGTTTGATGAGATAAACATGTTTAACCTGATTAAACCTTACATAGTATATACATATGTATGTATGTGTAAGGTACACACACACACACACATATATAAACATGGTAGCCCCGTTCTTATGTATATAATTTTATTTATTTTAAGATAAGATCTTTCTATTTTGATTGCATAGCTTCAAATTATTGGGCTCAAAGAGTCCTCTTTCCATAGCTTCCCCAGCACTTGTAACTAGATGCATACCTCACCGTAGTAAGATTCAGTTTAATGATATATGTGATGGCTATTCTTGGTAGTTGATTTGATTATATTTGGAATTAATTAAAACCAAAAATAGATGAGCACGTCTGTGAGGAAGTTTTGCTTAACTTGAAGTGGGAAGGTCTAGTTCTCATCTGGATCTTTGAGGTAGGCAGACACATCTTTAACCCATATTTTTGAGCTGGGAAAACCCACCTCTAGTTTGACCCATGCATTCTGTGGGGACCTTCTACAAGGACATGAAGGAAGTTTCTGCTCTTTGCCTGCTTGCTCTCATCTCTTGAGCAAGTCCATTGCTTTACTGGTGTTTGAGCCTACTTCTTTGGGATTCCTGTGGTGATATTTTATTTGTGCTGAAATGTGGTGATATTTTATTTGTGTTTTAATAAATAAAGCTTGCCTGGAGATCGGAGGAAATAGTAAGCCATTTTAAGTAAACAAAGAAGTCAGGCAGTGGTAGCACATGCTCTTAATCCTATCACTTGGCAGGCAGGATCTCTGTGTGTTCAAGGACACACTGGAAACAGAGCCAGATGTGGTGGCACACATCTTAAATTCCAAAACTAGTTAACCATGAAGGTCTGTACAGAAAGACAGGAACTGACAGAGCTGGGTAGGAAGAGGAAGTGATGTAACTGAATGGAGACAGCAAATCAGATGGCAGAACAGCAAGGCATATAGGCGTGGGTAGACAGGAAGTTATGGAATTTGGAAGCTGCAGAGTTGATGAGGTAAGGTTGATTGGTGGCTTTCCCTGTTTCCCTGATCTCTCTAAGGCTTTCACCCCTATATTTGGCTCTATGATTTTTAAGTAATAAAACCATTTAGAAATTCTACAGATTCCAATGTCTACTGAAGACCAATTGAGACATCCAGCCTCATGAACTGAGCAATTACTGGATTCTTGGATTTTTCCATTCACAGCCAACCATTGTTGGATTAGCAGGACCATAACTTGTAATAAATCCACTTTCTAATAAAACCCCTTTCTATACATATAGAGAAATTAATTCTATAATTTCTTTTAAAATTTTCTGTCTAAAGACTGTTAACCCTGACTAATATATTACATATCAGATAAAAATAAATTTAAGATGTGGGGATTTTTTGCTTTATTTTCTGAAACAGAGTCTCTATATACCCATGCTTCTTTGAGTCAGCTATGTAGCCCAGCGTGGTCTTGAAATTGTGGCAGTCCTCAATCCTTACAAACCAAGAGTGCTGGCATTAGAAGCATGCCTTGCTATGCTGAAAATTCTAATTTAATTTGAGTTTTAAAAAACAAATATATATATATATATATATGTGTGTGTGTGTGTGTGTGTGTTGTGTGTGTGTGTATATAAAGAAGGAAGAATGGGTATTTAGGGGGGAAATTCAAGAAGTATAATGGCAAGCATTATACAATGTTCCAAAAAAAAAAAAAACTCAGACATTTTTGATACTGTCTGAATGTTTTTATAATGACTCTATAGTTAACATCACTAAAACACATAAAGATTAAAATCTCAAAGTGAACATCAATTGTAAATATAAGGTAAGGTCATTGGTCAGAAATTTTATTATTATTTTGATCTCATTTAAGTTCTGTTTTATATAACAAATACATTTGGTATAAGCAATAAACCAAGTATTCCAAATTCTATCTCACAAGAATTTGTCAGCCTTAAATATCATATAAAGATATGCAAATGTACACATAGCTATGTTCATTTTCTCCTACCATCTTTTTGGTTTTTCGAGACAGGGTTTCTCTGCGTAGCTTTGCGCCTTTCCTGGAGCTCACTTGGTAGCCCAGACTGGCCTCGAACTCACAGAGATCCACCTGCCTCTGCCTCCCAAGTGCTGGGATTAAAGACGTGTGCCACCACCGCCCGGCCTTCTCCTACCATCTTATAGAAGGAAACCAGTGCTGACTTTCAAGAATGTATTGGGGATTTTGTGTTCAACCTACAGACACATTCTTTCTTTGCTCTAACTTTACCAATGCTGTAAGTAGACTTTTTACCCCTGGGGAATATTTGACAACATTTAGTGATATGTTTTGGCATAAGAGGAAGGTGAAAACCAGCATCTGTGAGCAGAAGCAAGGGATGAGGCT
Organism: Peromyscus leucopus; assembly: GCF_004664715.2. Taxonomy (NCBI): domain Eukaryota; kingdom Metazoa; phylum Chordata; class Mammalia; order Rodentia; family Cricetidae; genus Peromyscus; species Peromyscus leucopus. The sequence continues at coordinate 32,613,899 of NC_051078.1, forward strand.
AACTCTCCTCTAGTATGTGAAACACCCTCAGGACAGAGTCATTCAGCTCAGGCAATCAGCAAGGCCAAGATGAAGATGCCCTCTGTCTTAAAGTCATGCTATTTCAGAGTTGAAAAGAGCATCACTTCCACACAACACGTAGCTTCAAATGTGAGAGCATGATGAAAGCAATTCATATTTTTCTCAGTAAATTTAGCTTAAATACTATCTGCAACTTTATTAGATGAAAGTCAACAAAGCCCTTTAAAAAGTTCAATGTCAGCATGTTTTTCTGAGATTTATGTTTTGTATTGTAGAATGACCTCACTGGGAAGATTCTCAAGGATATTAGTCTAGTTGATGCTGATCTCCTACTTGTACAAAGTGACTGCCTAAAAAAAAAATAATAATAATATACACTATAATTAAAAAAAAAACCTTGACTTTAAGTTTTTATTACAGAATCTGGCCCAGAATTAATTTTCCTCATTTGGTACACCAAAAGGGATTTTGTTGAGATAGTTATGAATGTTCCTGGCCAACTCAAACACAGAAGATCATTTTGTTGATTTTTTTGTTGTTGTTGTTGTTGTTACGATCATATCGTTATATGTATAGCCCAGGCTAGTTTAGATCTATGTAGCCTAGGCTAACCTATAATTTGTGATCCTCCTGCCTCAATCTTCTGTGTGAGATAGAGTATATTACCATACCTAGAGACAGTTTCAGCAGACTTCGAATTGAGCTCTCTCCATATTACTCAGATAACAGAGTCTCCATAGAATTTTTAGGTGGAGTGAAATTAGTAATGTTAAATTAAATCAGTTAATGTTGAAAAGAATAACAAATATTCCCAACCATCAATAATACAAAAATAATGACATAGGGTTTCAACAGATTGGTGATTATATATGCATATTCATTGGCCCTTTCCTATAATATTGAGCCCAAAACAACTGCAATAGATTCATGAATCTTAGCAGGAAGCATCAATGCTGATCAGTATCTTAAAAAAATGGAGATAATAAGGCACTCTCTGTTTCCTGTTGAGGAGCACACATCGCCACCCCATCTAATCCCACCTTCTAAGGAAAACAATTGAACTAATCAAGTGCCAAGAGAGGGAAGGTTTGGACTATTAAAATGCTCTATAGCTCACTGACACATTATCCTAGAAATAAATTAAAACAATACAAAGTGCTATGAGAAATAATGAAGAAAAATATTTCGATGAAAGAAAGAGCAGTCTGGAGGCTGGAGAGATGGCCCAGCAGTTAAGGGCACTCACTGTGCTTGCAGAAAATCAGAGCTCAGTTCCCAGCACCTACATCAGATACCTCAGCATGTGTAACTCCAGCTCCAAGGAATCGAGTGCTTTTTTTCTAACCTCTGTGGACACTTGTACTCACACATGCAGATCTCTCTCTCGATCTCTCTCTCTCTCTCTCTCTCTCTCTCTCTCTCTCTCTCTCTCTCTCTCTCTCTTTCTCTCTCTCTCACACACACACACAAAGAGAGAGAGAGAGAGAGAGAGAGAGAGAGACACACACTTAATTTAAAATAAAATAAATCTTTAAAAAGCAGCAGTACAGCCTACATTTTTACTGTGCAGAGATGCACAGCTATGTGCTAAGTCTGTGAGCTTGTGGGGAACAGAATAAATAGGGAGAAAACTCAGGGCAGCGGCTCCTTTAAGGAAAAGCTGGTTATGCTGGACACCCACGGGACTTCTTGAAAAGCACTGAAACTGTGTGGCTTTGTCTGAATGACAGGTGTAGTATAATAAACTATTAAGCACGGCACTTTTCCTATTCAATAGCCACTTTTTAAATTTTACAATAATGTGTTAAAATTATATTTTATGGACTAGCATGAAAGCTCAGAAGGTAAAGAAAGGCTCCTGTCTTCAAGTCTGAGGACCTCACTTCCCTCCTCAAGACCCATGTGGAAGGAGAGAACTGACTCCTACCAGTTGTCCTCTGACCTCCACACATGTACCACGACACGTGCACATGCACATGCCCACCTACCCCCACACAGTGAATAAGTAAATAAATGTCATAAAAATTTGAATTTTATTACAGATGATTATTACACAGAGGGAAACCACTCACGTTCAGGTATCGCAGTTCATCGAGATACAGAATGGAAGAAATCTGTGCAATGGCCATATTCTGTCTTCCATCAGAGCAGCTCTGACTACATGCAACAGCTCCCTGAAATCAGCCTGGTTGACTATGGACATTCTCCCATGGACGTCAGCTGTATGTGACTCTGCCCTAGTTGCATGTGGCCTCTTCTGGTCCAGGGATGTTCTTGTGTCTATCAACTATGAGGCGCAGTTGCTTTGGTGTCATCCAAGGTGCTGTAAGTAACCCTTTGACCCATAGCATGTAAGTTGGCCCAATGAGGCCAACTGTTCCCTGAGCTGGCTTTGGTGGAATCATATTTTGGTTTATTGGTGGGCCCTTTAAAAAGCGAGTTGTGTGTTCACATCTCCCTAGAGAAAAACTTCCTGTGACACAAATGTTTTTAAGTCAAGCTTTCAACCCATAACCCTCTGCCTCACACTTCCAGCCTGCTTCCATTTTAACTGACATAAGCTTGGGGTAGGGGCTCTTTAATCTAATAGGTAATCTATGGCCATACTACCCTGAACGTGCCCAAACTCGTCTGCTAGAAAAGGTAGGTGTTCCCGTAATTGTAGAGCTTAATCACTATTTCTCTGACAGTTTACTACCATTGAAAACTCATGTCTCCAATCCATCACACGTAATGACGAGTGCTGCATGTTTAGCAAAATTACATTAGCATTTCATTAAGCACACACAGGAAAGAGGTGACGTTTCGGAGGCCCTAATGACTTGTCATTTGCTGAGATTGGTAAAGTCAGTATCTCAAATCACACTGCTCATTGTAACCCCACCTCAATTATCCAGGGGTAGATTATCCATGGGAGACATTACATTAAAATTCACACCGACAGTCACCGGCTCCCATCTCCAGATGGGACTGAGACGAACTAACTTTGGGGAGCATGTATGCAATGCGTAGTTTAATAGAGAAGGACGGCAAAAGGCAGAGAGGCTTTATGCGAGGTCAACCCTCTGATAAATGGTGAAGCTGGAATCCAGGCTCGACTAATGCTAGGGCAATGTGCTGTCAGCTGTACCCATTGAGTCATGTACGCACTGTGCACTTTTTCAAGTGTCTTACAGTTTAAGGTCTTTGGGGGGGATGTTAATGCCACACATGCTTTTTGGGTTCCAGACGTACATGCACGATCACATAGCCACAGTGGAAAAACACACGTTGTCTGTAGCACTCTGCTCGTCCACTTTTTAGTATCAATTGTACGGAAGCTATGTGACAAGTCATAGATAACCAATAGCAGTACAGTTATAGCCGTGCCTTGTCTATAGGCAGAGAAGTCTGTCCCGTGGATATGCCATGCTTCTTCTTCTGTGATGGAAGAGACCCTTGCCTCCATTTCCACGGTGATTTTTTTTTAGTGTTCCAAGCCCATGAATGTGGTGCTGATGTTGTCTTTGAGTCAGCAGCACAACTGTATTGTTCCCTAATTAACTCACATCCTAAGCAAGTCATACACGCGTTTATTTTTACATCTAGGCATGAGAGTCGGGACGGAACGCTTGTTTTTTGAAAATTGTCTTTTAACCACAGCTATTAATATTGTTGTTATACTACCGCAAGTTGCTGCCATGACTAAACAAGAGTCTTTCTGATAGCATCTCACGCAGTCTTCAAAATAGCTTCATATTCGCGTGCAATAGCTCGTCTTCACAAACACCCGATGGGTAGTACTTACTCTTATCTTTCTCTCACAAATGACACACCTGTGCTCCGGAAAGCTTAATGAGCTTGAGCATAGAAATGCCGCTGCTACCATGCATACAGCTTGGCATCCAGAGTCACGTGACCCCAGACCTCTGGTTCTTACTCATAGACCCTTACTGGCTGCCAGCATCACACCAGTTCTGTCAGATTACCCCTTCAGCTGGGAATGAAAAGAGAGATGCTATATGGGGGGAAAATGGACCATCGAAATGAAGTTGATGTTTTGATACACTCTTTCTGTCTGTCCGAATACATAAAATCAGGACAGGGTGAAGATGAATGGTTTCAGTCCATAATTAATTGGGTTCTGTTGAACTTCTGCTGACTTCACCTGATATATTTTGATCATTGTGTTAGAAATATTTTGAATTCCTAAAATTTAATAACTCTAAAAGATATGGTGCACAAGAAAGCAAATTTTCAAGTGACAAAGAAAACGTAGTAGAAAGCTTGTTATTAAAAATCATCTATCTAATTATCGGCATTATTTGTTAAGAATTGGATGATACCATCATATCCAAGAAAACATAGCTAAATTGAATACAGATACATCTCCATTCGCCCAACAGACTCTATCTGAAGCAATCATGTGAGGATTGTCATGCATCAAAATAAAAATATGTAGCCTGCTGACATCATTTGTGTCCCTTTTGAAAGGAAAATAATCATGCTGCCTGATTAAAAGCCAATCCTTGGCCTTTCATCTTTGCACTTCTGAACCCCACCAAATTTCTTCATCTTCCAGACTTAATGTTAGCTTTCTTTCAGAACTGACCACATCTCACTTTTATGTATCATTAGGGTCATTATGGCCCAGAATTTTGGTCCAGGGCCACTCATGTGAAGATCACTTGGCCGCAAGTCATAACTTCAAGTTCACTAGAGTCCTGAACTGTCACTGATGGGAGCATTTCTCCCCTGAGGATTAGCAGCAACTGAGGTTGAAGGGATGAGAAGAATAAATCCACAAATGGGGTGGTAAATGAGGAGGATGGAGCATGGTTCTTCCATTCTGTGCTTCCAGTCATGTGCTCTGGAGATTGGGAAAGGATCCAGCAGCTGCATGGTCCATATACATTCCACATCTGGGAAGGTGCTCTCTTTGGGCATTTTCTCCATCTCCTTCTCAACTCCATATTGATTGCTCATCAAACAACAACAACAAAAAATAACGATGCTTTGATCTCTAAAACATTTTTGAACGTGACCTCTACAATACTGCTTTGTTTTTGGTACTTATCACCTACTCTTAGGGTTCTACATAGCTTCTTAACTGCTCCTTAGGCTTCTTGTCTTTTATTTATGCCCAATAGTGCCATTAACTGTGCACCACACGTGTCCAACCTACATCCACTGGAGGACCTGATGTTTGTTGTCCAGGGTGACTTTGCTGCCATGTTACTCACTGTGTCACTTGCAGCTCCCGCTGGCCATTTCTGCTCAATCACTGGCACTACTATCCTGCTTTGACTGCATATTGTTCCCCCAGTAACCCTGGCTGGAGCTATCCTACTCCAGACTAGAGCCAGACTACGACTACTTGGCCTGGTCCAGACTACTGGACCCAGGCTACGTCTCTGGCCAAACATGTCCCAGTTTACCAAGAAATATCTAAGCGCTTCTGTCATTGAACTGGCTATTTTTTTTTTAATGCCATGGGTACTTGGAACATTATGCTCTTGTTTAACATCCTTCCCTGCTTCCTGCTGGCTGGATCACCCTCAGGGTATCAATGCACACACACTGATGTTACTTGTAGGAACAATAAGAAATATGCAGACATTCCAGTAATAGGGGACACAAAGACGCAATCCAGAGCTTCTCATTTGATTAATAACACACTTTACTTTCATTCTGTTGCTATAATAGCCACTCTAACCAAAAGCAATATAAGAGCAGAGGCTTTATTTCATCTTATACTTTCAAGTAACATCTATCTTTCCCTCTATCATTGAGGGAAGTGAAGGCAAGAACAGAAGTAGGAACCACAGAACAATGCCTCCTGCTTCACCCTGTGGCACTCACTCAGCTCGCTGTCTTATACATCCCAGGACCAGTTGCTTAGAGATGGTTCTTCCCACGCCAGGCTGGGCCCTCCCATATATATCATCAACTAGGACAATGTCCACCACAGACATGCCCACAGGTCAGTCTGATCGAGGCAAACTTCAATTGAGGTTTCCTCTTCCCTGCTGAATCTAGGTTGTGTCCAGCTGACCAAAAACAAAAACCTTACCAGGATGTAACAGAACATTAAGACATAATGATAGTACAATGACACAAATTTTTTAAATGCCCGTTACATGATGCTCCTTGATGATACCATGGGTATTATTTTGGCCTTTGTGAACCAGTTAATGTTTGTGTTTGTTCAGGTTCACATGTATGTGCATGTGAAAGTCAGAGGACAGCCCTGAGCTATGACAGTACCCCAGGAGCTGGCCACTTTGTTTTATGAGACAGTGTCCGGCTGACCAGGGATTTATTGATTAGGTTAGGTTGACCAGCCTGAGCTTCAGGCATCCTCCTGCCTCTGCCTTCCCAGCACTAGAATTTTTGGTCTGCATCACCACTCTGGCCTTTTTCACATGGGTTGTTCTCAGGGTCTCCATACTAGGACACTAGGCACCTTACCCACTAAAGGCATCTTCCCACCTCTGCGCAGACTTCTTAAGAAGAACTCATTTTCTTTGCTTTCAATGCCTAACATACAGCCCAATTCAACAATCAACTCAATTCTGGTTCATCAATAATTACAAACTGAATTAAAGTGTTTGGAATATGTTCAGTGCACCAGCCTTTCTTGGACACAGTCAACAAGTACCGATTCCTTCACATATTACATATTAAAATTTGAGCTTAATTCCTGCATGTATCAGTCTTCCAAATGACTGACTTGGCTCTAGCACAGCGGGTGAGTTCAGCCTCTTGTCCTGAGAGTAACAGTTTCCAGGGCAAGAGAAGGGACTTTAAAACACGTTCTTCCAGTGGGGAGTGGTAAAGTTGAGGGCAGAGCTGAGTAGGCAAAAGTCCCATTATGTCTGGCATGCATTGTGTTTGCTGTACTTTCTGTCTTGTGTGCCGGGGCTTCTGTTTAACTGAGCTGAGGATTAAAGCATGAACAAGCAAAGAATTGCTCAACTCCCTGGGTAGGCAGGTCTCACAGAGTATTTGACAGACAACCTGTCACTTGAGTGTGGTATATATTTTTTTGGGGGGGAGGAACTGGAGAGTTTAGGCTCAAGGCCTTTTCTGCTCACCTGCAACATTTAGTGCTCGGCCCATGGGAAACCCAGTGTCTCCCTCCCCTTCAGGCTCCGAAGCCTAAGACAAATGACGTTTCCATGTACCTCCTGGCCATTTGGGTTTGAACAGTCTCTAAAACAGTCCAGTAAACAGGCAGACAAGACTCCACTTGAGTCTGTTTATAACCTAAAGCTAAAGCGTTTATGGAATCATAGGACCAGGCTGGGGCATGCCAACTCTGCATTGAAAAAAAAATCAAAGAATAGTCATTTAGAGGTAGGGGCGGGGCAGGGCAGGGCTGTTAAAACAAAATGGATACAGCTGGTTTGGCTTTTCAACATGCCTAGATGTGAGAAGGAGGTCAGGAAAGCACACCCCAGAAAATGGGTGTGCTCGGCAGTCGATCTGTGACGGGGCAGCATGGCGATGGGCCTATGTAAATTGAACAACGTTGCCAATATGGAAAACACATTGCCAGCAAGTAAATAATGCCCTTTAAGGGGTCTGATTGCTAAAGCGGCCTCATTGCCTAATGGGAGGATACACATTCACTCAACAAATATTTACTGCTCAGCTCTGGGGCTGGCAATAATGCATGCTGCTCAGGAGTCACGGCTGGCCCCCCGAAGCCTCAAAGATTTTAGTGAAGAGATTTCTCAAATATTATAGAGAGTTTGTTTTTCTTTCTTTGAGACAGGGTCTCCCATTTCCTAGGTTGGCATCAGATTTAAACTTGTTGTAAAGCAGATGACCTTGAGTCTCTGCTTCCCCTGTCCCCACCCCCTGGGTTTTGGGGCACCAGACAGCATACTGCCACATCTGGTTTATGAGGTCCTGTGACTTCATTCTACATGCTAAGTAAGCGGTCTACCAACTCAGCCATCCTCAACATGAAACATGCTAATCTATTTCATTTTATTTTGTTTTTTTTTAAATCATAAAAATGTTTATACTAAAACAGTTCTCTGAGAAACATGTAATTCTACCATTCTTATTTTATTTATGAAACGTTTTTATTCATTTTACATACCAACCACAGATTTCCCCTTTCATCCCTACTCCTGTTCCCCCCAACCTCCCAGTCTTCCCCTCCTACCCACCATCCCCTTCTCCAAAAGGGTAAGGCCTCCCACAGGGAGTCAACAAAGCCTGGTACATTCAGTTGAGGCAGGTCCAAGCCTCTCCCTGCCGCATCAAGGTTTAGAAAGGCATCACACCATAGGGAATGGACTCCAAAAAGCCAGTGCATGCACCAGGGACAGATCCTGATTCCACTGCCAGGAGCCCCTCAAACAGACCCAGCTACACAACTGTCTCCCGTATGCAGGGGGTCTAGTCCAGTCCCATGCAGGATCCACAGCTGTCAGTCTAAAGTTGGTGAGTTCCCTCTAGCTTGGTTTGGTTGTCTCTGTAGATTATCCCATCACTATCTTGATGCCCCTTGCTCCCTCTGTTCGACTGGACTCCCAGAGCTCAGCCTGGTGCTTGGCTATGGATCTCTGCATCTGCTTCCATCTGTTACTAGATGAAGGCTCTATGATGACAGTTAGGGTATTGACCAATCTGTTTACTAGGGTAAGCCAGTTCAGGCATCCTCTTCACTACTGTTAGCAGTCTAAGATGGGGTCATCTTTGTGGATTTCTGGGAATCTCCCTAGCACCCGGTTTCTCCCTATCCCCACAATGTCTCCCTCTATCCTGGTATCTCTTTCATTGATCTCCCACTCTATCCCTGTTCCAGCTTGACCACCCTATCCCCTTATGTTCTCATCCCCTATCCCCTACCCTCCATTGCCCAACCCTCATCCCAGTTTACTCATGGAGATCTCATCTATTTCCCCTTCCCAGGGCAATTCATGTGTCCATCTTTGGGTCTTCCTTATTAGTTAGCTTCTCTGGAGTCATGGGTTATAGTCTGGTTATCCTTTGCTTTACATCTAGCATCCACTTGTGAGTGAGTACACACCATGTTTGTCCTTCTGAGTCTGGGTTACCTCACTCAGGACGATATCTTCTAGTTCTATCCATTTGCCTGTAAATTTCATGATATCATTGTTTTTTACAGCTGAGTAATACTCCATTGTGTAAAGGTACCACATTTTCTTTATCCATTATTCAATTGAGGGGCATCTAGGTTGTTCTAGGTTCTGGCTATTACGAATAATGCTGCTATGAACTTAGTTGATCAAGTGACCCTGTGGTACAATTGAGCAGAAACATGCCATTTTAAGAAAATCAATCCATTTGTATGAAAGGCCTAAAGAGGGGGAAATCTGCTTTTCTGTTGATGTGGTTGTTTGAGTGACATGTACAAACATAGCCCTAGTCTAACCTGTATCCATGGGAACCACTCCATCCCAACACATCTGTATACAAAGACATGACATAAAACTTAATGCTTTGGGAGTCTCAGTTGAATCTGCTATGGGCGTAAATGTTGACCCTTCTGTGTTATATTAGTGGTCAAAGGAGACTACTAGGTCTGAACCATACTCATGAAGAACACAGCTACTTTACTGACCTAGGATTCCAAGCTTCCAGGCTCATATTTTAAATCATCTGAATCAAGATGTATAAGTGATGTGAAGGAAATTACTTGAGTCCCCCACCCTTAGTGGAGGCAGCGATGGGCGGCTATTGTTCGATGCCAGCAATAATTATGTTACTTTAATGTAGAATGCAGTAACTCCTCATCCTAACAGGATGAAAGCAGGAGAAAAAGCATCATGGAGGAGTTGCAATGAAGTCATAAGAAACAAAATCACCAGGAAGAGGTCCACGCTTAACAGCATGTAAGTTGCTGTACACAGTGGCAGACCCCACCCCTTCAGATGGAATGACCCATACATTTGGTTACCAAAATGTCAAATGTCACCCAGAAGAACACTTCTGTCCATTCTCTTCTAGTTAGTCTAAACTTAAAAGAGTCATAGGCCACATTGCTCTATACAGTGTGCATGAGTAGAACTGGAAGCAGTCTGCAAACTCTCCATATGAAAGTCATCTGTTCAAATGCCCACTTTCATAGGTCATGAGCATGTACAGATTCCATGTACCTTCCACCATGTTTATTTTAGATTATCTAGATTTTAGATAGTTATTCATCCATTTCTTTCAATAAATATCTATGAGGCCAGTTTCCTGCCAATTGTCTGATGGTGTCGCTGGAATGTTTACATGGTGGATCTGTATTCCTCCCCGATTATGTCTTCCTACAAGTTTGATGTCATCCTGCCCTTTTATCCCTATTCCCTTGGGTTTATGGACTTTCCAAGATGTTGAAATTCCACCTTCAGCATGTGCTGCTATTCGGAGATTGAGTCCCAGAGAGATACTTCATATTAGTTGAGATCCTGAGTGGAGTGCTCATGAATGGAAGTCGGTGCCCTTAGAAGCTCAGGAGAGAACATGTCTTCCCTCTGTGCCCTCACCCATGTGTGAACACAGCAAAAAGCCAGCCCTCTGACACAGAGGTTGGCCTGCACAGGAGGCCAGCCGCAACCATGCTGGCCCTGTAATCTTAGACTTCCAGCTTCTGTAACTGTCAAGCATATATTTATAGGTTTTGTAAGCTACTGAAACCATAGTATTTTCTTACAGCAGACTGACCTAAGAATCTTGCCTTTTAATAATAGCATTATAATGTATAGCATATACTTAAGCAATAGTTTTGTGCTGAGCTGTTTTTGTATTTTAAAAGGGGGCTATTATGTTCTATCTAACTTCGGAGATTTTCTTGATTCTCAATAAAAGCTATGATTCATTGCATTATGTAGAGTTGAGACTTATTCATTTTCACTGCTGTATAATGTCACACTTATGAATGACTTTTTGTTCATTCTTCTTGTGACAGATATTTGCATTTTAAATATGTGTTTATATGTATGTGCATTTACGTGTATGCAAATACAGGTGTCTCTTTGAATATGAGTGCATGTGTGTGTGTGTGTGTATGTGTGTGTGTGTGTGTGTGTGTGTGTAGGCAAGAGATCAGCCTTAGGCATCATTTATCCAGTACCAACTACCTTGTTTTTGTTTTGTTTGACTTGGTGTGTATGAGAGAGAGGGGAGGAGAGAGAGTGGGAGGGAGGGAAGAAGGAGAGAGACAGAGAGTTGGTTGGAACTTATCTACTAGGCTAAGCTATCTAAGCAAGCCCCATAAATAAACATAGCCGTGCCTCCCATTACTGGGATTACAAGCCTGTGCAACCCACCCAGCACTTTCACATGGATTTCTAGAGATTAAGCTCAAGTCGTCACGACTGTGAAACAAGCATTTGCCAACCAAACTGTCTCCCAAGTCCCAGTTATTTCCCCTGTGTAACTTTCTCAATTTATTCACTGATGATGGGGTAGAGTGGGTGGATTTGTTGAGTGGGGATGCACACCCACTGCAAACCACACGTGACGGTTCAAGGACAGGTGACCAGGGGTCAAGTCTCTCCTTCCATCTTATTTTCAAGCAAGGTTTCTCTTGGTTCTGCTACACTGTTGCCTGGCCTTCCAGCGTCTGGGCAACTCTTTTGTCTTTATCTCCATCTTCCGGTAGGAATGCTTGGATTAGAGATGCACAACAGGGCTATTGGTGGAAATATTAGTAGCTGCATCTGGCTTTTTACCTGGATTACAGGTCCTGAAAACTTGTGAAGCAAATGCCTTTATCCCCTAAGTCATCATCTCATCAACCCTATAAAGATTATTTTTCCTTTCTTTGTAAAATCGTCATCAATGTTACTATAAACATTTTCCATGTGCCTTGTAGCACAGACAAGCAATTGTGCTATGTGAATGCATATCTAAAAGATAAATTGATAGGTCCGAAGATACATACATGTTCATTTTTACAAGAAAACTTCAAGTTGTTTTCCAAGGCAGAAGCATGGTTTCTCCCTCCTGGCACCAGTGTAGGAGATAGTATTGATCCACCTCTCTCCAACAACTGGAATTATCAAACTTCTAATTGCTTTGACAAATTGATGTAAAATAGCATCTTCTCATCGTTGTGATTGATAGTAACTGGCTAGCTAATGAAGTTAGCCGTGTCTTCACATGCTTGTTGCCTAATGGCTTTCCAATATGTTTACAAGACAACTACACTAAGCAGCCTAATAATGAAGAATTGATTCTGGGCAGGAGAGAGTTTCAGGACAAATATTCTCTAACTTGCTCCCTAGAATGTTAGCCTTTTGCATGCTCTTTTACAGATATTGCATTTCTATGCTTTGATCTATAGCTGATACAGCTGCCTCTGTTGCAGACTTAGAGTTTCACCACCTAACCACCCTTGAAGTCCCAGAGTGAAGAATGAATGGTTGATTCTCACAGACTAGGGATGCTTTATGAATACTGGCGATCCTTTAATTTATGTAGAGAAATTACTGCAGCTTGTGGGAGATGTAGCTTTATCCCTAAAAGTGCAACTCTTTATTTGGAACTAAACTATATTAGCATTTGTTCTCTGGGTGGTATCAGTATTTTTTTCTATGCTTAAAATGTCCCTATGCTTCTTTGAGGAATAAAATATGCAGGTCAGTATTAGAGAGCATGCAAAAAGATGCTTTTCCTTCTCAAGTAATTCATCATACAATTCTTGAAAGCCATACCTTGTAAAAAGCAGTTAAAGGCTCTTTGAGAAACTGCAGGCCATTGTTTCTACTAATAGTCACAGATAACGGGAAGCAGGGAAGATCCATGATTCATCACCCCACAGTTTTATGAAGAACTAATGACTCTTCACTCTGTCCAAAGTGGTTGCAGGGTATGGTCTGATGTGGTTGTTCCTTTCCTCCAGGCATCAAAAACCGACAAGTTCCCATCTTTGATAGGTATTAGAACAGGGAAAATAGAGAGGGAACTGTAAATGTTCAAAAGCCAGACTCACAGAGAAGCAAGTTGCCTCCGGCTTAAATTTGAGTGACATTAGGACATGGCTCGGAGGCCAGTGGCATGTCTCCAGATAAGATAGCGATGTCTTCATCCCTGCAGATTGTCCCACTGTGGGAAAATACAGAGGTTGTGCAGTCAAAGTTCAACAACTGCTCTTTCTACTCAAAGAGCTTTGGCTTTTTGTAATCAGAATTTGCTCTTATTTTTGCCAAAAATCACAGATAGATTGGTTTGGGGGACCTGTTTAAAATGGATTTTACTTTATACTAACCAACACAGAATTGCTTAGTTGCTTTGTATGAAAAAAAAATTGATATTCCAGCTGCAAATGATACCTCTTAATAGACAAACTCATCTTAAACAATAAATGATTCTCAGATCTATGGCATCTTTCATTTTTAGAGTTCTATAACAAATGAATAAAAATGGGTCAACTTGCATCATTGAGTTGGACATTGAAATTCTCCATATTTACCAATGCAGACACCTTGTGATTATTTCCAATTTGTGTGTATTGTCCTCATAGAAATTAACCATTCTGTAAATCAATAATTGCAAAAAGTTGGTTATGTTATATGCTTTTGTGTAAAGGGCCCAGTGTTCGTGTGCAATTTGTTTTAAGGCATTGTGAATATGTGTAAAAGGTTGTCACTAAATGCCACAGGCAGCACAGAGCAGTAGAGTACATGTGAATAAGAGTGACAGACAGGAAGGTAAGTCATTACTCTCAGCTCAGAGGGCACACTGGGCAATGCACCAGTACTTGGTAATCACTCCTGAAGTAGATTGTAGTAAACTCTTACTCAAAGACAAGGGTTGGGTCTATGGAGAGGAAAGATACAAGTTCTGAGTGAATTAGGACTTTTAGTCATATGATCCTTAGCTTTCCACCCTCTAGAGTAAAATCCCATCATCAACATGTTGGCCAATCAGTCAACAAATAGGTACTGAGTATGCATCACATGCCCTGAACACCAGTGAAATAAACGAAAGTTCTCCCCTTACATAAAAAACCATGAGTGAGAACTATAGTTTAAACATTCAAAACCATATTGTGCCTTCTTTCTCTTTTTCTCTTTTCATTTTGTTACTCTGTAAACTTGCTTATCAAAGAATATGGGAAGTATGAGATTTACAGCACAGAAAAATACCAATGATGTTTAATTCCTCTCTCCTTGAAGGGGTTCAACTGGGGAAGCAACATACATGTATATTAATATACATAATGGTCCTTAGCTTTATGATGGGTAAAATGATTAGAGAGTTTTAAAATACTTAGCTCTTGATGCAGGAAATAATAATTGTCATTTTGTTTGGGGTGTTGAATATTCCCCCAATAACTTACCTGTTACGTCACTATTAAATATTTAGTCTTCAGCTTAGTGCTGTTGGAAATGGGAGAATTTAAGAGGTGGGAGTCTCCTGGGAGTTAAGGCCATTGGGAGCATTCCTGGAAACAGGCAGTAGGATTCTAATTCCTTATGTTTGTCTATTTTCATCCCTGTCTATGAGGTGAGGCGTTTCATTCTACCTGTCCTCCTCCATGCTCTGCTGCCTCGACACAGACCCAACTACACAGGACCAGTTGATCCTGGGCTGAACCATCCAAGCCTGTACACATACACACACACACACACACACACACACACACACACACACACAAAATCAACCTTTTGTCCTTAGAAGTTAACTATCTCAAATATTTTTGTAGTGACAGCCAGCTGACCAGCAGTTAGTTAGCATTTACTGATATTATTCAGACAAGGTTGCACAGATGTGCAGTTGTTTATCACATGGAGATGAGAGAGAAGGACATGCTCCTACATTCACAGATGTTAGAAAGAAGAAAATAGACTTAATGAGCTGGAGAGATGGCTTTATGTTTGCCACATGACCCTGAAGACCAGAGTTTTCAACCCCAGAACTCATGTAACTGCCAGGTAGGTGTCATGATCTTCATGGAACTCCAGCCCCAAAAAGCAGAGACTGGGTGTCCCTACAGAAAGCTGGCTCATGAGGGCAGCCATATTAGTGAGCTTTGTTTTTGACTGAGATATTCTGCCTCAATGAATAAGGCATGGGCGTGATGGAGGATGCTCCCAACATCAGCCTTGGGTAGCCACATGCATGTACACACAAGTGCATGTGCACCCCCATACATGCAAACACACACACACACACACACACACACAGAGAGAGAGAGAGAGAGAGAGAGAGAGAGAGAGAGAGAGAGAGAGAGAGAGAGAGAGAGAGAGAAAATAGTTAATCATTCAAGGGTAGTGAGTTATCACAGTTGACAACGTGGAAGTCAAGGTTTGAGGCAGAGTAGGGCCATTTTATACAGTCAGGTGCTTCCTAAATGCTCTAGATGGGTTTATTTTTTCCTTCTTTGAAGCATACCCAAGTGTATTGTATTTTTCCACAAGTCTCTACAGCACACAAAATACAATACTGCAGCACTTTTTACTCCAGTCTCTCCTAAATGTGGCCTGTTCCATCACGTAGAACTTGGAGGGTTTTGATGTTCATTTGTCCTCCCTGCCAGCGTCCACTATATAGGGATTTAAATTTTGCAAGCAAACCTAACAGCTGGTGAGGGCATTGCTGCTTTTATGGCAGAGCTGTGCCATCTGTTTAGCTGGTGCAATTTGCAAGATTTCTTAGATAGCATATTTCACGATTATTTCATAAGAGGCCTCCGTGATAAATCCTGCTAGCTGTACCCTTGGAGAAATCAAAATTGGCATTTATTATAGATTCGAAAATGGCCATATCCTAGGAAGCAATACAGTTGTCTATCTCTCAAATTAAAAAGAACAATGTCTTATGTAAATGCCTATACCATACAGACAGAAATCTTGATGTTGAAAGCTGCTGTCATGAAACCCTATAACCTATGTCATTCAGATTCATGGTCTCCAAGCCCAGCTGTCATCGGTGTACATTTCCTTGGGTCCATCAACATTTCCCTTTTCCTTTTCCTTCAGAACCTGTCCTGTAAATCCCTGCTGGCTCAATGCCTCTTCCCTCGCTGTAGGGAGCCCAGCAGCCCTGAGTGAATATGTGCTGTTGACATGGGCATGGACTCCAAGGCCTAGGATCCGCAGGGAATTGGCCAAGCCACTTCCCATATGGGCCAGGCTCAGAGGGACGGCAAAGCTCTCCTTGGGGGTCCTGGGGGTTCAAGTACAGATGTTAATGGACAACTGATCACCGGGTACAAAAACTAGCAACTGCAGCTTCCTCCTCCAAGATGTTCACAGTCTGAAACTGCTCACCTACAGAGACCTCCTATCAAGACTGTGACTCCACCCCTGTGTTGTATCCAATAAACACGCTGAGGTTCCAGGTTCCTGGCAGTAGTAGGTACTACTTCATCAGTGTGAGGGCACCCCTATACAACCCCAGCTTTTCTGTATCTGTCTCTGTGTGTCTGTCCAGGCTTGATTCCCTCACCACACCTCATCAGGGTTTCAGGACCTTCCCAAGCTGTGTGGATTGTGGTACCCTCGCCCTTACCAGTGGATGGAGTGTTCTCCTCCAGCCATGGTGAGATGACTCAGTTGGTAAAGTGTGAGTACCTGAGTTCAGGCCCTAGAACTCATGTTTTGTTTTGTCTTAAAAAGCCAGGTGTTGTGACATGTGTTCATAATCCTACCTCTGGGGACATGGAAATAGGAGCATCCTCAGGGCTGGCTGGACAGCCAGACTACTAGAATCAGTGAGCACCAGGTTTCGTGAGAAACTCTGCCTCAAACATAAACAACCAAATATATGAATCAGTAATGAATAAGATGGAACACAATTGAGGAAGACATCAATGTTGACCTCTGACCCCTGCACACACCAGTGCATGCACGTGTGCACATGCACAAAGAAGTGAGAGAACAACAGAGTACCTTTTCTCTTCATTTCTGTGTTCCTGTGGTGCATTTTATTTATTTGCATCCTTCTAGAGGATTCCTTTCTTATTTTTTTTCAGTGTGTGTGTGTGTGTGTGTGTGTGTGTGTGTGTGTGTGTGTATGCATACATGCATGTGAGAGCAGGTATTGGCAGAGACCAGAAGAGGGAGTCAGATATCCTGGAACTGGAGTTACAGGTAGTTGCAAGCCAGCTAAAATGGGTGCTGAGAACTGGACAGCTTTCTGCAAGAGCAGTAAGCTCTCTTAACCACAGCCCTTCACAGGATCGATATCTCTCTCTCTCTCTCTCTCTCTCTCTCTCTCTCTCTCTCTCTCTCAGTCTCTGTCTGTCTCTCTCTGTCTTTGTGTGTGTGTGTGTGTGTGTGTGTGTGTGTGTGTATGTATGTATGTCTCCCTCCCTCCCTGAATTTCCCTTCAGAGACCTTTTTTTTAATCATTTGTTTCTCTTTCCATGTCTGTTCCTTTCCTCTCCTCCCCTTTCTCCTTTTCATTCTGTCTTCCTACCATCCTCCTCCTTTTTTTTCTGTCTCGTAGCTCATTCCTTCCATTTATATGCATATAGTTAAGTACACATGGACAGTTATATGTCATATGCTTCCCTGTGACCCACAGTCTTCCTCTCCATTTACCTTTGCACTGTCAAGCTTCCTTGCTTAACAAGTGCTCTGGTGCTCATGCTGCTGGCATCTGGCTTTTGTTCTCTGACCTCACCATCAAGGATGTTTCTATTTCCAAGGATAATAGATAATCCTGGATTGTTATTTGACGTGACTGTGCATTGCACTTGACCCATCTGATACTCTCTCACACCATTCTGAGAATTTCTAACTCTCTGTCTAGGAAACAGCATGCCTTATGGCACTTTGGCATGCTATGGATACCAGGACCTCTTGGCTTTCATTCCATTTGTTTTTCTTCCCTGGCCTTGGTTAGACTACTACACAGATGTTGGATGATCCAGAACCAACTTGCTAATTCTGTCTTGTGCTTCTAACAGAGATGACAATATGTTCAAAATCTGTCAGTCACAACTACTCTATTGTACTCTGAATTGCACTGAATAAAAGCATCTAAACTCTTAAGTCCAACGCCCTAGCCAAGGAGACCTATAAAAAGAAAGTAAGAATTGATGTGGTGTCTTGCAACTGATGATGTAGGTTTAAATAATATCTGTGTCATTAAGACACGCTGCTTTTCTGGCTCTCCAACCGAGGCCACTAGTAGTTAACTGTTGAGAAAGTACCATGCACTATTGGGGTGCTAGTTAGTTAACTCACATGTAGCTTGTTATATTGTTGGCCTATGGGGTAAGACAAACAGAAAGGTGAGATGGGCTGAGTGACCATAAAGAGCTATTGGCATAAAGGCAAGAGGCTATTCTGTGCTTTGAAGACAGAAAAAACATGGACATAGGGGAAAGACAAATAGTAAACCTCATAGGAAGAAATCTGAATCATCCAGTCTCATCTGAGGGACACAGAAAGCTTTCACGTAATTCTCATGAAAATCACCGGTTGAGAACTTTTAAACAGATTTTAGGGAGAAATTATATAACTAGAATAATTGACGCTATTAAAGATTTCAGCTTACCAACTTCAACAGGGCTCTCAGCACCACTTAGCAATCTAACCCTGTCTCTCTGAAAATGTTCAAGCTTTACATTCTTCATGATGCCTCATTGACTCCATGCTCTTTCATTTTTTTTTTCCCAACAGAATCTACAGACTCTCATGTCTGTATCTATCCCACCATTTTCTTAATGCAACTATAGAATTAATGTCCTCTTCCTTTTCCTCATTAATCCCTCTCTAGGCACTGTTAATGCAATACACTGTCTTGTTTTGCCCCCTGAATCTTCAGATTATCTTTTTTCTATACTAGATCTTTTTTTTTAAACCATCAGTCAACAGATCTAGCAGTTCTAGTAACCTTTTAAAACAAACATGGTCTCATCCATTTCCTTGCATATCCCTAGACAGATGACCAGAAAGTTTTCCTGACCCTGCCCTTCTGTGAATTCCTCACCCACTTCCACAACAACATCTCTCGGTCTGTTAGTCAGGATGGCCAACCTGGGGCTGAAGTTAAGGTATTGTTTTCAGGCAGTGTAGACCTCTCAGCTGTATTCAATGTGACGAACCACTGCCGCCCCTCCACCACTTCTCGGTACGTACTTTCTAGGGTCCTGTCTTGAACTTACTTTTCTCCTACTTCCATAGTTTGCAGTTTCTTCTCCAGATACAGTCTTGGTTCGGTCTTACCAACTTCCCTTCCAACTAAGTTAATGACATCATTGACTTGAGCCTTAGGAGAGACTACAACATCTTCAAACTTTCAAGGAAAAGTTACATTCAACTCAGAATTTGATATCCTTCCAGAGTATGTCAAACTCTACGAAACACACATATCTTCAGATTAATATGAATTCAAAACAGGAATTCCTTAAACTTGCTTTCAGGGGGTTATGGAGAACATTAGCATTGAAATGAGGGGATAAAACAAAAGAATAAATAAGTAAAAATATAATTCAAGCAAAAAAAAAAATCCAACAAGAAGAAACCAAATTTTTATAATGACAGTTAAAGGAAAAAAGACCTACATTTTAAAAATTAAAATCGCAAATTACTAAGCACAAAATTAAAAAAATGCAAGCTTATATTTATTTTATTTGTACATTCATTTTCTATCTCACCATAATTAAAAATAAATTTTTATTATGAAAATAATTGTGTGACCTCTAATAGCTTTACATGTACACGGTACATGGAAACTCGATGCTCTATATATGGTAAGGGCAATTGTAAATTGTTCCTAGTGTCCTTCCCTCATGTGCACACCCTCCATAATTCTCCTGTGCTGAGTACAGGCCAGTCTCAGGAGAATCACACGTGAATCGTATGAATTCACACTTTATACCATAGTCCACATGAGATGAGATCATATGGATGTAGCTCAGTTAGGTATCTTTGACTTAGTCAAGAGCAACATTTTCCTGGGTAGCTCTGATATGAACATTTAAGCAACCTAAAAGAGTCCAGACAAAGAGATTCAACGGAAGACGAACTCACCTGTGTCCAAGAAATAACCACATTGTGGACTGCCTGTCAAGACCCCCTCATGTAGCAACTGAGGGCGGTGGCTGACTCATCACCAGAAATGAAACAGGTGTGCCACTCTTCAGACTGCAAGGCGTTGGTCTCTCCCAACCACCAGGGAATGAAGGAGTCCCAAACCTCAAATGAGACTTTGGCTCCAAACTGTAATTTGCTTAGACTCTGACCATAGGCCGCAGATATGCCATATCCAGACTCCTGAGCCTGAGGAATGGTGAGATAATACAGTAATAAGTGTGTGTTGTCTTAACCCGAGTCTTGCAATGATCTGCTCCTCACAGATCCATCGTCTTAGCTGACTGAATTGGCTTCAAGAACCTGGGATTTCCCAGCCTTAAAGTCTAGTGATAACAACACATGAAACAATCACCACAGCAAAGAAACAGTCTACGGAATGGGAAGAATCAAATCTCTGCCAGCTACACGTTAGACAAGGAATTACAGCCTATGAACTGTAATCGTTAAATGTCAAAACCAAATCAGCCAAACAGTAAATACACAGTCCAACTGTATAGATAGTTCAAACAAGAATCAAAGTGGCTAATAAATACTTCAAGAAAATTGTTCAGTATTATTAGGGAAATGCAACTTAAAACTGCATTGTGATTCTCCCCAATCAGAATGACTATCATTGAGTAAAGAAACGACAACAAATTGTGGCAAAGATGTGAGGAAAAAGGAACGCTATTTACTTCTAGTCAGAGTGCAAAATGTTGCAGCTGCTATGGAAATCAGTATGGAGATTCTTCCAAAGACTGAAAGCAAAATTACCATATGAAACAGCATATACCTGCAGTACATGCCCAAAAGGACTATGTCTGTGGTACATGCCCAAAAGGACTATGTCTGTGGTACATGTCAAAAGGACTATGACTGTTTTACATGCTCAAAAGGACTATGGCTGTGGTACATGCTCAAAAGGACTATGTCTGTTGTACATGCTCAAAAGAACTATGTCTGTGGTACATGCCCAAAATGACTATGTCATGTTACATGCCCAAAAGGACTATGTCTGTGTTACATGTTCAAAAGGACTATGTCTGTTTTACATGCTCAAAAGGACTATGTCTGTGGTACATGCTCAAAAGGACTATGACTGTTGTACATGCCTCTACAATCAATGTATCACAGAGATGCTTAGACATCCATGTTTATTGCTACAGTATTCATGGTAGTTGGGAAATGAGATATTCCAGATTGTGAATTGATAATAAAAATGTAATACATGTACACAATGGATTTTTCTGCATCCAGAAAGAAAAATTGAGTTATGACATTTACAGAAAAATGGATGCAACAGGAAGTCAGTATATTAAGCAAAATATGTCAAACACAGAAGGATCTTTTCTTTTATATTCAGAAACTAGATTTAAAACTCCTCCCACCGTGTGTGTGTGTGTGTGTGTGTGTGTGTGTGTGTGTGTGTACAAATTTATATACCTTTGGGTAGTCATGAATCTAGAAAGGGATTGTTAAGGGGCAGGAAGGCTCTTAAGGGATGTAGGGAATAGTGTAATGGCATATGTGTAATAAGAAAGTGGGAAGGGTGCTAATTAGAAGAAAGCCTGTTGGGAAGGCGGGGGGATGGAGGTAGCAGTATGGGACAATGTCTTAGTTACTATGAAAAGATAACATGTCCAAAGAAACTCTGAGAAAAGAAAGCGTTTAACTGGAGGCTTGCTTACAGTTTCAGAGGGTCAGTCCATTATCATCACAGAGCAGAGCAAATTGGCATGGTGCTGGACCAGTAGCGGGGAGCTCTACATCCTGACCCACAGGCAGCAGGCTGGGAGGGATGGAGGCAGAGACTGGGCCTGAATGGGCTTTTGAAACCTCAAAGCCCACTCTGAGACACATTTCCTCCAATAAGTCCACGTGTCCTAATCTTTCTAATTCTTCTCAAACAGTTCACTAACTGGGGATTAAGCTTGCAAATATATAAGCCTATGGGGGCCATTCTCATTCAAACCACCATAGATGGAAAAGAAAACACGGTATGTACTCATTCATAAGTGGATATTAGGAGTAAAGTAAAGGATAACCATGCTACAATCCACAGCACCAGAGAGGCTAGATAATAAGAGGACCTAAAGGGGGGATGCATGGATTTCTCTGGGAAGGGAAAATAGAAGAGATCTGGGTAAACTGGGTGAGGATGGGGGAATGAGGGAACAGGAATTTGAGTGAGCAGGTTGGGCGGGTTGGGTGTAGGAAGCAGGTTGGAGGTGGGACAGAGGCGGAGATGTTTTGTTGGCTGCGGGGCAGAGGCATTTTGGGGTTAGAGAGAAACCTGGTGCCAGGGAAATCCATAGAAATCCACAAAGATGACCTCAGCTAAGACTCCTAGCAATAGTGGAGAGGGTGCCTGAATTGGATGTAATCAGGTTGGTGTCTACCCTAATGGCCATCACAAAGCCTTTATCCAGTACCTGATGGAAGCAGATGCAGAGATCTGCACCCAAGCACTGAACCAAGATCCGGGAGTCCTGCTGAGAGCAGAGGAGGAATGACACAAGCCATGGGGGTCAAGGTCATGACAAGGAACCCACAGAGACAGCTGACCTGAACTCCTGGGAACACATAGACACGGGACCAACAGTTAGGGAGCCTGCATTGGACCTGCCTAGGCCCTCTGCATGTGTGTGACAGTTTGTAACTTGGTCTGTTTGTAAGGCTCCTAGCAGTGAGATCAGGACCTGTCCCTGGCACTTAGCTGAATTTTGGGAACATGTTCCCCATGATGAATTAAATCACCCAGCCTTGATGCAAGGGGAAGAACTTGTTCCTGCTTCAACTTGACATGTCCTGCTTTGTTCAAGCCCATGGGAGGCCTGCCTCTTTCTGAAGGGAGACAGAGGAGGAGTGGATGAAGGAAAAAAATAAATAAAAGAATTAAAAAAAAAAAAAAAAAGCAAAGTAGCCAGGCAGTGGAGGTGCACGCCTTTAATCCCAGCACTTGGGAGGCAGAGACAGATCTCTGTGAGTTCGAGGCCAGCCTGGTCTACAAAGCAAGTTCTAGGAAAGGCACAAAGCTACACAGAGAAACCCTGTCTCTAAAAGCCAAAAAAAAAAAAAAAAAAAAAAAAAGAACAAAGCATACATAGATAAAAGCAGGCAAGACAAGTCCACTTGATATCACAGTGACCATCTTGAAATTCTTAGTTAGCTATTGCAGAGAACAATGTATAAAGAATTCAAAATTCTCATTGGAAATCACCCACGCAGTTGCCCATGCCACTTGTTACACTCAAGTCTATCCTGAGTTCTTTTCATGTTTTTTTTCCCTCTTTTGAACTAACACTTGCACATTTTTTGTGTAATAAAATAATATGTAACTGGATGGTTGATAGCTTTCAGAGTTCACACTGCCTGGTAGTCATTATGCTAAAAAGAAAAAGAATAATTTAAAATTATAAAACAGGAGAATTAAGTCAGAGAGGGGACGGATAGGATCCAGGAAAGAGTAAGGAAGATTAGCACTAAAATGAGCAGCGAATATAATTTCCATGAAGATCGAAGTGATTCACACACCTAAGTGCGTGCTGCAAGAGTCACTCTCAACGTTCCCAAGGTGTCTGCTGAAAGAGCTCTAATTTGCCTTTGAGCATGACTTCTGCCTCATTTTCCCAGAATAATGTAGTTCATAAAAGAAAAAAAAAAAGGTAGATTCAAGAAAATTAGAAATGGCTCTTTGGAAAAATGGTAGAAAATGCCACCTGGAAACCCAGAGAAGAGCAGAGACAATGGAGTGACTGAGCCTTGGCGAACCTTACATTGTTGTTAAGCTTCATAATTCGGCTTACTTTCAGCAGTGACATTTGAACACAAGGCACGGTGTATTGGCGTTCATTCAAGGTCCTAATGGTACTCCATGTTTCTACTTAGTTCTCTGGGAGTTTTTGGGCACTTCAAAAAGAACACATCTCAGGTAGCTACTGTCCCTTCAACCTAGACCTCAGATAAACTAAAGCCTGGAGTTGTGAGGAACAACTATCACGAGCTATTCCTGGCTGTGACATTCCTATCACATCCAATGTCAGATCTGAACCCTGAAGAGGACGTTGAGGCTGGACCTCAAAGGCCCTCAACATGGAGCTAAGCTAGCAGACCTACACATCTGTCGAAACTGGGTCACAGAAGCATTAACCATGACCTTGCAACAACACCCTGGAATCCTGGGTCAGTTTTATCTAGAAACGGTCAACTATTTCAGAGGACAGTGGAAAGGTGAATGGTTGAGGTGATCCAGCGGCAGGATTTTGCCAAGATGAAGGTCAAAGAGAAACAGAAATTAAAGGTCATGGCCAAGAGCTGCTGGATAGGTGAATGTTTAGGTCATGGCTAGACAGGAAAGGAAATGAAAGTCGAAAGGCAGAGAGGTTCAGGTGAAGCCCACCTTCTCATTGATGCTGATAAGATGAATGGTCAGTCCTATCCTGCTTTTCACATTTAAAGTTTTCTTCTGAACTTTATTCTCTTAATCTCAGTCTTAAT
The DNA here is from genome assembly GCF_004664715.2 of Peromyscus leucopus. Classification (NCBI taxonomy): domain Eukaryota; kingdom Metazoa; phylum Chordata; class Mammalia; order Rodentia; family Cricetidae; genus Peromyscus; species Peromyscus leucopus. The sequence goes on from NC_051078.1 coordinate 32,638,399, forward strand.
ATAAGTGCTTTGTACTCAGAACATAAAGATATCAATTCAAGTTCCTTAAACGTGATTTTATACCAGACAACATTCAGACAAAACGCCCTGTATTCTGATGATCGTGGATGGCTTTACTTTCAGTGGCTAGACACACAGTATCAAAAACCCACACATGTTCTTCTGCAATACGTCCCTGGACATCCCTAAAAAGACTGAGCATATGAACTTCTCCTTGAATCTGGGTAGGCTTTTGATTACTTTGTACAATCGATTATGACTGAAATTGTGAAATGGATTTCTATAAAGATGCCACATTGCTTTATACCCAGCAGGCTGATTTGCTGCCCAGAACTCTGTGGAGAACTGGAATGTTACAGATCAAGAACCAAAATTACCTCAGGCTATCTTCAGTCTCCTTAATAACAATTTACTACCAACCCCTATACCTGACCTAACATAGTGGTGACTGTTACGTAGAACCTTCAGAATGCATTGTTAAATTTAGCAGACCACTGCCCCCACCCACCCTGAATCTAAGAATATTTTACCATCTAAAATACACAGAAGAGATTTTCCTCTTCTACTTTAAACCATCTTAAGTTCCTAACAACGCATCTGATACATGTGTTGACTTATGACTTTCTTTCGTTCTGTAACTATAGAAGCTCATATGGCCCCTCTGACAATGGAACGTGTTATTTGGGATAACCTCAGCCTGTGTTCACAGAGCATGGACAGTTGTATTTGGCTCAGAATACATTACCTCCTATTCCCTTGAAGTGACAGTAGTATTTTGTGTCTGCATAAAGCCATAGGACTTGAAATGTTCACTCCCCTTGCACTTTCTCTTGGGGAGTTCCCTCCTACAGCATAGGCATTACAATGATAAGATGTTTAAGAGCTATTACATATGTGGAAAGCTCCAATTTTAAGTCACTAAAGTCCAAGCACCAGTCACATGACTGAAAAAGACTGCATGAGAGTTCAACCTCTTGGCAATTTCAGTCTACTAAAGGCCCTAGGCATATGGAACAGATCAAACCAGCTGTCTCTACTCAGACAAATTCCAGTTCTGTGAATTTCATCATCACCAGAAAATGGTGATTTTCTTGTGTTCTGAGGTTTGGGGTAGTGTTTTGCTATTTAGAATAATCTGAAATATTCTAGCATGAAACTGTGTTACATGCTTTAACAGAACAAAAAATGTCATGAATCATTGTAACCAGAGAAATGTGTGTGATGATCCAAGGAGATTTAGGGAATGAAAGAGGTAACTACAGATCTTGGGTCGTAACAAACACATGTACATGACTTTGTAGGTATATCATGGTGCTCTTTTATGAGTTTCCTGGGGATGCCACAATGAATCACTAAAATTTTAGGGCTTAAAGGGGAAAAACACATAGCTTATCAAATTAAAGAATTCTGCCATCAGTGTCACAAGACTGAAGCCAAGGTGTTAGAGGGTCACCGTCCCCCTGATCAACTATAGTATAGACTTCATATGAAGACATAGACACATGTGTGTATGCATGTGTTCATACATAAGATTTAGCTGGAGTTAATCTACGAAATGGATTCTCAGAAGCATAGTGCAAATAAAAACCATTCAAGAGATCGTTTCAAGTGACAACCTGGAGACCCAAAACATTACAGGCTGTTACAGTCGCTTTTTGCTTCCCACCAGAACTTGATGCCAAGACCCTATTGCAAAGACACCATACACTTTGCTTACAGGACTTGGAGAAATGGTACTGATGAGTAAGCTGCCTCCTTGCAGGCTAGCTTTCATAGGTGCCTTAATGACTGACATGACAATATATGCCCACGGGTTTAATACTAGCATTAATATTATGGAGACAACCAACCACTATCTGATTGGATTTAATACCTACTCCATGGGAGATAACCCATGCGTGGTACTGACCAAAAACTCATGGTTGGTGAGCTCATAGGCCCCAGCAATGAACCTATTGCTATTATACACTAAATAGATAGTATCACACTGCTCTCAAAATTCACTTTTCTGTGTCCAATAAAAGCCATCAACCTTCACTGGAAAAGTTTCTTTGTACAGGAAAGGATGATAATACAGGATACAGGTAATACAAAAAAAGCAGTACAGAAACTTACAATTGATCAAAGTGCAGAGAATAAATGTGTATGGAGTGCTCAGGCACAAATGGCACATCTACATCACATCTAGTGCCCCTAAAACTCGGAGACCATCACAGAAAAGGGGGTAGAAAGATGTAAAAGCCAGAGATTGAGAAGGATCAGAGAAAAACAATATCTTTTGGATACAACAGGCTACTGTACTGATGAACTCACAGCAACTGTGGTTGCCTGACAATGCCAGCCAGATTCTAGCACTGAAAGAGAGAGGGCTCATGTACTTCCACATTTAGCTGTTGACTGCTGATTGTTCCTGAGGGAGAATTGATTTTCTTAAGGGGTTATCTCACCGTCTGTAGACCATCCAGTGCATGGCCTCACATACATGAGTACATAGACAGCATAAATTAGACCTAGTGGATTATAAAAATCAAACGAACAAACATCAAAACAAAGGAAAAAACAAAAAAACCACAAAGTTGAGGTTGGGTTGAATTTGCAAGGACATAGGGTAAAGAGTAGGGAATGAATATGACCAAAATATGTTGTATGCGTATATGAAATTCTCAAGGAATTAATTAAAAAAAAAACATTATTTTAAGAAAGATGAGGAAAACAAGGAAGAGGATGATGAGGATGATGAACAGAATGTGAGTTGTATCTTCAGGCTAGGGTGAAGATGTTCTAAAATTACTGTCTAGCTATAATCTTTGTGGTAGAGAAGAGAGACATACAGTTTTCCCTTCCCTAAGAGTCAATCCAAGCAGGCCTGTCAATCACCTAGACAGGAAAATTCACAATAGCTGAAACCATTAAAAAGAGTTGGAGGTATTTACAATTGAAGAAAACAAAAAGTGACTGAGAACCTGCAAGTTCTAGAACAGGTCTTAGAGAATAAAAATTAAAACCTTACAGAGAGTCACTAAAGGGGATCAGATGGCTCTGATTGATAAACTTAAAAAGAATAGCACCCAGAATATCAAAAAGACTGTAGAGGGAAGTTTCTGTGTGTTCCTCCTGGGCCCTGTGGTCGGGACAAATCTCTCCCAACCATGGTCCTCCAGCCACTTATAAAATAATCACTCAGAGGCTTATATTAATTACAAACTGCATGGCCAATGGCTTCGGCTTCTTGATAGCTAGCCCTTTCATCTTAAATTAACCCATTCCTATAAATCTATATGTTGCCATTTAGCCATGGCATTACAGGTCTGCTGGCATCTTATCGCTCCTACAGTGACAGGCTGACTCTACCCTTCTCTCTGTATCTGTGCTTGGATTTCCCACCTAACTGTAAGCTTTCTTGTCATAAGCCGAAACAGCTTTATTTATTATCCAATGGGAGACACACATATTCACAGCATACAGAAAGACATCCCCAGCAAAAGACTGCTGCATAATGGATAAAATACTTAACAAAGCATATTAGACAAAGAACTTGTATATAGAAAGTACATATTTTTTAAATGACTCAACAATAAAAAGAAAACTACCCAAAGTTTATGGATATGGGTTGGGCATCTCCTTTAGACATTTTGAATATGTTCTCCAAGTGCAGAAACCCACAGTCAAACCTTAGGCAGACCTCCAGGAATCCCGTGGAAGAGGAGAACTGTGAGAGCCAGAGAGGTCAAGGGCACCACCAAAAAAAAAAAAAAAAAAAAAAAAAAAAAAAAAAAAAAAAAAAACCACAGAATCAACTAACCTGGGCTCATAGGAGCTCACAGAGACTGAACCAACAACCAGCGAGCCTGCGTGGACTGACCTAAGCACTCTCCATGTATGTGACAGTTGTGTAGCTTGGTCTTCTTGCGAAATTCCTAACCGTAGGAGCAGGGGCTGTCTCTAACTCTGTTGCCAGCTTTGGGGACCCTTCTCTCCTACTGGGTTGCCTCATCCAGCCTCAATTGGAGAGGAGGTGCCTAGTCTCACTGCAACTTGATATGCCACAGCTGGCTGTTCTTCCCTCTTCTGAAGAGAAAGGAGGAGGAACGGGTTAGGGGATGAAGGAAGAGGGGAGAAGGGGGAGGGAGTGGAAACTGTGATTGGACTGGAAAATAACTAATTATTTTAATTTTTTTTTTAAATGTTCCCAAATTGCATTATCGAGATGGTGCCCAACTCTAAATACGCTCCAAGTTACTTAGCTACAAAAGAAATTTGCTTTGTAGCAATGACTTAATCACAACAGACTTGCAAGAATTCAGACCAGTACTCCCAACTCCCAACATCTTTAAAAATAAAGCAGAGCCGGGTGTTGGTTGCGTACGCCTTTAATTCCAGCACTCGAGGCAGAGCCAGCAGATCTCTGTGATTCGAGCCAGCCTGGCTACCAAGTGAGCTCAGAAAGCGCAAAGCTACACAGAGAAACTCTGTCTCGAAAAAAAACCAAAAAAAAAAAAACAAAAAACAAACAAACAAACAAAAAATAAAGTAGAAAATGGCTTTCAGGGCTGGAAGGGTGAAATCATTTGAGATATCGCCAAAATGGAAGGGCGCCCAGCAAACCTGAATGGATGTTTCCAACCTTCTTGATCCAGAATGGTCCTTCTAAATCCTATTAATCATCCTGCATCCCACAACACTAAGCCCAGAAACATCCTCACACATTCTTGCTGTTCTAATTGTCTCCTCCAGGGGAGGTGATGAGGGCCAGGGGGTCCAATTTCTTCTTCTGGCATTGAGCACACTGGTGCATGGCATTTGGTAGGAGATAATGGTAAGGTATTAGAGGAAAAAGTACAGTGCTTACCTCAGAGAACTGTGGAAGACAGAGCCTGAAACCCAGGAAGTGTGAAAGAGATGGGACAGTCTAGAGCAGGCAGGAAGAGGGCTAGAACAATGATAAAGAGATGAAACTTGGATACAGCTGAAAAGTTTAGAGAAGGGAGGGGGAATAAAAACTGGAGAAACGGGAAACTAGAATTGTTTTTCTTTTTTAAAGTGCTTTTACCTTGGATCCTAAAAACTGTTAGGTAGGACAAGGGCTCAGCATTGGCAGCCAGTCATGAGCTCTCTGCTGAGACAGCAAGAGGCTATATGATACAATGAAGGGTTGTATCCCCCCAAATGCATGTGTGTTAAAGCATCAATGAGACAGTACTAGGTAGAGCCCTCACGACAGGCTTAGTGTTTACAAAGAGGAGGACACCAAGGTGTCTCTCTTGTCTCCGTGGGAAGACACAAGGAGAAAACATCTTATGCCAGACAGTGGATTCTCACAAGCATCTTCATCTTGGACTTGTCAACCCCAGAACTGAAAAACAAACTCTTATTAATCCTAGGGTACATCTTTAGTGTGTACCGACACACTTGTTGACAGGCCAATGTCTATGATATATTTGTGACAGCAGCCTCAACCCAAGCTGATTAAGACAAGTCTTTTTAGAATGCAAAACCCAAAGAGACAGAAAAATGTACAGATGAGTCAGGTTAGTGTTTAGAGTTATTGCATACTGTACCATGCAGTAATCTTCACACAGAAGATATATAATTTGCTAGCCAAATTAGCTAAAAAACAAATATAAGCTAGTTGATTTGTCCAATTTATAACTCAAATCAATAGCAATAATCAATCAACATAAAACAAAAATGGCATTGTAAAGTTCAGTACTTACTGAAAATTGGTAAAACTGTAACTTTTCTATAAAATCTTCATGTCAACATTTTATTCCCAATACATTAACTTGATGGATCTAATACACATATGACAAAACTTCCAAAATGCAAGAGCTGTAATTATGTATTAGAATTTAAAAACTTGATTTAAAAGACTTCCTTTTCGTTCAAATTTTTACCTGGAAAATGACTGAAGAAAATAATTTTAGCAAAATGAAAATGAACATCCAAAATTGGAATTTGATTTGAGTGCACTAGGCAGGGAATTAATCAAGGAATTAAATTGGTTTGCTGGGGAAATATATTCATATGTATGTCTGTCTGTCTGTGTGTGTGTGTGTGTGTGTGTGTGTGTGTGTGTGTATGTGTGTGTGTGTGTGTGTGTGTGTGTTCCCCAGTCCAGATTTCTTTGAGCCATGAGCATTTTTCCCCCATGAGCTCTGGGGAAACCTAAGTTTGCACATCCTGACACATAAAGAGCCCCTGAGGACACTTTATTAAGCTTCTGACAAACAAGAGAAGTCCAGTGGAACCTTCAGTCGTGTTCCCTGGGCACTTCAAGAGAAGGGAGCAGGTGGTCAAATAGGCTCTCTTGCCTTTCATGTTTATGACCAAGTATAGATGTCAGGGGGTCTCCTGTGAAGCACCCAGCTCCAGCTCCAGCTCGTTTGAGCTGAGGTATTTGGAACAAAGCATTTTTCTCAATACCCAGGCCTTCAAAGCCATCCTCAAGGTAATCCTAAAAGATATAAATGAATAAAGAATGATTGGGCATAGCCATGAGGCTTGCCAAAAGCCAAGGAAAATCGGCGTTGTCTAGTTACAGAGAGTGGGACTAAGAGAAGCCCTTACATGCTAGGGTTCAAGGTACTTCTGTTTCCATGGCTGAACACTTCCCAAGAGGGGAGGGCTACTGAAGAAGATGTCATGTACTGCTTGCTCTCATGCCCATCCCCCCTTCCCTCTTTGTGCCACTGAGGAAGATAAAAGAAGAGGCAATGACCTGGTCTCCTTGGCTGCCTCTTAATTGTCATAGGGAGCCAACACACCTTCAAGGAATATGTGTCCTGTACTTCTTGGTGCTATTTTTTAATAAAACTGGCACTCTTCCCTCCCACCGCAGCACATATTGTTTATGCACAAGAAACTCTGATTTTTCTGCTTCCACCTGGACACGCGTGGCAACAGCAGCCCATCCCGAGGCGCAGACTTGAGAAGTCCATTTCTCTACATATGGTAGCCAAATTTGTAGGGTAAAGGGGCCAGCTAAAGAAACCCACCCTGATCCTGGAAACCAGAACCAGTGAAAGAAACACAGCCTGGATCTGGGACCCAAGTCAGTAAAAGAAACACTTTATCCATGAACCCAGAACCAAAGAAACCTGCCCTGACTCTGAAACCAGTGCCAAAGAAACACACTTTGTCCCTAGAATCAGAGCCAGTGAAAGAAATGTGTCCTGGCCTTAGAATTAGAGCCAAAAAGCTAAGAAAGACCAGTGAAAGGAACACAGTTTGGCTCTGAAATCTGAGTCATCTCTGCTCCTGACCAACGAAACTAACCAATCTCTGAGCACGAAAAACTAACCAATCCTTGAACAGAAACCTTCTCCCTGGAGAAACTCCACCCCTAAGAAACCCTATATAAACCACCCTGCCTGTTCAGTTGTGGGCTCTTCTTGCCCATGCTGGTAGAGGCAGCCACTCTCCTGGACTCCTCCTTCCAAGGTCTTGTGTATGAAGATCTTCATTGGCCTGCACAGAGAAGAAGAATCTTGCTAAGATGTCCCTTAGTGGACTGAGCAGAAAAAAAATTTACAGAGATAGCTGAGCAAGGTGGAGCAGAACAGAAGAACCTTGCTGAGATATCCCTTAGGGGACTGAGCAAGGGAGAGCAGAAAAAGTAATTCCTTTTCTCAGGAGCTGGAGGAGATTGCTACCTTTCTGCAGGGGTTTCCCCTTTTGCAGAGTGAAGCAAAAGAAGCAACATCTTGGGCTGAAGAAGAGGCAGAGCTCTGCTAGGAGGCCCCTTTAAGTGGAGGTTGAGCAAAACTCAGCTGGAGCAGCTCCCCAGGAGAGGAACAGGATTGCTATATCCTGTGGGGAGACCGTCCCCCCACCACACCAGGTATAGCCTGACTCCCCAACAGTCAGGATACCTTTCCCTGAAGAGCTGTCCTGAACAGCTCCAGTCGCCAGAACTGTCCTAGAAGCTCAGGGTGTAGCCTGACTTCCCAAGCAGTCAGGATACCTCCCCACCCCACACCAGAGTTGTAATGATCTTGGTGATCATGGATTTTGACACTTGGGGTAGTGTGTGATTCTACACTTGAACACAGAAGGAAGGGATATTATTATCCAATTGCTATTTAAGGAAACAAATCAATTTGCTCTCTTCTTTCCTCCTTGGTTGTTTCCTTCCATGGAAAACAAACCCCAGGGCATTCCTGTTCACAGGTTTTGTGGATATGCATTTGTTTTCCTCTTTATTTTTATGAAAAGGAAGTAAGGATAGGAATGAGAGGTGCAGTTAACATTTTGAGGATCTTGTAAAACTAAAAAGCAGTAAGATTTCTTTCACGGCAGATGACATAAAATGGTAAGGTTAAAAAAGGGGGAGGATTTAAACAAAAGAACTTTTGGGGGTGAGGAAGTACAAAGAGACATGTCCTTATCCAAAATGTCGTCATTTAATATTGAAAAGACAGTTAAAAATTAGATATCTTTGTACATGATATCAAATATAAAATAAATATTCAACTATATGAGTGTTCTCATAAAATCACACAGCATATTCATGTATTTTCCATGAAATTGATCTTGGATTTAGAAAATTGATCTGGAATATCCTACAGCTTTCTGTTTAAATGCATAGGGCATTATTATTCATAGCACTACTTTGTAAGCAAACAAGACAGTTCAGTTTGCCTGTATTTCTAGAGTGGATGTATTTACTGAAACATAATGGCCAATACTCTAACTAAAGAGAAGTCTATGTGCCACTGAGATTCAATTCCTATTCCCTTGTATTTGACATCAATATTAATAAGCACTAGAACACGTTACCACAGCTAAATACAGAAAACTGCAAAACCCCGAAGAAAACTAAAGGAAAAAATACCTCAAAAACATGCAACTGAAGAGTGAGACTGAGTTACTCTGAGTCACCTCTGAGGAGATTTTAAAATGGGTGGTTTGTCATTCTACAAATTCCTCACCCAAGACCCTTTATAACCTGCTCTCTTTAATCTCAGGATGTTGAAATTAGGTGAGGCCGAGGAAGAAAGCATCTCCATGTTCTTACTCAGAAGCTCCAGCCCATTCTGCAACTGTTCAGTGTTCTTTCTGAATGAACTGAAATCCTCCCCTCTGTGAAGTAGAATGTCATCTCCCCTCTAAAACAGCAGTCTCTATCTCTACAGTTTGTTTGGTATTGTAGAATATTATTTTAAGGTATGTTACTTTTTTTATGTTGCATTTGTTTAACTCTGTGAAGCTGCATTACTGTGCCTGTCTAGAATACCTGATGGTCTAATAAAGAACTGAACGGCCAACAGTGAGGCAGGAGAAAGGATAGGTGTGGCTGGCATGTAGAGAGAATATATAGAAGGAGAAACTGGGAAGAGGGATTGAAAATGAGGAGCCAGAGAAGGAGGAGAACTCCAGGGGCCAGTCACCCAGGTACACAGCAAGCCATGGAGTAAGAATAAGAGTTACAGAAGTAAGAGAATGAGAAAAGCCCAGAGACAAAAATAGATGGGATAATTTAAAGTTAAAAAATGGTGGCTACAAACAAGCCAAGCTAAGGCCTGGCATTTATAATTAAGAATAAGCCTCCATGCATGATTGATTTGAGAGCTGGGTGGCAGCCCCCCCCCCAAAAAAAAGAGCAAAAGAGCTAAGAAAGTAAAAAAAAAACACCACCTACATTTTGGTGTGGCCAGTCACACATAAACAAACAGAACAGCCCAAGAGTAACTAATTAATGTGCAAGTAACGTGAACATCAGAGAAGAAACCACCTTCTGATAGCCTACAATTGCCACACATGCATTTGTCTTCCTTGCCTTCACCAATGACTAAGCAGCTTGTTCTTAGACTCTGTTCTAGGCTGGTAGAAGCTGGGAAGCCTGCTCCTTATGGACCTCACTATCTTTAAGCAAAGCATTGCTACTCAAAGAAACACTCCAACTAGCATTGCCACTGCTAACATACACAGGTCCAGTTAACTGACCTGAATTTTATCGTGGTTGTTGTGATTGTCAATAAGTACTTAACGCGTGTCCCTGGAACACTGCTCTGTATTGCTAGATGTTAAGAGCTCACCCCCTCCCAACTCCACAATGTTTTAAAGGAGCAATGGATATCTGAAATCTAGGTTTGAATGACAAATGCAAAAGTCAAAAAAAAGGGAATGATTTGCTTCTAAGTAAAAAGTTGTCTAGATTTTTCTCATTCCTTCCCAATGTCAATAATTATGAGTTATTTGCATATATAAAGATACACACTGAGGCAAGAGATGATGATGATGATGATGATAGATGGTAATGATAGATATGAGGGATATAAACAACATGCAAATGTATATAATGATGTATAGATCTAGATAGAGATATTTACAGAATGTCTGTGTTCATAAATATCTATCCAGTCCTATACACATAGATACAAATATCAGAATAATCTTGTTAGCATGTCTTAATATATCTGGTATGAGTAAAGTATAGCTTTGATTTCACTGATTAAAATGAATGGACGGCATTAAGGACTTTCCTAAACTATCACTCAAAATTTGCAAACCAAATGTGGGCTTCATGGTTATAGAGTTACAGAAATTTTGGATAAAATCCAAACAAGAGCAATAACCTTCTCTGAGAAACTAAATGCAGAAGTCTCAAGGCTAAACTGAGATAGCTGAGGAAAGATATAAGTCTGGGTTTCATTGAATTTGTAAGGCCCAGTGCAGTATGGGGTTTAGTTAGCATAGTATGAATGAGTTCTTCAAAAGTATCTCTATCTTTATCCTAAAAACTGGGAGATGAGTAAGCCCAGAAAAAGTAGATATATAAACCACTAGTCAACAAAAGAACTTTTCCAAAGAATGTGCTAATACTGAACACATTTGGGAAAAATAGATATTGGGACATTGATTAAAATTAGATATTAGATATTATAGACTTTTACTATAACACAGTGTTACTTGGATAATATACTGGATAAGGGATAAGTAATGCGGGCGCAGAAATCAGACCTAATATAAAGTGGTATTTTTTTTACCCATTTAAGTAACATTCTGTTTTATCTAGGGTTACCTTTGTTTAAGTGCTGTTGAAATGAAGAAAAAACTTCTGTTGATAGACTTCATTCCACTTTCTGTAGGGATTCTTGGGAGAAAGCAGTTAACGTACATGTCGTATACATATACTGGAATGTTCAAGATTTCAAATCCACCAAGCAATAGGCATTTCAGAGCTTGGTTCTCTGGTTACCAAAACATGTCAGCCAGTCATGGTCTACTTATTCTGACAACAGCAGAGCGCAACATAAGAAGACAGAGAAGAGAAAATAGCTGCCAACCTATAACCAACTAGCATCTCTATGAATAACATCTTCTGGTCTGTCCTTCCCTGAAGCCACATCTTAAACACGGGGCCCCATGGGTCAGCCTCCTTTCTCAATCATGATCTTCCCAGTCTCCAGCCTTGGACATTCTGCTTTTATACTCTATACTAACATAATTAAGACCATTGGTTCTTATTGCTTCAATTGTAGCACAAGTTGAATAATATCATGACCATAAGAAATTGTCTTGGTCTATATAGCTCCATAGTACAATTGAAATCAGAAATTGAGATGGTGATACCTCAAGTTCTCTTACTGTTCACAATTGTTTTAGCTATCTTGGGTTTTTTGTTTTTCTATATGGAGTTGGAAATTGTCCTTCCAAGTTCTGCAAAGAGTTGTGTTAGAATTCTGGTGGGGATTGTGTTGAATCTGTAGATTGCTTTTGGTAGAATGGCCATTTTTTACTATGCTAATCCTACTGATCCATGAGCATGGGAAATCCTTCCATCTTCTGATATCTTCTTTAGTTTCTTTCTTCAAAGACTTGAAATTTTTATCAAATAAGTCTTTCACTTACTTGGTTATAGTTATCTCAAGATATTTCATATTATTTGAGGCTGTAGTGAAATGTGCTGTTTCTTTGATTTCTTTCTCTGTCCATTTATCATTTGTATATAGGAGGGCTAGAGTTAATCTTGTATACAGCCACTTTGCTAAAAAGTATCTATCAGCTTAGGAGTTCCCTGGTAAAATTTTTAGGGTCACTTATATATACTATCATATTATCTGCAAATAATGATACTTTGACTTCTTCCTTTCCAAATTGTATCTTCTTGATCACCTTCAGTTGTCTTATTGCTATAGCTAAAACTTCAAGAACTATATTGAATAAATATGGAGAGAGTGAACAACCTTGTCTTTTTCAAACTATATGATATTGACGTAAAAGCAGACACATTGATTAATGGAATTGAATTGAAGACCCAGGCATAAATTCATACACCTATAGACACCTGATTTTTGATTAAGAAGCCAGAAAGACAAAGTGGAGGAAAAAGCATATTCAACAAATGGTACTGGTGAAATTGAATGTTTCCATGTAGAAGAATGCAAATAGATCCATATTTATCACCCTTCACGAAACTCAAGTCCAAGTGGATCAAAGACCTCAACAGAAAGCCAGATACACTGAACCTGAAAGAAGAGAAACTGGGGAACAGCCTTGAACACATTGGCACAGGAGACAACTTTCTAAACAGAACACCAATAGTGCAAGCACTAAGATCAATAATTAATAAATGGGGACTCATGAAACCGAGAAACTTCTGTAAGGCAAAGGACACTGTCAATTGCACAAAAGGCAGCCTGGAGAATGGGAAAAAAATTTACCAATGCCACATCCAATAGTGGTCTAATACCCAAAATACATAAAAGACTCAATAAATAAGATATAAAAAACAAATAATCCAATTAAAAATGGGGTACAGACCTAAACCGATAATTCTCAATAGAGGAATCTCAAATGGCTGAGAAACATCTAAAGAAATGTTCAACATCCATAGCTATCAGGGAAACACAAACCAAATGACTAAGATCAATAGCACAAGTGACAGCCTATAGTGGTGAGGATGTGGAGCCAGGGGAACACCCCTCCATTGCTGGTGGAAGTAAAAATTTGTACAGCCACTATGGAAATCAATATGGTGTTTCTTCAGGAAGTTGGGAACCTATTTTCCTCAAGACCCAGCAATACCACTCTGAGGCATATACCCAAAGGATGCTCCATTCTACCACAAGGACACTTGTCCAACTATGTTCATTCTGGCTTTATTCATAATAGCCAGAAACTGGAAACAACCTAGATGTCCCTCAACTGAAGAATCCTTAGCCCTCTGCAAGAGCAGTATATGCTCTTGACCACTGATCCATCTCTCTCCAGACCCTATAATGAGATTTTTAATGTATGCTGAAGTTAATCTTTGCTTTTATATGCTGACTGATTTGGTGCAATGAAATTAGAAGACATAGTTATAGTTCTGGAGTATCTTATATTTCTTTGTAGATTAATCCAAGCAGGGATCCTGTCACAGCTGTGAAAAATGGACTAAGACAATTTCTTCTTTGCCCTGTTTATTTTTTTAAAATTTTTAAAATTTTTATTGAAAACAGATTTTTTTCTCTCATACAATACATCTCCACCAGTTTCCCCTCCCTCCACTCCTTCCAGCTCCTGCCTACCACCACCACCACCACTTTTCTCTGTCCCAGATCCACCCCTACTCTATTTCCTCTTCAGAAAAGATCAGTTCTAGAGGTTAGTCAGTCCAACTTCCTTGAGGGGCTCACATATAATAAGGGCTTTCTTGCTCCATCTGCAAGAGGAAGAAAAGTCAAAAAAGAAAGAAAGAATGAAAGAAAGAAAGAAAGAGAGAGAAGAAAGAGAAAGGAAGGAAAGAAGGAAGGAAGGAAGGAAGGAAGGAAGGAAGGAAGGAAGGAAGGAAGGAAGGAAGGAAGGGAGGGAGGAAGGAAGGAAGGATTGTTTTCGTAACAAGGCTACTCTCATCTGAGAGAGACCACTCAGAACAAACCATCCCTCCAATAATGCTAATCCATTAGTAAATGCAGAGGCTCTGTAGTGTAATCTCCTTCCTCTTAGGGGCTCCACTGCTCAACACCACTGTATTGTCATATGAACTTTGAAGGGAACATTCAAGCTTCCTAACAGTGGGACACACTTCCTGAGAGAATCACCTCAGAAGAGAAGCTCAGTCTGGCTCAGGGTTTCTATGGTCTCAGGCCATAGTCATTTGGTCCTGATGCTTGGAGCCTCTGGCCTCATGATAACCTTGAAGCACGGTGGAGATGCTCTAACTGTCTCATAAAGAGAAACAAGAGGGGACTGAGCCCCTCAAGTCCCCCCTGGAGCATCCCTCCAATGACCTAACTTCCATAACTAAGCTCTACTTCTTACGGGTTCTGTCACTCCTGAGGGACCAAGCCTTCATCACAGAGGACTTTTGGGCAACAGTCAAGCTCCAAACTCGAGAATGAAACACAGCAAGGACACTCGGTGAACAATAGGTGGTTCCAGAGTTGTTTCCCCCCTAAAATTTAATCTGAGTTTGTTTGCCATGGGAGCAGGTAGCCCTGGGGAAGGCTAGGGATGGAGAAACCAGAAGATTGGCCTGGCTGGGACACAAGCCTGATATTTAATTAGTGGAGACAAAGGCTTTATTCATGGGCAAATGAAGGTAGAGCCACTGCCAGAAACACGCCATGTAGAAGTAAATAAATGGTTTGGGGGACCATCTGCAGCTGTAAAGGGTTCAGCACCAGTCGACACCGTCAGAACCAACATAAAGCCCTCAACAGATGCCCATTCTGTGCATCTTCCAAGTATCTATTTTGTTCTGACTCGTAGTATAGGTCTTTGTCAGAATTATCAGAATTTCCTACATCCCGTTCATGATATAAATGGCTTTGTCACAAAATAACTCAAAATTTATTAGCATAAACTATCTAGCTGGTAAATCTATTGATTTTTCCAGATGGTCTGGTGGAAGTTAGGCTGATCTTGACACCATTTGCGCCTGGATTTGTGGTCAGCTAGAAGTGTGGGTAAGGTCGGCAGGTTTGTGATGGCTGTTTCTAGGGCAGCTCAAACGTCCTGCTGACTCACATCACCTTTCATTGTCCATCAGGCTAAGTTTGGCTTTATCACGTTGAACACGCAGAATCCGCAAAGTCACGAGGGCAGAAAAATCAGTATTTCAAATAAACACAGCATCTCTTCCAGCACATTTTATCATTCAGTTCAAATTCAAGACGTAAGGAAACTGGTTTTATTCCTTTACTCTAGGAGCCACCAGTTTCTAGTTCACAGAATGATAGAGTCAGGGAAGGGAAGTGTTTTTTATTTGCATTGGTTGCTTGTTGGTGCTGTAGCTGTGGTAAATTACGAGAGTAAAGAAACCTAAGAAAGGAAGAGTTTATTTGGACCGACAGTTCAAGGACACAGTTCCCCTGCAGTGGGGAAGTCATGGTGGCAGGAACGTGAGGCAGCTGCTCACACAGCCTCTACAGTCAAGAATCACAAGCGAATGAATGCTTGTTCTCAGGTCCATTTCCCCTTTTCAGTCAGTCCAGGACCCCAGTACATGGAATGATATGACCAATACTCTGCTGATGTAACTGATACTCTGCGTAAGTCTTCCTACTAGAGTCAACTTAGAAAATTCCCTACAGACATGCCCAGATATTTATTTTCAAGACTATTCCAAACCCTGTCGTGATGAAGATTAATACACAGTCAATAAGCAGATATGCATGATCCATCAACAGCAAATTTTCCATATAAGAGAAAATGTAATTATAGAGATGAGCACTGAATGAAGGAGGCAATAACCATAGCTATTGAATATATATATAATATATATATATATATATATATTATATATATATATATATATAGAGAGAGAGAGAGAGAGAGAGAGAGAGAGAGAGATCACCATAGTGTCTGAAATACAAGATACTCCAGAACTATAACTATGTCTTCTAATTTCATTGCACCAAATCGGTCAGCATATAAAAGCAAAGATTAACTTCAGCACACATTAAAAATCTCATTATAGGGTCTGGAGAGAGAGATGGATCAGTGGTCAAGGGCATATACTGCTCTTGCAGAGGGCTAAGGTTAGTTTCCAGCACCTAAATTGCAGCTCACAATTGCCTGTAACTTCAGTACCAGAGGATCTGATGATGCCTTCTTCTGGCCTGTGCAGGCTTCTGCACACATGTGGTACATGTCCAGTCATGCAGGTACACATATACACACATTAATAATAAATAAATAAATAAATAAATAAATAAATAAATAAATAAATAAGCCAATTTAAACCTCATTAGGATCAGAAATGCTTGCTATTTCACATCAACATTTCTATAACTTGGGAGAGGATTGAGCACACTAAGGAATGAAGGGTATCTCGATGGCTTACTTTTGCAGGGTAAGTGTGTGTTTACGGAGGGAAGGAATAACCCCTGAACGTGCTGGGCATGACCCCGAGTGGTAATTGTTGGATCCTGCCGCTCCAGCTGCATGACGGAACATGTGCAGTTCAGTAGCTAAGCAAGGGGTCTGAAGTCCTACGTCATCAGTGTGCTGCGTGATTGTGCAAATGTGTGCCGTGCGGTCACACAGTCAGTGCATGTGTGGTGTGTAGCCTCAATCTTAAAAGCTCTTATTAATATAATCAAACCTGAGGCCAGTTATTGGGGTGAACACTGGGAGATCAGAGAGCCAGAACAAGCCACGGCTACCTTGCCTCACCGGATCCTCAGCTGGTCTTGTTTCCTCAGATTGGAGGCTTCTGAGTCCTCATCCAGAATGGGTCTCAGCTGAACGGCTGCTCAAAAGTATGAATGCTTAACCAAGCCAAATGCTGCTAGTTTCGGGTCCTCACGCCTTATATACCTTTCTGCTTTCTACCACCACTCCCTGGGATTAAAGGCTCACTTTCTGGCATTAAAGGTGTGATGAGTCACCACGCTTGGCTGTATCCTTGAACACACGGATTTCTGCCTCTGGAATGCTAGGATTAAAGGCATGTGCTACCACTGCCTATCCTCTATGTTTAATATTGTGGCTGTTCTGTCCCTGACCCCAGATAAGTCTATTAGGGTGCACAATATTTCGGGGAACACAATACCACCACAGTGGTGTAGCTCCATAAGCCCACCTGTACATGTGCAGGGGAATCCTTAAAAAGCCAAACACAGACTCCTCCCTCCCCTTCTCTCTGCTCTCACCCCCCCTTTCTGCATGTGTGTCTTCCCCAGGCCTAGTTACTCTCTTCTGCACCCCCGCCCCAGTAAAGCTCTGATACTGGGTTTTGTCGTGTCTCATAACCTTTTCACCTTGTAACAGCATCACTATTATTTTTAAAACAACTGTAATGCCACCTACTGTGGTGGTATTGTGTTCCCTGAAATATTGTGCACCCTAATAAACTTACCTGGGGCACAGAACAGAACAGCCGCAATATTTAACATAAAGGTTAGGCAGTGGTAGCACATCCCTTTAATCCTAGTATTCCAGAGGCAGAAATCCGTCTGGATCTCTGTGAGTTCAAGGCCACACTGGAAACAGCCAGGCATGGTGACACACGCCTTTAATCATAGGGAGTGAACCTTTAATCCCAAGGAGTGGTGGCAGAAAGCAGAAAGGATCTATAAGGTGTGAAGACCAGAAACTAGAAGCATTTGGCTGGTTAAGCTTTTAGGCTTTGGAGCAGCAGTTCAGCTGAGACCCATTCAGATGAGGACACAGAGGCTTCCAGTCTGAGGAAACGGAATCAGCTGAGGAACTGGAGAGGTGAGGTAGCTGTGGCTTGTTCTGCTTCTCTGATCTTCCAGCATTCACCCCAATAACTGGTCTTAGGTTTGATTTAATTAATAAGACCTTTTCAGATTCCTGCTACAACCTACAATTATTTATTCTTGTGCAAGAGAGAGTTCAGAGGGAGCCAAAAGTATTAAAGCTGAAAGGTAAAAGAGAGAAAGAACATTTTGGAAAGATATGGCAAAAATATCTATACCCCAGATCTGTATATGAGGTTACATAAAAGTGATGTATTTTTCTTGGACATTTACCCTTCAATACTACAGCATCCTAAATAAGCATGTATCCAACCAAAGTTAGAGTCAAGTGCTGCACTCACTGGTGTGAGAAACAGAGAGGTGCTGGACATTTTCTTAGATAATTTTCTTATAGTCAAGAAACTTTATACTGCAAGAGACACATTCTAAAGCAAATTAACTATTAGGCAATAAATGCATATATAGTATTCCATGGGAGCACAGTAGAAAGATCTAGAAAAAAAAAAAAAAAAAAACGAGCTTACCATGAAGAGTAGGCACTGGCAAGAATGGTACCCAGAGATCTAAGTGAGTCGTAAAAAACACATAGGCTATCCCAAGATACAGACATTTGAGCTGGTTCTAAGGAAGGGGCTAAAAAAAAAAATGTGAGACACAGAAATTCAGAATCGCCAGAAAGGAAAACACTTCACACACTGGGAACAGAACTAACAAATATGCTGATATGCAGAAAGTGTCATTTGCTTGGAGAACAAAGAAAAGTTAGGAGGGGGTAAATTATAGACCACATGAGCGAGCACAGAAAATGAAGTCTACAAAACTCCTCCTTCCATCCAGAGCACCAGAATAGCCACAGGTTCTGAATTCTCAACTCCGGTGACATGACCCATGGTCTACCTCATAATTAATATTTTATGCAGTGAAACATTCATCAAAACCTGAAGACTGGTTGGTATGCAAAACTACTGCCTTGATCGCAATTTTATCTAAAAATCAAAATAGAAAATCAATTTTAAGTAAGTTTCAATAAATCATAGGCATTTGCAAATATGTGTAAAATCGCCCATGAAAGGTGTCTTTCATTTTTATCAAATTCTTTTGTCTAACTGCTAAAGGACTAACCTCATTATAAACCCCAAGAGTATTCTGTCTTCCCCACAAAAGAAAGAGAGGGGAAAAGATAAATTTCTGAGGCTGATTTTGCACACCAATGACAGGCATAGGTTTCTAAAGAATGGTTTCCAACCTGTTAATAGTTATCAATACACAACAGCTGCAATCCATGAAAGAGATAAATATTCATGGCACAAAGCATTTATATGTATCAAATGTATATTCATGAACAAATGGCTTTCCCTGCCTTTAATACCGTTTGCTGTGCAGTCAGTGAAGAATGGACCAACTTCCCCCCACACTCCCCACCCCGACTGCAACCACTGCTGCGTCTCCAGAATGCCCACGCAACAGTGATTAGGCAGGACAATAGCCACGGAAAATATATAAATAAATAATCAAAGGTATCTGGCCTCAGTTCCCGCTCCTTTCAGATAGCGGGCTGTAAGAGTTCCCTGCATCAAATACAAATGGCAGACTTGATATGGCTGTTGACTTATTTTGCAAGAGAAGCATTTGCTGGTCCGGTCCTCTGTAGCCAGATGTGCCGTGGAACATGCAATAGTTGACCCTCACCTTTCAAGGATGCTTCCTCACAACCCAGTTCTCCCCAAAGGCTGCACTAGGAAGACCAGCAAGAAAATTAGCATACACTGAATGGCACTCTCAGGTGACCATGGGTACCCTGTTGTCACGGCCCCAATCAGTGCTCATGTGGCAGTGAGGAGAAAGAATGACAGTGTGGATTATGCAACAAGAGAGTTTGTGATTCAGTAAGGTTAGAGGATGGGATGCGCTTTTGAAAATTGGCACGTTGTTGAGTAAAATTAACGTCTGCTCCATTAGTTGTGTAGGAAGGAGGCTAGAAAAGTGATAGATGGGAAGAATGCCTTTTGTTGCAAAAGCAAAGTCATAATAAGGTTAGGGCACCGAACAAAGCCTGCTAAAATTAAAAATAAAGAGTAAAGAAATAATGGGCGCTAACACAGCAGCAAAGGAGCCCTTCAATTTCACAGAATGGGTCTCCTAGTTAATTCCCTCCCTCAGATTTTCCTGACAAGCACCCAGGCTTCTGTTGGTGTTAAAAGAAAACAATCCTTGTTCTAGCAAGATGCCAGCCTTCCCCCTCCCCGCTGCCCCCTTTTCTTCTGGCATTTCCTGTCCACCCTCAGAGGTGTGCTTTTAAGACTGTTATGATAAACTGAAGATGTGACAGGAGACTGTTCCCTCCTACATTTTCCTAAAAGTAGCTGGTAATACACCTATTTAGGTTTGCAAAGTCAAATTGTACCCAAACCTCTCGGTGAGTCATACAATGCAATGCATCAAAATATAAATTATAACCGAGTGTAAAATAGAAGAGATTTTAAGTCTACCATATAAGACTAAGATTGCACACGGTGGCAAATGAGGAGGAAGAACTGTACGGGTTCTGCCGAAATTCTGGGAGTATCGTGGGTTGTAGCTACTAAGTTGTTTGAATGAGGCCATGCCTATAGAAACAGCTCCGCATTGAAAACATCACTCCGGTATTTTAAATAATCACTCGTTTTATCTTTGATTGTATTTTTAAAATTAAGCCTTTCCAGAGGAAATACTCTCAAGATTTCCATAAATAAATAGAAGAGGTCGTTGCAAATCCATAATGAGTTCTCTTGATCCCTCCCACAAGACAGAATTTGAGGCATATTATTATCATCCCTTCCCCCCATCTCAATGAAACATTTTGCATCTAGTTTTTCTATGTCAGCTTTTATCCATGAGTCTCACTGCTGAAGAGCCCAGCCTACCGCAGCTCAGGGCACATTTCAACCTTCAATCACTTCATCTGAATGGGAAGCAATATGGAAGATGTAGGAGCTGCTCTTATGTAGGTCATCTGTGTGCCTGAGCTGATTGTCCACTCCTCTCATGTGCTGGAACTATACCACTTTACTGAATTACAGCCTCTTCCCTCAAAATGGTGTTGGGGCTAACAGAAAATGAAAGAAACAAAGGAACGCCACACATAAAATGAAAGTGTGCTGAGGGCTTATGGGGGTGACATGGAAGGAGTTATCAATTCCAAAGTGTTTAAGATCAAGATCCCACAAGAAAGCTTAGGGTTGAGTCCAAGCCTGCTAGTCTCTTAATGCGCTTTATACTTTTATAAGACATACTGGTTTAGCTGTGCCCAGACTCCTGTGGCTTCCCATTGCCCAACATTTGAGCACTAAGAGGAGGGTTGGGAGGGAAACTAAAAACAAGGATGGAATGGAGGTGGGCGGGGATAGGGCTGACCCTGACAGTAAGTCAAGCACCAAGCTGGGTTTGTGTTTTGTTTGTTTGTTTTTAATGCTTCCTTTCACCAACAACTCAAACTAACCCCTGAGTGCTGGTTGATTGAGGGAAAGCAGGAAAGAGGTTAGCTTTCAGCCCTGAGACCTTATGCAGAGTAAGTGAGGGATTCAGGACGGAAATGCAGCCATCTTTCCTGTCTTCCCCTGAATCTCGACCCTGAGGCAGACATGGTGTCCTGACATCACCCTGAAGATGAGTACCTTTTCACAGAAATGGAAAAGCAAGCAGATGTACCTTTTCTTCTCCAAATACAAAACAAGCCAAGTAATAAAAGAAAAAAGAAAAAGAAAAAGGAAAATCTTCATTAATAAGTACCAGTGTTGCTGAAGAAGCAGCTATTTGGGTCTTCATCGGGACAAAAACAGCCTTGCAAGACCTACATCCAGCGTTCCCAATACCCTTCCACAGCTATTCCCCACTGCTCCCTGGGCTACCATCAAAGGCAGCCATCTTGGGGAAGGAGAGAACTGGGGACACAGACCTGACCTCTCTCTCCCTGGCCCTGTAACTGGGACTGTAACATTCTAAAACTCATTCCAACACAAGGTAACTTTGTATGGGCTGAGGCTGGATGGGAAGCTGGAGGCTAAAGCTTAGACAGAGAAATGAAGACAGAGAGCAAAAGAATATCCTCTCACTACTTCACACTGGGATACATGGGCTGGTAACAAACTCATGCCGATGGAGAACCTAAATATTAACACGTTCTAAGACCTGGGAGTTTCCATCTAGAATAAACAAACAGAAAGATTTTTCAAAGTAGTGTGTGTGTGTGTGTGTGTGTGTGTGTGTGTGTGCGCGCGCGCGCGCGCGCGTGCGCGCATACCAATCTTGAAAAAATGCATATAATATATATATATATTCCATAGACATTTACTAAATATGTATTCCATATACATATTCCACAGAAATATACTAAAATGCAGTAATCATGACATTTTCCTAAGTCTTGAGCTCGGAGGTATTTCCAGTTAGAGGCCTGGACCCTGGCAGCACAAACTTTTCTAACAAAGGCTGGCACAGGTGTCTATTCACAATGGATGTGACCATGACCTCTTAACATTAATAGCTGCAAAGCCTAAGGGAGCTGATGTCAGCTTCCACATCTACGCCTGCCACTCCCTCCTCGGAAAATCCCATTGTTCAGGAGCACAGGGTGAAAGCAACTCTTCACGTAGCTCGGCCCTAGGTGGAAGACCTGGGGCAGCTGTGTGAGGTGGGTGATGGTGGCCTTGGTCAGGAAGCCCGGACTCCTGTGTGTTTGCCAGCCGAGCTTGGTAACCAGCCTGTAAGAAAGGCAGGAATGCAATATATATATAAGAGCGAGGGTGTTGAAGCCACACTGTTTGCTGCATACATGAAAGTTCTTGGTGAGGAAAAATAAAAGGGTTAACTACTACTCCACATTATGGCCCTCTACAAAATACAAGAAAAACCCGGGTGGTGGCGCACACCTTTAATCCCAGTACTCAAGAGGCAGAGCCAGGCAGATCTCTGTGAGTTCCAGGCCAGCCTGGTCTACAGAGTGAGATCCAGGAAAGGCTCCAAAAGCTACACAGAGAAACCCTGTCTAGAAAAAAAAAAAGTACAGAAAAATTCCCATTCCTTCCATACATTATAGAATTCCAAAGTCTATGAGCCCAAGAAGACTCCTGTTCCAGGTCTAACATCCTTCCTTGGTCTTACATTCCTGGCCTCATGCTTCCCTTACGTGTCATTTAGGTTTCAACACCCGCCAACTCTCACATTTATATATGTGTGGACTTAACCAGACAGACTGTCTCCAAGGCGCCGTTCCCCGTTATTTAAAGTCAATTCGTTCTCCTTCTCGACTTCTGTCAAGAACGGAGCTAATATTTATTTCCCTTTTCTTTTCCAGAGCAGGAGCCACTTTGAGATGGATGCTGTCAAGTTCTTGCCCCAGGAGAGGGGAATGGATACTCTGTGTGGCACAAGGCTGGTGTGAACAGGGACGCTGTCCCTTTCTTTCCCACCTCACTAAACCGCGGGGGACCATTTTATTAGTCATTTTAAGTCACACTTAATGTGAAGAACAGAAAAAGAAAGTGATGGTAGGGTCCACGAAGGGCTGGGCTTGGGGTTTTGTGAGACTGGCTAAGGAATCACCTGTCTGACTAGGGACTTTAAGAGCCAGTGTTTCATCATGATTTCATAATGTTTTCCTGCGTTGCGATGCCAGGATCCATTTATTCTCCTCTCACTTCTCCAACATTTATTCTACATCAAGAATATGGTCCTATAGAATATACCAGCAGTACTCTAAAGAGCAAGGAAGGAAAGGAGGTACTGAATAAGAAACATGACACCAAGATTTCAGATACTATTGTGCATGTATATGCATGTATACGTATATGTATTGTGTGTATGTGTGTATGTGTATGTATAAGTGTACATGTATATACGTATGTGTATGTGTATTGTGTGTGCATGTGTATGTATATGTGTATGCATATGTGTATGTGTATGCATATGTATATGTATGTATATGTGTACATGTATACATATATGTATATGTATGTATATATGTGTATGCATGTGTATATATGTGTGTATGTGTTTATGTATACATATATGTATACTTTCTAAGAAGCCTTGTAAAACAGGAACAACTGTGGCAGTAGTGTGGAGGAGAGCTGAAATAGAGGGAAGGGGTCCCGAGTTACTTCAAGAGGAAAGTCAACGAAAACAAATTTTCAGATTTCACAGGAGCCCCCATTACTTGTAGTTAAAAAATGGGGAGGAGACTTTCCAAAGGCTTTAGGATTGTGTCACAGCTGAGCTGAGAAGCAACTGAGATCAAATGAGCGGACAGTGGCTCTGGTTCATAGACAAGGCAACAAAGTGCAGTCTCACAGGGAAAGAGGGCAGATTTGATGGTCCCTAGACTGGGAGAAACAAAGAATCACTCTGTTGCCCCTTGAATAAGTGCTACTAGTTGGAAGTATTCAAGTCTACGTCTCCAAGGTGTTTTAAGTATATGATGTCTGCTAACATGAAATTCTCAACAAGTACCAAAGAATATGTATTATGACTACTTTTTTAAAAAATTTTTTAGGACAGGGTTTCTCTATGTAGCCCTCACTGTCCTGGAACTCATTTTGTAGACCAGGCCAGCCGCAAACTCACAGAGATCCATCTGCCTCTATCTCCCAAGTACTGGGATTAAAGGTGTGTGGCACCACCATCCTGTGACTCCTTTTTATAGTTAGGTATCTTAGTACTGACTGTTCTGTTGCTGTGAAGAGACAGCATGACCATGGCTAAGCTTATAAAAGAAAACATTTAATCAGGACTGGCTTACAGTTTCAGAGGTTTAGTCCATTATCATCATGGCAGGAAACATGGCGGCCTGCAGGCAGACCTGGTGCTGGAGAAGGGGCTGAGAGTTCTCCATCTGGATCTGCAGGCAGCAGAAGAGAGACATTCTGGACTTGGAATGGCCTTTTGAAACCTCAGAGCCCACCCCAATGACACGCTTCCTCCAACAAGGCCACACGTCCTAATCCTTTCAAATAGTGCTCCTCTCTGGTGACCAAGTATTCAAATCTATGAGCCTGTGGGGGCCATTGGAGTAGCCATTATATTTGGGAAGCCGAGGCCCAGGGATGATCCTTTTCCAGAGTTGTATGAGTCATGGATCCTGCCTCAATCTTGTCTTCTCTTATGTTTGATGCTTAACATCTTTTATCTTTGTTTCTTTTCTTGTCTTTTGCAGTGATTGAACCCAGGCAGACATTCATTCTACCACTGAGCTGGATCTCCAGCCATTTTTTTTTTTTTAAAAAAGTGCTATTCTGAGGCAAAGTCCCCCTAAGTTACTCAGGCTAGTTGTGAACTCGCCATGTAGTCCAGCTCAACCTTAAAGTCATGATCCTCCTGCTTCAGCCACTCAAGAAGGTGGAATTACAGTCTAATGTCCCTGGTCAAAGTATTTAAGCCATCTTTAAAGGTGTGATCTGAATTGCTTATTCCCATTTGCTCTTTAGCAAAATATAATCTGACTTCCTTCCTTCTGGCTCTCAACAACAGACACAAAGATCCTTCAGAGACATCAGCAATGACCTCTTAACTTCCCTGCTCTTATTCTTCATTCAACCTCCTTTCCCTGAGGTTTCATAATATTTACATTCCCTGTAAGTTGCTCCCATTTTGACCTCCATCCTTTTAGATATCTAATTCAGCTACTTCTTCCATGGAGGGCAGCAGTTGGCTCTGTCCTTCACCAACTCCCATCCTGATTCCAGCACTAAGGAAGGAGTCTCCATGAGACTGGACATGCAGGATGTATAGAAGGCCATCACTTAGAATAGTCTTTAAGCTGTCCACATGTTCTCTCAAGATTTCAGTAGCAACACTTTGAATGTAAAACACCCCTCATAGGCTTGTGTTTGAACACTACCTGCCCCTTGCTGATGATGCTGTTGTGATGGGTTGTGGAGTCTTTGGAACTTAACTAGAAGCAGGCCTTAAGGGTGGTGACCCAGCCCTCCTTCTGGTCCTGCCTTCTGCTTCCTGGTCTGCCAAGATGTGAGAACTCTCTAACACACACACACACACACACACACACACACACACACACACACACACACACACTGCCTGCCCTGACTGAGATCATGGGTGGAAACCTCAAGCCAATATAAACGCTTCCTCCCTCCAGCTGCTTCTGTCAGGTGATTAGCATCGTCACGAGAAAGAAACCAATATACTAATTATCCTGATACATTCCATATTTTGTTGGCCGATGAAGCAAGAGATGCATTGTCCATTCCTTCAATACCTAGGAAATTTAATCAAAACCACCAAGAAATCGTAGTTCATTCTGGTGCCCCCTATCCCGTAGGCTATGCCTCCCTCTCTCCTGCTTCCAAAAGAGGTCCTACTCCAAATAACTACTTCTCCTACCTTAAAAAAAGTTATTTTGTATCTATAGATTTAAAATCATGGAAAGAGAATCTAGAGAGTAGAAGAGAACAAAAAGAAAGACTGGCAGAGATAGTATGTGTGTCTATGAAGCAGCAATTTGGGGGAAGCATAAAAAGAAGTTGTGGCCTAGGATCCAGACCTAATCACCATGGAGAACAAGTTGGGACTTCAGTGGACTAAGCAGTCCAGCATAGTTGGACGTACGGAGGCAGGGCATCACCAGGGAATCAGGCAGGCTTGACTATATCACATGTTGAAATGAGAAAGGGGTGTTTAGATTGTGGCCTCTAGGTTATACAAGGATGTCCTTTCTTTGATTCTTTCCATTTAGAAATGCTAATACATGGCCTCATTGACTGCTTCCATGTCAACTATTAGGTAACCCACTGAATGGTAAAACTACTGTCTACGGGACCATGCCCCTTCTTAGCATGATATGTATTTTCTCCCTCGATCTTTACAATAATCCCATGTAGCAGGAGCTGGAATTATATTGTTTGCAAGGAAGACAAGAATCTTGTCAGAAAAAGAGAGGAGGAATTCATCCAGGGTCATCTGCCACTTCAAACACTGTCCTTAAGCAACAGTATCACCTCTCGATGTGATGTTCTGGCACCATTTGTCATCAGGGAAATGCAAATGAAAACCACACAAGAGGTCTGCACCCGTTAGAACGATTGCAGCCAAGGCTGGCAGCCCTGCACATGCATAGTGATGAAGAACAACTGGAATACTCATGTGTTTCTGATGAACGAGGAAAAGGCTAGAAAAAAAAGTGAAAGACTGTTTAGCAATCACTAATCAGTTTAAATACATGTTTGTCTGTTGGCATTCACAATCTCACTCCTATTATATTTACCCAAGAAAAATGAAAATTTTCCATGCAAATATCTCTATAATAATGTCCTCAGTGGCTTCCATTGTGGTAGTCTCTAACAGGAACAGCTTAGGTGTGAAAAAAAATGGAAAAGCCAATGCTAATAAGCACCTTTATTGGAATGTTTAAAAATACAAAGGAAGAAGCTGAATAAACCCATAAATGCACAGCTTAAATGCATCTTCCAGATAAAGCATTGTGAACAAAAGCCGGGCACAGAGAGTCTTTGCTGTATGATTCCATTTCTATAAAGTTCTCAAATTAAGAAACCTAAACCACGGCTTCACAAAAAGGAAAACGAACTGTGAGTCAATGGCAGCTTGTTCTCAGGGTCAGAGGGTCTGGCTTAGAGGAGATATAGGAGCACTTCCTGTCGTGAGAAAAACTATAGATTTCCTATATCTTGATGACGTGAGGACTGCATAATTGCACGCACTGGTCGAGACTGCAGTTAAGATCATAGCACCTTAATGTATGTGATTTCCATCTCAAAAAAAAAAAAAACAACTAAAGAAATAGAGCTGTGGAGATAACGAGGTCATAAACTGCTCGCCATGCAAGCACAAGGGCCTGAGTTTAACCCTAACACCTATGTAAAAAGCCAAGTCCAGAGATGCATGCTTGTAATCTACCAGTGAGTTGGAAACAAGAGGAGGACCCCAGGAGATTGCAATCGCCAATGTGGTCAAATCTGCAAGCTCTAGGTGCATGGAGAGAACCTTATTAAAAAATAAGGAAGTAGCCAGACATGTGTTGTGCACCTTTAATCCCAGTACTTGCTTGGGAGGCAGATTTCTGTGAGTTCAAAGCCAGGCTGGTGTATATAGTGAGACTGTGTCTCAAAGCAAGAGGGGGAGAGAGACAGAGACAGAGACAAACAGAGAGAGACACAGAGAAAGAAACAGAGATGCAGAGAAAGAGACAGAGACAGACAGAGAGAGCAAATTTTCCTCTGTCACAGTTTCAGCTGAATTCCACCAGCAATCACATAAACTCCAAAAAGGTCTCTGGGCCTCAAATGAAAGTATAACCCCAGCTAAGTGTGACACTTGCCTGCAATGCCATCACCCAGCACTTAGGAGGTAGAGGCTAGAAGATGAGATGCTCAACACCACCTTCGGCTACATAGTAAGTCCGAAGCCAATCAGGGCTTACCTGTGACACTGTAGAACTCACAGCACCCTTGGCTGCCCATTGTTCCAAGCCACTGACCAGCTTGCACGCTAGATTAGAAATGGATGAACAGCTTTTCTCCTTCTCTTCTCCTTTCTTCCAACGTTCCAAAACTCTGGCCTTTTCCTTTTTCTCAGTTTCCTAGTTTAAACGTTCAGTGGCGTGGATCTTCGAAGACTAGTCACTTCTCCTGGAACCTCTTATCATCGATGTTCATGGAATACTATTGCTGCTTCCAGACCAGCTTAGCCCTTCTTCTCCCAGACCCTTCCCTAATTAACAGTAGAGCCCATCCCTCCCTGCTCAGTGCTCCTTCTTCTCTGTTCTCCCCCATCCACCTCCCCCTGAGTTGACAAGAACTTGTAGTAATCACATTCATATCACCTAAACTAACACAATGCTCTGAGCCTAGTAGCCTCACGGCCACTCTGTAAATAGTTAATGGGCTCATATACATATTGTTTCTCACTAAAATTCTCACGGAATTTATTCAGTATTTATCCTCAGAGCCTAAAACAGCTGCTATACAATGAATAAGGCATGCTTCCTGTCTGTTCTCAGAAGAGTAAGATTCACATGCCACCAAAACTTACAAGAACACGACCTCTGTCTCATATGCTCTTGGGGTGGATCAAAGGGCTCAGACGCAGGGAGGCTCAGTAACCCACCATCTCTATCTCTTCCAGCCTCACCGTATACTTGAAGGAGCAACATTTTTCCATCACTATCAAGAAGGTAAGGATAAGAAAGGATTGTTCGTGAGCCAATTATCACATGAAATACGTGAAAATGATTAGAGGAAAAGGTGGGTCCCAGATGGGGAGAGGCTGTTGACAATGTCAGCTTTGTTCGGAGGCTCTGAATGGTAGGGTGGAGGGAGACTCGGCACATTTTTGCTTGATGGGGGTGTGTGGTACAGCTCGCAGGAGGAGTCAACTCAGCCGTTAGTGTGAAACCCAAGGAAACTGTCCTGCCACAGCTGATGTGAGCACTCCCAGCTGCCTTGCGTTGTGAGTCAGACGCCCACATCCTGTGCTCTCAGGCCCACTCTTGTCCTCCTTTTAAGAGCTATGTCAAAGAGTCGATGCCTGATGTCTCCAGAAGACCTCTGTTGCTTTTGAGCAGAAAGAAAATGTATGTGTGCGTTCTGCAGAAGTCCACCAAATGTGACCCAGCCTCATTTCCCCTCAGTGCTTGGAAGCCTGAGCCAGAGAACAAACAGTAACTCCACACACTACATCATTTGGTATCAATTAAACACTGTTCTCTTTGAAGAAATGGCATCTATTTAGCTTGAGCCAATATCATTCAAGTAAACTTACAAAGAATTATAAAGTGTTTATTAATATTAAACTTGACTTCAACACTAAACCAATTAGACATTTTGTTCTGGCTGATCCTCTGAGCTTACAAAAGCTTATATTGTGGATATAAAGTTCTGATTATGCTTGACATGGTTCCATGTTTTTGAACTTTATCCATTTGCTTTCTCAGGCTAAAATAATAATCAGACCACTGGATCGATGTAGTTCCTCATATTTACTCTTTTTTATTTTCAATTGAAGATTTTTGGCTCTGGTGGGGAGAAGAGAAAAGAAAAGACAGTAGAAAATGAATTGGAATTAAATCAAGGCTCAGGAGAAATTTAGTTTGTCTAATTTGAAATATCCATTCTGTTCATGTGGCTTTCAGTCACTTATGGACAGAATTTGATAGCTCCCTGGCCTGGTGATCTTCGGCAGAGTCACAGACAAATACCTCACTTGGTAGTCATCTCAAGGAGGTCTTAAGGGTGTGCTTCTTGGGTGCTCTTGAGTTTGTTGAAGCTGACTCGTGGCTTGGCAAAAAGGTCTCTGTTGCGATGGAGAAAGGCCGTGTTGTTCCTCATCCACTACAGGCTTCGGCTAATGTCCGTTCTTCACCTAGTCCGACTTCCTTGAGCCTGGCCTAATTTTGTTTCAGACCTCACATTGCCCTTTTATATTAACTTCCTAGAATAAAGATATTGCAGAGTTGGATGAGGTGTCAGAGGTAAGGTTATGCCACACCACCAGTTTCCCAACATGGACTCTGGATTTTAGCTGGCGGATGCTTATGAAGCTACTATTGACGTTCCTCATTAAACACAACAGAGAAAGATAGTTTGTAAAACTATGCTCAAGAATGTCATGTGGTACATTCTGTACTTCATTTCTGTTCACATGATATGAACTTTATTAGTGTGATTTTATACTAAAGTATAAACTGGTTACAGAGGCAAAAGAGAAGCAGGCAACCCCTAATTTCTGGCAGTTCATTTCTAAAACCAACCAGCTAATCAATAAATAGCATGACATCTTCATTCATTTAGCATTAATGCCCCTTTGGGAAACATGGATACCAACAAAACATTTTAAATCCTCCTAAGGTGATATTTGTGATAGTATAGATTTAGAAACAGTCTGATTTTTGTTTCTGAAACTTTTGTTTTATTGAGTTCTGTCTCTGCTGTTGTGTTGAATGATTCAAACTGAATAAATGAAGTACTGTATGATTATGAATTGAAAATTTTGCAAACCAAATAGGATAGGAAGAAAGATAGAAAATAGTATGATAAGATGTTTTATCATTTTGAATCATTTATACACTAGGTTCAACTATATATTCAACTGTTAAGGAAAAGAACTGAATTATAGACTACCACATAAGAATCCAAGGAGGCTGCCAAAGACCATTTAAAAAAAGATATTTGATTAAACACTCTATAACTACTTTTTAAACCTCTAAAACTGGATGACTCTCCATTTTGTTTTTATGTTCATACTTTATGGAGTCTTGTGCTTATTTTTGGGAGCACCAATATATAAAAGAAGGCATTAACACCAAATCTTTGGAGGAGCAACTTTAAGATCAGATGGCTCTTGGTTGATTCCAGGTCTTTCCTCTACTCAACTCAGATGACCAGCTATTTGTGAGCATGTTTTCTCTTCTAGAAAAATAAGGATCATCAAATATGTTTTCTTAAGAGTTGTTTGTGAGGAGGGAAAGATGTCACATTTTTGGATGTGAAAAGACCTTGTCATGGTAACTGCCTGTTTGTGACTATCCTTTTGTGACTGGGATTCTGAATATAGCCCCTAAATTAGAGGATAGCCACTGAATGCAAGTAATATACTCACATTAAGCTGGTAAGCCAGGGAACAGAGAGACTGGTCTGAATTTAAAGAGAGAAGGTTACTCTTTTAGCCAGATGCCATTGTGGCTTGAATATGAAGTATGAATATGAATATGAGCCCACAGGCTCATGTGTTTGAATACCTAGGACATGGTTCAATGTCTGGAGATAGTACAGCCTTTGAGACTGTAGCCTGGCTAATGGCAACAAGTCATTGCTGGTGGGTCCTGAAAGTCATATCCATCTTTGGATAACCCAAACTACCTCTGCACTGCCTGATCTGCCAAGATATGACCAAGCCATGCTACACATTTCCTGCACCACAGACCAAGCTGCCCCAGATGCCATTCCCTCCTCAGCAGGATGGACTGACATCACCAGAACTACAAGTCCAAACATATCTTCCACCCTCAGGTTATCCCTGTTCAGTAGTTTGTCCAGAGACAATAGACGTAGCTAATCTATATGTGACCCGGATCCCATAACCTACAGACCCACATCCGACAAGCCCTCTGGCTCACCCATCACTTAGCTCATCCAAGTGAAAAGTAAGTGCAGAGGTATTCTAAATAGTCAGGGTTCTCTAGAGAAACTGAATCAATTGGATATGTACACATAGACAGAGATTTAGTTCCAGGAATCTGTTCATGTTAACTATAAGGTCGGGCAAGGCCAAATTCCACGCTGTAGGCCAGTAGGACAGAAATGCAGGGAGGCGCTAATGCTGTTTAGGTCAGAATGTGCCTGCTAGAGAAGCCCATCAGTTTTTTTTTTTTTTTCTAATAAAGCCTTCATCTGATTGGATGAGGCCTGCCTTCACCTGATTGGATGAGACCCAGCCACATTACAAGGGGGAGGGGGAGGGGTGGATCTGTTTTACTCAATATGAACTTACTTAAATGTCAGTCTCCTCTAAACAAACTCTTAAGAGGACCAGCTAAAATAATGGCTGACCAAATGCCTGGGCACAATGGCTTAGCCCCACTGAGATACAAGATTAATAGCCACACATTTCATCACATCCTCAACAGATCACAAAGAGTAAAATGGTCAGGATTTTGAGTTTCAGAATGAGGCAGAAATGTATCCAAACCCTGACCCTTCAACATAGCAGGTCTACAAAAACTGTATAAACTTTCGGACATTTTTCAATGGAACCAAGAGATCTCAGTATAAGGTTGTGAATGTTGCTAAAAGAAGAATTAGTGATACATATGAGATTCCAGCCCTGAGTTATACCTGGCATGTAGTGTGTATGCAGTAGCTGAAGTTTCCTTTCTTCTTAGAAAACAAAATAAGAAGCTCAGTTGAAAAAAGACGAGGGCGGGAGCCTTGCTAGTTGGCACATGGTTTGTCTCAAATTGGATTTCCTTTAAGAAATGGCTTTTAAAAAAAAAAAAAAAAAAAAAAAAAACTTAAGATGAAATAAATAAAACGCTCCATTTTCAGACTTTTAAAACGTGCTTCCCAACCAGTTCCATTTCCTGAGTTTTTTCCCTCTTCTCGGTCACATGCTGCTGTTTTCTTTTGCACATTTTTTTCTTGTCTCATTGAATTGCCAGGTGTAGGTCAGTAGATGTCACAGCCATAACAAAGAAAAGGAAAAGCTTTTTCTGCTTCTATTCCTGTAAGCAGAGAAATTACTCACTGTTTTTCTCAGAAAAGTGGCCAAGTAAGTGAGCTGTGCCAATGAACTTCTCCCCACGTAGAATTCAGATGGGGATGCTGTTGAAGTGTTTGTACAGAGATGTGTTAGTGTGTCTTTCAAATGAGCTGTGACTGTGCTCTCCACATGCTGGTCATTGGACACTTAGATGCATAACTATACATGTACAGTTCATTCAGCTGCTCCGGAATATCCTAGGTTTGGGCCTGTTTGTACACAAATAAGTCAGCAGCTCTCACTGACATGTACAAGGAACAATACATCCCAATCAACACCCTTAGAAAATCAGCCACATGTGAAGGACAGCTGTGCATAAGACACGTTAACTTCAACCTTAGCTCAAGTTTGCTGTGATTTCAAAAGACGTCACTCATAGATGAAAAAGTTCAATCAACAAATCATGATCATTCTCAGGGACTGTGAAGCACAAAATAGTCACACCCATGACATGGACAACAAAGACCACTAGAAAAATCTCAAAATCAGAACCATGGGGTCAGAGCCATATCCAACACTATTTGTATTTTTGTGCTGTCCAGTTGAAAGGTCTCTGGGTGAGACACGAGTCTCCATGCTCAATACTCCATTTGATGTTAATTGTAAAGGAAGTCAGTTCACCTTTCTGGGGTTCATTATTCACCCTGGTGTCAGGATCCTTGTCACCATCATCTGAAAGCACTTTGCACAACTAATGCAGGCTGGCAGGTCTGACAAATAGTAGTGAGTATTTGTTGTGACCTAAGTGTGTGTCAGGCACTATTGTGAGTGTATTTTCACAACGTCACTGTGATGGTGGAATTATTATCTTCTTGTGACACGACAAAATTGAGATGAACTAGCTGAACAGGGTCAAAGCCTATAAGAGACACTAAATTCAGACTTCAGACCCAGGCAGGCCAGCTCCAGGAGTCTTCACTAATCTCTACCACCTCCAGATTAAAGGCCTGAGGGACTGCTAAATTTGGAAAACTTAACCTGGTTCATTTTGCCAAAGAAGAGACTGAAATCCAGGGTGCAAGGTTGTCATCCAAACTGTAGGCACAAGATGTTTTGTTTTGAACATCCATGTCAACAGTTTCATCTCTCTGGGGAAACAATGACATGAAAATAACTTTTTGTGACATGGAAACAAGAGTGAACTGTGAGATTAAGGCAGGAACAGTAAATGTGACCGATCATAGGGCTGATAGAGACAGAACAGGAAAGTCAAGAATGGAATAAACAACCTTGCAGAGGTGAAGATTTCATTTCTTAGTTTGCATTTTTCTCCATTTTATTCTGGAAGTTTCTGGGGCTTTGAGCTAGCACTAGAAATCAGTCCATTGAAAAGGCCACTGTCTGCTTTTGACTTGAGCTGAAGTCTAAATCCCTGGCTGATAGAAATTATCAGGCAGGACACAGTCAACTACATCATGATTAGTTTAAGAAATGGGCCTTTATTTTTCTTCCTGCTATGCTTTATTTTCTTCCTGTTCTGAGTCCTCTTTTTTTTTTTTTTACTTGCTACCATAGATTTTACTTGCTATCATAGATGCAATGAGAAATACTGAACACTAATGAGGCAATGTTCCTGACACACTTAAAAAAAAAAAAAAAAAAAAAAAAAAAACAACTCCAGTGACAGAAGCTTGCATGGGGTGAATTGTTGGACCATAGAAAGTATGAACTGGTTGAGACAGTTTTCATTCCCTTTTCTGTTTACTCTGTGAATGCTGGCAACGGACCCTTCTGGATGTTAGGTGGGTGCTCTGTGGATCAACCCTGAAGGCTGATCCTTTTATATTGTGAACGAGACCAACAATAGTCAACTGTCTCTGAGTGTCAGCCAAGCTAGCCCAATTGGTGTTGGATCAAGTCATTTTGGAAATTTCTATATTCCATATTCTAAAAAAAAAAAAAAAAAAAAAAACTCTCAAAAAAGAGAAATAAACACCTGTTTCATTTTTACAACCCAGGACATAGGTGATCTGACTGATATATTGCCTTACATGTAGAAGAAGAAAAATAAATTAAATCACTTATAATATGAAAACGCACTTTTAAAATTTCCCCTCCAAACTAAAATCCTGAAAAAAATAAAGGCTTGTGCTGGAGTAATTGTTTAATTGATAATAATTAATTTTAATTATGTCTTTTGGGTTCTACCGGAATCCCGAGGAAGATGGAAGACTTGTGTTAGAATCAATTGATCAATTCAGTGTCTTAAATACATCTCTTCAACACTATCCCCCCAAAACAGGAGACTGAAATACATAATACCCATAATGCCACAATTTCACAACTTGTGATGGAAATACTGATATACTCAAAGTTTCCTTCTGTTGCAGACTTCTATTTTTTTTTTTAACTATATTTATCACTGGGCCATGATGACCAGAAACTGAGTTTAAGTCAAACTGACCCGTCTGTAATCGTACATCTTCTGAGAGGGAAGTGAGAGTGTGGTAATCGTTAGGGCCATTTTACCATGAAGAGCCAAGCCGTGTTTATCACCAGCCTAATAGGGAGTCGTTCAGTGAGCCATGTTCTTGATTTCATCACTCCCTAGGGAAAGATTTCCACTTGGTCACATCTGCAGCTCTGTCAAAGTGACGGACGGGCCTTGTGCCATCAATGTGCTCGGTGTAAATGAGAACAGCTACTTCATTAAATTCCTAGTATGGGTAGGCAATTACATAGATCTTCCCATGTAATCTTCATAGGACTTTAGGAAGAAATCACACACTCATCGTTGTGCTGATGGGGAAACTGAGGTCTTGTGAATTTGAATAGCTTGCTTAATGGTGGTGTTTGCTTCACAATGGTCACAACCGCCATTCCTGTACCCCAGGTTTTTTTTTGGCTTGAACCTGGAAGCATGTCATAGCATAGTTAGAAGCTCACTGTATTTCACAGTGAGCCATCTTAGTTCACTGACATGTTAATACCCACTTGTGGTTTCTGAGAATGTGAAAAATAGTTCTCATACACCAGACATGACATTGAGCCTTTCAAATAATATACTTGGATATGTTGCCTGGGAATGTTGAGACGGTAGAAATATGCTTTAAAGAAAACTTTCCCATGCGATGTAAATAAAGAATTGACCTGAGATTTGAACCTCTGCAATCATTAAATGATCAGTACTCAGTGGATGTAAAAAGAGAGGCATCAAGAAGCTCGTTCCTTAGTCAGAATTAAATGACTAAGCAGGTCTCACAATGGTAGGGATTTGCTATTCACAGAAAGCCAGACAGACAGGTTACCACTGCATAATGGAATGTGTGCCCAAGATGTAATTCGGCTGCTTAAGAGTCCTCATGTGGCAAACCTCTTGCTTTTCCCAGGAGTCCTGTAACAAGATGGGCTATCCCTGCTCTTTGAGAAAACCAAGGGAATATAAGCATGGAAATGTACTGATTTCCAATGAACCATGTGTTGTTTTAAAACAACATTCTCAGCCAGTTTGACATCTCATGTGTGTCCTTCCTAATGAACAGCACACCACCATCTATCCATCACCTGCTTGGATCCATTCATTTCTTCCTTTTTCTCCACAGTCTTTGTGTTAAATCTTGAACTGCATCAAACTGGTCTCAGAAGAGTCATCAGATGCTGGATATATATGTGTGTGTGTGTGTGTGTGTGTGTGTGTGTGTGTGTGTGTATAATTTAAATAAAGCATTCAAAAGGGAAAACATGCTCTGAAGATCCTAAAACCATTAATATTCACATACACATACAGATGCAAAAAAAGCGAATGGAAAAGACTTTAATCAGAGCCGTGCTGAGACGGGTATGAAGCATTAGGCTGACAAGAGACTATTTTTCTAAATTTTTATCTAATGCTTTTTATGAAAAGCTTTTGAAAAATCCATTCTGTATAAATCCAAAGAATGAGTAATTATCTTATTTTTGAGAGCATGTGACTTAAACACACAAATCTGTTCAAAGACTTTAAAACAATAGAAACATTTTTGTGCTGCCTCTAGAATATATTCAAAGCCTACTTTTAGAAAATTCTGTTTAGCCTCTTATACTTGAAGGCTTGATTTAATATCTCAACTTCTGAAAATGAAGCATAACATTTAAATCTTAGCCCACAACTGAGAGTAAGCTCATTCCCATGCTACAGTTTCTCAGTTAGGAGTTTATTTGCAGGGAAGTAGTTTTAAATGTCCCATAGGCCTGCCTTCAATTCTGAGATTCCTTTATTATTTTCATTTTAATCGAAACAAATGTACCCTGGTGTACCACAGACCTCAGACACCACCCCACTATTTCATGGGATAGATGTTATGAAACTCGCATCATGTCTGGCGGGTTTCCATTATGAAAGGCTTCTAGAAAGAGGGCTTGGCTCAAAGCAGCCACATCTGTATTGAAGCCTCTCAGTTGAGGGGAGAATAATTTGCATTGTTGCATTTATCCGACCATCTTATCAATTTTTAAAAAGCCATTTAAAAAATTTCATTGATTTTTTTCTCATACAATATATTTTGAGCATTCTTTCCTCCCTCCAGCTCTTCTCTGATCCTCCTCCCCAACTCGCTACCCACCCAAGTTCATATTTCTTTCTCTAAAAAAAGATTAAAAAAAAAAAAAACATGGGTTCTGCTTTGTGTTGTCCAACTACTCGTGAGCATGGGGCCTGCCCTGGACTGTGGTTGAGAGACCCACAGTTACTTCATCAGAGAAAATGATTTTTCCCTTTTCCAGCAGATGTTAATTACAAATAGCCTCTTAGTTAGGGGTGGGATTTTGTGTCTCCTTCCCTTTATCAGTACTGGGGTTTTGTCCTGTTTGGCCCTGTGTGGGTCATGTGCATGCTGTCATGGTCTCTGTGAGTTCATATGTGTTATTTGTCTTGTTGTGTCTGGAAGATGTGGTATTCTTGGAATCATCCACCACCTCAGGATCCTACAGTCTTCCTGCCTTCTCCTCTGCATAGACCCCTGAGCCTTGAGGGAAGGGGTTTGATAAAGACATCCTATGTAAGGCTGAGTTAAAAGCTAAATTTTAAAACTAAATTGAGTATTCCATATTTTTCAAACCTCATTCATGCCATTGGGAACTTGGAATCATCAAGATTTTTGAGCTCCATTTAACTCCAAATGACTCGCTGCCCAGATTCTGAGCAAGCAAGGGTACAAATGGGTGGCTTCTTCTAGGCTAAGCCCCAAGTGGATCCATTCCATAAAAAGGACCACATGGCTTCGGTATGTCCTAAGAAAGTAAAACGGGTCATTCTCTCAATGTCCGGGACTACTACCTACTAGATGCCTCCCAGACCATAAATGCAAGTGAGCAATCATGCCAGATTTCCTAAGCTGGAATGCTGATGAGATTGCTAAATGATTGGATATTGTTTCATAGTCATCTGGCATTGATAATGTTTACTTAGCCTGACCCATCTAATCCCTGAGTACAAGGTATTTTTAGAGACACAGTGACTCATTCAAGCAAGAAAGTACTGTACCAGCACTGGTCTACTGAATGCCATTTGGGTTTGGGCTTCATGGAGTAAACAGCCCTAGTTCCTACCCTTGATCTCTGTGAACAGAGAGAGGAAAGGACAGCACACAGCCTTGACATTCTACTCAGTCTTGTGTCAGCAAAAATCAGAATTTTCCAAAATATCAACTACTTAGCTTTAAATTCTTATACTCTGGTGGACTCAATAAAATAGTCTGTAATGTTACATGTTCTCAAGAAGCCAATAGACTTCTGGATCTAGAATATGTGTAAAAAAAGCTAGAATTTGCCAAAGGATATGTGCTGCTTTCAACTCTGCTCTGGTCATTAACTGTCTAATCTTTGAAGACTACTATTTTAAACATCTAAACATCTTGAAATGTTCCAGTTGGGAGAATGTACTACAGATAGTAATTTTAAGTTCCAAAGCTTTCTCAAAAAAAAAAAAAAATTCTAGAAGTAAGTACACTGCTGTGTTTGCATTATACCCAAGAGTCAGAATGTCAATTGTAGAAACAGAAAAATGAAGAAACATAATCTCTGTTTCTTAGAGAGTTGACTAGTTGAAGACAATTTAGCTTTAATCAAGGTATGGCTAGAGACTAGAGATTTCATTTTTGGCAACCTTAGGAAATGTCAGGGGGAAGAGAGATTTAGGGGTACACTTCCTGATTAGTAAGGAGATGCTTAAGATGATCCCCGTTGTGTGTGTATCACAAAGGAGTGTTTATCGTTCAGGATAACACACCAGATAGTTATTTCAGGCTGCACACAGCTCCCTAATGAGATAAGTGACCCTTGACATTTCCCCCACTCTGAGCCAAGCATCTAAATTTAATTCAAAGGGGAAAAGAGAAAAGCCAATCT
Source organism: Peromyscus leucopus (assembly GCF_004664715.2). Taxonomy (NCBI): domain Eukaryota; kingdom Metazoa; phylum Chordata; class Mammalia; order Rodentia; family Cricetidae; genus Peromyscus; species Peromyscus leucopus. The sequence continues at coordinate 32,677,641 of NC_051078.1, forward strand.
TTCCTTTCTAAGGTCTGTGGACACAGTAATGAAGGCTGTGGTGGCAAATACAATATGGGATATTTTGGTTGCACTGTACTCTGAGACAGCCAATAAAGGTTACCTTGAATCAGGAGGTGAAGCCAGCGACTAGCTGACTGGAATTAGCCACAGAGAGGCCAGGCATGTGGACAGGAAAGATACACAGGAAGGAAAGGGCGGGGACTAGAGTTTGGGTTTCCTTTTAGTTTTGGGATGAGTGAAGAGACCTATCTCTTGTGGTGTCTCTGGCCAAAAACCAAGGTCAGCTGGTTGCTCCTTGGCTTCTATGATCTAGCAGGTTTTCACCCCAACATGGACTTCCGAGTCTTTGTTGGTCCATAGGACAACACAGACGTAGTTTAAACCTATATATCACGGTCGAGGCCTGAATGGCTGGCAGGGTACTTACTGATCGAGGCCATGGAGCCACAGATGATAATTAAAATCTCAGTAAATTCATATGCAGCTGCTAAGCCAACAGAAAAACATCAATAAAAGACAAAAAATTTTGTGTTCTAATCGACCATGAGTAACCTGGAGACTACCAATGTGAAAGCATAAGAACTTTAAAATAATAAAAAAATTTATCATTTATGTATGAGGTAGGGAATAAACTTTTCCTAGCTCAACATGTTTGATATGTATGCTCAGGAGTTAGCTTCATAATAAAGCACTTGCCCAGTATATGCTAAAACCTGAAATAAATCCTTAGCACCCTATAGTGTATGTTAGCATCCTATTTTTTTTTAGCATAGAGTAAGAGGACCTGTAATGAAAGATGATTTTTGTGAATGAAATGAAATGTCAGGCATGGGGAGGTCTTTGCATAATGCAGACTCTCAATAAATATTAGTTTCTCCTTCAGAAAAGGTAGGTAACAATATTTGAAGAATTTATAAATTACTGAAATATAAGGAGTTACCATTGTGCTTAATAGCTAAAATTAATATCACTGACGATGGTTGTTAGCCAAGAAACACCAAAATGTTACAAGTTTCACTATCCATCTCCAAAACTCAGTTATCCATTTATTTTAAGGGAGATAATGTATCTTGATTGTAAAATTTATGGGCAATTCCACATTGGTCTACATTTTGGAAGACATTGCAATTTTCCATCTTGTAATTAGTAAGAGGTCAGTTGCAGACAGTCTAAATACTAATATTATATATTCATATTTCTAATAGTTTTTATGTTTTATGTTAATGAATGATTTTTTCAAATGTAGACCATAAGAACATATTTATTTATTTCTGTGTGTTTTATTCTTGATTCTTGTGTTTGATTCCTTAAGAGTGACTTTAAAAAGATCCTTACTAGATTTTATGACAAATGGCAGGCAGGCAGACATATAAATACAAATATACACACACACACACATACATACATACATACATCAATACATAGATACCTAGATAGATACTGTTGGAATTACTGAGAACTTATTCACTTCTTATTTTAACATATGGAACATGTACAATGGTTTGAGGTAATAGCCTAGTATGTCAGATTCTGACATATCTCAGAATCCTCAAGATTCCATATCATCTTAATATAATTTTTATTCATCCTTGGCCTAATTATTTCTTTCTTCTCATTTGCAGCCTTTGCAACCGACAAAAGCTTTTCTCCACTGGAATCAAACACAAACAACTGTGCTGAAAACATAATGGTTGAACCATGTTTTCCCTCCTAGATGAGTTGAAAAACAAACCTCCAATGCAGAAAAAAAAAAAAAAAGCGTTTACCATTGATAGTGACACATTCCAAAGCTGTTTGTGATAATAACTGAAGTATAATGAAATATACTTAGCTCCGATTGTTTTGGAGAACCCTAATTATCAACTTATCATCGACAGATAAGACTTTGTTGTAAGTGTGCCAGCTGTCTGAAAAATATTTTCCTAAAACTGAAACTGTTGAGGGGGTTACTGGGTATAGCTAAGTGATGTGTGTGTGTGTGTGTGTGTGTGTGTGTGTGTGTGTGTGTGTGTGTGTTTTATAGCTATATATATATAGAGAGAGAGAGAGAGAGAAATATGATAGATGATAGATAGATAGATAGATAGATAGATAGATAGATAGATAGATAATTACATTTTCCCTTAAGTGGTTAAGGAAAGTTTCTCTCCTGTATGTTGAGAAAGACACAAAAATAAGATGAGGGTCCTATATGTCAGGAAAGACAAATAGACCTTCCCACAGGTTCACTTTTAAAGGGCAATTGTGGGGATTGTCTGGATATAAGCAAAAGCACACTGTGTTTCCTCTGAATACCACTTATTTATGCTCTCATGGTACTTGTTTTAAGGCTTCTGAACTCTCCCTTAAGTTCAGGGGAAGCATAATGCCCCATGCTGTTAGTGTTAGTGGCTTGTTCTACCACAGACCACCTGACATCATCTGACAAACTAAAGCTTGTCTTCGTGACCTATGCATCTCATCTAGCCCACCTGACATTAACTCATCCTGGAATAGCTATCCAAGTGTGACAGTTCAGAGAACTTCATATCATGGAAGAGGCTTTCAGTTACAATTACCCATTGTATATGTTATAAAATAAATATCATCCTATTGTATTTACATATAAACCATGAACTATCCAGACATCAAGCTTGGCTAGAATGCTGAAACAGAGTACCCAGGGACCAAATGGGAGAAATTGGGTTGCCAAAGCCTTCTTTCATCACTTTTAAGAATAAGTAGCATTTTTTGTTATCAAGTACTTACCCGTATAAGTCATGAATCAATTGTTTCAAATGCAGAAAAGGAACACATCACAGTGGATTCCTTTTAAAACTATTACATCTACAAGTCAACTAAAAGAGCACATGGGGTCAGCAAGATGGTTGAGAGATCAAAAGCACTCGCTAAGCAAACCTGGCAACTGAGTCTAATCTTCAGGACCTGTGATGCTTGACGCAGCAACACACACTGGTGTGGGATAATGCCCTTGTACAATGGTTTAATAAAATGCTGATTGGCCAGTAGACAGGCAGGAAGTGTAGGCAGGATAAGGAGACGAGAAGAATTCTGGGAAGAGGAAGGCTGAGTCAGGAGTCACCAGTCAGACACAGAGGAAGCAAGATGACAAGGCAGAACTGAGAAAAGGTACCAAGCCATGTGGCTAAACATATATAAGACTTATGGGTTAATTTAAGTGTAAGGGCTAGTAAGTAATAAGCCTGAGCTAATGGCCAAGCAGTTATAATTAATATAAGCCTCTGAGTGATTATTTTATAAGCGGCTTCAGGACTTCGGGTGAGAGAGATTTGTCTGGACTGCAGGGGGCCGGGTGGGACCAGAGAAAAGATCCTGCTACAACACACCTCTAATTCTAGTACTCCAATGGCATGATGGGAAATAAAGACAGAATTGCTCAGAAGCTCTAAGGCAAGTTCACCTGAATGTGCAGCGCAGTGTGGCAAACAAAAGAGAGACTCTGCCTCAAAACAAGTTAGGAGAAGAGAACTGACTCCCAACGGTGTGTTCTGCTCTCTACACATGTGCTGTATGATATGCACTCACTTACCCACACATATACACATACATTCACACACACACACACACACACACACACACACACACACACACACACACAATGATAATAAAGTTTAAAAATAACAAAAAAAATAGAAGACCATCTAGATTTAAGACTAGAAATCAGAAAGTATTTTTAAAATACAATAGCTGAGGTGAAGATTTTATTAGCATTTTACTCTAATCAACCAAGTGGCTTGGTGAGGGTGTATTTTAAACTTAGTAAACTTCAGTGGCTAACCTTGGAATATAAATGTTCCTCATCATGAAAAGTACTCTGTGTTGAACAGAAGAAAGAGCGTTTCACTTGCAGCTTCTTGGGTTTAGAAAATTAAGAGGGGCATCTCCCCTACTCCGTCAGAACAGCCTGGCACACAGTTAGCTGGAAAGAAACAGAAACAAAGTCGTAAGTAGCCAAAAGTGTTTACTGTTCTCAGGAGTGAGACTAACAGTCATGTGACTTAGACATCTTGACTAAACCTGATTTTTCCTCCTGTCTGCAGCTGCTTCGCTCCCTCACTTTGGACAAACTGCTCAGCTGGAGGTTTGGGGCAAACCATAGGAGATGGCTGCAAAACAAGACACTGAGTAAGTGTTGAAAATCAACGGGAAAACTTACCATACTTTCCTGCGATATTTTTTTATCACAGGAAACGGGGAAGGGAAAAACTTAAAAACTGAGTCAGTTTTAATTAGGAACAAAAGTCCACAAATTAAGATTTGCTTTTTAAGATGAGATTGGTTTTTAGAATTGCAAAATGCAGGGACCCAATCAAATATCTCGGTGGATTAACACGGAGGTGGTGTTGCCTCCCTTACTATGCTTATACATATAGTCTCTTCACTTTTCACAATGTCTTCACAATAGAAGGTGAGAAAGGCAGACTCCTCCCACATGCTGCTCACACAGAGTTAATCCGCAAGGATTCCAGAATCAAGATGTTTGAGTTTAAATAGTACATGCCATGAGTATAGCATCTCTTGAGGTGATTACCTCCATATTCTCTCTGTAGTCTCAGAAACGCTGTGCAATATTTTGGACGAGTGCTAGTATCATTCCTAATTTATAGATGAGAAACCAGAAATTCCGAAGTTGATTTACCCAAACTTCCTGTGCTGGCATCTGAAGCCAGACCCTGATCGATCCCATTCATCCATATCTCAGGGTCCTCTCAGCTTCCATTTATAATACCCATTCTCTCACCTCATCTCATGAAGCACCATTCCTGGAGGTTAGTTAGAGATATTTAGAATATATAAGCTGTACTTAAGAATTATTTTTCATATTCCCAGAATAAATCATTTTCCTTTCACAAAGTTTTCAACTTCCAAGATAAGCCTTGGAACCCTTGTCAAGGTTGTTTCCAAATTAACATTTGTAAATATGTATTCCAATAACACAAAATCAATTTTATACACAATTAACTTTCTGGTAATCTACTTTCATTCAAACGCTTAGTAGTAAGGTTGATTAAAAAATAGCAAAAAACGAAACAAAACAAAACAAAAAATCTTCATATTGTATTCAAGAGGGCAGGTGCTCTACAGTGGCCTTTTCTGATAGAGTAGCCACTAACCATTCACATACTTTCATTTAAATTTAATTTTGCTGGTTGCCCATGATGGAGTAAGACTGTAATTTCATCTTTGGGGTAGATGCAGGAGAATCAGTAGTTGAAGGATATCCTTGGGTTTTTAGCAAGTCCCAGGCCAGCCTGGCTTATGTGAAACCCTCAAAAATTACTTACTTACTTACTTACTTACTTACTTAATTAATTAATTTTAAGTAACTTTAATGCATCAAGTGAAATAAAAATGGCAGCTGTTCCTTCACACCAGCTACATTCCAAGGGCTTTATAGTAACATGGAGCTAGTGCCTGGTGCATTGGGTACCACAAATCCAAAACAACTCCCTCATTAACAGAGAAGTGCATGACAGAGGCTGATTTAATCCATCATCTGGGGTAGCATCAGAGATGTGTGTGTGTGCAAAATGAACGATGATTCTACTTGGCCAAAAATCCTAGGTAACAACATAGGCAGTAATGAACATGGGTAATTGCATGGATCCTCCAAACATTGGAAGTTCATCTGTCCCACTATGATGGGCAGTCAACCCGAAGGCCATTTGAGTAATATGTCAATATCGCCTACACAAGATAGAAAAGGGCTGACTTCTTCTTCTCCGATTTTGTGACAGGGACCTCTAATGAAAGCTTCAGATGTAGAGTTAGAATAGTTAGCAGAGGGACAACGTAAAAAGATTCCCCCAGAGAAAAAGCTTGTGCAAGAAGCCAGCAAGGTTGGAGGTACACCAGGGAATATTTTTATCAGTACAACCTGGCCATTTGTGTTAAGGAACAGATGGTTGCCTTAGCGGGGTAAGTGACAAGAAAAAAAAATGATTTTTAAAAAATAAATAAATAAAAATAAAACCTCATGAGAAAAGCCTGGTTTCTTATCTTTGTCTCCTGCAGGTGGCCAGGCGTTCTCATGCTATAAAACGGGCTAATCTGAAAAGGCAGTAGTTTGGGAGGCTGCTGTGGAACTACCTTCCTAGCTTGGGTGCCACACTGAAGCTTTAGAAGTCATCAAGCCAAATGCTCTTTTTTCCCTATTATTGAAAATAATTTTTTTTCTCATAGAATACATCCTGATTATGGTTTCCCCTTCTTCCCCTTCCATTCTGATTCACCCCTTTCTGTCTCTCATTAGAAAAAAAAATAGGCTTTCAAGGAATTATGATATGATATAATATAATATGATAATATAAAAACTGACAAATTGAAAGAGGACAAAAACAATCAAACAGGAGCAAGAGAGCCCAAGGAAACAGATATAGATGAAAAGATCCAATATATACATTTAATAAAATAATAATTAAATTAAATTAAAAAACAAACAAGCAAAGCCCTGATAGGATATTAGGAGACAAGGAACCTCCAACAATGCTGCTGAGTTTATTTTCTGTTGACCATCTACTGCTGAGCATGCAGCCTACCCTTATAAGAAGTTTGTTTCCCCAGTGAAACTCCCTTGGAACAAACTAAATGTTTATTTGCAAGTGGCTCTCAATTGGAGATAGCTTCTAGGTTAGGGATGGAACATGTGTCCATTTCTCCTTTCAGCTCTAAGATCCCATCTGGCACAGACCTGTTCAGGCCCTGTGCATGCTGCCATGGTCTCTGTGAGTTTGTGTGTGCACTGATCCTGTTGATTTAGAAGGCCTTGTTTCCTTAGTATCCTCTACCCACTATGAGTCTTAAACTCTTTCCACATCCTCTTCCACAGGAGTGCCTGAACCTTGAAAGGAGGTGTTTGGTGGGGGTATCCTTTTTAGAGATGAGTATTCCAAGATCTCTCACTCTCTACATATTGTCTAGCTGTGGGTCTCGGTAGTTATTCCCATCTGCTGCAAGCTCTTTTGAAGATGAGCCAAATAGTCTACTTGCCAAGAAGTTAACCATGTCAAAAGCATGGTGCTGAGGTAGACTGTTGGTAGATTAAATAAAAAAAACTCAGACACATAAGTTATTATCACATAATTCTTTGGATGCAACAATAAGCTTCTATGTAAGGAATACATCTGTCCTGGGGAGGCTTCTGTCCTGATTGGAAGAAGAACTTCAACTGAGAAAGAGCCTCCATCATATTGCCTGTTGCAAGTAAGTAGAGAAATTTTTTGGTTGATGATTGATATGGGAAGTCCCAGACCACAGAGTTGTTTAAGAAAGGAAATTGAGCAAGCCATGGGAGGAAGCCAATAAACAGTGTTCCCCATGATCCCTGCTTCAGTTCCTGCCTCCAGACTCCTACCATGAGTTCCTGCCCTGACTTCCCTCAGTGATGGAGTGTGACCCAAGAGTTGTAAGCTGAAATAAACCTTTCCTTCCCATTCCTTTTGGTCACAGTGCTTTATCACAGTAGTAAAATCCTCATCTCTCATCTCTTGCTCACTCAGATGTCGACACATCTCTTCTTTGAAACCTGTATGTTCCAAAGTGATGCTCAGAGAACAGTGACTTATTCTCTACTCTGTCGACAGACTAAGTCCAGGGCCCATTCTCTGGAAGTATAAAATCCTAGAAGGGACTTTCACTCTTGTGTAGAACTGCCCCACGTGTACACTATTTAAATTTTTATGACCAAAAAAAAACAGAAACTGAATACAATTCATTCATTCCTCCCACCATTTGCTACTGTCACTTACCAACACTGGATTGACCCTTAGATCCACACCCTGACCTTGTTAACAGGGTTGTGGGCTCAAGGCTAAAAGGCATATTTTCCATGGGACTGCTAGAGAGTAACTAGTTATGGAAAAGGAGGTCTTTCTTTATAGCCAGCACTCCCAATCCATATCTTACCACCATAGCCAACCAGAAGCTGAGACAGTGAGGCATCTCACTCACACTCAGAGGCAAGATGTGGGCTGACAGCAGAGGTCAGTAGATGGCCACCTGTAGACCAAACCCAGCCTGGAGCCGGCGTTTTGTTTAACAGTGTTCTGTGTTTGCAGTGTTGGGGATTAAATGCATGCCTTCATTCATGCTAAGTGTTTTTCCATTGGGCTCTTTCCCTACCCTTTTCATGTTTTCTTTCTAACTTTTCATTTTTGAGACAGGGTCTCACTAAGTTACCAGATTTGGCCTTGATCTCTCTCTATAGCACAGGTTAAGTTTGGCACTTTAATCCTCAGTCTTTGAAGAGTCACAGTTACAGTCCTCAGAGTTACAGGCCTATGCCCAAGACCATTCATCCGTTTTTTTAATTTAATTTTGCTTTTTATTTATTCTTCTCTCTTATATTACATCCCCAATGCAGGTTCCCCTCCTTCCTCTTCTCCTAGTCCGCCCTCCATCTTTTATAAATAAAGTTTTATTGCAACAGAGCCATGTACATTTAGTTCTACCATTCCATTTTGTCTGTGGTTACAATGATGCTGAAGATTGAAACAACTGCAACAGAAACCATATAAGTTACAAAGCATAAAATATTTACTGTCTATCTTGCCATGGATAGAAAACAAAAGCTTGACAATATAAATAGTGTGTGTGTGTGTGTGTGTGTGTGTGTGTGTGTGTGTGTGTGCATGTACCAGTTGTCACTTTGTTCCATTCTACCAATACATACATGGCATGTGGAGGGCACTAATCTCTATGGCGAGAGATGGAACAATCTAATGGATTCCTTTGCTTTGCAAAACTTACAGATGCTTCTTCCTGGCTTTACCACAATAGTGACAGCTCAACTTTCTTTTTCCACATTTGTGAAAGAGCACAGACAAGTATGATAAAATACAGATATAGTATAAAGTGTCTGCTGTGGGATGGTCTTCCTGTACACTGTGAATATATGTAGTTACCATTGGTTAATAAAGAAGCTGCTTTGATCTATGGCAAGACAGGAGATAGCCAGGTAGGAAGTCCAAGAGAGATACAGGAAGAAGAAAGGTAGAGTCATGGAAGATGCTGTGAGCTGCTCCCTAAGAAGCAAGAACAGATAAAGCCATAAGACACATGGTGATACCTAGATTAATAGAAATGGGTAAATTTAAGATGAGTGAGCTAGTTAGTAATAAGCCTGAGTCATAGACCAAATAGCTTGTAATTAATATAAGCCTCTGTGTGTTTATTTGGGACTGAACGGCTGTGGGAACACAGGAAAACTTCCATCTACAGGTGCGAGTCAGGACTACCATAAAACAGACAGTGTACCCCATTACATTTAGTAAATATATACTAAATTGAAAGTGGAATTGACAATAGCATCAAATGTAATAATACTACCCCCTCACTGAATACAAAGAGGAGCAACAAACATTTGTAGATTGGCTATTATTTATTTACTTATTGATTTAATTTTGTAGTGCTGGGATTGAACTAAGGCAGTGGTCTTCAACCTTTCTAATGCTGTGACCCTTAAAGACAGTCCCTCATGTTGTGGTGACCCCAGCCATAAAATTATTTTCATTGCTACTTCATAACTGCAGTTTTGCTGCTGTTATGAATTGTTAATATAAATATCGGTGTTTTGTGATGGTCTGAAGGGCCATTCTGTAGCACGAATCTTAAAAGTTCTTATTAATAAAATCAAATCCGAGCCAGGTACTGGAGTCAACACTGGAAGATCAGAGAAACAGAACAAGCAACAGCCACCTCACCTCACCTCGCCATTTTCTCAGCTGATCCTGTTTCTTCCGATTGGAAGCCTCTGAGTTCTCATCCAGAATGGATCTCAGCAGAACTGCTGCTAAAAGCCTAAAAGCTTAATCAATTCTAGTTCCTTGTCCTCATGCCTTAAATACCTTTCTGCTTCCTGCCATCACTTCCTGAGATTAAAGGCGTGAGTCACCATGCCTGTTCTGTTTGAACTCACAGAGATCCAGACAGATCTCTGCCTGTGGAATGCTAGGATTAAAGGCATGTGTGCCACCATTTTCTGACCTCTATGTCTGTCTAGTGGCTGTTCTGTTCTCTGACCCCAGATAAGTTTATTAGGGTGCACAATATATTGGGGAACACAGTATATCACCATACCATTCGATCCCCAAAGGTATTGTGACCCTTTGGTTGAGAAGCGCTGAACTATGGGCACACAGTAGGCAAGCACTCTATCACTAAGTTGTGCCTCAGTCTTTCAGTGACCTAATTTGAATCCCACTATCAAAGCAGCCAGAGGTAGAGCTGATACAGGCAAAAGACCATAATTATCAATGAGAGGCCATTCCTATTTGGAATATATGTATCAAACCATAAAAACTTATTTGCTAATTATTAATGATTACTGGGCATGGTGGCACACAGCTTTAATTCCAGCTGAGAGGTAGAGATGCATGAATCTCTGTAAGTTTGAGACCAGCCTGGTCAACATAGTGAGTTCCAAGGGCTACATAGATGCTAATAACATTCAATTCTTCTGCCTGATAGTAATTATCTAACAAAGAGAAATATAAGCAAAAAAAAAAAAAAAAAAAAAAAAGAGGCCAAGTTTTCCTCTTCTTTTTGACAGAAAAGAGAAAAGGAGAATTTGTATTGAGTGCACAGAGGAGAATACCAGATTGAATAATTCATAAGGGGTAAGAAATGTGAGAAGTGTTCGTGTGAACAAATATGTTTCTCATGCCAAAAGATGCCTAGCTTAACAAATCTGGGTTCCTAGTCTTGTAATAGCAAGAAAAGAAGCTGAGGGAAGAAAATCTGGCAATGGTCGGACTTACCCCTTGTATGGAGAGGGCTCAGAAAAGTCAGATGGAAATCCCTCTTGCTGGGACTGGAGCTGTGGTTCTGTGGTGGAACACTTGCTTAGCATATGTAGGACCAGGGATCCATTCCCTCATACCAAAAAGAAGAAGAGGAAGAAGGAGGAGGAGGAGAAAGAAGAGGAAGAGGAAAAGGAGAAGAAGAGAAGGAAAGAAGGGGAGGGAGAGGGCGAGAGAAGAAGAAAAGAGACTTCCTGAAGTGTGACAGTGAGTCATATGTGGCCCAGAGACAGAAAGGCATGGATGAAGACATGTATTCGCCATCCAAAACCGATGCAGGCAGCATCCTAATGATGAGTGGAGTATTTGTTTACAGCATTCGTACACAGCCAAACACAGAAAGGGGGTTCATTAGGGAAGTTTGAGAAATCAAGCCTGGACCATATTAGCTAAATTTTAATTAGTCCTTCAACTTAAAATATAAATGAGAAGAGACTTGTTTTCAAGTCACCCCTGAGGGACTTCCATATCTTCAGTGTGTCACAATGGTCACCTACATAACTCTCTTCCCAACCATTTGTTTCCTAAGAAGGATTTTTCTGATCTGTCACACATGTCCTCATTCGCTGGTGCAGTGCCCTGGCAGAACCAGAGACTCTCAACTTGTCCAGGAAAAGGGTTTCATAATTCATCATGCATACCACTCGGCCTGGCACCAAGAGCTGTGGCTCCATCCAAGTGTATGCTCTCAGGCATTCACGGTCGACTAAAGGGACCAGATTTCTGATGAACTAATGTAGGACAAAGGGGAAGCGGCTGGGAACAAGCCCTGGGGTGAGAGTGGAGAAAAAGAGGAAGAGAGTGAATATGAGAGAGGGTACCGAGGGATAAGGCCAGGAGTAAGTGGAGGATGTTCCCCTCGATGAGTTCCCAGGAGAAAAACACTCAGCTAGGCCTACTGCAGAAGGTGCTCTCTGCGGTGAGCTGAGCGAAGATTCTGCCAGAAGAGGCTTGTGGAGGTGGGAGGAGGGCAGGAAAAGGGGAGAGGAGGGCCTGGTGAGAGAACAAATGTGCCAGGAGAGATCATTTCGGAAAGTGTGGTGCCAGCCAGCTAGCACGGGAAGTTCATGTTGAGGGCCATCCTTGAAATAGGGCATCCGCTGAGCTCGGCATTGAAGGCCAAGGGAGATGGAGAAGGAACGCGGCGGACAGGGGATGATGCATGGATCCAGGCTATGCCAACGCTCTTTGAGAGGGCCAACTTGTCTAAGGTGACAAAGCCTTCTGAAAAGCCTACTGTTTCCGCTGTGGCCATAATGATTTCAGCAACGAGCCCCCCTGAATTTAGAATTGAGATTTACTCTGCTGAAGCGTTTCACCTTAGGAAGATAGAACACACTCCTGAGAAAGGAATATGCCCGACTATTGTTAAGTCTCAGGATTCAGTCAGCCAGCCGCCTTCTGAATATCTGCATATTCAAATTGGAGAACTACGCAGGACAAAGAGAAAAATAAATGCATTTCTGATTAAAAAATGCAAATGGGTGCCTGCATTCTGCCTAAATCCCTCCAACGCAAGTCAGCTGTATACTTTCATTACCATCTAACTAGAAACTCATGTGGTTTTTTTTTATGTCTTTTCAATTTTTCTTGTTAAAAAAAAAATTCACTGACAGTGAAAGGAAGAGAAATACAAATAAATAACATAGGTCTATCGAACCGGGGAAAGTCCAAAACAGCAGCAGTGTTCCACGCTGATAAAGCAGTGACAAAATAGAAGCCCTTCCATTTCCGTGGTCTAATAAAGAAACATCGAAGTTTAGAAGGAAAACTTGAAAATTAAATACCCCAAGTATTTTAACTTATCGGACCCATGCACCATAGATAGCCATACAAATGACCAAATCTCTATGAATAGGAAAGATCACTGTTGTATATTTTATTGGGGCAAAGAACTAGGCATGATTAAAATGCCCACCCACCAGACTCCTGATTGGTTAAATTATGGCCCATCTTTTCAACAAAAACACCCAACAGCAGCCCTTCAAGAGCTGATCTGCATTTACAAGCGTTGGCATTCATCACAGATCCCCTGAGTATATTAGTCATAGGCTAAAATGTTTATGATAACATGTTTTGATCAATGTGTCAATGATAGGGTCCAGTGATATTTGACAAGGATCATCTATTGCAAGGATAGCATTTGAAAGCAATCATAGTGAATTGTGAGCTATGGTATCTCCTCGATAGTGGCAGAAATGGGAGAGTTTTGCTCTTTCTTCTTATTGCAGTTTTTTTTTCTTTTAATCTATGTTGTTGCTGTTTTTTACTCGTATGGCTCTTTAAGGGTACTTTGCTCTTTTGGGGACATACCACCCAGCTCCCAAATAAATCACACATGGAGCCTTATTCTAAATTATAAGTGTCCAGCCTTAGCTTGGCTTGTTTCTAACCAGCTTTTCTTTTTTTTTTTTTTAATTTAAAAAAATTTTCTTTCCTTTTACATACTAAACCCTGTTCCCCCTCCCTCCCCTTCTCCCCCCCCACCTTTCCCCATCCCATCCTCATCCCCTCCTCATAGAGGGCAAGGCCTCCCTTGGGTAAACAACATAGGCTTCTAGCCAGCTTTTCTTAACTTCAAATTATCCCATTCTACCTTTTGCCTCTGTGCTTTTTCCCTTTTCTTACTTCTGTAATCTTACTTTCACTCTTACTCCATGGCTGGCTGGGTGGCTGTGTGGCTGTGTGCCTGTGTGCCTGTGTGCCTGTGTGGCTGGCCCCTAGTATCCTCCTCTCCTCAATCTCACTTTTTTTTCTTTCTTCTTCTCAGATTTCTCCCTCTATATATCCTCTCTGCCTGCCAGCCCCACCTGTCCTTTCTCCTGCCTCGCTATTGGCCAGTTTTTTATTAGACCATCAGGTGTTTTAGACAGGCACAATAACACAGCTTCACAGAGTTGAACAAATGCAACTTAAGAGAATGCAACACATCTTTGCATCATTAAAGAAATGTTCCACAGCACAAATGAATGTAACACATCTTAAAATAATATTCTACTACAAATCTACCCACCCGGGCTCTTCTGTAATGCCAAAGTCTTTACTCAGATATTTTCATTTGCTTCTTTCTAGAAATCTAAAGTTTGTAGTTTCTCTCAGGTGAGTATTATGAAGCCTAAAAGCTTTGCCATTCTATATTGGCATTGCCATTCTGTGTCAGGGGTTGTCACCCCAGGTTCCTAAGATCTCTGGAATGCGTGGCTCCTCTCCATGTAGTTCTCCCCTCTCTGTTACCTTCTTCCTCCATAAGCAACCACTGGTGTCCACAGTCCAGCTCACGGGGACTCACACAAGAAGCAGAGTAAATGCAACTGCAGTTCTCAGTTTGAAACCCTTGCCATGGCAAAACTGCACATTTTAACTCAAATAACAAATTTGGAGAACCTCCTGTGGCCAAAGGCGAATCATCACATCTTATAAAGGTAGAGCTAAAAGACAAACATGGAGCTGGGTTGTTCTTCATTCTCCCTGCACAATGGAATGCCCTGAAGAATTGTGTATACATAGAGATGCCCAGGCTGTCTCCAGCCATTATGAAACCAGGCCTATTTGTGAGCCATTACCTTGCCTGATACCTTTTCTAAGCCTTTATCAGGAAGGTGAAGACACTGAGTACCAGAGAGGATCCAAGATTTGCTAAAGGACATTCATTTATGTACAGGTTAGAAGATGTGTTATTGAGAAGATTTTTAATTGCTTGTCCATCCTGCATGGTGATGAATAACTCAGAGGCAACTGTGCATAAACTTAATTTAACTTGTTATTAAAGGACAAACTTGTTCTTAGCATCTGGAAACAGAAGGTGTTTTTCTGTTTCAAGACATATCTTTCCTGAGAAGTAACATTACTGATGAAATTTCACCTTTGCCTCAGGATGAGGGCCATGGGTGTCCTGCTGCCCCACCTGTCAAAAGACAGTCCCTAAGAACATTGTGTCTGGCACACCTCAATGGCGCTTAACTTCTTATATCATAACTCATCAGTTCAGCAAACAGAAGTAGGACAACTCAGCTGAGGAGTCAAATGTCTTAGTAAATGACTGTAACAATTCATGTTATCTCTGCACAGAGCTCAGTTTGAAGTACAGCACATACATCATCATTAAAATCACCCCCTTATGTTTAAATCAAGGAAATCATCTAAAAATGCATTGGATTCCCACAGGAATGTCTAAGTTAGGCTTACTATTGCTGTGACGAAGGACCGTGACCAAAGCAACCTGGGGAGGAAAGGGTTTATTTGCCTTACACATCCACATTGCTGCTCATCACTGAAGGAAGTCAGGACAGGAGCAAGGCAGGAACTTGGAGGCAGGAGCTGATGCAGAGGCCATGGAGGATGCTGCTCACTGGCTTGCTCCCCATGGCTTGCTCAGTCTGCTTGATTAGAGAACCCAGGACCATCAGCCCAGGGATGGCACCACCCACAATGGGCTGGGGACTTCCACATCAATCACTGATTAAGAAAAAGCTTTACAGTTAATACTCAAATCTTCAGTTTTGAAATGATCTGTAAATAAATAAATTCTAGGGCAGTCTGATAATGCATGCTTTAAAATCTTTTTTAAACTTTCCTAAAATTTACTATTATTGTGTGACTGTATATATGGCGTGCGCATGTGAATACAGACATGCGCAAACCACAGTGCATGCATAGAGCTCATAGAACACCTTTTGGGAGTTAGTTCTCTCCTTCCACTGTGGGTTCTAGGGAATCAAACTCGGATGATGAGGCACGTGTGCTGAAGCTTGGACAAAGGGCAAAAGCTTGGGAACCTGGAAACTGAATGGCTGGGTCCTGAGTTTATGTACACAGAACTCAGCAGCTAGTCCCTGGCCTTATCCTATGTCAGTCATTCCCAACACAAGACAGACTTTTGATCTGTTACTCCTTCTGTTTTTTTGATTGTTTTTGTTCTCCAGAGAAAATATCAACTCTAATGAACTTTTTGAAATTCCCCACAAGCCATGGCAATGAAGCTCGCTCGATTCTAACTTCAACAGTGAGTCCTCATAATCTGCCTCCTTTAATGGGAAAAATTTAGTCCAGTGCCCTGGAGATTCTAGTATTACGTTGTCTGTTTTGTTTTAGCTATCATTTGTTGTTTTATTTATCTTCATTCATTTTAGTTTATTGTTTTTCCACATGAGGAAGTAGTTCATTTGAAGATAAACTTTTATTGTTGTATTTGGAAAAGCCTCATTAAATCTTTCAAAATTGTAAATGCTCCATCTTTTATTTGTCCTTTCGATGATGTGATAAATCCTGTGGGTCTTTGTCTGAACTCGACAATGTGACATTTGTTTATTCATTCAAAACTATTTCCATGAGCCACCTAAATCAGCATGGTTCTGCATCCCTTAATGGTAGTGGCAGTGTCTCAATCCATCATTCTCTTGAGTTTGCGTAGTCGTTGCACTGGACAGCTTATGACAGATGAAAACAGATCTCTCATATGAGCACATTACAGGTGATTTCCTCCTCGAGACTCCTTCAATTGGGTCCCAGCTTCTTGAAAGAAATGATGCTACCCTGGCAGCTGTTGATCTCGCTTAGCCATAGACATCCTCTGCTCTGTTTAGCTCCCATACTGGCTCCTTGAAGGTGGTATTTAGGAGGAAGTGATTAGAAGACCCAACAACTGGAGGTTGGTTGGTCTATATGGCTGAAGGCTCAAAACGGTCAGGAGTCCACCACATGTAAAGGTTCTGTGAGCCACGGAGCTTGTTTTCAGTGTCTCCCCTTCTCAAGTCCCTTAGGACTTTGACAGAGTGTGTCCAAACTTACCAGAGCTATTGATCAGTCTCTGAAGAACTCTCGGACACGCTGATGTGTGTGTGTGTCCCTGCTAAATTCAGATCTTGAAGTCTTAATCATCAGTGTCTCAAAGGCAACTGTATTTGAAATTAAGGATTTGCTGTTGTTGTTGTTGTTGTTTTTCTGAGACAGAGTTTCTCTGTGTAGCTTTGGTGCCTGTCCTGGATCTCACTCTGTAGACCAGGCTGGCCTCGAACTCACAGAGATCAGCCTGCCTCTGCCTCCCAAGGGCTAGGATTAAAGGCTAATTAATCCTGGCAAAATTAAGGATTTTTAAAAGAGGTTAAAGATATGAAAGGGAATTTAATTTTTACTCTAAACCAGATGGAAGGAGCTACTCAATAGTATAGACAAAAATCTTTGTGGAGTAATATTTGAATAGTTTAAATGCATACAAAAAGGGCTGGGGATGTAGCTCAAAGGTATAGTACTTCTCTTGGGAGAGGGAAACTAGGTTTAATCCTCAATACTGAAGAAAAAAAACAAAAAACAAGTATATAGGCTTTAAAAACAGCCCATGTCATCTAATCTGCTATTTGCTATAAATAAGCAATTCCAGTTTAATTCCTCAAACAAATGCAGGCACCTTTGCATCTTCATTGGGCTATACCTCTCATCTACCTATGAACATTACCTTGTAAAGCTAACTACTTAGAGAACAAATGATAACTTCTCCAGTCTTACACTTGAGATCATCTAAAAATATGCTTTCCCTGGAGTGTGATATTTAGGGACTCACATCATTATGCTATGTGGATGTACGGGATATAAAATAGTAGGTCAGAAGATTTATTGTTTTGCCATAGGCATTAGGTGCCGTTCGCCTGGCACCCTTAGTCATGATAATTCACAAGTGAACATTAAAAACGCAGTTTGTGCTACCCTATGAATTTTCTTCCTCGCATCATGATTCTCTAGTGAGTCTGAGACCTTAAGTAGGTCACCGTAATGGCAGAGATGATCATTTTCTTGGTGGTACAGGCTGAGAAGACAGTTCTTTGCAACTGGGCACTGTCTCTGCCAGCTCACCTGGGTGTAACCAGGTGCTGGGGTCTTCCTTGAAAGTATGCAGTGACGTCAGAGTCGAGTCTCCAAGTTTTCTTGAAATATTGTCAGCATGTTTTAAATGTTCCTGAAGATGACACCCAAGGTTGTCTTCCAAACTCCATGGTACACACAGAAACATGTGTGTCACACACACACACACACACACACAGAAACATGTGTGTCACACACACATACTACACACATACACACACATACTACACAGACACAAATACACACAGAGAAACATGTGTGTCACACACACACATACTACACACATACACACACATACTACACACACACATACACACACACAGAAACATGTGTGTCACACACACACATACTACACACACATACTACACACACACAGAAACATATGTGTCACACACACATACACACACATACACATACTACACACACACATACACACACAAAAACATGTGTGTCACACACACATACTACACACATACACACACATACTACACACACACATATACACACACGAAACATGTGTGTCACACACACATACTACACACACACACACACACACACACACACCAATACACACATTTTAATACCTTAAAGGTAACTTCCAAAGACAGGGTACAGAAAGTAAAGTTTTCTGAAAGAAAAGTAAATAAAAGAGCATCAGAAAAAACGATGCAAAGAAAACAGAAGAGAGATCTATCTGGGGTCAATAATGAAAGTCATTCATAATTTGATCTCCCTGCTCATAGTTTCAAAGATATCTTTTTATTAGATACTACCAAATATTTCCAAATACAGAAATTTCAGATCAATCATGTTTTGTGGCTTCTATCACATTAAGTTATGCAAATTGTTTTTAGGTCTATAGGACACATTTATATAAGGATTAGAAGCTATGAGATTCAACTTATGAACATTTCACATTTATTTCTCACTTCCTGGAAATTCATAAGCTGAACAAAACCAAAGTACATTTTGGAATACATGATTTTGACAGGGTTTCTTTGTCGAATGGAAAGTTGCTCATTTTTTTAAAAAATGAAGCAAAAGTTAGGTTTCTGCTGAAGTAGCTGAGAACCCCGGTGCTCTAGGCTACAAGATAAAGCTTGGAAAATATTCAACCTGCTGACTTTTATCCACTCTCTCAGACAAGATGGCTGTGGGTAATTTGGGCTGCTGGCTATGGAATGTGGACCTGTCTGTCTGCATTATTAATGAACACCTGATGGAATTAGATAGCAGGGATTTTAATTTCTCTGGTTAAAAAAAAAAAAAAGACCAAAAGGAAATTTCTTAAGAACAATAAAGTCAAATGAATATGAATCTAAAAGCAACAGGCTGGAAGGATGGCTCGGTGGTTAAGATCACTGGCTGCTCCTCTAGAAGACCCAAGTTCAATTCCCAGCACCCACATAGCAGCTCACAACTACCTGTAAATTCAATGCCAGGGGATGTGAAGTTTTCTTTTGTCTTTGAGTGTACTGCATATATGTGATGCACATTCATCCATGCAGGGAAAACACCCATGCACACAAAATGAAATTAAACTAAGATTTACAGACTTGTTATGAAGTATTGTAACAAGTAATTGAAGGGATGTGCATGCTTAGATATTTCCACCTGGCTTATGATGTGAGTAAAATGATCACTCTGTATTAAAGATGAGAACATCAAGGCTTGAGGAAGTCAAGATCAAACACTAGGAACAGGAGGAAGTGGCACTTTCATTAACTTACACTTGACTCCATCATTGTGGGTTTTATTATATTGTATGTGCCGAGGATTATATTTCAGAAGTGAACAGGTCACAGAGGGAGGTCCAGCTGTCTCTGGCTTGTGCCATACTTGGATTCCTATCAGCAGGGGATGAAAGCATCTGGCCAATGAAGACAAAGGCGAAGGGTGTCTGTACATGTATGCCCTTGTTAATATAAACAACCTCCGGATGCCACTTATATTTCAGCTATTATAAACTGTTGTAAGCCCCAAAGTAGGGATTTCTTATTCATGACTATGGAAGGAAGCGGTGGGGAGAGGTGGACATGGACGGCACAGTGTTTCCAACATGATAATTAATTCTCTGCAGGAAGCACCAGGGCCTTTTCCATGAAGAGGGGGAGTCTTCCAACCTTCCAAATTACTTTTCCTCAAAGTAGACTGTAAGCTAAGAATTTAGATAAAACTCCAACCATTTGTGGAGTTTCCAGCTGTGGCTGCTACTTTTAGTGAATCATCATAAGACTTTTTTTTTTTTTTTTTTGCCTAGAAATGGACATAAAATCTCTTTAACATACAAATATAAATGTAGATGTTATGTGGAAAAACAAAGACAGATTTAGAAAATCATAAACAAGGAAGGCATTGACCTATCATTCGTCATCTTAAGGAGATAGATGGATATATTATAGGT
Organism: Peromyscus leucopus; assembly: GCF_004664715.2. Taxonomy (NCBI): domain Eukaryota; kingdom Metazoa; phylum Chordata; class Mammalia; order Rodentia; family Cricetidae; genus Peromyscus; species Peromyscus leucopus. Next base: position 32,697,723 of record NC_051078.1, read on the forward strand.
CAGGGCTTGGTGACCTTGATCATGCCACTGGCTTTAAATAAACTATGACTTACTATTTTCATAGGTTCTTATAAAAGGAAAAAATTAACACATGGTATTCAGGAATCCCAGGCCCACTTGTTTCTTTTTTAGTAATAATCTTAAGACTTCCCCAACAACAAACTTCTAAATTTTCTCCTAGCATGTGTATGGGAACAGTGAGGAGCCAGACAGACCCTCCAGGACGCAACTAAATACGGGGCAAGGGAAACAAAGTCAGAGACTATTATAGCAAAGTACAAATGTTTGCCTCTCTTTATTCAACACTACAGTTAAAACCAAAACCCTCAGCCCCAAATTCATTTAACCCCACAAAAGTATCCTCCATTAAGAACTCCCTTTTGTTTGAAATCAGAGTAAGCAGTGCCAGTCAATTCAAATGCATTTTCGAGGTTACTATTGTAAAACACAATTAAATCATATGACATCAAGTCTTTTCAAACAACTCTGAAGTGAATCTGAATGCCTGTTAGTGTTTTAACCCTGCTCATCTTTGCATTAATTTGAGTGATTATTTTTAATGACAGTAGGCATCTTTTACAAATATGTATAATAACTGTATTAATGCTTTGAAAATTGTATACCTGCATACAATCTATTTTGATCACATTCACCCCGATTCTCCCCCTAATTCTTCACAAACGCACCCCTGACCTCCCTTCCCTGGTCCTAACTTCACGTCCTCTATTATTTATTTTTTTAAGCTCAAGGAGTGCAATCTGTACTGCATATATACTTCTGGGTGTGGGGTCACAGCCTTCAATAAAACTGACTCACTCCCAGAAGCCATCAGCTATTAGTAAGTCCTCAGCTAGTGGTGAGCGGCCCATGCTGGAATGGTATCTGGCTTGATCTTGCTCGGGTCTCCCACAGGCAACCACAGCTGCTGTGATTTCCTGAGTTCCTGCCATGCAGAAAGGACACTGTTTCAGTCTGTTCCTCCCAGCCCTCTGATCCTCCTTGACCTCTGCTCCCTCTTCCTCAACTGTCTCTAAGACTTGCAGGGAGGCAAGGGTATACAGACGTTTATCGCCATTTGTGGCTGAGCACGTATCCTTTGCACTTTAACCAGTTGCTCTGGTTTCATTGAAAGACATGACAGTGACCTTTGTTATTCTCATTTTAACAAGCAATTAATTTTGATGATTTCCAAGTGAATAGTCTGTCTTCTGGGAGACAACTGAAATGCCATCTTGTTTATTTCTTGCTCAGGGGACATGCCTTACACCTGCCCGGTAAGCACAGGGCTCAAGAGTTGGACTGAGATTGGGGCCAATTTTATTCAAGAATCAGAGCTACTCATGTCTGGTCTGTGCTTTCCTAGACCCCCACTACCCACCCACCTCCCTTCACTTCTCCAGCAGCTCTGGTTTACTTCCTCTCTCTCTCTGGCCTATCATCCATTTGAACCCGGAAAGAGCAGTCGCAAAGCTAAAATAACCACCCAAATAGCAGCTTCTCTCCAGAATATGCTTAATTCCATAGCTCTGGAGTGATCCTCGTCAGAATCTATCTAGAATGACAGTTGTTATCTATAGGATGACTGGTTTGCAAGAGATTGTGACAAGTCACGGTCAATTTCAGACACTGGTTCTTTCTGTTAATTTTTTTTCTCCTCAATTATTTCTAACTTTGCATCATTCCTTCATGTGACTTATTTGATTGTGAAAACACACTCGGAAGAAGATGACTTCTTTGAGAGTCCCTTCAGTTTTCTGTAGCCAGTTTGGTTTTTTTACTCGCTTTAATAAAGCAGGTAGCTTGTTTCTTCTTCAAGGAAATTTGCTAAGTGAATTGCATATCTGGAAATATTTTAAGCAAAGAAAACAAGGGCTGAGCCATATAGTGTATGGTAGAGGGCGTGCCTCGTTGAGTTCAAATCCAAAACCACAAAGAGAAGCCAAACCCAAGGAAAGAAAACATGATGGTAACTCCAAATACACTTGGCGCACATGAGATGGTAATGGGGGAGGGAAGGGAAGAGGAACTTGGCTAGAACTCAAGCTAAGTTTGAATTTCTCCAAGATCCATGCTGCTGATGGATTGTCATCCCTTAATGAGGAAGAACCGTACGTAGCAGTATGAACAGCAGAGTGTCATGTACTGTGGGGCAGAGAGGGGGAGCCGGGGAAGATGTTTTCAAGGAATGGGACAAAATTCAGCGTAAAAAGTTATCTATGAGCAAAGTGTTTTCTGGTCTACAGCCATACCACCCTGATTTTAGATAGAGCTTGGATGGGAGGACAAGGCGCTCTCTAAATGTCTAATAGCCAACGCTATTGACATAACGCTTAGAAAGAGTTCCTGACCTCTAAAAGTGACATGTTGGGTCAGTTATTTGAAATTGGACAAGTATTTTGAATACTTCGGGGAAGGACCAGTGAAGGTTTTTAGAAATATTTCAAGAGGCTGTCTCCTGGGATGTCACCTTTATGGCCCTTCTTATCATGTCGGAAAATAAGGTAAGGTATTTTGACCTCCACAGGTTTGAGGATATTGAGGTCCAAAAAAACAGTGGCAGCCACTTCTGAAGGTTTCTGGTTAGTCAGAAGAAGAGCCCACTCCAACAGCCTGCTACACAAGATCCCTGCTGCCCAGTCATTTACACATTAAAGACCGCATGGTAGCGGACTGACGGGAACAACCTACTGATCAACCCCAACAAGAGTTTGCATTCAATAATAATACCTACCGTGCAAAAGCAAAGGTAGATGCGCTCGGGGTGGGGTGGCAGATATGAGACTAGCAATTTCTTGTTTAGACAGAAACACCTGATGAGGAGGAAGTGCTTATTAGGGTCTCAGAGAGTGGCTGACAGGTGAGAAGCTGACAGCTGTCGGGAGACCTTTGAAAATAGTGCTTGTTTGTTCATTCAAATTTTCTGAGCCGCCAGCAGGAAGCCAGGATGACATTGTTGGCTTCCCAGCCTGTTTCCTCAAGCCTTCAGCACTAACAGGATTTACCCAAAGCCTCAGCTGCCTTCCAAACCTTTTTTTGCTTTGGAAGACATGCCCACAAACACACGGGAATTCAATTTCTTAAGAACCCTTTATACGCCTGGCTTCTATTCCTCTTGATTACTGTCAGGCCTTGCTTTGAAATATTCGGCTACTGACAACGCACGTGTCTACACACACACACACACAAGACTAACCTTCATTTCGTGTCTCTAAGGTAGACTACAAGGAGAATTTATTCAATAACTTCTAATCAAAACCACAGGAAACAAAACAAAAGCCAGCTCTGCTACAGACAGCCATTCTAGCTGACACACTTTGATAAACCTACTCTCAGATATCTTCTGCTAGGTGTACAATATGTTCTTCTTTTTTTTTTTTTAATCTGGAGTAACAATCTAGCTTAAGAAATACATTTCAGCCCCCAGCACCACCACCCCCTGACCTTCCCCGGTGTTTTCCTGCCCTGACACATCGACCGGAGTGACTGCCCTCTCAGCAGGGCTAGCCTCAGCTTCCACTTCCATTTGCACTCCTGTCTTTCTCAACACCTAACACCAGCATTTAGCCGAAGGACTATAACTATAGATATAGGTCGATGTATCACATTCTGGGTGGGAAAGAAAGCATTGATAACTCCTAACGGAAAGGTTTAAGGATGATTATTCTGAGTCTTCTTCAGTGGACTGACTGAGAATGAGTGTCACTGACTCAAGGGCACATAGTTAAAAAATACAGTGAAGATTCCTATTCAAAGTTGTTGACCTAAGGAGATACTGAATCATCACTATGGAAACACCTCTATCTATCTATCTATCTATCTATCTATCTATCTATCTATCTATCTATCTATCTATCTATCTATATCTCTGTGTGTGTATCTACCTGTCTGTTCGTCCATCCATCCATCCATCTATCCATCCATCCATCCATCCATCCATCCACCCATCTCATCTCTATCTCTATATCTCTGTCGCCTACAATTCTGGTTGGTGGTTACAGCTTCTCCAGATGTATGGAAGTATGGACCTAACTCTTAAGCTCAGAGTACTTTGAGACTCTCTCCTTGTAACTGTCTTTGCTGCATGAAGTTCTTCAATGGAGCCACACCTCTATGTCACATCTGGCTTTGCTTCACTATTTCGTGGTTATGGCATATGATAGGACTTGAGCCACTGCTCCACCTGACCCAGATAGAGTCATCATCTCCATTTTCCAGACGAGGAAATCAAGGGGTAATGGCATTGTGTATACACAGGATCAAACTTCAATGTCTACTTGTCAGAAACATCCTTGAGAAGGGTGCCTTATCTTTGCAGAACTCTAATCCACAACCCAATAAACTCATTGACTTGAATTGCCCCAAATAATGCTCTCAGTGTGCCCTCTGTACTATTCTCTCTGTGTGAGGGAAGTATGTTCCAGCACATTCTGATCTGTATCAGTCATAACCCTTGGAAGAAAATCTACCATCTGCAATGCTTTTACAGTTTTAATGCACTAAGCCTCCCCCGAGATAGGGTAAGTACTAAGATGGCCACACTAGATGGAGAAGAAATAACAAGAGACTATGTGTGTCCATGATCATCTACTGAACTTAAAAAGGTATTAATGGAAGCAGTAGAACATGGGCCTTGGGAGAGGACTGTTGGGCAGAAGTAGGCGCTATAGAAGAGTGGAGTCACTCTCGACAAAGGCAAAACGCAGAAAAGAAAGACATAAATGCAGGACTCTCTCCACTTGTTCTTCATTCAACTTCCGGGCTCATCATTGTCTGACTCCAACCAGGAGTTAAAGTACAAGGAACAGAATAAGTCAGGTCACAGAATCCAGTAAAACATGGATGTAGAGGGGCCAATAAAGAGCTACCAAACTGTCCTTCAAAATTTCTCTTCAAAATTGTCCTTCAAGAAAACACATAGGAAATCCTTTACTACAGGTAATTCACATACCTACCCTAGGATGTAGCCATTTCACTTCACAGTGTTTATTTTTTAAAAGTAAATAAACACACACACACACACACACACACACACACACACACAAATGAAAATCTGGGCAGTGGTGGCACACACCTTTAATCCCAACACTCGGGAGGCAGAGGCAGGCTGATCTCTGTGAGTTTGAGGCCAGCCTGGTCTACAGAGTGAGATCCAGGACAGCACCAAAACTACACAGAGAAACCCTGTCTCAAAAAAAAAAAAAAAAAGTAAATAAACAAATAAAAATAAAAAAGCGACCTTAACATGCACTGGAATGGATAACCCCAAAATGAATGTAACCTAAATGTCTTTTAATGCAGCAACCTGAATAGGTGCTAGAGAGATGGCCCAGCAGTTGAGGCAACTTAACTACTCTTCTAGAGGCCCAGGTTCAGATCTCAGCTCCTGTGTCAGGTAGCATACAGCCAGGTGTAACTCCAGCTACAGGGAACCCAAAGCCCTCTACTGGGCTCTGAGGATACCCACACTCAAGTGCATACATCTACACACACACACACACACACACACACACACACACACACACACACACACACACGAAAATGAAATAAATATTTTTCAAAATACAGTCACCTGAATAAATCTCACCAACATAGCATGAAGTTTAAAAAGCCAGACACAAGAAAGCCCTATGGGATAACTGCATTTATAAGACTCTAAGAGAAGCCCAACCATTTTTAAAGACAAGAGTGAGAGCACTGTTTACCCTGTGCTGTGTGTGGGAAGGCCACTGACTGGGAAGGGGCAAGAAACAGACAGTGGGTGGTGGTTTCTCCGGTACAAACCTGTGTCAAAATTCATTGAACTGGCCCTTTAAACAGGTTCACCTCATGAAAATTCTATCCCAAATCAAGCAACAATAACAATCATGGCAACTAGTGATATCATAAGCCCATTCATGTAGCAAAGACATCCAGACTTGGGCTGCTTCTCAGATGGTAAGAAAAAGTTATAAACGTAACCACATAGCAGTCTTATGATTTGCCAACTGGATAGTCCTCACCGACAACTCAAAATGGATATGTTATTAACACACAAATGGTAAAGGCAAAAAGAGCCACCATCTTCAAAAACGTTCGATCATTGAACCCAAAATAGCCTGTAAACAGCCTGTCTGAAATGCAGAGAGACGTTGAAGAATATTAATGTGCCAAGAAGGGAAGATCTGGGAGGCCCCTCTTATTGTAACATACTGGTTGATGCCTGTGAAAGTATCTAGCATGTCCTAAAATGTCACATGTCACACAGGGTTAAAGCTCCAGGATGCTGTGACAGATAATCCATTTTTACGAAAAGTGGCCAGAAACGTTGCATGACTGATTCTCAAACATAATTTATTTTTTTCTTAGTAAATTGGGTAGAACATAGAATTGAGGGAAATTCTATGAACTCACCTAGCTTGCTGTTTTCTCATTTACTACTAGGCTGGTTCTCAAAGCAATAGTTATTAATGTTTCTAAATTGGTCCTCCAATTACATGATATTTTAATATCCTGACCCACAGATACAAGTTTAACAGATCATTTTTGTGGTGCAGTTATCTCAACGGGCCTGAGCCTACGGTGACCAAGCCTCACCCTAGGAATAGATTGTTCCCAGTAGTGTGGAATTAATGTTTCTATGCACCATGGCTCCATTTTATAAATTGCTTCTCCACGGTACATGACAGGCTGTGGAGCCACCAAAGAACAGGGCAGAGCGCTGAATCATAAGAGATGAATGACTGGATTCCAGGATGATAGAAACTGGATAAAGATACAGTACTCAGAAGCAAATGTCGAGATCTCGGGACCAGAAGAAGGGTTGGGGATATTCTGCATATAGAATTGGCATAATTTCGGTCACCAGGGCCACAACAGCTTGTTAAGATAGTGATTCTCTGATGCCATGTCTCCGCATCTAGAAGGTATCGCTTACGTATCCCATCAAGAAACAGATGAGACTGTAAACCCATTCTTAATCTAGTTCAACCTAAGTTTCTTTTCCTGTAGTTCCCTACAGTGGTGCCTGCTGAGCTCTCCAGGTAGGCTGTATCTGTCAACGATATAGCTGCTGACACCTTGGCATTTGTTCAGCACCCAAGATCTGGGTGGATTGCAGTTAATCTGGGATTTTTTTAACCTTCACATATACATGGCACATAGAAATATACATATGTATTTAAATGATAGCAGCAGATTAAATAGTCCACTTCTACCCACCATTATATTTCAAAAACATAAAACATGACAAAAACTATGACAAGCAGAAGTTCTCCCAATAATGTCCTAGCTGTTTGTAAAAGCAAAAGCAAAAACCTAGTGATGTGTTCTCCTAAAGACATCTCAAATAAAAGACATACTCAAGACGTCTTTTAGAATCAGAAGGTCAACAGAAAGTCTGGTCAAAGACCATACAAACTGTTGTAAATGAGCACAGTAGAAACAAAACAGAAACAGCATACTCTTTGAAGATGGGGATGACAAGATTCTAGGCACAGAATGTAAAATAGGCGTGCTTGAAGTAGTTACAGTAATTAGGGGCATGAAACCAATGTAAGCAAATGAGGAGTATCTACTTTTTAATGGCTCTTAATGGAGAGCTCAAGATTCTTATTATGAGAATCTTTTTTTTTTTTTTTCATTTTTTTTTTCCGAGACAGGGTTTCTCTGTGTAGCCCTGGCTGTCCTGGAACTCGCTCTGTGGACCAGGCTGGCCTTGCACTCACAGAGATCCTCCTGCCTCTGCCTCCCAAGTCCTGGGACTAAAGGTGTGCACCACATCTACCTGGTTGTTTCCTCAGAAACATCCAAGTTTCTCTCTATGTGTCGGCTACAATAATATGGTTCTGTAGGACACATATTTTTGTCAAACATCAAACTTTTGACACAAAATGTATTTGTATTTGCTGCATTTTGGTTAGCATTTTTTTCAGTTGTAATACAATTTCTTCTTCTTTTGTATTCAAATTCGCCACTTTGTTTTATACTTTGTTCCCCCAACAGACAACCCCAAGCCAAGAATTCATTCTCTAGGAGGCCTCCATTGAGTGTGTGCCTTGTTTTGTGTATTGTTTCTTGCCTCTTTACTTTTTGCATCTTGTGTTTCCTTTCGGCTCCTTCTGCTGCTGTTTGCCCAAGACATGATGTGTCTGGTGTTAAGATCTAAATACATTTCCTTACCCCTGACTTGTGACAATGTTGCCTTTCTGGAGGTGACATGTTTCCATGTCAACGAGATTACTGTTAGTTCCCCTCAATGGGAAGAACTAGAAAGAGAGTAATTGAGAGGAGAAGATGAAGAAGGGAAGGGAGCTGTTAACTTGTTTTATTTTTTTGCATCCGAATCCCCCATAAAACCCCTCCCCCTGGGCACAGTGATTGGTCACAGGCTCTGCTTCCCTGAACACTCTTGCTGCCAGCCTTCCAGGGTCTCCTCACAGGCACCTGCCAGACTGTTCTCACAGAAACTCTTCCCAACTTCTGAGGTACTGGCCCCCACTTGGTAGAGCCCTCTCTCTTCAGAAAGCAGAGCTCCATTCTGTGAGTATTCTGAGCTCATGAAGAGTGAGGCTCTTCCTCTGAGCTCCTGAGGTCCTGGCACAGGCTCAGGGGTGGAAGCTCCCTGTAGAACTGTGTTTCTCTACACCACGGGTCCTTCCACAATGCTTCTCAGTCCTCCTCAGCTTCCTAATGAGATTGCCGATCTCAACTCCAGCCCTGAGGGTGTATTTTCTGTCATGATCACATCTAACACCCACCGCCATCCTTCTTCGGTCCTCCCTCACCCAATCAGCAAATTCCCTGCATTACAAAATGCAGCCGGGCGGTGGTACCACAAGCCTTTGATCCCAGCACCCAGGAAGCAGAGGCAGGTGGATCTCTGTGAGTTCGAGGCCCGCCTGGACTACAAAGTGAGTTCCAGGAAAGGGGCAAAGCTACACAGAGAAACCCTGTCTCGAAAAACAAAACAAACAAACAAAAATGCTTAGTGATATTTATCTTTTTGAATGATGCTCAGTGGATATAAGCATTCAGTTTATTCATTTCATTACTGTTTTCTGTATAGACATTTAAAGGCGATGCTCTGTTCTCTGTTGTCACTACCTTGTTAGCCTGTATAGCACAAGAAGACATTCTGTTTCAGGGCTTTGGGTAAGTGATAGGCTCAACAGGTATCTAACATTCTTAGGGGGTTCTGGGAATAAACCAGAGAATTAATTGGAATTCCTTTTAAATAAAAACTATTATTTATTGAATTGCTGATTTAATTCATGCCACTGTTTTATCTTATTTTTCTTTCTGATTAAATATAATTATATTAAAATAAATGGATTAACATCCATCTTCCTATTTCCAAACTAGCCAGTGTATTGTGAATGAAAGGACTTCAAAAAAAAATGGTTATTGGTTAAAAAAAAAAAAAGATACTACATAACAAGACTGTTTTAAGCACTTAAGAGATGAGTAGTAAACTATGATCGTACTCTTCAAGACTACATAGATAGGCTTTAAAAATAGCTGATAGTAAACTGCCCATTTATGAGGTTACAAAATCTCAAGCAGTGACTGTAAACTGAGGCTGGTCCTCAGACTACGGGAGCTCTGAGTCTCATTCTTGGGTTCAGGCATGTATATATCCTAAAAGCTCACTGTGAATCTGGAATATCTTTACAGCCTTCTTTTGAAACCACTGCTCTAGGTCCAAATGGTTACACTGTTCTGTGATCTTGTGTTCTTAATATCAACCCAACTTTCTCCTGTGGGCTTGTTTCTTCCCTTCGTGTGCCTCAATATCAAAGTATTCTTACCTCGTAAGCAAATGCTTCAGGAAGCAAAGGCTAAAATAACTCAGGGCTGAAGTTATCCTCCTCCAAAGGATCTCTCATTCTGCACATGATGTCCCTGCCTGTGCGTCCCTTGGGATGGATGATAATGGCAGTCTTCTGAAATCAACATCATTGACCACATATTTCTGTTTCATAAATGCAGACTAAGTCAGGGATGCCAAATGGCAATGTCATAATCCTTCTGTTCTCTGCCAACCCATTGCCGTATGGACTCAAATGTGCTTCTCCCGAAACAGATGGCTCTCCCTGCTCTCCAGGTTATTACATAAGGAGATGAGGGGTAGTTGATTGACTGTGCCTGATTTCCAGGGAGACGAACACAGTGCACACGACAGGACCACAGGTGTAGAGAGCGGATTCAGCTTCAGAGTGAGGCTGGCTTGAATTCCAACCTTGGCTCTGTGTCTTTCTGACCTGAGAGCAAGGCACCTCATTTGACATCTATCCTTTCTTCTGTGAAAAGGCTGGAAGTATTATCTCCTCTACACTCTCATACATGTGAGAATGCACATATATGTATATATATATATATATATGTGCATATATATGTGTGTGTGTGTATATATATAAACAAACAGAAAATATGCTTTCTTAGAATTTATATGTGAAAAAAAACAACAGGACTTTCCCAAAGTTCCTTATCAGTGGTATTTACTCTGAGGGGCACCATATACGATTTGAAATAAATGAGGATAATGATCCTTTCTCAGGAGCTCATGACTCCTATGGTGCAATAGTAACCAGCCCAGACTGAAGCCTTAGTGTAGAGAAGGACTGTGCTTAGGATTTTGCTTCCTAAACTCACTAGACCCTTAGCTGGTAGTTCAAACAGGAGTTTGAAAGTGTGTGTGTGTGTGTGTGTGTGTGTGTGTGTGTGTGTGTGTGTGTATGTGTGTATGTCTGTCTGTCTGTCTGTTGTCTGTCTATCCTGTGATGTGGAACTGGGAAGTGATTTTGGACTTTCATATGATCCCCAAATGATTTCAAACAGATCCATTGGTTCCTCCTCTTTCCACCTGGCTGTGGAGAGATGTCTGCAACATGGAACTTCCTTCACTGTGAGCTGCATTTTTACCCCAAATATCTCCTGCTTCTAATGAGGTTACAATTGTCTCCTTCCTTTAATCAGTCATGTTTGTTTGCTAGGCTTTGCTATGTTTTGACTTTAGGCCATTTCTACTGATTTTCAAAAAGCTAAATGACTGTTCCTTCAGATATTTCATGATCTGGCTTCATCTTGGACCGCATCTTCTCAAGTATTCCTTCCTTTAGCACACAAATGCAGCTCTGGCAGGAAATATTGGGACGGGAGCCTGGCTCACTGATTCAGAGGGTTTGCTATTCTTGCAGAGGACATGAGTTTGGTTCCCAGCCTCAGTGTCAGGAAGGTCATAACCACCTATAACACTGACTCAGCGTTGGACATACCTACACACAGCACATATACATGTAGTCAAAAATAAAATAATAAAAAATTTTAATGACAAAAGTGAACTTTGGAGTCAGACCAACTTGAGTTCCGGTCACCGCTCTGCCGCCTGCTGTCTGTGTGATACTGAGAGGCTTAGTTCTTCCTTGCATTTTAAGTGTCCCTCCATAAATAACACGTTCCACAGAGTCCAAGAATTCTAGAAAAGAAAAATTGATGCAAGCTATACTCTCAAAAACTGACTATCTTTTCCTTTTATCAATAATACTTTTTGTGCATACATCCGTGTATAAACTTACACATATAGATATATGTACACACACATATGCACATGCACAAGCAGTTCTGTCTGTCTCTATTTGTCTATTTCAGATAATCCTCTTCTCCAGGAAACCTAGATTCAGTTTTTCTAGATTTCATGCTCTTCAAGACTCCTTGACCATTTTCCAGTGAATGCCTTTGGTTTCTTACTGTCATGAATGTTCTTGTAAGAGTCATCTATTACTGAATGTCAACAAACATTGATTATCTCATAGACTTTCTGGGGGACCAGGCAACCAGGAGCATCTTAGCCAGGCTCAAGGGCTTTCGCAAGGTTGGATGAAGCAGTTGTCTGGGGCGGCAATTATCTCCAAGTTCTACTGAGGCTGGAAAATGCCAAACAGTGTCTGCTATAGATCCCATTTTAGGATCCAAGCCAATGGTTTAAAAGAACATTGACAACATAATGTTTACTGGGTTTTATTTTTGGTGAAGTTACAGTATGACTCTTCCTCACTAGGCAAGATGGAGCTAGGTTAGAATCAGGTGGATGGTCTGACTTGAGGACCGAGTGGTGTGAGGTCACTCTGTTAGTCACTTTTCTCACGGCCATGAGCAATACCTGGTGAGAAGAAATCTAAAGGAGGAAGCGTTTATTTCAGCTTGCAGTTTGTGGGAATACCATCAGTTTATCACGGTGAGGAAAGCATGGTAGCGAGAAAGTACAGGAGCTGGTCACAGTGAATCAGTTGTAGATGAATTTCTAAATGGCCTTATTAAATAAAAAACACGGAGCCAGAAATTTGTGTTAAAGACTTAGAGAGATCAGGGAAATACGGAAAGCCACCTCACCTCACCAACTCCGCAGCTTCCAAGGAGAGCAACTTCCTGTCTAGCCAGGCTTATATGCCTTGCTTTTCTGCCCTCTCATTGGCTCTTAGTCCAGCTACCTCACTTCCTCTTCCTACACAGCTCTGTCACTGTCTGTCTGTCTGTACAGACCTCCAGGTCTCTATGGTTAGTACTGGGATTAAAGGCGTGTGTCACCATACATGGCTCTGTTCCCTAGTGTGGCCTTGAACACACAGCGATCCTGCCTGCTAAGGGATTAAGGGTATGTGCTACCACTGCCTGACTTCTTTGTTTACTTAAAATGACTGGCCTTTTCCCCCTGATCTCCAGGCAAGCTTTATTTATTAACTCACAAATAAAATATCACCACATTTCAACACAAACAAAATATCACCACAATCAGTAGTTAGGAACCTGTGAGTGATGGATGCTGGGGCTCATATGTATATATACATATATACATACATAATTACATACATACACACACACACACACACACACACACACACACACACATCAGTCCAGGACCCCATCCCATGAAACTTTACCATCTACTTTTGAAATAACTCTGTCCACCACAGCTGACTGAATCTAAGTAATCCCTCAAGGACACTCCCAGAAGCCTGTCACTGTGGTGAGGCTACATCCTGTCAAGTTGGTAATAATATTAGCCTGCACCATCAATAAAGTCAGCATAACTCACTATATCTTCACCAGGTAACATTCCATCCTGAGACCACATGGAAGTGACCTATAGTGAATCTGGGATTCTCTTGCTGGAACCTTATGTGTATTCTAGAAGCTGACACACTCCTCTTGGGTCTGGGTTCTGCACCAGCAAGGACACCCTGGACTCACCGCAGTGCCTACAATTCTGATGGCCTTCGAATTGCTCCTGCAACCTCGTTCTCCCCAGTTCTGGCCTCTAGAAAATTGAGGTACATGACCTTCGTCAGCAGGTCACCTGACCTCGGCCTCTCGTGGCTTTAAACATCACAAACTCTGGAAGAGAACCCAGAGGGCAGCGTAAGTATGAACTTGGGGCCTTTGCCCCTAACTCCTTCCTAGACGGACAGCATCTCTGGCAGTGACTCCACCGAAGGCCACAGCCTGTGTCAGCAAGTTCTCTGCACAGCTGTCCCCTCTGGGTTCCTGTCGCCGCCCCGTTTCCTCCCATTCAAGCTTCGATTTCTGACTGTCCCGCATTGACTACAGCAGAGTGCTTGGCCGGTGTCTTTCTTCCTAAACCCTACTTACAACTGTGTAATTGGTCCCTTGGGAAACTCTCCTCCGTGGTCCTGCTGGAACTGGCACTGTGTTCTGCCAGGATCCTAACTACGAAGGAGATGGTTCCAAACACGGTCTACTCCCAGGATGCCTGCAGCCAGGAACTAACCCTGAGGCAGAGCTATGGGGAATCAACAGTTCCCGTTGAATTGCTCAGTGGTTAGCTGCTCGGTTAGTGGCGTCAGTTCATTCGTAAAATATCTACAGGCGCAATCATTTGCTGCTAAGATCTACAAATGCTGAGAAGTAACACATTGGAGAGCTTCAATATGAAATCCACTAAGATGTGCTTGTAAGATCACTTGAAAATAAGCAGTTTGTACTGAATGCTGAATGGCAAGCATCACAACACATTATTTATATATATTTCAAATTATTTTCATCTTCACAACCATTCTATGTGGTGTAATAGTTCTTACTAAGTGGCAGATCTGGAAACTGAGGCTCAGAGGAAGAAATATAATGCATTATGTACAGGAAGACATTTAGGGCACTGGTTTGCAAAGTCAGGCAGAACTTAGAACTTACATCACTTAATGTCCCTAGATAAAGAGAAGAGAATGTCCCTGGATAAATGGCTGAGAAGAATAACATAGTTATGCTTACTTTATGTGAAAAGTATTTGCTAGTTTCTGTTTGTTGTAAATAGGCAATTCAGAGTATAAAGTAAACAAAAACCTACAGGAGTTTCATTAATTCTAGGCTTCGTAGTTGCTTTTGCAACTCAGGGGAGCTGGAGCTATATTAAGTGTGACCCATGAGCAAAAGCAATTCTGGATTCACCAAACACCCACAGGCACTTACACACACATGCACTCGCACATGCGCGCGAACACACAGGCGTGTGCAGGAGTCTAACTCCAGTGTTCAGGAATTCTCTGCTGAAAAAGGGTTAATCTTAGGCCCCCTTATAAAGCTCCTTATAAATAATGGTTGTGTTTACACAACCTGGAAGGACTGAATACGTCCCTGAATGAGTCCTTGTTTGGGCATGGTGTAAACAGAGCCTGTGTTAGGAAGAGGGCGTCTTTGTCTGGCGAAGCACTGAGCGCCTCAGCAGCTGCTTGGTTTCACTCCAGAGGTGTTTGCATTTCACTGACAGATGGAGTCATTTCCAAATTGTTTTCAATCAATACATACCAGACAAGTGGTGGAGAATCATCTCTTACGGGGGAAAAACACAATCCAGCCATTGTGTCTTACTTTTCAAAAAAAAAAAGTGAAATTTTAGCATCTGTTGTTAACTGATTACCACAAAAGTCACTGCAGGGATGTGAGAGTGAATGCTGTTTGTATTTAACACTGTGTATTTTCATGGGGTTGGGTGGAATTTGTGTGTTCTTTTTAGACGTTCTTTCCCTTAGAAAAGGCACTGTGTGTCTGCATCAGTTTTTGCACAAATTGATGTCCACGTTGCTCTTTACTTTGGCTTCTCTTGGAGGCATAAAAGTCCATGTGTAAGTGCTAGATATACTTCGGATAGCAGCAGTATCTTAGAAGTTTGGTTGAAGTTGACAAGACATTCTTAAGCCATTTTATTTTGACAGTGTTCAAAGCACACATTAATCATATTCTCTAGTTTTCAACTTCTGGCATCCATTTTAGCCTAATGTCTTTCTGACCTGAAGTCCAATCCTTCAGAAATAACTGCTTGAATGAGAGGCTGATGAGTATAACCTCTCTAATGTGACCTTTCTTCCTTCCTTCTTTTCTTTCTCTCTCTGTCTTTTGCCTGAAGATGGTTTTATTTCATATTCATTCATGAAGAAAGTGGATGAGTAGAATAACTGAGGTGATATTTTTTTCAACACTATAACAAAATACTGGAAATAAATGATAAAGAGCAAAGATTATTTGGGTCCATTGTTTAGAGGTGACAGTCCACAGTTGGGTGGATCCATGGCTCTTAGTCCTCTATCCAACTGCCAGATCGCAAACGCAGGGAGCAAGTGGTACAGAAAACTGCTTACCTTGTGACCAATGAACAAAAGGAAAAAAGAGAGTGGGGCTTTCATGATCCCACTCAAGGACATGTTTCCAGTGACCTAAGACGCTTCCTCCAAGGGGCTCATCATTTCCCAATAGTGCTACTTTGGGGACCAAGCCTTTCAATACATGGGCCTTGAGAGAACATTCTAGCAAGTCCCTAGGAAATTGCTTCTGTCAGTGTAACTCCGGTGTTACTTCACTGTGTCAGCCTTCTGTTGTTGACGCACCCATGTCCTGTCTAAACGCCACTGTTTTGAGATCACAGTGGACTCTCTCATGTGTTGGTAGGGTCAAGACGGGATGAAGGGCTTTGACTCTCAGATGCCAGACTGCTGTTAGCTGACGGCTCCTGCCTAGCATCCTGCCTAGCATCAACTGAGAGAGCTGCTTCAAACAAGTCCATGCCACAGTTCTGGGGCAGCCTGTATCTGAATACTTCTCTGACACCAACTAGATCATCACCTTAAGCGATAGGAAAGCTAATAGTACAGATGATGTTGCCATGTGGGCCACTTGCCCCAGCAGACCCCAGGTTATTTGATGTATCAGTGGTAGGAACAGAAACAAGCCCAAGAACACTATGCTTTACAGATCAGTGGTAGAGAATGTCACACATTTCCAAACACTGCTTTTGAATCCTACTTACCCTCTTGAGAACTAAGCAAGTGACACTGAAGCACAAAGGGACCATGGACTTCAACATTCTCCCTGGAAGCTGTGCTCTTTTAACTCTACAAAACTGGATGTGCCTAGAACCAATGCACTGGATGCTGAAAATGAAATATCTGAGAAGAAAGCCAAGCAGGAGCGAGGTCACATGGTCTAAGATTACAATACCAGCTGTTTAAGATGGTGCTCAAATTTAGGTTGGAGCTTTCCATCTTGGGCAAACTCTCTGGACAAAAAAAAAAAATCTCGGAACATGCCCAAAGGTATGTCTGGAGATTCCAAATCCTGTCAAGATGAAGACTGACTACACATAGACCAGCAATCTATTTCATGGTATAAGTTGTCTGCACTGGATGTCTTCTTTCCTAGAAGGAACAACGATTCCTTTTGACTTACCAAGACATACTCTAGTATGACTTTGACTTCCTAGCCATAGGACCTCTACTAGCACCTTTACCCAGGCTTAAAGAGCTTCAAATTCTAGCCTAGAAGGGATTAGCATGTCGCATTGGACCAGACCAGTGCACTCACTTAATGGCTAGGGAGAGACATGGAATGCTGGGAATACCACGGAATCCCCTAAACTTGTAACTTGAACCAGTACTAAGTGGCTTGAGGATTAGAAAAGGCCAAGAACCTGAGAAAAGAAAGTTCAAGAATTGCTATCCGACTTCATAGGGCTGTCAACATCCCAGAAGGCCTCGCTAATATAGTCTGGGCAGATACAAGGGCAAAACTACCTACCCAGAGGTAATAGCGACCAAGCACATCTACCTCAATGTCATAATGACTGCAACTTCCTGGGGTGGGAGGCTGAGGGGGTACAGGCCTGAAAGCAGCTCCTTCCCTCCCTACCCTTATAGGTAATCTACCTTTAAAATAAATGACTTTACACTCTGAGGGGAATTACAAGTTTTAATTCCTTTCAATGACGGGGTTAAGAGGTTTTCACCATCAGCAGAAATGGCGGCGGCGGCGGCAGGGCTAAGCAGAACCCGGGCGAAGGAAGAATGGATCCGAACAGCTGAGGTGTGACTACTTCAAAGTCTGTGCCTACCGCAGATAATCTGTGTGGATGCCCCGACACGCTGCCTTCAGAACTTTCTAGAACTGACTCATAATTAACCATCACGGTCTGTTCAATCAAGAAGAAGGGGATAATTTTATCTCACTTTAAAGATTCTGAACTGATGCTCTTCCTTATCGTGCAAATGTCTTTTAATGATTCACTTATTGATATCAACACTTTTGTACGATGTTCTTAGGATCGGCCCAAGTCCATCCTTAGTCATTGCTGGTTAGAATGTAAAATTGTTCAGCCTCTAGAGAAAAAAAAAAATAAACAAAGTTTAGTGGTTCCTCACTGAAGTTAAACAGGGAATTTTTTTTTAATCATGTAACCTACCAACCAATTCCACTCCTAGGCATGCACCAAAAATAATTGGAAACAGATGTTCAAATAAAACTTGGGGCATAAGCAGCCGCGGCAGCGGCTCTCAGGGTAATAACCTGCAGGTGGAAACTACCCTAATGCCCATTAACAGATGAATGGATATTAAAAAAATGTGGCCTGCCCACACAGTAGAATATTATTCAACTATTAAAAGGGAGGAATGCAGGAAGAAGGTGGGCACACGCCGCAGCTCCAATGAACTTGAAAGCATGCCTAACGTGAACGGAGCAGACACCAAACATTAGCGACGGTATAGTTCAGTGTGTTTGAAAATTTCAAAACAGACGGTCTATAAAGATGGTAAGATTAGGGGTTTCCAGGAACTAGGGTGCAGGGGGAATTAGAAGCGATTGCTCAGTGAATAACCAGCTTTCCTTTGGGGGTAAAGAAACAAACAGTTCAGAAGTACGTAGGGGAGCAAGCGCTGCCATTTCACGCATGCGCTTATTGCCGCTGAGTTGTATCCTTTAAAACGCTGGAAATGACAAGCTTTATCTCTCATTGTACACACACCCCCACCTCCCAAACTCAACCAACAGATACTTTATTTCCCAAAACCTTCTCTCTTGAGCCCGTGGAAAATTTTCTGCAGTACTCACTGAAATGGGCCAACGGTTTTTCCCTCGTGGGAAGGAACTCAAGTCTCTGATTGCACCGAGTCAAAACTGGTCAGCTGTTTTACAAGGAAAACAGCTGGCACTGAAGCCTGAGGTCTTTCAAGAGCTGCGAGCTAAGCCTCCTCTCGCCCCCCCCCCTGGGGGGGGAGATTCAAGCTGAAGAGCTGTGATTCTGAGCTTGCCAGGCTCCTGTGAGCCACACCCAGCTGTTAATAAGTTGTTCCAAACTCTACATGCCCCGTCTTAATAACTAGCTCTTCTCCCACCTGGGAGGTTCCCATAATCATGTGGCCACTCCGATGAGAAGAGCAGAAACCACTGACAATTTGGAGACGAGACGGAGTCCAGGAAAGGAAGCCTAGTCATGAAAATATAAATTTAGCTTGAGGTGTGCCATGAACACAAGGCAGAGTCCTAGAATTAGGGCCTGTTCTAAATTTCCAAACGGACAAAATAGTAGTGTCTCTGAAACAGAGCCATGTGGGTAAGGAACTTTCTAGAGCAGAGGCCAGACTCCGTCGTCCTGAATCCATGGGAACTGATGACAACATTTGAAACTTTTGCGCCTTCTGAGGATACCTGGGTCTATCTGATGATGACCTCTGAGAAGAGCTGTCCCCGGGCTAATGCTGACGAAGCTAAGCTAAGGTAGCAAGGGTGAGAACTACATCTTCCCCCATCCTGGAAATGCCAGTTAGGAACACTAACTTTTAAGTTAGAAGAAGGTCACGAGTCAGCAGGAGAAAAATACAAGTCCTGGGAGGTAGGCAAGACCCAAGCCGTATCATATAAAAACCTCAAAGGCTTGATGTGGCCATTTTAAGCAGGAAAAATTACATTGTATGATTTAGGTTGATGAAATCCTAGTCTCTGGTCCCACTGTGGATGATGGGCAGGAGAAGCAGGAACATTGCCAGGGCAGTGGTAACTCTTGGATGCCACTGGTATAGACCCAGGAGTGTAACAATGGAATCTAGAGAATTCTGTGAGGCACACTAATGGGTGGAATGTGGGGAAGCGAGACAATGGCTAAGTAAAGACCAGTTGAAGCAGAAGGCCACAGCAGCTGATGTTTCTGCTACAATACACAAAGCCAGTGTGCCGTCTGCAGACCCGCTAGAGAGGTTTGCCCAATGGTTGCCTTAAGGTCCTATTAGCCAATCCAGCTGTACCAAGGGCATATATTCCAGTTTTTTTTCCCTGTTAATTTTTTTTTCACATTTAGCTTAACTGATCTATAAAAACACACAGGAATGAGTTCCCATAGTGCGCTTTAATTCGTGCATACATTGTGTAATGTTTAAATAAGTTTCAACACGTCTCTGCAAACATTTACCATTTCTTGACTGTGAAAAGATTCAGACTTGCTTCATGCAGCTTTTTTAAATACTCAGCACAGTGTGGTCTCAGCCACCCACCCATGTGACAGCTCTGTGGGTCATAGGCCCATACAACTGTAACATGGGTTTTCTATATCTTCGCCAATGTAAAAAGTAAAAAGAGTAGCACATTGGATTTTGTGTCTTGATTGACAGTGAAGTATAACATTTGTTCTTACATGCCTCAGCCCTTGTCTTTTGTCTATTTGCATACCGTGCATCCATCTTGCTGCTCTGGGAAGCCCAGTGATTGACACCTGAAAAGCTCTCAGCATCCTTTAACATTCTTGCCACCATTGCCAGAGTCCCCCATTGGTTGCCCCGCCCCCACTCACTCCCTGCTCACTCTGCCTCCCTGTGACTGTCAACCTGACCAGATTGAAAATCATCCCGTGTCCAGAGCCCCGGGCTCTGTATGAGAGAGCTTGTAGATTGGGTCAACTGAATTGCAAAGAGCCACTGTGAATGTGGAAGACACCATTCTATGGGCTGGTGTTCGAGGCCAAGCCTGGGAGAGAGTTGAGCATCACTTTTCTTCCTACGCCGTGACCAGCTACTTCCCTCCTGCAGCCTGGGCTTCCCTCCCATAAAGGACTGCACCTTCAAGCCAAGCAAGAACAAATCCTTCCTTGAGTGGCTTTGTAAATGAACACTGTCACATCAAGGAAAAAGTTACTAGAGACTCTGTTCTCTTATCCCTTTCTCCTTCCTAAGTCCTGTTTTCAAGTTCCTTCTCTCCTTCCCATGGGGCCTCAAGTGGTCTTTTCTATATATTCTTCTATTTCTGCAGTGAGCATCCTAAAGTCTCTCTCTCCAACTGTGGCTGTTCAACCCAAGGATTCCAATGATCTACTCTATATTTTCTTGTCTACTTCCAGTAGCCACCTTCATTAAAATACGTCTGACATGCAAAGCCAGCCCTTCATTGCCCACAGCTGTACCTTTCCCCATCTTACTATTTCTACCAATAGAATCAACTCATCTGAATCCCTCAGGCTATATCTTTCTGTATTAATTCGTTCATTTAAAAAAGGCCTATTAAAAGAGAGTCTGCTTCATGGCAGAAAACTCCAACTCACACTGCTGGGCCCTGGACTTCTCACTCCTTAGCCCTGTTCCCTCACCCAAATTCAGTGAGGAAATTGTGAAGATGGGTTGTTTGTGGGAGTCTTTTAAATTTATTATCACTCTCCTTTATTCTCTCCGCTTCTCAACTCCTAATGTTGTCAGTCCGTTATGCTTCATCTATCACTTCACCCAACACCCAGACTGCACAAGCGATGGAGGAAATTATCCCATACTATGGATCTGATCATATTACTTCCCTCTGGAGTCCTCCAGCCACAGATCTCACTAACCCCCGTTCTCCTCCAACACTCCGCAGATGTGACTCCACCATTTGGTGTTGTGTTGACTAGTCCCGGAGAAATACAAAGATAACAATGACAAACCAAATAACAGTAACAACTATTATTAGTAATAATAATAATAATACTCAAGCCTAGCTCAGCAGGCCAATAAGTACAACAGGGTATCTTAGTTCTGGTTTCTATTGCTGTGAAAAAAACACCATGACCACGGCAACTCTTACAAAGGAAAATGTTTCATCGGGGTGGATTACATTTTCAGAGGTTTAGTTCATTATCATCATGATGCGACATGGTGGTGTACAGGCAGACATGGTGCTGGAGAAGTCACCAAGTGTCATATATCTTGACTTGCAGGCAACAGGAAGTGGTCTGAGACACTGGGCAGTATCTTGAGCATATATGAGACCTCAAAGCCTGCCTCCACAGTGACACACTTTCTCCCACAAGACCACACCTACTACAATAAGGCCACACCTTCTAATAGTGCCACTCCCTTTGGAGGCATTTTTTTTCAAGCCACCACACTAGGGTTACTTAGAGAAGCATGACTAAGGGATTTGAGTTGCATTGGGTGAGGAGGGGTCCTATAGGAACGCGGGAAACTTATGGGTAGCTACACTACTGAAGAGCAACCATTAATTGCCATATCTGCAGAGGGGCCTAGTGACCTCATGAGCACTTCCCTCCCCTCTGTGATGGAACACTATTGGCCCAGCCTTGTGGTAGTCTCTGTGATTAAATACTATTGGCCCAGCCTTGTGGTAGTCTGTGATGGAACCTTATTGGCCCAGCCTTGTGGTAGTCCCATGCAGATAAAAACAATCTAGTGAGAGAGGGCAAAAAGCATGTCATTCCCGGATGAAAGAGTTTCGTAGTATTTGGCTTTCATTGGGGTACACATATGTGCAAAAAAGTTAAACATCAGGTGACTTTCTCAATGATTCCCTACCTTGTTTGTAGAGAGAGGGTCTCTCACTGAACTATAGTTTACTAGTCAGGTAGACTGGATAGCCAGCGAGCTGAGGGATCCTCCAGTCTCGACCTCTAGAGCACTGGGGCTCCAGGCACTTGCCACCAGGCTTAGCGTTTTTTTGAGCTTGGGTTCTCATGGCAACAGAGTAAGCATCTCCCCAGCAGAGCCATCTCCCAGCCCCATTATCCTTTTCAATGCAAATCTTTGTTGCACAAATCCTAATTGGTTTTATTAATAAAAACACAGTCATATATCAGGGTGAAAGCTGAAAGATCAGAGAAGCAGAGCAGCCAGCCACTAGAGTTCTTATCTCTATGAAATCCTCAGCCTGAAAGAGCCCTGAGTTCCTGTCTCCTCCAGCCTTATATTCCTCTCTCCCCAGCCATATCACTTCCAGTCTCTACCTCGCTGGTGTGGGGATTATAGGTGTGTGCCACCACTGCCTGGCTCTGTTTCTCCTTTAGACTGGATCAATCTTGTATATCCCAGGTTGGCCTCGAACTCACAGAGATCCATCTGCCTCTGCCTCCTGAGTGCTGGGATTAAAGGTGTGAACCACCACTGCCTGGCTTCTAGGGCTAACTAGCGGTGGCTTTGCCCTCTGATCTTCAGGCAAGCTTTATTTGTCAGATAGCAAACAAAATATCACCACACATCTTAGATGTCCTACCCATTCCCCAATATTTGCTACAGGAAATCTGTAATTCTCACATTATTATTATTATATTATTATAATTATTATTATTATTTTGTTTTTGATTTTCAAGCTTTGGTACCTGTCCTGGATCTCGCTCTGTAGGCCAGGCTGGCGTCGAACTCACAGAGATCCTCCTGGCTCTGCCTCCCAAGTGCTGGGATTAAAGGTGTGCCACCACCACCCAGCCTTACAATCTTAATCCATATGAAGTGGAAACTTACAATGATTGACTGCTCTTTTCCAGGCTGACTGGCAGTTCTGACCATCTATCACATGCTCATTGTCTATTCATATATCTTCATTTTTTGTAAATGATTCTTCACATTTTTTTGAGTTTTTGTCTTTTCATTGATTTGTAGGATTTTTAAACTATTCTTAACACAAATCTTTCATGTGATGTATATTTTTAGTATTTTATCTGTGTCATACCTTTTCATTTTTAATGTTTTTATGATGAAAGTTTTAATTTGGACAAAGTCCAATTTATCCTCTTAATTTTCTTTTAATCTTAGTGCTCTGATGATCTAATGTGACTCTTCCATCCAAGTATGTAAAATGCATGATGCTTTTAAAACAGAAACTGACAGGCTGTTTTTAAAATATATAAAAATATAGGGCGGGTGCGCACGCCTTAATCCAGCACTCGGAGGCAGAGGCGGATCTCTGTGAGTTCGAGCCAGCCTGGCTACCAAGTGAGCTCCAGGAAAGACGCAAAGCTACACAGAGAAACCCTGTCTCGAAAAACAAAAACAAAAACAAACAAAAAAAAATATGATGGGTTTAGAACTTTTAAAAATGATCTTAGAAACTAAAGCAAATTTGGAGAACAAAAGCTGCTTAGTTTTAAGACTTTTAAAGAACCCTACCTAAGAAGACATGAATATGGTAATTTTGCAGGAACAGACCAATAAATCAATGGAGTGGGAGAGTGTAGAAGTAGATTTATACACGCAAGATCAATTGATTTTTGTCAAAGGAACCAGGACTACTCAATAGATAAAGGAAAGTCTATTAGAAAAGTTGTTTTAAAATGTCTAGTCGAATACATAGAAAACATTCACATTAAACCAGCTGTGACGGGTGGCGCAAGCCTTTAATCCCAGCACTCGGGAGGCAGAGGCAGGCCGATCTCTGTGAGTTCGAGCCACCTGGCTACAAGTAGTCCAGAAAGGCGCAAAGCTACACAGAGAAACCCTGTCTCGAAAAAAAAAAAAAAAAAAAAAAAAAAAAAAAACAGCTGTGTATGCAACTCACACTGTCACACACCTGGGAGTCAGAGGCAGGAGGATTACTGGAAGTTTGAAGCCAATGTCATCAGCAAAATGAATTCCAGGTCATTGAGGGTTACACAGAGTAACACATCTCCAAAAGAAAAAGATAGAACAAATCATACTGTTGCCCATCTCTCTCTCTCTCTCTCTCTCTCTCTCTCTCTCTCTCTCTCTCTCTCTCTCTCCACACACACACACACACACACACACACACACACACACACACACGCACACACGCACACACGCACACACCCTGTGTAATGGATTAAACTGTTGAACATAGCCAGACAGCTTTTAATTTATTTCAGTTGTTGGTGTGTGTGTGTGTGTGTGTGTGTGTGTGTGTGTGTGTGTGTGTGTGTATGCGTCACTGAACCTGAACTCAGCCATTCAGCTAGACTAGCTGGCCAGGAATTCCCAGGAGACCTACTGTCTCTGCCTCCCAGCACTAAGATTACGTACGTGTGAGTGATTAGGGCTTGGCTTTTATGTAGCTGATGGTGATTCCAAACTCACACCCTCAGGCTTTACCCATTTTGCCACCACCACTACCCCACCTCCCCAGAGACATGGTTTCTCTGTATAGCCCTGGCTGTCTTGGAACTCACTCTGTAGACCAGGCTGGCATCCAACTCATGGAGATCTGCCTGCATCTGCTTCCTGAGTGCTGGGATTAAAGGCATGTGCCACCACCACCTGGCCAATTTTGCCAGTTTTAAGGCTTATCTTCACCTCAATATTTTTCCTCTTTGATGTTCTTTGGCATGTTGTGTCCTTCAAGGCTAAAATCAGATATGAGCTTCTTTCTGAAGCTATTTGTGACCCTCCTTACCATAGACTTCTTATCTGACACTTAGAGCAGTCTCCTATCACTTCAGACACTGTGTTGTGGTCAAGTGTGTACATATGCATCATAATCACCTTCCAAAATAGTGTTTTCCTATACCAGCTTCTGTTTGTCACAGTGAACCTCGTAAGAATGGATGCACTAAACTTCTAAATCAAATGTGTCAAAGGAGAGCCAGTGCACAGCAGAGCAGAGTGGGCAGCAGAAAAACAGCGAGAGCTTCCATCACAGGCCACACAGAAGGACTGAGGAAAAAGATGTGGAAGGAAGGGAGAGGTGTTTTGGTTTCTAGCAATATGAAGAAAAAGATGAATCAAACACAAATGAGCACCAGTGAATATTTCAATTACCCAGACACTAGTAATTCCCAAGCAGAAACACATTACCAAAATTGGACAGGATCTTGCTTGAGGAACTACAAACTCCTTATCAAAAACTATAATATTATTCTCTTGAAGAGAACATTCACAAGGAACACCAGAGAAATAATGGGCCGTTCAGTGTGACCTTCCTCTATTTTTCTGTGTCTTTCTGGTCACAACAAATACTTGTGAGGCTGGTGTTGTATTTCTCCTCTCATTGCCATGGTAGACGATTTGGATTCTCTTTAAATTTGTCACTGTGGAATATTTCAGTTCTTTTTTTACCATGAACCCACTGCTGTGCTTCGCCTCACATTGCCTCAAACACAGCTCAGTCGAGAAAATACAGGGCCAAGACAAGGTTGTCCGTTCTCTCCACATCTACTCAATATAGTACTTGAAGTTTTAGATAGAGCAATAAGACAACTAAAGGAGATCACGGGGAAATGGGAAAGAAGGAGTCAAAGTATAGTTATTTTGCAGATGATATGATAGTACACATAAGTGACCCTAAAAATTCCACCAGGAACTCATAAAGCTGATAAAAAATTTTTTTAGCAAAGTGGCTCAAAAAAAAAGAAAGAAAGAAAGAAAGAAAGAGAGAAAGA
Source organism: Peromyscus leucopus (assembly GCF_004664715.2). Taxonomy (NCBI): domain Eukaryota; kingdom Metazoa; phylum Chordata; class Mammalia; order Rodentia; family Cricetidae; genus Peromyscus; species Peromyscus leucopus. Next base: position 32,723,611 of record NC_051078.1, read on the forward strand.
AAACCAGTAACCATCCTGAGTATAAATGACAAATGAAACAAACCCTTCATAATAGCCTCAAATAATATAAAGTATCTTGGAGTAACTCTAACCAAGCAAGTGAAAGACTTGTATGATAAAAACTTCAAGTCTTTGAAGAAAGAAACTGAAGACAATATCAGAAGATGAGAAGACCTCCCATGCTTATGGATTGGTAGGATTAATATAGTAAAAATGGCCATCCTACCAAATGCAATCTACGGATCTAACACAATTCCCATCAAAATTTCAATGTAATTCTTTACAGGCTTTGAAAAGACAATTCTCAACTCCATATGGAAAAACAGAAAATACAGAATAGCTAAAATGAGTGAACAGTAAGAGAAGTTCTGGAGGCATCACCATCCTTGATTTCAAGCTCTACTACAAAGCTATAGTAATAAAAACCACAAGGTATTGGCATAAACCCAGACACCTTTATCAATAGGATTGGAGGACTAATATCCAAAATATATAAAGAATTAGATGTCAAAAAACTAAATAGTTCAATTAAAAATGGGGCATATATCTAAAAGAGAATTTTCAATAGAGGAATCTCAAATGACTGAAAACAACACCCTTAGCCATCAGGGAAATGCAGATCAAAACTACGTTGAGATTCCATCTTACACCTGCTAAGTGACAAGTGACAGCTCATGCTGGAGAGGATGTGGAACAAGGAGAATACTCCTCCATTGCTGGTGGAAGTGCAAATTTGTACAGCCACTATAGAAAATCAATATGGTAGTTTCTCAGAACATTGGCAATCAATCTGCCTCAAGACCCAGCTATATCACTCTTGGGCATATATCCAAAGGATCCTCCATCCTACAAGGACACTTGCTCAACTATGTTTATTGTAGCTTTATTCATAATAGCCAGAAACAGGAAACAATCTAGATGTCTCTCAACTGAAGAATGGATAAAGAAAATGTGGAACATCTACACAATAGAGTACTACTCAACTGTTTTTTTTTTTCTTTAATGGCATCATGAAATTTGCAGGCAAATGGATAGAACTGGAAAAAATCATCCTGTGTGAGATAACCCAGACCCAGAAGACAAATATGATATGCCTTGCCAGTCATCATCAGAGAGGTTTCCTCCAGCAGCAGATAGGAGAAGAGGCAAAGACCCACAGCCAGACATTATGCAGAAAGTCCAAATTGGAGATCTCCATTTGGGTCCCTCCCCTTGTAGATCTGGGAACCTCATGGACGAGGGGAAAGAGAGACTGTAGCAGTCATAGGGGATGGAGGACAGGAGGAGAACATGGCTACCCACAGGGTCAAATAAGAAGGGCTCACATGGGCTCACAGAGACTGAAATGGCAAGCACAGTGCCTGCATGGGTCTGCACCAGGTCCTCTACATATATATGTACTAGGGCTGCTAGCTGGGTGTTCTTGTGGGACTCCTAACAGTGGGAGTGGGTGTATCTATGACTCTTCATACTGCTCTTGAGACCCTTTTCCTCCTATTGGGTTGCCTTGTCCAGCCCCATTATGAAGGCTTTCAGCTTGTCTTACTGTGTCTTGTTTTGTCCTGTTTGGCTGTCATCTTTTGGAAGCCTGCTCTTTTCTGAAAAGGAAACAGAGGGGGAGTGGATCTGAGGGAAAGGGGAGGTGGGAAGAGCTGGAAGGACTGGCGGGAGTCAACTATGGTTAGGATGTATTGTATGAGAGAAAAGTCTGTTTTCAATTAAAAGGAAGAAAAAAGAATGCTTTCTGCTCCATGGAACTCCCTGACTCAATTCCAAGTAGCAAGATGAAATGGAAAGACAATAATGTTAAGAGATTTTTTTTAACTGTTCAGATTTTAATTTTGGTTGAACAACATAATGAAGCCTATTAAGATCTCAGTTTATTTGTGAGACTGTCTCAATAGGGCCCTGTTTATTTGAAATCATACCTTTGTTTCAAAGGGCAAATTGTTCTAGTTATATTTTAAGGTTGACTATTTTACATGAAAATATATTGTGTTTATCCAAAGATGGTTTTTAATGACTACAGAAAAATAGCTTAAAAATGGTGATTGTTTTATTGTAGAGGTGCATTTGCTTTTTACTATATGCAGCCTCTAAAGTACTTAGATGAATAAAGCTATTACTCCTGGTATTATCATTATCATCCCAACTGTTAATAAGATTCCTTAGATGTGCTGAAATCAAGGGCAAAGCCATTGTTGAAGCTTTTCATGTGATCCCTCACCCAGCCACCTCGCTGGGTGACCCCCTTCTCCTCCCCAGCACTAGACATGAAAACCAAACATGAGTGAAGGAAACCATACGTGAGTTTCCTTCACATGTGTGCACCCAGCATTCACAGGAAGAAGCAGTCTGAGTAACAGGAGGCCCAGAAGTCAGCCTGTTCAGTGCAAACAGGGCTGTGCTTCCTACTCTGGGGAACCCTATAAATACCAAAAACATTCTCCTCTCCTCGGTCACTCATTTCTCAGGTCACACTTTCCAGTCCTTTTCATCCTTAGTCGGCAACGTGTCTAAAGTGACATCCTTGGCTTCATTGTTGTGCATACTATACGGAGTGGAAAGTTGAATTTATTTTGCTTTTCCACTTACATTCTGCTTCACACACACACACAATAAGTGTCTGTCTGCAAAAATTAGTTAAAATTAACACAGTTGGGGCTGGAGGGACGGCTCAGCAGCGAAGAATAGTTGCTGCTTTTACAGAGGATGGGAGTTTGGCGTCCACATCAGATGGTAAAGCATCCTGTAACTCCAGCTCCAGGTGAACCTACATTCTCTTCTGGCTTCCAAGGGCACATACACACACACACATGACACCCATAGAGAGAGACACACACATGTACATAAATAAATAGTAAAATCTCAGCTGGGCGATGGTGGCACACCCCTTTAATCCTAGCACTCAGAAGGCAGAGGCAGGCGGATCTCTGTGAGTTCGAGGCCAGCCTGGTCTACAGAGTGAGTTCCAAGACAGGCACCAAAGCTATACCGAGAAACTCTGTCCATACTAGCAGTTTTCTTTTCTGGACCCATATAAATTTTATATTCTTTTGACTCAAGAAAAAAGTTTATGTTTATTTTTACTTTTTATTATATTTATTAATTGTCTTATGTATACATGTGTCATGGTACACCTATGGCAGTCAGAGGACAACTTAGGAACTCATTCTTTTGCTCTACTGTGTGGGTCCCCAGAGTCGAACTCAGGTCATCAGACTGAGCAGCGAGCACCTTTCTCCACCATGACATCTCATGGCCCTCATTCTGGATACTTTTGATAAAAGGTTATATCTGTACATTCTTCTATTCCCAGTTAAACAGAAAAAAAAAAATCCATTGTATTTACATAAACAAGAGACAGCTCAGAAACTGAGATAGGAAACATTTCAGAGAGTATCAAGTTATGAATAAGGAATGCTACCACAGATTACAATGTAATCCCTTCGTCACAGATGAGCTCAACTTCTCACACAATCAGGATTTCGTCACAAAAGATGGGCCTGCTCTGAGTTATGGCTACCAAAAAGGCAGTGATTGAGTTCAAAACAAAAGTAATTCTGACTTTTGGAAAAAAGTCAGCCATCTACAGCCATATTCCTGTGCCTCTTTCTTAAGTAACTTTTTATGATTGAAGACATGTACCTTTATTTCTTCCGTGAGACAAATGTATCTTCTTAGCACATGCTAGGAGAATGGTGAGTTCGAGGAGATGGGTAGAATTGTCCACTGAATTTGTTTTGTTTTGTTTTCTTGTTTTGGGTTTGGTCTTTGCTCTTTTAGTAACACAAATGCAGAAAAAAAGTGGCATTTTTGTCTGTGAACGCTGACAAGGTTTTTTTTTTTTTTTTTTTCTTTTTTGGTTTTTCGAGACAGGGTTTCTCTGTGTAGCTTTGTGCTTTTCCTGGAACTCGCTTTGGAGACCAGGCTGGCCTCGAACTCACAGAGATCCACCTGCCTCTGCCTTCCGAGTGCTGGGATTAAAGGCGTGTGCCACCACCGCCCGGCTAACTGACAGGGTTTTAAAGTAGAAACCTGGCCCTGAAAGAAATCCCGGCACCCCAATCTTGTCCGTTTCATGTAATGAGAGACAAGAAACATTTTCATTGTGTTCTAAAGCAGCATCAGCCACAGGAAGGGGCTAGCTAATGGTTTCACTCGGGTCTCATTGCTCACATAAGTAATCTGAAGTCTTATTTTCTGTTAATGTCAGACAAGAAACAGAGAGGCTTAGTAATGGTACCCGGAGTCACAACATGGTGATTTTACTCTCTTGTCCCAGGGTGAACATTTGGTTCATGATTTCAGCTCAGCCATAGAAAGAGTGTTGGGCTAAGCGGAACACGTCATAAGGTCAGAGACTAGAGGTGGTCTCAACCACAAGGCACGATGATTGAGGCCACTTGACAGCTCTCCTCCCTGATTTGATGTAACAGTTCCCAAGACTCCAGTGTCCTATTTCTGAGTGCCGCAAATACCTTCAGCTTAGTCTGATATTTTTGCCTGAGTCTGATCATTTATTCCTAACTATACATGCTTCCCTCTGGTTATAAAGAAAAAAAATTGATAAATGGGTGTAGTTTTAAAAAAAAAAGGAAAGAAAAAGAGAGGAAAATGCCTCATGTCTACAAATAAGTCAAAGCTATAAATCTCCCCAGTGATGCCATGACTAGCTGCTTGGCCATGCAATGGTCTAATTTTATAGTGCGTCTTACAATTAGCCGTGTTCAGTGACTTCATTACTATGTCAGACTATATGTCATGACAAGGCTCTTCACAATTCACCGTGATTTGCTTCTAGAAGACAGTGTGCCTTACAAAGAAAAGATGATTCTATATCATCAGCATGTAAAGAGAGCCAGCCAAGGGAAAAAGCACTTTTCTAGCCCCGAGGGAATGTGTGAGAAGCCCAGAATAACCAAACTCGGACCGTTTTTTTCCAAAGAGGTCAGGGTCCGGTGGAGACATGGGAATTAATATAAATCATGATTATACGAAGCCAGGCTTATGGGGCAGAGGCTCTGTCTGAACAGTGATTCATTCTGACAGGGGTAGGGGTTGAGAAAAGCTTCCCAGAAGGAAGTAACATTGACGATGGCCTCAGAGGATCAATTAAGCAGAGAGAAGGGAAAGACCCTGAAGGCAGGGATTGGTCCTGATGCGGACTCAGAAGGGGGGAAAAGTATTTAAACAGTAAAACTCTTTTTTCTTTCTTTTTTTTTTTTTTTTTTTTTTTTTTTTTTTTTTTTTTTTTCTTTTCTTTTCTTTTCTTTTCTTTCTTTTCTTTTTTTTAAATGGGTGACACATCATGATGCAGAAGTGCAGAGGACGTGGCCCAAATTAAAGGACAGAGTGAGACAAGACCCTGAGTCGCGGAGTAACAGACGGAAATAAAACTCTATTATTTAGTAATGGACGCTCTGAGCAGGAAAGCCAGTTTCTTTGTGTTGAGTTACAATGTTTCCAATGACAGTAGCTATCTGAGCAGCGCTGGGAGGCTTACCTGCTACAGGCAAGCCAGTGAGAACTTATTTGCAGTTGTTTAGGAAATAGCAAAGGAAGAAAGCAGGCTTTGACAGTCCAAGAGACAGCAGAGAGAGAAGACAGTACTTGGCTCAAGAAAGTTGGAGAAGTCTTACCTATGAGATTTCATGACAGACATCATGCAGGGAGGGAGGAAGGGAAGGAGGGAAGGAAAGGTCAAATATAAACCCTAAAGATGACCACAGACATGAGTGTGGAAGGAGGGCTCACTGGGAAGCAGGCGGGATTACGGGGATAGGAACAGGAGAAGAGGGTGGTGGAGATCCACATGATGAAAACACATATGTACATGTATGACTGTTTCATAAAACTCATCATGTACAATTAAAATGTGCTAACCAAACACTAATATACATAATATATACCTATTATGGAGGATATATGCATATTTATCTTCCATAGGTTCTTGGTTGGCTGGCTGGAGGAAAAGTAGATGGATACATGTTCGCCATGGTGACTCGGAAAAGCCCCTCTGTCTGGATAATGTCTCCAACTCCTGTCTTTAGATGTTCTCGCCTTCTGAAGCTTGAGAGACAGCAGCAGCAGCATTCAAACCTCCTACTCCACCACCCTCCTAGATCCAAAACTCATCACTTCTTTTTTATTACACATAGTATTAGTATTTTCACTTCTGCATTCTATCCCAGATGAATATGTACATTTCTATATCCCCACAGGTAAGTGTATTTGCAAAGTACTTTGCAAAGCCATGTTCTCTTCAGCTTTGTATTTCCCAGTGTAGAAATATCCAGCAAATAACCACTAAGGGATATAGCTCTAGACCTCACTGAATACCACCTCTAACTAAGATGGTTCACACAAAAGCATTATTGAGTCATGATTCTCAGTGTCTGATACATGTCAGAGATGAGGAAAATAATAAAGTTTGGGGAAATTTTTAATGGTGATGTTTTCATTTTCATATGTGTTAGAAAGACATTACGCACCTAACCCATCAACTCATGACCCAGCAGGAACCTGTAGGACCAGGCTCACTCAAAATGCAACCATGAAATGTTCCTCACTACCCAGAACTCCTAGTACTCTTAAACTCACAATCTTGTCACCTGTTTGCCCTAGAAACTCCATTTATTATTCCTGAGTCAGATATGTTGCCCCCCCCCCCCCCAAAAAAATAACCCTTGGAATCAGAGTCTACGTCATCTTCCTTCAGCCTCATTCAGGGATGCGGGGATGTGATTCCTTATCCTGACCAGAGGGTCTCCAGTTCACAAGACCCTCTGTTAACCCAGCCAGTTGTCATCAAATTCTCCATATTCTGAGCCTGTTCTCACAATGTTTCTTTCGCCTTTTTGAGTTAACAGAAACGATCACTCCTACGCACTGTATTTTCCCTGTAGCTGCCAGAGGTGTTTTCTGTACCACACCCTTCATACCAGACCTAAAGACAGCGGTGTTATCTGTCCAACTCTTCATCACAAACTCAAGAAATATCTCTCATCCACATAACCATAGTATAAGAACATACTATCCATTGCTCTCTCTGTGGTATCGTTTATTGATGCGGCTATTACCCTCCATGATGTTCTAGATTGCTTTAAAATGATTCAGTAAACACAAAGTTATTCAAAAGAGGCTTATTCAAGATCAAAGAAAATGAACTAAAATACTGTTAATTGTGGAATCTGGAAAAACATATTTGGAAGCTCATCCTGCTATTCCTTCTGATTATGTGCATATTCAAATGTAAAATAAATGAAGAGCTTAGGAAAAATAAAATTACCACACAGACAAGGTCAAATCCCATACTAACATCAACAGTAAATGCTGTTGCATCTAATTTTTAAAATACATCATTTGCTTTTTAAAATGTATTTTTTACTTATTACTTGAGAATTTAATAAAAACACATGATGTGTTTGATCAAAGCCACTCCAGCCTCACCTTATCAACTCCTCCACCAAGTCTCTCTACCAACCATATATACTGTTTTTAACACACTAAATTCAATTGGTACTACCAGTTTGTGCATGAGTGTAGGGACATCCAGGGGAACATGGGCAACCTACCATGGACCACATCCCTGAAAACTGACTACCCACCCCCAAATTATCAATTGGCCATAGATCCTGAGCTATGGGACCACATATCATACCAGAACTTTTGGCTGGTTTAATCTTGTATGAGTCTTGTACATACAGTCACAGCCCCTGGGAGGTCTTATTCTCAAAGTCCATGTCGCTGTTTAACAACAATGCCTTCTCTTCTGCAAAGACATCTGAGCTGTACTGTTTTTACTCTTACTGTTCGAAATTAAGCTACTCTTTCTCTCTACTGAACTCAGAGGATCTTTCTGGGCCACCCTCTCTACATCTATACCTTCGCTTATGTCCACATTCCACACTAAATGCAGAGTCAATATGCAAGTCAGATCATGTTACTCTGCTGATCCCAAACCTTTACTTCCTTTTTTTCACAAAGTAAAATTAATATTCTTTATTTGGCTTTAAAGATCCTATATTAACTACCTTCTTCCTCTCTGGATTTCTCTTTCATATTCTTTTTTTTCTTTATTTTCACTCTCTTTGATCCTGCCATACCGGCTTCCCTGTATCTCCCCCCAAAATGGCAAATCTGTGCTTGCCTGGAGGTCTTTGAACTTCTTAGGAAACTTGCTCTGTTTGGCTAAGGGTCCTACTTCCTTGCCTCTGCGCAAATGGCCGATGGACAGAGCAGCAGCACAGTGCCACAGACTGGAAGCTGTTCTACCCACTTCTGCTTCACTTATCGCCAGGAATTCCATCACGGAAAGGGATGTTGGTGAGTGTTTTGTCTATTTCGCCTGAATGGAAGGTAGGTTCCTTTAGGACGAAGTCATTGCCTTGTTTTTGTTGACTGTGGAATCTCTATCAGCTATAAGAGTGTGTGGCACAGGGTGGGTGTTGAATAAACATTGAAAGACAAGTCAAAAAGTCATAGTGCCACCTTCCATTCTGAATTCAGAAATGCCAGGTCAACTTACATCTCCCATCAAAAGAGGTTCCATATTCCTCTTCTCTGAAGTAGTATTACTCACCAGGGCAGAAGGAAGAAGTAATGACTAGTTGGTTCGCTTACACATGGAAATAAGATCATCAGAGAGCAGACACATGATTTCAGATGAGATACGGGCAGCGTCATGGAAATCTCCACTGGGTACAGCTATCCTCTGGGCATATGATGATGCATAGCTGTCTGCAGAAGGAGTATTGCTGGCGTAGGCAGAGGGAAAACCCATGTTGCTTTCCTAGTGCATTAATAAAACCAAGTTCCCACTGTGGACCAAATGAGAAACACTAGGAAAGCCATGGGTCATTTCCTGTCACAGTGGAGGTGACAATGGCAATATCAAAGAAGATACTAGGTCTTTTCCATTCCCAATTCTCCTCTACGTCTATCAACAACCAATTAGACTATGAAAGGAAGACAAGACAGAGACTGTTTTACGGTCTTCTGCACCCAATAGGGTTTTTATTATCTATGTTCTTGGCCACTACCCAAAAAAAAAAAAAAATGCACACGAAGGGAACTGAGCATATACCAAGCTGAAGGGGATAATATTGCTTTCTAATAAGGCATCTGTTGGGGTGTAGAGAGCATTTGTGATAATAAGAGTATAGTCTTGCAGATTTCCTAGAGCAAGACTTGAAGGAGCTCACCGTTATTAACTGTACTAATTTGAACAGGTTGCTTACCTTCTCTGTGACAGTCTGAATGAGGAAATGTGCCCTGTCATCTCACACACTTCAATGCTTGCTCATCAGTTGGTGGCACTATTAGGGCAGACCCAGGAGGCGTGGCTTTGTTGGATATCGTGTCCCCCTGGATGTGGGCTTGGAGAATTTAAAAACGTGTGCCATTTCTAGTCTGTTCTCTCTTCTTTGCCCCAAATGTTCAAGATGTGAGCCCTGAGCTGTCTGTTCCTGCTACCATGGCTGCCATCCACTGCCATGTCTCTCTGCCATAGCAAATTTTTAACCTTCTGGAAACCTAAGCTCGAATAAACCCTTCTTTGTATAAGTTTACGTGGTTGCAGTGGTTTGTTTTGCTTCCTTCCTTCCTTCCTTCCTTCCTTCCTTCTTCCTTCCTTCCTTCCTTCCTTCCTTCCTTCCTTCCTTCCTTCCTTCCTTCTTCTTTCTTTCTAACTTTCTATATTTGGTTTTTTGAGACAAGGCTTCTCTGTGTATAGTCCTGGCTGTCCTGGAACTCACTCTGTAGACCAGGCTGCCCTCGAACTCACAGGGATTGCCTGTCTCTGCCTCCTGGGTGCTGGGATTAAAGGCGTGCCCCGCCGCCGCCGCCGCCGCCCACCACCACCACCCAGCAGTCATGATGTTTCATCACAACAACAAAAAAAGTAGCTAATACATTCTCTGTCCTCCAGTGTCTCCACTGAAAAACAGAGGAACAGTGATGCTTTATCTACATGACTAAGCACACTGACATAAGCATTTTAGTCATCCAATGGAGATGGAAAGGATTTGAAAAATGCATTTCATTGAAATGGGCTCTTGAGCTACTAGCTGAGTTATTAGAATATGTAATGCCTCTACAATTTTCCTTGTGAATAAAGTCCTAGCTAATATTATTAACTATTCTGTTTCTTTGGCATGCTTTGTTGTGTCATTCTAGATGATGCAATTATATATTTCTTTAATGCAAGTAGTGTGGATTATTTTTCCTTGGAATGACAATAAGTGGAAAGAATAATTGGTAATTATTATTACAGGGTTCTAATGCAATGAATAGAAAATGGTTGTGTTATTACATTTTCATTAAAAAATAAAGGTATGTGTGACACCTGTGATCTCCTCTGATGACCCCTCAACAGCTATCCAGTGAAGAAAGACGGGGACATTTTCTATAACAAATTTTCATTGCAGATTTATTTTATATTGTCTTCTAATGAAGACATAAATTATTTGGGTGTGAGAGAGGAGAGACAGGTACAGACTATAATCCACGTGTGATTCCAATCTGCAATTGAACATCTATTGGGTTAAGATGCTCTTATTTTGACAATTGTGAAAAAAGAAAACAAGACACTAGACTCAAGAACACCACTTGTCAAGAACACCACTTCTCAATTCGACAACAGAATCCAGCCTATTCAACTTTTCCTTTAATGATTTGAACAAAGACTACTGTGACATGTAAATCTAATCTGCCAGTACCACTACAAATGGCAACGTGATGAACAGTACTCAACAAACCACTGGAGAATTGAAAAGAGCGAGGCAGCCTGGATTGTTACTAAAACAAACTGTAATAGAAAATAAATTGGAATCACATTTTTATTAAAATGCAGAAGGACGTGAATAACAAAATTCCATGTAGTGCTTAGCTACTCATTCAAGTCCTTTGCTAAGAGGCACAGATATTTAAAAAAAAATAAATTACATTGTTTCCCAGTAGCTCAACAATGTTCATCTAGCTGAGGAAAGAGAGACACAAGAACAATGTGACCATGGATATGATCACACACACACACACACACAAACACACAAGCGTAAGCATTGCAATCACCTTGTGGAGATTTCAGTGAAAAGGGAACATGTCCTACTGAAATGATATCGTGACCTGAAAAGCCTGAGAAAGATGTACAGATTAAAATTGTGATGGATGCTGAAATTCCAAGCACTAAGGTGCAGAGGAGGAAATGGTGAGAGAAGATACTGTAGAAAGAAAAAGATGAGTTATGGAGAGTTATATAGCAGCAACATGACTTCATCACCTAGGCATGAAGAATGGACACAAAGATTAGACCACGAAGCAGCCTGCTTATATACGTGTTGAGTGTTGGTCATGCAGGCAGTGCCATAGAGGATGAAGGGACGAGAGGAGGGAAGAATGGATGTGAGAACCACACATCTGAATAATGGCCAGATATAGTGGTGTTTTCTTGGCCCGTGACCTTGGGCTATAAGGCCCGAAGGAGGCAGTGCTTCCTGCCATTGTGTGTGACCTCTTAAAAGGGAAAGGGAGAAGGGTCACATTGCCCCTTCTTCCCTCCTTCCCTACTCCGGGTCAGACAGAAGATGACTTCAGCTGTCTACTCCATTCTGTATTCGTGAATGTATTTCCTCAATTTACCTTAATAAATTTCCCTAATACTTCTTCAATAGACTCCCGTGGATTTATCAGCTTTATCTGGCAAAGCAAGACGTGAAAGTACCGGTAAGACATGAAGCCACGTGGCAATGCATAGAGTAATAGAAATGGACTGAGTTAAGTTGTAAGAGCTAGCTAGAGAGAAGCCGAGAGAGAGAGAGAGAGAGAGAGAGAGAGACAGAGACAGAGACAGAGACAGAGACAGAGACAGAGAGACAGAGAGAGGTGGCTCAGTTAAAAGCACTGACTGATGTTCCAGAGAAACTGGGTTCAATTGCCAGGTTGGCCCGAGAATTAGATGATAGATAGATAGATAGATAGATAGATAGATAGATAGATAGATAGATAGATAGACAGACAGACAGACAGACAGACAGACAGACAGATAGATAGATAGATAGATAGATAGATAGATAGATAGATAGATAGATAAAAGGAAGAAGACTCATTGGCATAGCAAGTCATCGAGCAAATACCACTACAGGCAGAGATTCAAGTGTGTGTTCAGTGTCACTGTGTCCTCTGCAGGAATTAGGAGCCAAAAGGAAGAACAAAAAACTCCATGAAGACCTAGGACAAGATGATCAGAGAGTTCCACAGGAAACTCTAAGAGCCCTGGGCCATACAAGCCATTGAAATAGACCTTTACAAAAGAAGTAATTTCCAGTGTTGAATGCAACCCAGAAATCCATTAAAATGAGGACTTTAAAATGATCCTCGGAATTTTACAGGCAGACTGATTGCCAGGCCTAATGGATACACCTTTAGTAGAGGGGATGAGGTGAATGACAAATTAGAATGTATTTTTAAAAGTAAGTGGGAGATGAAACCATGTAGCATGGACCAGCTCAGAAAGCTTGGTAAGGGAGGAAAGAAACAGAGCTATCCCTAAAGTAATAGAAGTGATTTGACTCGGTTTATAGGAGAAGAAGGGAGAAAGAGTAGATGAGAGTAGAATTCAGGGTTCCTGGGGGTGGGCAGCAGGGAGTGGATTCCATTGGTGGAAGAGTTAACTGGTTTTAAGTAGGAGGGGTGTATATCTCATCTTATTAAAATGTATATAGAGAAAATGTGAGATGTGTGGCTAAGTTGGTGGGTGGGGTGTCAACAGCATCAAAGGTGAACAGTTCTTCAACAAGATCTTGTGATGGTAACTACATCTAAGTCTAATATTTCTTATTCTATTTCTTTGTCTTTTTTTTTCTTTTTCCATACAGGGTTTCTCTGTATATCCCTTAGCTATCTTGGAACTCTTTCTGTTGACCAGGCTGGCCTTGAACTCACAGATATCCTCATGCCTCTGCCTCTGGAGCGCTGGGATTAAAGGCATGCGCCTCCACCGACCAGTTCTCAGTCTACTTCTTAACTCACATGAAGCAGTTCATTCAAAGGTGATCTAAGAATTCCTCTTTACAGAGAGCAACCACGGAGCCTGCCTCCTGCCAGTTCTATCATAGGGAATGAAAGTTATATCCTCAGGCAACCAGAACTTCATATGAGGGCAGGTGAGGGCTCTGTCCTGTGTCGTCCGGTGGCCCAGGTTTGCCATGGAAGGCAGTGATGTCAGCCCCTGGGCAGCCAACATGGCGGCATACAAGGGGATTAGTCTTGATCAGCCTGCCCCGTCATCACTAGTCACATGACACATACATATTCTCATTGCCAGAAGGGTCAGTGTTTGGATGGGAGCATCACTGGAAGATGCAAAGATGTGGCAAGCATCCTTTCCTTCTGTCACTTGCCTGAAGCGGATGGCCCTTTCTTCCTGCCATCCTTCCCTTGTGAATGACGTTTTTACAGGTCATCTGCAGACTGAGCCACTGGAAGCGGTCTCCCCTCCTCCAGCCCCCCTCCCTTATTTCACTTTAAACCGCATTAATACAAAATTCAGACTCAGAAGCTTGCTTTTAAACCATGCTAGAGAATATACTGTGTGAAGAAAATTCTGGGAGCCAACAAGGTTATAGAGGTTTTAGCAATATAAGCATGGTCCTATCCTATGGGGTGGACAGTCGATCAGCATGCTACTCTCTATGTTATCTTTTGAAGTGGCATTTTGCAAATACGCTGGACCATAAAGTCATATGCAGGAGACAGTAGAATCCCAATCACCCAACTCATAAAAACAGCTGGAGAGGTTTGGTGGCGTTGGTTTTAGGAAAGGAAACCAGAGACAGAGTTACTGGGAGAGCAGAGTGAGGTACTTGGTGTATGCGCTCTATGCAGCAAAGTTTGGATGCAACAAAATGGTCAATTTAAGAAAAGGAAATCCTCATTTGTGGAGTTGTACAAAATGTGCAACGTCTATAAGGAGTCTCCTGCATGAAAGAAGATCTGATGTCTTCCTACTCTTAGGACTCTACAATGTTTTGTCTTTTGTTTGTTTGTTTGTTTGGGATGAGACACATAGCATATGAGTCTTAGTATCTGATGAGATGTTGGAGGCGCTGACACAGACAGTGAATTAAATTAATGCTTAAGGTTTGTGCCATAGTGATTTGGCATGATGTTACGACAGTTAGTAGGATAATTTACTACTTAGGATAATGAATTGCAACTCATGGTAAAGGTGTTTGGGGAGGGTGGATGGAAGATCTTCAGAACTTAGATTTTGACAAAATATATTTTGTTTTGTTTTGTTTTTGTTTTTTTTGTTGTCTGTTGTAAATGTGAACTCAAAAGATACTTTGCTAATGTAAACGTTGAACACAAAATATATTTTAAAAAAATGCTATTGAAGAAACCCATATAGCAGTCATGGAGATGGGAAGGATAGCGGCATATGCAGGTATGTAGAGATAGAGAAAGAAAGGAGAGAAAATATAAGTAAATGTGTGATAGAGCAACTATTATCTAATCTTATCACTGAGAGGAAATAATGAGGAGATGGAGAGGTCAGGACACAGGGGAACACTAGGTACCCAGGGAACGTGGTCTGTGTTCACAAAATTTTACATGAGAGACCTATAGATATCTGCTTCCAACTAACAAGATCACTGACGATAACCCACCTAATGACTGAGTCTAGACTAAGTACAAGCATGGGGATTCATGACACAGACAGAAGAATGTCTTAAGAACCAGAGCTTCAGAAGGAACTTGAACCCCAAGCTTCAGGATGTCACTGAGACCACCTCCTCTGAACATCCTCTTTTACCTCAAACTCTGCGACTTCCATCCTTGTCTACACCCCACATGTTGTTGCGGATACAAATTCCCACTCAAACAATAGGAATTGCACTAGTTTTTATCTCTGGCTAGACAGGCAAGGCCACCTTGATTAAAATGGCTAGCAAGACTCCACCATTGGTACCTCATGGATGGAGGTAGGAAGAGGCTGTTGACAGAACAGGGATGAAACAAAAAACAATGTGTATCCATTGGATGAGAATCCATGCTTTTCTAGTATACTTCCGTGAATCCTTAGACTCATCCAAACCACAGAAAGCTACAAGAACCAGGAAAGTGACCAATAACACAACATGATGGGAGTCCTCATGTCCTGCCCTGACAAATGTTGGCTCTGTAACCTGGGGCAACCTGATCCCTCCACTGGGTCATTTCTGCACCTCTGTGAGAAGCAACAGCCTCATTATACAAGACACCTAAGATTCAACTCAGTTCAGCATAGATCAGTTTTTAATCTACCTAACTGAGGCTGCCATGGTGCTTCACATTGTACCCCACCTTTTAGTCCTGCTCCATTTGTTCCAGCAACAGGGAAGATGTATCTCTGCTTAACTCTATGCACATAAACCAGCTCACTCTAAGCCATCATGCGTTAGTTTAGGAGGTGGCTCTTAGCAACACAAGAGGCAGATTTCAACTACAGTGATTTCCTTATTTTGAATGGTTGCTCCCTAAACCTTTTAAGCTCTTTCCAGGAGTGATCATCTGAGATCTCCAGTATCTCATTCAAGGAGTGATGCCCAACAGTGGGAAAAAGTCATCCCGGATAAACACGCTATTTATTAGCCAGGTAATTTAGTGGCAAGGAATGGTGAAGGGCCTTTGTTTTATTGTTGGTTGCCAGTGTTTTGTAATCTGCACATTAGTTATGTAAATTGAAGACAGAGGATAAATGCTGTTTTTAGGACTTGTAGGGGCCTTGGTCCTGGAGCGTCACAGAATGGAAATGTGGCATTTGTGTGGCACTTTGGAAAGTGGTTTTTAAGCGTTGGAATCAGAGTCACCTGGAGGGCTTGATAAAGGACAGATTGCTGGGCCTCATACCTAGAGCTTCTAACTCCATAGGTCTCCGATGAGGCCCGACATTTTGCACCTCTAACAAATTCCCAGTTGATGTCCACACCCTGGTCCGGGGAGCAAGTCCCTTAAGGTCAGAATCTTCCTAGGAGTTACTTCATGTAATACTGATCAGAAGTCTGTGAGGGAGACCTTATATTCATCTTCAGGACAGAAACCAAAGGCACACAAGAGGTTTAATACTTGTCTTCAGCTTCTAACCCACACATTCTAGTCTGAAATTTCACTCTTAAGCTCCATGCCCTTCACCTAGTTATTCAGGGTCACGTTAATGACCTATATTTATAACCTGGTGAAGACAAGCAGTTAATGGAGTTAATGGCACATCACTAATTCCATCTGTGTACTAATGATCTACCTATGGAAAATGCTACACTTTCAAGCAAAAGAGCTGTTAGATGTTAGATTTTTGTACTAGGGGAAAAAAATATGAGCATTTTATGGTTTGTCACTCTAAAAGACTCTTGTGTTGAAGACTTGGTTACAATATTCAGAGATAGGCCTAGGGAAGTGAATGGTTGGTGGAGAAACTGACCTACTCAGCGTAATATCCATGGATGGCTTCATAAATGAAGGTGCCTTTGGGAGGTGCTAGAAACTGTGCAAGGTGGATCTTAAGAGGAAATGGGTAGATGGCGACAAGCCTCAGTGGGGGCATCCTGTTGCGGGCCTTGCTCTCTGTGTCTCTCTGTTTCTTGACAGCCTTGGGGTAAGCAGTTTTCCACAACCATGTTCTTCCACTCTCTTTCTGCCTTGCTGCAGGCCTAGAAGTAGAGATCCAACATACCACAGACTGAAATCTATGAAACCATGACCACGGCAACTCTTTAGTCTTAGTTCAGGTTTCTATTGCTGTGGAGAGACACCATGATGACGCAGCTCTTATAAAGCAAACATCTAATGGGGTGGCTCCCTCACATTTCAGATGTTCGGTCCGTTATCATCATGGTGAGGTATGGTGGCGTGCAGGCAGACATGGTGCTGGAAAGGAGCTCAGAGTCCTACATCTTGCACAGGCAACAGGAAGTGGTCTCAGACACTGGGTGGCATCTTGAGCATATATGAGACCTCAAAGCCTGCTTCTACAGATGACGCACTTCCTCCAACAAGGCTGTGTGTACTCCAACAAGGTCACACCTCCCAATAGTGCCCCTCCCTTTAGGGGCTGTTTTCTTTTACACCACCACATCTTTCCTTCCTTAAGTTGCTTTTTGTCATAGTGACTAAATAAATAGAAAGAAAGAAATAACCCAGGACATTGAAAACTTTTTCAATGGATTTATTCAGTGCACTTTTACATACAAATGAGCATGGTCCAAGCTTGAAGAGGACATTATAACATTAACAACCGCCTTAGAAGTTTAATCCCATTTCCTGTAGCTAATGCTGCTTTTTAAGTTTTTAGCTACCTTTTCCCTCTCCCTTGGGTTAACACCTAAAATCCTATTGAAATACTGTTCAGTTTTTCCTAGATAAAAACTGGTGGTTTCTCTATGTAATTTCCCTTTGCAAAACCAATTTCTTTATTTCATTCCTTCAAGAGTTTAAGCAAAAAGAAAAAAAAGAAGAAGAAAACCAAAATTATGAAGTAACTTTTAAGGGTTTCTGGCTATTTTTCAACACTATTTTCTAGTTAACTATCAGACCCAATTTTTCACAACTTTGTAAAATAAAATACCCACTACATTCCATAGTTGAATTTTATATGCATAGTTCACAGATAAAAGCATTGTTATGGATATTGCTCTATATAAATAAAACACTGATGGCCAGTGACCAGACAGGAAGTATAGGCGGGACAAAGAAAGAGGAGAATTGGGGAAACAGGAAGAAGGAGGGGGAGACACTGCAACCACCACCAGGACAAGCAATATGTAAAGACACCAGTAAGCCACGAGCCACGTGGCAAGGTATAGATTTATAGAAATGGGTTAATTTAAGATATATGAACAGTTAGCAAGAAGCCTGCCACGGCCATACAGTTTATAAGTAATATAAGCATCTGAGTGATTATTTTATACTTGAATTGTGGGACTGCGGGGCTTGGTGGAACCTGGAGAGAAGCCCTCCAGCAACAAAGCATCATGATTCTAAGAACCTGCAATTGATTTTAAGAGGTTTGGGTAGAAGTAAAAGCTATAGAAGAAGTCTTTGAATTTAAGTTCAAAAATGTTCAACTTGAGCTTTGTGTTGTGTTTTGTTGTTTTAAATGGACCTGAAAGCCTCCTCCCTGCACACTACCTTTTATAGTACCAGAAGTTGTCAGGCAAGCTTCCTAGGGAAGGATGTAACCAACAGTCAGTCTTACCCACGAACACAATGACCAACATGATGTCGTAACCCTAAGGGTGAAAGAGTGGCACTCATACCTTGGACGTAACCAGCAGTTTTCTAAATTAGGAACTCATGCTTAGTACTAGAGATATAGCAGCTAATCAGGGCTAGTGAAGTCATGAATCTTGAAGAAGAATCTACAGCTGCCACTTTACTAAGCGAGGATATCCCTAACTACATTCTAAATATTTGTCCTTTTACCCACAAACAAGAAGTTCTCACCTCTCATTAACGAAACTTCTCTTTGCAACAGAAGGAAACCATTACGGAACAGCAGAACTGATACAAATGTAGAGAGCAACTGACCACGCGATGCCCAGTCTCAATCAATGCCGCTACAGCAATGCCTTCACTTAAGGCTTGGGGATCATTACAAACGGGGCTGCCAGGATTGGAAGAGTCAAAGGAACAGGAAGTGTTCTGCGAGATAGCATCCCCTAGAATATTAGAGAAACTACACTCACAAAGTCTCACCAGCATGGCTGCCTAAGCAGGACCTGCACAAGAACGATACTAGTAGACATGGTAAGGTGCAAAGGGGAAATCTCATGGGGTCTCAACACTGGGCAAAGAATGATGGACAGCTAAGGAATGTGGAGAGTGGGAGAAATAGTCTTCTCCAAAGAAGAGGCTCTGAACTAGTTCCAAGTGGCTAGTCCTGAAATCATATACATATAAGGATCATTATACAGACTGAGCAGATGTATTTGTGTCTTTAGCAAATATATATATATATAATATAATTGTATATATATATATATATATATACATATATATATATATATATACAATTAAGGAAAAAGAGGCCATGAATTTGAAAGAGAGTAAAAGGAATACATTGTTGGGGGAGGAAAGGGAAAGGGAAAGGAAATGATCAATTATATTTTAATTTCAAAAAATAAAAATAATATGAAAATTTTTAAAATAAAAATAATTTAAGAAAGTATTTAACTCTGTTATGATGAAGACTTTTTATTTAAAGAAACATGTAATATAGTCATAAGACACTAACGGCAGTACATTCAGAGAAGAAGCTCTTAGCCCATTCAAACTGGATTTATCAAACTATTTTCTGCACATTTTCATTCAACAAGTATTTTTTGGCATTTGTTACAGACTCAGCATATCATACTAAGAAGTTGACAATACACAACAACAACAACAAAAAAAAACAAAAACAAAACAAAACCCAGAAACAAAAAACAAAAACAAAACCTACGGACACTTCCTGAAGATAAATGAGCATGGAGTAGCATGACTGAGTTCTACAGTAATAGCATTCCAAGTGACTGGCCCCGAGGTCACCAAAGCCATTGGGATGGACTGCGAGATGGAAAGCAGTATTTCTAAGTGTTTCTATGATAAAATGGTGGGGATGGAAGAGGCAGTTGAAGCGGAGATGAGATGGTAATGAGAAATTATTACCTATCAAATGTGTTCATACTTTCATTTCAGCACAGTAGAAAGCCAGAATATGGATGGGTCCCCTCTTCTATGAATGTGTGTTCCTAAGACCTGCAGTGTTAAATGGAGAACAAAATTATACCATAGATGAATTTTTTTCATATACATACATCCATATGATAACGTCTGATTTACAAATTAAGAATAGTAAGAAATCAATGATAATAATAAAATTATATTGACTTAGTTGCTTTTCTTATATTTTTTGGTTGTAAGCCTAGCCTTTTACGGCTGAGCTATCCCTCCAGCCCAGACTTAATTGGTTTTCTATTGCTGTGAAGAGACACTAGGACCACAGCAACTCTTGTAAAATAAAGCATTTCATTGGAGCTGGCTTACAGTTGCAGAGTGTTGTTAGTCCTTTATCATCATGGCAAGAAGCATGGTGGCGTGTAGACAGACATGGTGCTCGAGCAGAAGCTGAGAATTCTACATCCAGATCTGCAGGCAGCAGGAAAGAAAGAGGCACTGGGCCTGGCTTGGGCTTTTTGAAACCTCACAGCCCACTCCCAGTAACACACTTCCTCCAACAAGGCCACACCTCCTATTCCTTTCAAATACTGCCACTACCTGTGACCAAGCCTTCAAATCTATGAGCCTATGGGCCATTCTCATTCAAACCACCATATATATCAGTCTATTATAACAAAGTTATATGAAGAGGCTATGTCATTCAAAATACCTTATCATTTCATATTCACCTTTACTCCTGTGATGACGTGGGATACAGTATCAAAATGTTCAGATACAGTAAAATGGATGACATGGGCATTGTTGCAAAGTATTAGGGAATCACACAAGCAATAGTTAAAGATGAGCATGTGACACCACCATAGTTAGTCTGATAATCAAGGAGGCAATAAAAGGTTAGTGGGCAGGTTGTATATACCACATGGATACTCTGGACAGAGGGATAATTTACGTCTCAAGTAGGACAGAACAATATGACATAAGATTTTATCACACTATTGGAAACAAAACACAGTGTAAAACTTAGGAATTGTGGATTTCTGGAGTTCTCTGTGGTGTGTGAGCTCTTTTTACTTTAATAAGTTGATTCAACCCAACATACAAACTTTAACATATATAGTCAGTCTAAAATTCATTTCTAACCTTTTTCTTCATTTTTTTTTCACAGATTCATGCATGCCAAACGTCCAAAGCTTCAATGTCAGACATCTGTAGTGGTCCATGACCAGCAGTGTTTGCAGCAGAAGGCTTTTTTAGAACATTTAACACCAAGCACTATAACATGCTAACGTCATAATACAGTTACAAAAGTGAGTTTTGAAACTCACCAAACTACACAGATAAACCCTGTCTTGACAAGCAAACAAAACAAAACAAACAAACAAAACCATAAAAGGAAAAAAAGAAAAATGTCAAAGAATACTGCTTCAGTTGAGATGCAGGTCGTGTTTTTCCTACTGCTCAGCATTTTGTTGTTGTTTCCTTTATTCTTTTTTTCTTTTGTCTTACAATATTTATATTAATTTGACCATGAAGAAAAGAAAATTAGTTAAAAGTTGGAAAGAAATATTACTATAGGACAATTGGCCAGCAAAAACCATTATAGCCAATGGGGAACAGGCCCAATCCATCGCTTCCATGGGGCTAAAGCTTTGCTCACATCCAGGAATATTATGAAGCAAGAACCATGAACAGAAACTGGGATGTTCAACCAACTGATGCTTCTCTAAGGATAGGTGCCCTAACAGTTCCCTTTCCTTTTGGAATTTTATTTTGTTCCCTGTAGCAAGCAAGACCAAGGACCTTATAGTGTGTAGATACAAGCAAAGGCACCAAAGCCTGCAAGCCTTGACTCGATAACCCACAACAGGACCCGAATTCCCACACAGCCCACACAGTATGGAACTTCCAAGTCCAGAACACAAGCAAACATAGGTCTGAGACTCTTGTCATCCCTGGATATCATGATGCTGGCTGACAGAAAGTTTGTACCTCTTAAGACACCCTAATTTTGTTGTCCATTCCAAACTGTGTTCACAGTGGCAGAAAAAGTACAATACTCAGAAGAAACCAAATGGAGAAGGATCAGAAAAGAAACAAAGAGAAGAAATCATACTCAAAGAATATGCCTGGGGATTGCAATTTTAGATTGAAATGTTTAATTATTCAAGGAGATCAAGAACAGGAAAAATAATATTAAACCAATCAATTATTTAAAAAAGAAAGAATAAGGCAATTAAAAAAAACTCATGTAGACATTCTTGAAATAAAAATTAGACCAGGCACAGCCAAAGAGAGAATATGTAAATATATATCAAAGGAAATCACCTGCATTCCAGGTGAAATATTTAATAGAAGCTTCAAATGATGGGAAAAAATATTCCTGAGAAGTTTTACAGGTCTTGAATTACAGAATGAGTTAATCTAAAATACATTTAGTAAGTGTTCCCAAGGAAGGTAAAAGAGGAAATGGTGAAATAATTATATTTGTATCATTTGCTTCAAAAAATAAATGCTTGAGCGTCCAGCTTAAAGGGATTGCCAAATATCAAACAGAATAAATAAAGGTAAGTCCTCACACACTGGTGCCTACTACTCAACAAACAATAGAGTAGGTCTTAACAGAACACCCTAAAAAACTACTAGGAAAAGAGAAGCCATGCCAGGCAAAGGCGATCAAACCAGCATCAGGGTCCTTATTGGCAACAGTCAGCTTCTCCTCCAGCAAAACTGGCACCTAGGAATGATGATAAAAAGGATTGTCTCACAAAGGAAGGTGGGCTACTACTCACAGATCCTCACAGTAGAATACCAAGTTGTGCGTGTTGTCAAGAAAGGAACTGAACCCTGAGAGTGGGAGAGAAGATGAAGCCACTGTGAAGAAATAATTAATGAAAATGGGACATTTGACATTGGATTGGAATTACAGAAATGTTTGTGGTATGTCATATGCCTTCTATAATTTATTTTTATAGTTTTTTTAAATAATAAGGATGAAACAGCAATTGAGCATCTGTAAACAGGTACTAGGTTCTAAGCATAGCGTCAATGTATTTTTATGGATTTTCTGCTAACTTTTTCTAAGAAATGTTGATATGTTAATCCGATTTTGTAAATGAGGCAAGTGAGACATTAAGCAGTGAGCTTTCCCAAGGTCCTATAATAATAACAATAGTAATAATAATAATAATAATAATAATAATAATAATGTATTTATGTGTTCTGGGAAAAATTAAAATCCAGTTTCGTAATCTATGAAATGAAGGTACAAATATTTGCTCTGGCCATTCATAGTGGTTTTGTGAAATTAAAATACTACCAATATGTGTTATAGTATGTTTAGAGTTATAAAGTATTATACAGCTCAAAATTATCATAAAAGTAAAATAGAATATGTATGCCAAACTTCAGATAGAGAATTTTGCCACTTACTAATAGATGATGGTGTTTCTAGTTTCACTCATTTGATTGCATTTTAATGGCTTCAGTAAGTAACTTTGATCTATAAGATATCTTTATGGAACTGTTTATTTCTGACCCATCTTACCTCAAAAGAGGCTAACAAAAATATGTGCAAATTTTTATGTAAGAAGGTCCATTATACATATATATATCTATCATAATAGTTTATATATATATGTATATATATATATATATCACATTTAGTTTCCAAATACACACATAATCTGTAAAAACTACTTGTTATTAATTTAAAATGTAACTTCACTTCATACATCCTCCATCACCAGTCCCATCTTAAAACAAATATAAGGAGCAGAAAAAGTTCCCATCATCTCTTTTGAAAAACGAAAATGTCTAATTTTCACACTACTATGGTGTGGTTCAAGCTAATGACGTGCTAAGCTGGTATTAAAGAAGTAACTCCAACAGCCTCATCGGGGAGCTGACCTCACAATGCTATTGCTAGAAGGTTACATTTGACTTGATTTCCATAAGTAAATGGAGCCTGAGATTCATTGCACATCATTCACACAGTGTAGCGAGTCCTGTATTTATTTTGAATAAGCATTGCATTCTCAAATAAGAGTTAGATGGGGAAGACGGGCCAGAATTTGATGGAGACGCTAGTGGGTACCCACTTCTTTTGGTTCCCATGATGAATAGAGATTTTTAAGCCTACAGAAAATGAGAGCAGATGTGGATAATGACATAATTTGATATTTATGAATGCAGGTTTTCTCGGAAGACTGAGGAATTATCATGAAAACTATTCATTGAACTTCAGAGAAAATCAATAAATATTAATATCAGAATGCAAATGTTTTCACCATAATTTAAAATGTGAAGAGTATTTACCCATTTGTGCCTCTGAACAATTCAGGGTGCCCTGAATACTTGGTGATGGTGGTGATATTTTGTTTGTACTCTAACAAATAAAGCTTGCCTGGGGATCAGAGGAAAAAGCCAGCCACTATATTACACATAGAAGTTAGGCAGTGGTAGCACACACCTTTAATCCTAGCACTCAGGAGAGATTCATCCGGATCTCTGTGAGTTCAAGGCCACACTGGGAACAGAGCCAGATGTGGTGGTACACACCTTTAATTCCCAGCACTAGTTAACCATAGAGGTCTGGAGGTCTGTACAGACAGACAGGAAGTGATAGAGCCAGAGGAAGTGATGTAGCTGGGTGGAGAGAGGAAGTGAGATGGCAGAGCACAGAAAGGATACAGGCATGAGTATACAGGAAGTAGCTCTCTCTCTTGGGCTGAGGATTTCCTAGTAGTAAGAACTTGTGGCTGGCATGTTCTGTTTCTCTGATTTTTCAGCGTTCACCCCAATATCTGGCTCTGGGTTTTTTTTTTTTTTATTAATAAGACCTTTTAAGATTTGTGTTACAGGTGACTGTATGACATTGCCTGATTCAGAGCACTTCTCTGAACTGCTTAGAGTTCTCAGCCCGTCGGTAAGAACACATTTGAAAATGAAAAGGCTACACATTGTCCCCTGCCTCCTATAGCTTAGAAAACTGCGGTGCCATCAGGAAACCTGGGCTCATATATTTAAACACCATCTGCCTTCAGGAATCGTTCTCAAATATGAGCTACATTTCCCAAATCTATAAAATGACAAGAAAGGCCCGCCCTCCAAGGGTTATTTGAAGATAAAGTAAGAGCAGAACCTAGTATATGTTATTCACAGTTTTAAATATGATTCAGAACTGAGGATCTTCCCCCCCATCGTAATTATTAATAACGTCATTTGAGAGATCTCTTTGGATAGATGTGAATCTGATGGCATCTTTCTTATGAAAATGAAGTGACAGGTCAAACATATATATCCCCCTATATTTCAAGTTAGAATGGCTGTATGATTCTATAGGATATGACTAAAAGCTTCTCTATATACCAAACTACTATGGACATTGATTCAGTCTTTAATACTATGAGTGCCGAACACTCGGATGGGTTATTCTAGTGGTATGAATAAGAAATGTCTCCCATAGACGCGGGCATTTGGAATGTTTAGTCCCAGTCACTGTCACTGTCCTATAACTTCCTTTAGTTGGAGCCTTGTTGACGGAAAGACATCACCCGGGGTGAGGTTTGAGGACTCAGAGACACTTGCAGCTTCTTCTCTCTGGTTCATGTTTGAGCTTGAAGTTACGATTTCTCAGCTTCCTGCTCCTGCTGACCTGCCTCCCACTTGCTGCTATGTCTCCATACCAGGATGGATTCTTCTCCCCCTGGAATCATAAGTCAAAATAAATTCTTTCTTCCATAAGCTTATTTTTATCACAGCAAAAAATACCTAATGCACTCACTAAATTTACTAAACCAGTAAAATGGATTACTCACATCTCTTCTTTTTTGTTTGTTTTGTTTTTCGAGACAGGGTTTCTTTGTGTGGCTTTGGCTGTCATGGATCTCGCTCTGTAGACCAGGCTGGTCTCGAACTCACAGAAATCTGCCTGCCTCTGCCTCCTGAGTGCTGGGATTAAAGGCGTGCGCCACCACTGCCCGGCCTGTTACATTCTTATAGAGACTCGTTTGTCCCATTCTAGAATTGGAGAATAAATTGTTTAACAAAAGATCACCGGCTTCATAGGCTGCACAGATGGCATTACCGCAGGAAACCTTCTTGAGCATCTTGTCATCTCCTACTCTAGGCTCTGTGATGCCTCAGGCAGCCCGGGAAGTGGGGAGAGGGTTGAAGAAGCTCCCGCTTTGCTACTTTAACCAACTCACCAGCTCTGTTTGTGTGGTTGTCAAACACTAGCAGCTTACCTAAGATTCCCTTTAAATCTAAAGATGCAATGGCTAGTTTCATCTGTCACTTCCACATAACCTAGAATCATGTGGGAAGAGGGGCTTGGTGTACTTGGCCTGTGGGCATAACTGTGAGTGTTACATTGTGCGTTAATTGTGGAAAGATCCAACCTAAAGGTGGACCACACTCTTCTCTGGGCTTATGTCCTGATTATATAAAAGACAAAAAAGTAATCTAAGCATGGGCATGTATGCATCCATTCTCTCTCTCTCTCTCTCTCTGCTATGGACTGTGGGCATGAGTAGTTGCTTCAAATCCCTGCCTTGACTTCCCAGTAATGATGAGCTGTGACCTGGAACCGTGAGCTAAACAGATCTAGTCTCCCTCCAAGTTGTTTGGTTAGGGTGTTTCCTCATAGCAACAGGAAACAAAACCTAGACAAAAACTTTGGTTACTGTGAAGGTGCTCAAGTTGACCAATGGCAGTGGTGCATTTCTGAAATCCTCGCTCACACCTCATCTCCGTAGTGAGAGGCTTTCTCAGTCAACCAAAAGGCAGAAAGCTCCAACTGACAGTCAACCTTCCTTACTTTAGAGACGAGGAAGCTGAAGACCAGAGACATCACCTAAGATCTCTCAGCAGTCAGCTCTTAAATCAAGAGCGTCACCAAGTTCTCCGGACTCTTGGTTGAAATTATTTCATGACGATGGCATCCATTCCCTGTCAGGTACTGCACGTCAAACACCAAGCTAGACGTTCTACCTGTACTTTTTATCAATCCAGAGAACTCTCCAACAGTGGTTCTCAACCTTGCTCATGCCATGACCCTTCAATACAGTTCCTCATATTCTGGTGATCCACAACCATAAAACGATTTTCATTGCTACTTCACGAGCATAATTTTTGCTACTGTTTACTGTTATAAATTGTAACATAAATATCTGTCTTTTTTTTTTTTTAATGATCTTGGGCGACCCCTGTGAAAGGGATTGCAACCCAGAGGTTGAAACCACTGCTCTGAAGATTCTCCCCGTCTGATGATGACGCTCAAGAATGTTAAGCAGCTCAAGCAAGGCTACGTTCAGTTCCAACCTAACACCAATGCCCACCCCTGTGTTTGAGTTAAAGCTGGCAGTTTCTCGCTGGCCATCAAGACACCAGGCCATCCCAAAGTCCATCCACAACTGAGTGAGCGTTATAGAGTTAGCGGAACGATTCTGTAGTTAGAAGTGCTCTCCTCTTCATGTGTGCTTTGTCAAAACTGAGGCGCAGCGAATATGAACATTCATGTTGAATTCACATTGAATTGACTTCATATTGAATTCACAATGAATATGATCATTCAGTAAAAATGAAATATTCAGGATCATCTTCATCTTGCTCTGGGTTTTTAATCACTTGTAACTTTATGTTGATTATGTTATTGGGAGAAGCTTGTGGATTTTCTACTCTTCGATACACCATGTTGTTATACATAGTAATTTATTTCCTGGCCCAGGAGGTTTAATGCTTGTGTCACATATGAAATCTGTGTGTGTGTGTGTGTGTGTGTCTGTGTATCTGTGTGTGTCTGTGTTTGTGTGTGTGTGTGTATCTATGTGTCTGTGTGCATCTGTGTGTCTGTGTATGTGTCTCTGTGTGTGTCTATGTGTCTGTGTGTGTGTCTGTGTGTATATGTGTGTCTGTGTGTGTGTCTGTGTGTATATGTGTGTCTGTGTGTGTGTCTGTGTGTATATGTGTGTCTGTGTGTGTGTCTGTGTGTATATGTGTGTCTATGTGTGTGTCTGTGTTTGTGTGTGTGTGTGTGTGTATCTATGTGTCTGTGTGCATCTGTGTGTCTGTGTGTGTGTCTGTGTGTGTCTATGTGTCTGTGTGTGTGTCTGTGTGTATATGTGTGTCTGTGTGTGTGTCTGTGTGTATATGTGTGTCTGTGTGTGTGTCTGTGTGTATATGTGTGTCTGTGTGTGTGTCTATGTGTCTCTGTGTGTGTGTGTGTGTGTGTCTCTGTGTGTGTCACTGCAACGATCCTTTCCCACTAGCATTTTCACTTTGCAACTTTCAGTTTAAATCAATTTTCTTCTAACACAGATAAGTAAAGTTCTCTTCAGTGTAATTGCAACATCATCACATGTTTGTCCTACTTTTGCACAATTATAAATCTGCATCTCAGTTATTCAGAGTATCATGGTAAAAATATATATGTATTCCATTTGTAAAGATCTATCAATAGTATTAAATTATGGAGGACAGATCTAATAGGCCCAAAGGAAATAATAATCCCAGCCCAAGTTCTTTACATAGATTAAATGAAAAATACATATCGTGGTTTCTGACTCTGATACATTGTTTATAAAATTGGAGATGGGGGGAGGAGGGCTACAGGGGAAGAGGGAATACTGTAGACAAAAGGGTAAAGTGGGAAGAGAGAGTGACTGGGAGATGGGATGGGGGCTGAATGGGGGAATTAAACTAAATAAATAAAGTATATGTGAAAATACTACAAAGAAACCTGCTATTTCATGAACGGATACAAATTTTTAAAATCAATTTTAACAGATTCAAGAAATTTCCATAATATATTTACAAATATTCATGTGTGTCTGTTACATTAAAAATGAACAGGGCTTACGTAAAAAAAAAAAAAAGCATACGAGTGGTCTATAAATAAAAATCAAAGGAGAGAGAACCAGATGGACAATAACTGTGCTTCGAATAAGGTCATCTAGTTGTCTGGCTTTGCTATCGTTTAAATTCTTTGCGAACTTCCCAGGGGTTGTGCTAAGGCTTAGTATCCACTTCTTTAACTAATTAAATTCATATTCAGTCAGCATGAGGCTCCGCTAACTGCGTGAGCTTTGACCTACACCCTCACAGCCCCTTCCTCCCACTGTCTGTGCTAATGTGAGATATCACGTGAATTCTATACATTGAGTAGACCGCCATGACCTGTGATTATTAGGCAAACCGTTTATCACTCTTACAGGGATAAAAGGAATACAAACTCTTTTACTACTGAACTTTATTTTCCCTGTTTTCAGAGTCCTTCATCTGTCTGGAGACCCACATTTCCCTGGGGCATCAGTGCCTTCCCCCTGAAGGACTTACTTCAACATGTTCTGTAATACGAGAGAAGGAATTGGGTTTTGTTTGTTTAGAAAGTTCTTATGTGCGCTTGTATCTTGAACTTCAAAGTAAAGAATTCGGCATTTGCTTCTTACTTTCCAGCGTGTTAAAGAGGCTTCCGACTTATGTAATTTCAGGTGAGAGAAGTCCCTGTTCGCTCACACTCCTCTTCATATGTGTGTCTGTCACATTCAAGACGAGCATGGCTTATGCACATCCTTCCCTGCTCTCTTGCTGTTTATTATTCCCACTACACATTTCCTGGACCTTTTGATGTTGTCCAACAGCCATTATATGCTCTCTATTTTATCTCACTTTACTCTTTTGTCTTGTGTTTCATTCCCACTGATTTCTACTAATCTATTAGAAATCTCACTAGTCCCTCTCTGGGCCATGTCAAGTCTACTGATGACCACCCCCCATCAGGTCATCCCTCCTTTGATGGGGGTCTTCACAGTAACTGTGCATCTTTCTAGTGATATTCTCTACCTGTTTATGATTTTTACTCCCCAATTTTCCCTAGAACTTTCCACAGAGTCATCATAGTAATTCTTAATTGCTTTTCCAGTATTTCTAACATCAAGCCATATCTGAGTTCTGAGGTTGCTCTGTCTCTTGACCGTAGACATATTTTTCTTACCTTATTTTGTGTCTTAAGATGTCAAGTTTTATAGGTGAGAAGTAATTAGAGTGAATGCTGTGTGTTTTGCCGATGGTTGAGGGTCACAGTTTGCTAAGGGGTTGTGGGTGAAGGGTCAGTAAGTCCCTCTCAGTAGCTGACCTGCGTTCTGGAATTATGTTGCTGTGACTGTACTCAGAACACCCATGATTTCAAATGCCCTTAGAGTCCACTTGGGCTTAACGTAGAGCTTTCTTGGGGTCCCTCTTCCAAGCTCAGCGTTCAGCTTCTTTAGGATACTGTACTTCCACGGTCTTGTCACAACCATGATGATATACTGCTGTGACTTATTAGTTGGCACTTAACCTGATTTTTTTTTTTTTTTGAGTGACAGATGGGAATTTTCCTCTCATTCTGATTTGCCATTCATCTTCAGAGAGATGTGTGTGCCAGGTCTCTGAACATGCTGCTCTTTTGACAATTCTCCCCTGGAGAAGCTCTAATGAACTGGGTCCAGGATGGGCTTGTACTCTTTACCCAGTGGTACGGGATCGTTTTCCTCATTCTGATCCCTTCACCTATGAAAATGGGGCATGTTGCTCTTCCCCAGAGACCAAAGACTGGTTTTTCTACAGGAGACCCATGAGAGAAGGGTCAGTACCCGTCTCTATGTCTTTCTACATTTCTTTCTGCTCTTCTCCCCATCCTGCACCACTGGAAAGGTATGTTTGGTGTCTGACTCCCACCCTCACCCCACCCCACCCCCACCTCCACCCCCGCATTCCCTCTCACACAGGAAAGTCTATGGAGAGGAATATATACATGCACATACATCCCCCATGCACCTCCTGCTCCTGTGAGCTCTCCATACACACACACAAGGCACTCTTGGCTTTCAACAATTCGATTGAGTTTTCTACTGATATATTTTTATTCACTCTGTGACAGCTGTCTTCCTCCTGTGCACACCAGTAGCCAGAAAAATGGGGGCTCAGCTAAGCCAATATCCACTCCTCTGCTTCTCCTCCCCTTCCTTCCTTCTTCCTTCTTCCTTCCTTCCTTCCTTCCTTCCTTCCTTCCTTTATTTCTTTCTTTTTTCACACACATATTTGGCAGATTAATTTTCCTGCATTGTTAAGTCATGCTTCAGTTCAAGAAAGTTCTAATTTTGAAGAGTAACTTGATATTTATTTTTTGTTGGGATAGAGATAACAACCTGACTTTTTGTTCTCTAACTAGAAGTTAGAAGTGTTCCTGATACCGCTAAATGTACTGTAAATGAATACACACACATATATGCATACATGTATCTGTATATGCATATATATGTATATACATAAATATATCTATCTATATACATATACATAAATATATCTATAGAGACAGATCATGAGTGAGAACCCAAAGAGTTCCTCTCAAACTCATGGTTCTCCTGCCTCGACTTCCCAAATTCTGAGATTACCAATGCGCTACCACACTTGACTTCCAATGCACACTATCCTAGTCTTCTCTGTATCTATTTCTGCTTCTCACTTTAAAAGCTATGGCAGGGACGGGAGCTCCACTGTGTTACAGTTAATTGCAGGTTTGAAGTTGGTCAAACTGAGGACTACTCAGAGGAGGGCGTGTCCACGCAGGTGTCTCCAGAGACTGATATTTAAATCAGTGGTGTGTGGGCAGCCCGACTGCCCTCGTTCAATGTCACCAGGCATCACTCAGTTGACTTTGGATGTACGTGCAACCAGAAGGCAGGGGAAAAGCAAGCTCTCTCTGTTCAGGTGACGCTTCAAAGCTACATGACTGGTCTCCCCAGTTCTGGAGGCTTTTTTCTCGTACCGAGCCACTTTACCTTCTTTCGGTTTTCTGTACATAGTTATGACTCTCTAGAAGGTAAGAAATAAATCTTTTCTTTTTTAAATTAAAATTTATTTCTTACTTTCTAGAGACTCACAGCTATGTAAAAAAAAAATCAAAAGAAGGCAAATATATTAACTGTGATTGATTTCTGGTTAGATCAAACAATTAAAATTATATGCATGCATATACACACCAAAATAAGAAATGTGATAAAATTACATAATTAAATAAATTGGCTGACATAAGCAAAAATACATTTTCTAAAACGGAAATAATCTACAGTCTTCAAATTTTTCTCAGGCAACTCCCATATCTTGAGTGTTACAGCATAAAGAACTTACATTTAGATCTTCATTAGCAACCGGTCTCTGAATCATTCCATTTATTTCTAATAATTTGGGCAATATTTAAAATCAAATTTAGGCTATGGATGTATAGCCAGGTTATGCAGTCTTTTATTTGATGAAATAGCTCTCAAACATACCACGTACCTGGAAACTTCTCAGACACAATTAGATATGTACCCCACGAATACTGAGAGAACCACAGAGCCAAATCCTGCAGAAGCCAGAAGCAGAATTGCCATTCTTTGTAGGCAGAGTGCAGGACAGTGGTTTGACAGCCGTCCCCAAGCCAAATGTCCTCTTGGACACTGTTGGTATTTAGGTAAAGGAGTTTGAAAAGTCACTGCGTGTTCATACACCAAACTGCACCTGAACGTTTATCACAACTAAGCTCATAATTGGCAAAATGTGGAAGCCATAAAAGCGTCCTTCGGTAGGTAAACGGATAAATGAGCTGTGGAGCAATGGATAATGGAACTCAGCACTGAAGGGAAATGAGTTAACACACCATGGAAGCATAAGAGAATCTTAAATGGGTATTGCTCCACAGACGGCTCTTAAACGCATGCTGCTACACGAAATGATCTCGTTTGGAAAGGTTGCCGCGGCCTGACTCGAACTACAAAGTAGCCTGGAAAAGACAAAACTAAGGAAACAATAAAAAAAGATTAGCGATTCCCCACAGTCACAGAAAAGAGAGGTGGGCGGGAGGCGGGCATCAGAACAGAGAGATTTTAAGGCACTGAAATTGTTCTATCTGATGTGATGATAGTGGGTGTGTTATCAATTTCACCAAATTCACAGAGGCGACCACGCCCACACTGAAAACTACCAACCTTGTAGACCTTTTCCCCGAGGGGCAAAAGGCGTATCCAGGAAGAGCAGATGGTACCAAAGGTCCTACCCGGATGGAGGATGCTGCCCAGTGGAGGGGATGTGGGGACTGGGTGGATGGTGACCTCTGTGCTTTCTGCTCCACTGTTTCGTGAATCTGTAACTTCCCTGAAACGAAAGTATGGGAACAGAAGGGTCACAACACCTAAGACCAGGAATCTAAATAACGGGGCAGGTAAGACGGCTCAGCCAGAAACGGTGCTTGTCACCAACCTGAGTTCTGTCTCCAGAACCCACCTCACAAGAAGGAGGAGACCAATTCCCTCCAAGTTGTCCTCTGACCTCCACACAGGCATCGTGGTACAGCCCCCTGCTACACAGGCAATACTAAATAAATAAATAAATGTGAATATAAATAAACACTGGACAAGTCCATTACCTTGCCACAAAATAGGGTCATAATAACACATAATAAAAAAAAAAAAAAAAGGAAACAGAGTTGGGAAAACTGAAAGTTATCTGAAGAAAACCATGAAGCCAGGAAAACATAACATGCATGTGGAAGACACAGCTCACATGATGAGTAAACAGCACACAGATATGTCCTGGGGTCCAGCAAACAGAGAAATCCCACCAGATATCGAGGGCTGCCAATCAGAGATGCAACGCCCTAGCTAAGCATCTCAGTGTAGAAGTGAGGGAAAGCCCAAGTTCAGTGTCACAAAGTAGCTCAGAAAATCTGTGTGGCAACTTTCGAAAGACAGAAAGAAACACTGGACACAGAGGCCTTTGACTGCTGTAGCCTGGGAGCAAGGAGCTCAAATCTGAAGTCATATCCAGCAGCACAAACACAGGAAGTTGGGAGGCTTTGCAGACAAAGAATGTGGGGTGGGTTGACTGATTGGATCAGCGTGAGGAAGGGAAAGGAGAAATCAAACACGCAGGGGTTCGTGCTGTGCTGATAGCACTTCCATTTTCTCGTTAGCATCTCCAACCCATTTTTTCCCAAGAGCCTTTGCTGGTTCTGCTTTGGAACTTGCCCATGTCAGAATCCGATAACTATTTGGGGGGGGAAAAAATCTGTAAAATGTCCTTGAGGTAAACTGTTCCTGGCATAAGAATTTGTTGGCCAGCCAAAACTCACTTTATATTCAAACTATGGCTTACACATTCTATCCAAACACGACAGATGTTGGAATCAGTTGGTTTGTGAGTCTTATTTCCACCTCTCCCGCTTTGACTTCAATGAATAAAACTATTTCCATTTATCTTCTAACAAGTGGATTTTTCAAACCCTGGTCATGCACGTAGACATTTTATAAAGTTAATTAAGAATAAAATTCTTGGTCTTCAAGAAAAGAACAAACAGTAACATGGGCACAAGTTTTTTTAAACAGTTTAAAAATGCAGCAGCCTGCCAGGTAAAACACGCACAGCACATGACATAAACCCATGTGAACATGTGCATATCCATACCATACACACATTCACATATTCATATACCTACATGCACCCATGCACAAATAGACACACATACAAGTGCACATACACTCATGGACACATCCACAGACACACATGTGTGCACATACATATATACATGCACCCATCTGCACACACGTGTGTGTGAACTTTCACTCATACACATAATATAAAAACAATTTTCTTTTTAGCTCTCTAAATTTTACTAATGGTGTTACCTAAGGTTTTAAATACATTTAAAAATAACCTACATGATAGATCCTTTAGGATTTGGTAATTTGAAATGTCCACCTGTTTGGGTCAGCTCAAGACGCTGGAGTCTGCGAAGGTATTATTCACGTGGCATGAGTGTGAAATTGTTTCTGTGTGTTTCCATGAGCAATAAAATATTTGTTCATAGTCTCTTTCACAGATATACTGAGAACAACAGCCTAAATTCAATAAACACAATGGCAATTGAGACATAAGCCCAGCCCTAAGCCTGCCTCACCTCTCCCTGCCTGCTTATACATCGATAGACTGGTGTTCATTCTAAAGCCTGGCACTTAGGACTGTAAAGACCAAGTAAGTATGTAAATGCATAGTGTGGTGCCTGACCCACGGTAAATATTCAGTCAGTCAATGTTCCTATAAAATATCCCTTTCATTTGTTATCTGCACTTATCTAAACTAAATTCTCTCTCTGTTCACTGGATGTTGAGCTCTTAAGAATTCAGTTTTAGTTCTATGTGCTCTTTTATGTATTGGAATGTCCTATCTTGTTTATGTTTATTTCACATTCATTTCCAATTTTTTTGCATCCCATTTTTGTTTTTAATAACATGAGGCAGCGGTGGCACACGCCTTTAATCCCAACACCAGGGAGGCAGAGGCAGGTGGATCTCTGTGAGTTCGAGGCCAGCCTGGTCTACAGAGCAAGATCCAGGACAGGCACCAAACTACACAGAGAAACCCTGTCTTGTAAAAAAAAAAAAACATCCGACATGTTTTGAGACAAGATCTCACTATGTATCCCAGGCTGGCATGAACCTCATCATGTAGCACAGGCTAGCCTCCTCAAATGCAAACTGCTTGAGCCTCCAGTCAATGGGATTACAGATGGGGCTACCATGCCCAGGTCTTCTGCTTGTTTGTGTTTGATATGCTACTCTTTTTAATCTTCTTGATATGACTTTACCATGACTTTGAAATGTAGAAAATCTTTTCTGTTCCTACAAACATGTGGCTGTTAGGGTTCTGGAGAAGTCCCACAAAAGACCACACCATCCATGTATGCAATCAACAAGGTTTATTATTAATTTAATAAATAATTAATTAATAATCCCCCAAGAGGGATGTGTGGGCTCCTTTTAAGTATAGCCAAGGGCAGGTCCTAGAGCAGTCAATTCAGATATGATTGGGTTAAGCAAGTAGCAATCATATCAGTATGTTTTAATTGGCTTATGTCTAGTTAGGGGCTGATCAGGGCTACAGTTTTCCATTTTTGGGTCCCAGGCTTCATCCCTTATATGGATATCACCTTGAGATATTTATGGCTCAAGCCTGAACTGTACATACCAGGCCTCCTCATCCTTGCTGTCAGGGGTGTTGGAGCTTGATTGTCCTTTGTTTATGACTCCTCCTCAGAAACTGCATGTCCAGTCTCAGGAAACTGAAATTGAGGCCTGATCTCTGAAAGAAGACTGAGCAGCCTGTTATGGCATCTGCGTGGTCCTCTCAGTGGCCACATGTATATCTGAGGGTCCCCTTACCCCCAGTAGCTAAACACCTTGCCTTTAATTCTTTAGTGCAGATTCAACTGTGAGGAAGAGAATGGAGTAGAGCCTAGGTTTAATTTGTCACAAACATTGCTTCTAAAGCTGCCCCGTGTATTGTGTGTCTCTGCCCTTTGTTATTCACTTAGACAGAATTGAGCATGGCTTGCTGTCCTTCAATGAGATCCAGAACAGCAGTTCTCAACCTATGGGTCGTGACCCCATGGTGGGTTGAATGACCCTTTCACAGGAGTTAACTAAGTCCATCAGAAAACACAGATATTTGCATGGCGATTCATAACAGTAGCAAAATCACAGTTATAAAGTAGCAAAGAAAATAATTTTATGGCTTGTGTGTGGGGGGGGGTCACCACAACATGAGGAACCATATTAAAGGGTAGCAGCACCAGGAAGGTTGAGAACCACTAGAAACAGAAGAAACTCCAGCTACCAAACTCTCAGCAATTCCTTCCTGTCTCTATTCTGACACTGGTTACTCTTGTTACGCCCAGATCTCAAGTACCCCCCAAAAGACCACCACGATGTAGTGATATTTTATTTGTGCTTTAATAAATAAAGCTTGCCTGGAGATCCGAGGAAATAGCAAGCCATTTTAAGTAAACAAAGAAGTCAGTCAATGGTAGCACATGCCCTTAATCCTATCATTTGGCAGGCAGGATCCCTATGTGTTCCAGGCCACACCAGGGAACAGAGCCAGCTGTGGTGGCACCTGCCTTAATTCCAACACTAGTTAACCATGGAGGTCTGGTGGTCTGTACAGACAGAAAGTGACAGAGTTGGGTAGGAAGAGGAAGTGATGTAGCTGGACAGAGAGAGCAAATCAGATGGCAGAACAGCAAGGCGTATAGATGTGGATAGAGGGGAAGTAACTCACATTTGGAAGCTCCAGAGTTAGTGAGGTAAGGCTGGCTGGAGGCTTTCCCTATTTCCCTGATCTCTCTAAGGCTTTTACCCCTGTATTTGGCTCCATGTTTTTTATTTAATAAGACCTTTTAGAAATTCATCTACACCACAGAGATTGAATCTCATATGTAAAAGCAAAGAGTTTTTATTTCAAGCTCAGACCTTGGTCTCTCTGTCCAATACAGCAGTGAGAGCAAAGAGCTCTAAGTCAGGCAAGGTAGAATTTTTATCATAACAGAGGTTGGAGTGAGGTGATTTCCAGGGTTCAGGACCCTCATTGGCTGACTTTTGTCTAGGGGTGTCTGTAAAAGGGAAATAGATATGTGCTAGGCTCAGGGACATTTGGCCATCTTATCTAGTTATATCTAATGGTTGGAATGTTTGGGATGTCAGGTAACTCCCCTTAGATACTGGCCCATCCCTGGGTGGTATTAGCTTTTGGCTTTTCCTCGATCTGGGTGTTGCCTGTCAGTAAGCCTATCATGGCAGCTGTGTGGTCAAGCTGTTTTGGGGCCCCTACAGCTCTGGTCTGAGTGCTTGATGGAGTCCACTGCTCCGTAGTGAAATTTTTCTCTCCTCACAACCATCAAGGTTGCATCCTCAGCTCCATCACCATTTGGTATGCACCTTTTCTCACTTTAGTAACAGAGTAATTGACCCCGACCAAATTGAAATGAGTTTAAATACATGGACTCTTTAGGATAAGAAACTGAGGCAGACAATGTATATAGAGCTTGCATGTAGCCACACTGTTTTCAAGTGATACCACCTGTATTTGACTAAGCACAGTATTTATGATCTTCTTCACAGCACCTATCTCTGAGGGGAGAAATGCATAACATGTTAAGCTAA
Organism: Peromyscus leucopus; assembly: GCF_004664715.2. Taxonomy (NCBI): domain Eukaryota; kingdom Metazoa; phylum Chordata; class Mammalia; order Rodentia; family Cricetidae; genus Peromyscus; species Peromyscus leucopus. The sequence continues at coordinate 32,761,320 of NC_051078.1, forward strand.
ATTAACCATGCACAGAGGTAGTGCTGAAGAGATGGCTCACTGGGAAGGGCATTTGTGAAAAGCATAAATACATAAATTCAGATCCCAGCAACCATGTGAAAAGCTGGTATGGGTTACCACACAGCTACAACCCTAGCATTGTGGGTAACTGAGACAAGAAGATTTCTGGGGCTTGCTGGCCATGAGTCTAGATTCAGTGAAAGACTTTTCTCAAAAGAATGTGGTGGATAGTGATAAAACAATAACCTTCTCTGGCCATTGCAAGCATGCTCAAAGAAGTATACATTCATAAACAGATACGTACACACACTACATGAATTTGCACACATGCGTGCGCACACCCAACTACCCCCCCCCACACACACACACAAGTGCAAGGATAACTATGAATGAAATAGAAGTAGTAAGAATAAAATCCATGGAAAGCAAATAGACTAACCTCATGGAGGAGTTCAGATTCTGCCTCTTAAGACTGTCCTGAAAAATAATTAAGTAGAAAATGTTCATAACATTCACACAGTCCTTTCCTAATCTAAATGGTAATCTCAATATCAGAGGCTGTGTCGTGCCTAATGATGACTCCACAGAAAACCCTGAGGAGTCAATGAGATGTTCTGATCCTTACAAGGGGCTCTCATGGTCATTTTGCCACTTGATGAGAAAGAGGGTGGCTAATTGTTCAGTGTGAAATTGGCAATGACCTCTATGATGCCTTCAGCTGCCTAGACTCTCTAGCTTCTGAGAAAATGTAGGCTGGCCTCATCCGTTCAGCTTTCTTTCTTATGAGCAGCTTACTGGATTTGAGGAGCCCCATTCTGACTGTTAATGAAAACTTAATGGGGTTGACATAAGTAAGATGACCTGAGCCAGCCTCGCTCCCCAGATGACTTTTTCCTGTTGCCTTCTGGAGTGTGGTTGGGTCATTGAACACTGACATCGTGCTGAGGTGTGAAGAGAAACAGGAAAATAACAAGGAGAAAGAGAAGTATGTCCAGACTAAAGCCAAACAAATATATCCTCAGCTAAAGATGAAGCAGAGTCTCCACTCTAAAAGCAGGGGTTGGGTCAGGAAGAGGAGAGCCAGGATTAACTATAAAGGGCACAGAATGCTGTTTGGAGTCATGGGAGTGTCTTTTACTTCCATCCCATTATATTTCACAAAATATTTTACATCTTGATGGTGCTAGTTGCTACACAATACAGAGTGTTGTCAAAACCAAAGACAACTGTGCACTCAAGTATATTTTATGATACATAAATGATACCTAACAAGGATTTTAAAGGAGGAGGCATCTCCTGGGATGGTTTATCCTTTTCAGGGTCAGAATTAGAATGCAATGTAGCTAGAGTTTTCCTGCCTTGCCCACAGTCAGGACAAATCTTTGTCACCCGCCAGTCCCACAGCCACTCAGACCCAACCAAGTAAACACAGAGACTTAACATTGGTTACAAACTGTATGGCCATGGCAGGCTTCTTGCTAACTGTTCTTATAGCTTAAATTAATCCATTTCTACAAATCTATACCTTGCCACGTGGCTCCTGGCTTACTGTCATCTTTTCATGCTGCTTGTCAGGGTAGCAGCTGGCAGTGACTCCTTCTGCCTTCTTGTTCTTTTATTTCTCCTCTCTGTTAGTCCCGCCTATACTTCCTGCCTAGCCACGGGCCAATCAGTGTTTTATTTATTGACCAATCAGAGCAACTTGACATATAGACCATCCCCCAGCACAGCCAAGTGCAGACCATCTCAGACACCTGCACTCATGCCTGCGGTCCTAATCATCCTCTATGCGGACCTGCTGGGTAAAGCCACGAGGAACCCAAGAACGGGCTCCCACAGGACATACAGAACATCCCACAGCAATGCAACGCTAAGGTGTTCCTTGGTTAGCTAACTAGGTAAAAGAGAGAAACCAACAAGTACCCAGTTTTCACCAGGATGCATTTTGCCCTGCATTGGTACAATGCTATGCTTTCTGCTCTAATTCTGGGTGAAACCTCACATCACAAAATATGGGTTCATGATAACAGGTAACAGGTAGTAAGGTAACTGCGGCTCTGGCCAGTTTGTGAGACCTCTCTGAGATATTTTTACTCTCTCCTCATTGGAGACGACTCTGGTTAAAGGATTGCTATAGAGCTGGTGTAACATGGTATTTGAAAAGTGACCATAAAATTCTAGAGAGTCAATACATTGTACCTGAAATGATGTATCAGACCTGGAGTTACAGCATAGTAGCCCCATCTTGTTAGATGGGGATAATGCCTTCAGGCTGCTCATTTTCATTTTCACCACCGCTATTACTAGTGAACACTGTCAATTTGACAGGATCTAAAAGCACCTAGAAGACAAACTGGTGTATATTTCTATTGTCTATGGGAGAGTTTCTAGATTAGATTAATGGATATGTGAAGACCTCCCCTAAATACAGGTAACACCATGCAGTGGAGCCCTGGACGGAATGAAAAGGAGAAAGTGAGTTGAAAGCTGTATTCATAATTCCCCGCTTCCTGTGAGGGAAAATAAAGTCTACCTTCCTGACATCATTTTTATCTGGTATTTTGCCACAGCCAAAAGAAAAGTGAGGGATGTAATTACTGGGTACCTACACTACAGAAAGCAAGGGCCTGGAATCCTATAATCATCAAAAGACAGAAGATACTTTCCAGAAGAGGGGATTATGAATCAATAGGCTAATGCATCTGTAATAGCCCATATGGAGATCCATTCCAGCACTAAATGTTAATAAAGATGGTGAGAGGGGGTCCAGGAATGATGGAGAATGATGTCCTTTTATAGACTTGCTTAGAGGCAGCTGGTGGACAAATAAATACAGCAGAAAAAGGAGAGTGGGGCTCTGTAGAGGAGTCACTGGGTAGGAAGTGTTCTAGTCAAAGAAGAGCAGGGGTAGACTTGAAGCAGGGACCACTACATGTGTGTGTTTGGATATCAGCCAGACCTGTGGAGCTGTGAGCATTGTTTGTTTGTTTGTTTGTTTGTTTGTTTGTTCATTTGTTTGTTTGTTTGTTTGTTCATTTGGTTGGTTGGTTGGTTGGTTAGCTGGTTGGTTGGTTGGCTGATTGGTTGTTTGGTTTTGAGAGAAGGTCTTTATACAGAACCCTGGTTGTCTCAGAACTCACTATATAGACCAGGCTGGCCTTGAACTCACAGAGATCCACCTGCCCCTGCCTCCCCAGTGCTGAGATTAAAGGTGTACATGAAGGCTGTGTGTGTTGTTTTTAAGATACAGAAGAGTGTGATTATTTGTGCAGGATGTGATGAAACACACAAGCCACTGACTTTCAGAATGCTGGGGCTCAGCCTCCCCTCTTTGTAGCTGGATCTTCTTCCTGTTAATATCCTTCTGCATCTGCCCACACTGTTGTGTTAGATGAACACAGAGGAAGGTAGAAAGGAGCAAAGGGGAATGGTGGGATGCCAATCATCTGATTGGTGACAGGAGAGGTCCCTTAAGGGAAGGGAAGAAGGAGAATGGAGAAGGTGGGAGAATGGTGAAGGATAACAACTGTATACAATTGATGTGATAGGAGAAAGTAGCCTCCTTAGGGAACTGAGAGGGAGGTAGACACAGTAAAGGAGGTAGGTGGGTGCACTGACTCGCCAACTTGTCACAAGTCAAGAGGAGTCACTGGAGAGGAGGGAGCCCCAATTGAGAAAATGTCTTTATATGATTGGGGTATAGACAAGCCTGTAGGACATTTTCTTAATCAGTAATTGATGTGGAAGAACCCAACCCACGGTAAGTGGGGCCACCCTTGGGCTAAACAAGCCTTAGGAGGCAAGCCAGTAGTGGGCTACGATGTAGAAGTGTAAACCAAATATAGGCTTTCCTTCCCAATGTTCTTTTGGTCATGGTGTTTCATCACAGCAATAGTCTCCCCAAACTCAGACAGTGGGTAAAATGACTATTTGGATGGCCAAAATGTCACAAGAAATCATACTACTATCACTTATTTACCTACAAATTAACAACTTATCATGTACATAATTATATATATATACATATATATATATACTGAATATATATATACACTGAATTATGGTTTTGTTTGCGTGTTTGTTTTTTATTTTTCTTTTTTTTAATTTTGTTTGTTTGTTATTTTGAGATAGAGTTTCTCTGTGTAACCACCCTGGCTGTCCTGGAACTCACTCTGTAGACCAGGCTGGCCTTGAACTCACAGAGATCTGTTTGCCTCTGCCTCTCGAGTGCTAGAATTAAAGTTGTGTACCACCGCTGCCTAACACATACATAGTTTTAATGAACGTTTATCATCTGAGATGATGGTGCTCCCTCTAAGAGCCAAAGACCACCTAACCAAAAACCCCAATACCAAACATGTAAAAGTCTTTTTTGAGTTGTAGGTCAGAGCTGCCTAATAGACTTCCAAAACACATAAGCCTGTTGCTGCTGCCCTTGGTTTCCATGGAGATATGAAGTAAGTCCCTATTCCTGAAGACACCACACACTTTAGAAAATTAGGCTGAGAAAAAAGCCTAAGTGCCCACCCTGACTAGCTTTCATGCTGCCAGAAGGCTCCATACAATCTTCTCAAGGAGAAAGGTAACCAACAGTCCAACCTAGACATGACATCTATGAACCACTTCAATTACCAGCATAGGGGCCATAGTGGCCACATATCATGTTGGTAACCAACAGCTCTCTAATTGGACTTCCCACACACTCAACAAGGATACTATGTTTGGTACTGGAAACCTATCTGACTAATCAGGGATAGTGACGTCATGGTTATGAGAAAATAATCTATAACCACTAATTCACTAAAATAGCATAATCTCTGACAATAATCTGTAAGCATTATCCTTATACACACGCATAAGGGTAGCCTCCACCCCTTCATCAAGGAAACTTCCTTTTTCTACAGATAGAGACCACTACAGAAAACCACAGCCAATCAATGTGCAGAGTTATGGAGCTCAGTCCCAATAGACACACCTACAAAACACTCCCACACCTAAGGCTCAAGGGACATTGGGAAAGAGAGCTGAAAGATTGTGCAAGCCAGAGGATCGGGAACTTTGCTGTGAGATTGTGTCTCCTAGTAATATCAAAAGCTACACCCATAAAGGCTTGTCAACATGACTATCTAAATGTGAGCTGAAGAAAGATATCAATAAACATGCCAAACTGCATGGGGTGCGGGAGGGGGTGTTGGAGGATGGGGCCTCAACTCTACACAAAGAACTACAGGCAACTGAGTAAAACTGGGAGCACAAATGGTGGCCCTCCTCATGGAGAAGCACACCAATTGGTCATCCAGTGCCAAATGATCAGCCCTGAAAACATGCATACATACAAGTGATTTTGTAAGGACTCTATTGGTGAAATTATTAAGGCCACTCCACATAGTTAAAAGGGAGATTTATTTAATGGTGTAACTTACAAATGAAGGGATAGATAGGTTGCGGGTTCTGTGGCAGCACAGTCTGGCGGTGTTCTCTGGAGAATTCTCCTAGGTCTACCTCTAGCATCCACGGTCCAAGCAGGAAGAGCATTCTGATCACGGGTCTTCAGAGCCCTCCCTTGGCCCTGCCTTGTAGGCGTGATAGTTACTGAAGCCTCAATGGGGGTTGGTACTTCCAGACCAAAGCTGGAATGGCTACCAACTACAGACTCAACAGGTTATATTTGGGATTGTATATGTATATACACATACAAATATGCATGCACTAACAATTGATGAAGAGAGGCAGGAAGAGGTATATGGGAGGGTTTGAAAGGAGGAAAGGGAAAAAGAGAAATGTTTTAATTAAAATATAATCTCAAAAATAAAAAAAAGAAAGAAAAACTACTGGAAATACATTACAAATTAGGAAAATTTATTAAACTCTTTAAGTTAAAATAAAATCCTATTGAAATTATCATCCTTAGCTAATGCCTGTTTGGCCAGGAAGTAGTGTTCCAACCATGTATATTTTGTAAATAGTAAACTTTTATTAAAATAAAAATAGCAATAATTACCCAGGTCAGTTTCTCCTTTGCCTAAGAGAGATGTAAATTCACACACCTAGTGTGATAAGAAGTAACAGAATTCTAAGGTGCCATTATCCATTAGCCTGGGAAATAACGTTTTCTTTTCCCATCATGCATTAGGGGGAAGGGAGAAAAGACCATGGAAACTGAGGACGTAAGTGTTCTTTTCTCCATTGTGCAATCTGACTTTCTCTTGTGTTTCAAGAATGAAATGCAAGGCATTATGGGTCACCATGCTCCTACTGTGGCCTCAGCTGTACACGCCTTGAGATGTCCGGGTCCCTAGTAAAGTACCAGAGATGAGAGTCCTCCCTAGACTAGCTCAAGCAGTTCACCACTGGGGTGGCCGACACCAGTGACTTCAATGCCGTTGATGACTACAAGTCCCAGAATGCCACCACTAACCCATCCTGGATCCTGGCTGTAGCACAAATAACCACCTACCAAGAGCTGGTGGAGGAGGCCATCGCCTACAGCGAGAAGCTGGATGGGCCACAAGAGGAGCAGAGTTAGATGTTATTGATGAAATTTTTGTGCTGTTCGGAGATTTAGGCCATGTATCCACAGAAGTGGCTGCAAGACTTTCTTTTAATAAGGATGCAATGGTGGCCCTAGCCAGGCACCTCATTGAGCTTTACAAAGAAGCTGGGATCAGCAAGGACAGAATTCTCATCAAGTTATCCTCAACAGGGGAGGAAATTCAGGCTGGAAAGAATCTGGAAAAGCAGCACAGCATCCCATGCCACATGAAACTGCTTTCCTCCTTAACCCAGGCTGTGACCTGTGCTGAAGTGGGTGTGATGCTCAGTTCTCCCTTTGTGGGGTGCATCCTTGACCTGCATGTGGCAAACACAGACAAGAAATCCTGTAAGCCCCAGGAGGACCCTGAGGTAAAAGGTGCCACCATAATCTATAGCTACTGAAGAAGTTGGGTTACGAGACAACTGTCATGGGCCCCTCTTTCCAGAACTCCAGTGAGATCAAAATATTGGCAGGCTGCGATTTCTTCACCGTCTTACCCAAGCTCCCGGGGAGCTGCTCAAGGACAACACCCAGCTGGTACTTGTGTTTTCCATTGAAGGGGCCCAGACCACTGAGTTGGAGAAAGTAGATTCGGATGAGAAGGCCTTCCCTTGGCTGCACAATGAGGAACAATTGGCTGTGGAGAAGCTCACATGGAATCCACAAGTTTGCTGCTGATGCCATAATGTTAGAGCAGATAGATGCTCCCAGAACGGATGTTAAGGATAGAAGGATGTGCAGTGCCTGGGGAACTCTAGACCTGTGCTGACGTTGAGCTAGGTCCTAATGGCACACGGCTTGTGACGAGTCTTGCATTTTTTTTTTTTTTTTTTAGTGATTGGAGAAGGAGGAATGGATCATAGATTTCTGGTTTTATGTGAAATTTTGTCTGACTCATTAAAGCAGTCACTTTTCCAGAGAGAGAGAGAGAAAGAGAGAGAAAAAAAATAAATTAATGAAATGCACAAAACTCAAACATTGTTTTCATTATCTCCACTACCTCTTGTTCATCTAAGCCCAGAGAGTAGGGTAGAGAGGAATAGAGCCCAACATCACCACTAGCATGGCTGCAGGTAGCCATGAAGACTGAGATTAGCCACAAACACAGTGTCCTCATGTTCCTAAGCTTTAAACAGAATCCTGAAGGCGGCCAATATCTTCTCTCACGCTGGCCAGTTCCAGTCACCCAAGGTTTATTTGCAAGAGAAGTCTTCAGAAGTCAAAGGCTGAGAAGGCTGGCTTATCTTCTGGAGCCAGGACAGTCCAGCTGAACCCTGGAGTCCTCCAGTGACATGGTATGACAAAGCAGAGGATCCCAACAAAGCCTCAGGAGTTGTGCCTACGGACCGTCTAGTCACGTGATCGCCCAGCGTGCTTGAGAAGCACAGGCAGTGTGCTGACACAGATCCTTTACCCCTGGAAAAAAATCACAAGAAACAATTACAGCGTCAGTGAGAAACATGATAGGGTGAGGATCCATCTGTAAGCCTCTGAATTCCCAGGTAGGAACCCCTGCAGGCTGCCTTCCTTAGTTCTCCTGAGGATACTTTGGTGAAAATCCTCTTAAAGGGCTGAGAGAGCTTTAATTTACGGGCTATGTGCCTTCCAGAGGCTCTTTGTGGCCCATCTCATTCATGCTGGGTAATCTGTATCCTAGCTCTGCTCTCGATGTTACAACAGTGAACATCAGTTGGGTGAGTAAATACTCGGAAGAAAGCACAACCGAGAAAGAATTCAGTGAGGGATGTCATTCTTCTGTAGGAGGATCCTTGAGTATTTCGTCCATCCAGCCCACCAGCCTAGACTAAACATTAAATAAACGGATTGCAGTTTATTTGGCTGTTGCTGAACCGCAGAAATACCAAGTTGAAAGCTAAACTTAATTTTAGACAAGCTTGGGGATAGGAGGTGGCTTTGTTTTTCCGAAGTTCGCGGAATGTTGCTGACACCCATCCCACACATGGGCGAAGCCCTGGTGACCACTCAGGTCTCCTAAAAATGACCAACAAACACTGCCGCTGAATCTATGTCGAGAGGAGAAAACACAGCCTTAAGTCAGCCACTCAGGGCAAACAGAAATATCATAGGCTGCTTCCTACTGTCAATACTGCCCCCTCCTCATGGAGCATAAAATATAGAAAGCCTTGATTTTAAATTTTCACTGTGAAATTTAAGACAGATGTCCAAAACAGCACATATAATCACTTATAGCGATAGATAGTATGGATGGATTTTTATAAGTATTTCACTTATCTCTTATTTGAACTTGTCTGTGTCTGCCAAGGTCTCAGAGTTTTCAAGTATTGCCAGAAATGGTCACTCACTGAATCCTCACAGAAAGCTTGAAAGGTAAATGTCACCATCCTTAGTTACTGCCAGCCGTTCTCCAGAGGAAATCAAGACCCTCAGAGGGCGAATTATTTCCCCTACTTTCTGCAAGTGAGCCTCCTTGGGGTTTGCACAAAGGCCTTTTACTTCAACATCCCTTTTGGTTGTTCCCGCTTTGCCTTTTGTAGAAAAACCTCAAAGCATAATTTAACATAAATAAAACCAATGCGTGAAGACTCTTCCCAGATGCAAGGCAGGCTTCATGACCGTAAACAATAATGCAAAAATACAATTATTTTCAGAGAGAGAGCAAATTGATGTGATCCCTTGTGTTTCTGCTTGTCTTCCTACTTTTCCAAACCTGTTTTTGTGTCTTAGAGCTACCTATCGCCATCATCAAAATCAACTCGAGAACCCTCGATATTCAAGAGTTTTGTGCTAAAATGTATTATAATCCCAGGTTTTTCTGGCCAAGGTAGCACATTTTAAGGGTGATTTTACCCAAGCGAAGACTAGGAAGTCAGCATGTTTATCACTTTCAAATAGATACAAATATATACTTTAAATGCATCATATGCCTAACAGGCTGCCAGCTTTCTGCTGCTCTATACACAAGCTAAACAGAGCACTGGGTAGCCACCCAGTACAGAGATGGCAATCGCAACCTACTCTTACCTATTGGCAGTTGCCAGCTAAAGTATCATATAGTAAAGCATACTGAGAAGACCAAACCAAAGTTAAAAAAAAAAAAGTACAGGGAATAAGGAACAATTCTGCCATGGCTTAGTAATGAAAGAGAGGTACCTACTTCCCATCTTGAAGTTATTAGTTCTTGCCAGACTAAGAAATAAAATATTAAAATGCCTTTCATTAAAAGTCAAATTCATAATTTACATGTCCGTCTATAAAGAGAATTCCATACTTATTTCTAACTCCCTGGACTTTTGGATGGGCTCCCAAGGATGGTTTTAATCAATGGCATATTGGGTGGGTAATTTTAGATTCTGAGACAGCCCCGTCTGGCATCTGACTGGGTGGGTCTCAGCACTTCGATACGCCAGCAGTAAAGCGGAGACATGAGTAGGAAAGACAAGGGGAAGAGATGGACACGGCCACTGATTAGAGAATTGTAAGTGTGCTAAGCACGGGCGACGCCTCACGTGGTGCTGCCCTATGAAGGCTCCGTGCATCTGGGAAGGCCAAGTACTGACTGCCGCCCTCCACTCCCATCTCTACCTCTGCGGTATCTGCCCCTGGGCTCTCTCTCCTACTCACTCACGGGGCTGTGTGAGCAGCAAGAGGTCCATCAAGAAGTTCTGACAATAACGTAAGTATAAAAGTGTTCAACAAGTGAGAATTACAAACAACTCTATTTCTGTCCTCTTATTACACTGGATCCATCTGCTTTAGGGTGTGTGTGTGTGTGTGTGTGTGTGTGTGTGTGTGTGTGTGTGTACAGTCAGCCATTGGTTTTGTTACTGGTATGGACAGGCAAATGTTTACTGGCTCATCATATAACACTTAGATCAATAATATAACTAAAATTTGAACAAATATGTAAGCCCTCCTTTTTAATTGCCAAGAAACTCCAAGAGCCTCTGTTTCCCCCATCTACAATTCACCAATAAAAGCTGGGTTCCCTTCTGGAATTGGTGTGAATGAAGTCCCTGGACTATGTCTGATTTAAGCACTGTCTCAGAACTCAGTTCTCTTTTGATCATATTGGCCCTCAGGATCTGCTGTGGATACTTATAGGAAAATTCTGCAGACAGATACCATCTTTCCTATTATCAAGTTTCTCATCAAGGGGAAAAAACAAGCTGACTATGTCTCCCTGCTATGAATCAAGGATTGAAATATATTTAGCCAATGAAAACACAAGCCACGGAAAACACAGTGACCAGAGGACGTGTATGTCTTGGCTGGAAAGGCACTGGGCCATTAAATGCCTGGAGTTAAGAGGAAATTTCAGAGCCAACTCCTCTGATTAAATCCCAGCAAACCTTGTTCTTCCTCACTCCCTAAGCCAGGCAAGCCTTTCCAGTGAAGATTTGGTATTCACAAACCTTTTCTTCATCATACAATCATCTTCAAGGGACCGGAAATCCTGACTCTTACTGGAAGGTATAAATAAAACCAAGGCTTGCCATCACAAAGAAATCCCTTTTTATATGCTCCAGAAAATAGTGCTATTTACTCCCATCTCTATCCACGTGACCCTTCCTTAGAGGAGCTTTCCATCATTTGCAGATGATAACCCCCTGACCTCCTACATCCTCTGCTGTATTATTTTTCTTCATCCTGTTGGTCAGCCTTCTCCAATAGAATGTAAACTCCATGGGGACCAAGATTGCATCTGTTCTGTTCAATGTTACCACCCCACCGCCTAACCAAGAGTGGTTCCTTCTATTTTGGAAGCACTGAAGGAACATGTACAGGGTATATGAATAACTTACAGAGGATGGCTGACTCTTAGGTTCTGACTAGTTTTCAAGAGGGGAAATAACTTCCTTGAATCCATTTAGCTAGCCAGGAGTAAAGCAAAGATTTGAAACCAGTCCATCCAGAAAATATTTTGACTGTACCATTTTGCACAGGAATCTCTGTAAGTGAATGGACTGTTTGTGTCTAATGTGCAGTTTGATTAAAAGTTAGGCTAGACGCTGAGGCTGAGACCTGAATGTTACCTGATGGCACAATTTCAAAGGAAGGGAAAACCTCATCTGAAAAAAAAAAAAAACAGCAAGACAAATGGGAATATGGGTAATTGGGGGATTAACCCAAGGTATGGGAAATGAGATGAGAGACTGGAGAGTGAGGTGGAGGACCTTAGAGGTAGCTCAGGGCATAAAATGTTTGCTGCACAAAACTGAGGACCTGAGTTTGGTCTCCAGCACCTGCACAAAATGCAGGGCATGGTGACATGCTTGTGACATCAGGACTGGTGGGGAGGGAGGGAGAGAGAGAGAGAGAGAGAGAGAGAGAGAGAGAGAGAGAGAGAGAGAGGAGGAGAGAGAGAGAGAAAGAGAGAGAGAGACTGCCCCTGTGGTGGGATGACATTCTGGGTTGACCTCTGTCCTCCAAATGTGCAAACACATACATACACACACACACACACACACACACACACACACACACACACACACACACACACACACACACAATGGAAAGATGGAAGCAGAGTATGGAGGGAGGAAGGCACGGAGGGAGGGAGAATTTATAACTGAGTTGTGTGCTGTGATCCCTTCTTGTGATATGGCTCCACCCAGTTATTCTCAAAAAGAAAAAAAATCTGCCCAGCTTGGGGCATCTTTGACACTGTGTGCATTCGATAGAGCTATGCTAACAAAGCACCTATACAGAAAGTTACTGCCAGTTCTAGTCTACCAACTCAAGATCCAGGTATGGCCAAGATGGTTCCTTCTGAGTTTGCTGAAGGGAGAATCGATTTGGTATCTTCTCTTCTGGCTGCTGGTAGTTTTCTGGCAATTTCTGGCATTCTTTGGTGTATAGAACATCACAGTCTTCTGTCCTCATGCTCGTATCTCCTTTGTCTGTAACCAAATTGGAGCCAAAGTCAGATTGGATTAGGGATGACCTCATCTTAACTAGTTTCTGAAGCAGCCTTATTTGCAAGCAAGGTCACATTTTGGGGGACTAGAGGTTGGGATTTCATCCAGTGGATTTTTGTGTTATACAATTCAGTCCCTAAATAGTGTGGTTTGGATTTCTGTACAAATCTGTGTAAAGGTCGTAGTCTTCACCTGGAGTGACATGGAAACCGCTCTCCCTTATCCACTAGTGACTGTGGATAACAGGGATGTGAGGAGAAAGCCTGGGGTAGCCTAGAGGCAAGAGAGGTCAAAAGCAAACCTACTCATGTCTCAAGGGGTGGTAGACCTGATTAATACCATGATGTCAGAGTGTCCTGAAATGATGTGAATTCAAGAATTCTTGTCAATCATTCTACCTCTATTGTGATCTGAAGATTTTCTTGGGACAATTCTCCCTCACCCTGTCCTCTCCAAAAAAAAAAAAAAGTCATCACCTCCTACAAATCTTCAAGTCCATTAAAATAGTTAATGTAGACACAGGGACAAATCTTGCTGGATACTGACTGAATATCCTTAAGACAATTCAGAATACCCACAGTACTTGTGAGAAGATGCTAATTGAGACTATGGCACTGCCTTGTTTAGGCTGGTGTGTAACATTTTCATGATATCCAACTTAAAGAAAAGTTGACCTTGGATGAGAGGTGGGTCAGTGTCTAAGAGCACACCCTACTCTTCCAGAGGACCCAAGTTCAAACCTGGCACCCATGTCAGGTATCAGAATCATCTGTAACTCCAGGTCCAAGGAGATCTGACACCTGCACTCATGTATGCATCCCGACAGATACATACACATAATTAAAAATAATAAAAATAAACTTAAAAAAAAAAGAAAGTCTGGCAGTTGCCAGGCTAGAGTGTCATAGAGTTAGATATTTCCTTTAAGTTCAACACGGTTACTTTGTAGTTTTATTGTCTCTGGGAAACTCATTTAATCTTTCTCTGCCTCAGTTCCCACATCTATAAAACAGGATAATAATGGATAATAATAGATCTCATCTTAATGGAGCCTTGTGAAACATAAATGAGCTAAGTCAAGTAGAACACAGAAGGCCGGTGCTCATGCGTTAAGTTCTCAATAAATAGCAGCAATTTCAGCCACTGCCACAACTTCCTTTCACACGATCAAGGTATGATGCAACTGGAACAGTTATAAGAAATGGTCAAATTAGCTACCGCACTTCATATTAAGGCGAGCAAAGGAAATGGCCTGTTGACAAGGCTCAGGCTAACTGTTGAAAGAGACTTAACTCAACGAGGGGCCAAACAATGTTTACCACACACTCGGCTCATCATACGTATTTCAGGCAGGAACTTACTGAACCCTGTATCTATGTCATCGGAAGCTTTGTAATTGTTAATAAAAAATGCTTGACTCAGGCCTTTGATTTAACTGTGTTTAGTCCATTAACATTACAAAATACACAACAGAGACAGTTAAGAAAAATAAATCCTAGGCCAAATTTCAGAATAGCCATTATCTTTTTCTCCTTTTCGAATATGTACCAAGGCAGAGTGAAAACAGTGACGTGTGTATGCAGTGTGTTATTATACTTATGAAAGGAATTATAATTTCTAATATACTAGTTACTATTAAGCAAAAAAAAAAAAAAAAAACAGATGGAGGGGCTTGGTGACTCATACCTATAATCTCATCACTCAGGGGCCTGAGGCAGGAAGATGCCAAGTTAAATGCCAGTCTGAGCTACTTTGTGAGACAGTGTTTAAAACCTGAAACACAAAAATAAATGAAATGAGGAAAGTGTTGAAGAAACAGTGACATTACCATATCACCCCGTACTTGGTGGAGAATTCTTATATTTATCGCATCTGTCCTTTCTCATGACCACCATTGAGAGAGGCAGGTAGCCAGAGCTGTGTCTGTTTACTAAGAATAATGCTGAAGCTCAGGGGAGCAAGCAGAAATGTCAAAATCAGAATTGGAACATTTCTTTCCTGATCTCAGCTCTCGGTCATCTTTTCTGCTTCTTTTGGGAAAGGATCGCTCAGAATCACCTCCCTTTGCTGAACACATCTTTCTGTTGTCAGTACAATAAAAATATTATGAGCTAACTCCCTCCCTTATCTCAAAATAATGGAAGAAATAGCAGACCCTATAAGATCCCCCAGGATAACTGACCTTCTATCTTGCTGGTAGAACCCCAACTGGAATCATTTAATGGGTAGAGCTCGGAAGTCAGAAGGTTGCCCCACCACTTAGCTGGACTTCAGAACAAAACACCTGACATGAAGTGACTTCAGTGGGCACTTATTGCTCCTTGCAAGCCTGTAGGGTATCTGAGAAGTTCAGATATCAGCTCACTCTGGACATCTGTACTTAGAGGTGCATTGGATGTCAGCTAACTATAGACTTGTCTGATTCGGCTTCCGTTGAGACAGTGTTCATATTTTTCACCCTTCATCCCCTGAAAGATTATCCCTGGCTTGTTCTTACGTCAATGTCAGGAGTCTGAGAACTTACAACGAACATTGTGTTCCTTCTGACGCATTCTATAGGACCCAACATGTCATGAAACTAACCCAGCAGGACAAGGACTGAAGAATGAAATACCACCTTTTTTTTTGTTTTGTATAGACTAAATATTTATGTAACAAAAGGAGTGGATGGATAGAGATGGTTGGAGGATCGAGATCATCTTGGCAAGCATTTCACCCCAGCTATAAACGTGCCGTGTCATGAAGAAGAAAAGCCAAGGATATTAACACACACGTTACACACTGCATTGATTTTGTTGGCGTGTTGAAGCATGTTAATCAAGTAAGTGGTTCTGTGATAAATTATAATAATTTACACATCTTCTATTCCCAGCGTTTGAAATTGCATCACACAAATTGTAGGTATTCTATAAAAATAATTAATAATGATAAAAAGAACTGGCAGAGGGGAAATTACTGTGGCAGAAATCACAGAAGCAGCTGAAGTGCAGTTTAATCACTTACAATTGCTTGTGCAACTCCAGCAGGGAACAACTCAACCTCCCCAGAGGTTTTGAGAGAGACACACTGGTTGTTCCCAAAAGGCTCTCTTTATTTGTTTTAAAATATGAAAGCTAAGGAAAATTTGGGGGATTACACAAAGCTCCAACCCACCCCTGATACGACAGTGAAGGCTGGAGCTGGCAAAGTCTGGAAAGCAGTGAGGAACCAGAATTCAGATGCAGCTTAAGCTCCCATTGGGAATCACTCTAAGCCAGTGGTTCTCAACCTTTCTAATGCTGCAGCCTTTGAACCCAGTTCCTCGGCTGTGGTGACTGCCAACCATAAAATTATTTTCATTGCCACTTCATAACTATAATTTTGCTGCTGTTGGGAATCCTAATATCAATATCTGATGTGCAAGATACCTGATACGTGACCCCTGTGAAAGGGTGGTTCATCCCCAAGAAAGTAGTGACCCACATGTAGAAAACTGCTGCTCTAAGGCCCTCGGAGAGTTTTGCATGTACTGAGTTTACTAGGTGCTTGCTAAATGTGAAACTTTAGATTATATCCCAAGCCTATGGATTCAGTCTGGAGTTTCAACAAGACCTGTGACAAGTAACTCAGATGTGTTTAGAAGCTGACGATCTAAAAAACGGTTAGTGAAATGTGTGATATGAAAATGGGGGGGGGGTTATGAGGAGTTAAGAGTTTAGGGTGGATGAAGACAAGGCAATGGGGAAGACAAAGGATGGCGTTGGTTAACCAAAATTAAAAATGCAGTTTTTTAAAGCTTTACGGAGATGCACTATTTTATAAGGTAATTAATTTAGACACATAATTTTCAAACAGAAGGAGTTTGAATGGACAGAACCTGCAGGAGTGGATAATGAAGGATTCTCCCGGAAGACATGAGTTATTAAACAGAAATCCCAGTGTCGGGCATAGGATAACTCTCTGGGAGTTGTTGACCAGGGGGGGCTCCACAGGACCCCCCAAACAACACAAGTTCTTGGTTATTCACAGTAACTAGATGGCGATACCATATTGCTGAAGACACCACGCACTTTTGTTTCAGGACAGAGAAAAACCAAGCCAAACATCTCTTCCCGGCTGATAGCTTTCACAGGGCCAAAAGATGCTCCACAGGCTGGGTGGGGGGGTTATCAGCAGCAGTCTCACTCAATTGTGGTCCCTGCATGCCATACAACCAATCTGCCAGGCGAGAATTTCTCAGTGGCGCAATACTTGTATGACTGCTGTGGGGTTAACCAACCACTCTCTGATTGGATTTGAGGCCAGTTCCACAGGAGAGATCTTGTATCCCGCAGTATATCCAATGGCCGGGAAAGTCACAGGCCTGAAGGATAAACCTACTTCTGTTATTTGATAAACAGACATCTTATCAAACTGTCTTCTGAATATTTATACCCACAAATTAGTGCTGCTCTAACATTTTGTTGGGTAATATAGACTCTAACCGCTCAAAGTGCTGACAATGAGTGACTTGTAAGAGCATATCCATAAATGAGATGTCTACATCAGCACCCTTGCCTACAAGGCTCATTGCAGAAGTGGAAAGACTGTTAAGAGCTAAAGGATGATGGGAAGGGATTCACAGTAGCTGTGATCACCTATACAAATGAAGCCAGCCCACGTTCGAACCCAGATGAAGATCTCACGGGACCCCACCCTTTGCTCAGGAGCTACAGGCAGTTGGTGGATACTGAAAGGAGGGGGAATCATTTCTCTTCATGCTCAGGTAGATGGTGTCATACCCATATGCATTTAGGCACCACGAATAGGACTTAGTGAATAATCAAAAAATAAAGGCGGACATGAAGGTGGGAATGTGCTGGGGCTGGGGGAGGGGCAAGTAAATGGGAAAAGTTGGGATGGATATCAGGATACATTATATACATGGATAAAATAGCCAAGGAATACATTTATAACATTCTTTAAAGATGATAAATTAATAGTTTTTAAAAGGGAAACCTAGGCTTCCTGCTAAATTCTTAAGTACTGGAAAACGGAATAATTGAGCCAGGCATGGTAGCACACACCTGTAACCCTGCATTAGAATGAGGCGGATTACAAAGATTCCAGATTCCAGGCCAGGCTCCACCCCACAGTGAGACACTGTCGCAAACAAACGGAAACAATCTGTCCAGCTGAAGTAACATTCCCTCCATATCTTAACACTCACACCCTGTTTCTTATCAACAGTTCAATTAACACGTGTGCTTCCAGGCCTCACTGCACGCAAGGTACTCTGGGAGCACAAACAGCCCATCTGGGACCCTGCCATCCCATGTCATGAGAAGCCAAACAAAGGCTTTTTGCCCTTCCCCATGTCCCCTTGTTTCTTTTTTGTTTTTTGTTTGTTTGTTTGTTTGTTTGTTTGTTTTTCGACACAGGGTTTCTCTGTGTAGCTTTGTGCCTTTCCTGGAACTCACTTGGTAGTCCAGGCTGGCCTCGAACTCACAGAGATCTGCCTGGCTCTGCCTCCCGAGTGCTGGGATTAAAGGCGTGTGCCGCCGCCGCCCGGCGCCCCCTTGTTTCTGAGTACCTTCCTTTTGTCTTCCTCAGCCTGCTTCCTTCCCTGTCTCAGTGATGCTGTGACTAAGATTTTCCTGCTGCTGCTTTAAGGGCAAAGTATTTGATTTATTCGAAATTCCACTTACAGCAGTGATTTCAAATGTTGGGGGAAATTTTTGATTTGGCTCTCTTCCAAGTAACCTGCGTTATAGTATCATTACGACCTTGAACCCTGGACAAAGACGACGAAAGTATTTGTAAGGAATGCTAGATAAACGTAACACGGCTTCGTCATATTTTCCACTTCTTCCTAGTGTAATATTTTTTCAAAGAAGATACAAGCTTGGAAAATGAAAGAGAGAAACAAAAATAGAAAGAGATTATGGTTTTTTTCCTCAAATATTCAGAGGCAAAACATTCATAATAAATTTAATTTCACTGAGGAGAAAGGACTTTTTTTTTTTCAACAACAGATGAATTTCTTTCCAGAACATAGTTTGAGACACAGACAATGAAACAGAAATCTGAAAAAGTATTTTCTGATGAGTGGTCCAGGCCAGCACCAGATCTCAAACTGTGGTCACGGGTGTCGCTCCATCATCGAGGCTTGTGTGCCTAGTGTCTTAAGTTCTGCTATTAGAGAGTGCTACATTCTCTCTCTCTCTTTTTCACACTCCCCTCATACTTCTGAGAGGCTCTGAGCTCATTCCATTCTTCTTCTAGCCCTGCATAGATATTCCACGAAGATTCTGCTTTTCAAAATCAAGACTGCTTGAAGTTCCGCTGAGAGTCATGAAATTTCAATCTCCCACACAATAGCAGCTCCATCTTCTTTTCGCCACTCTTGGCATGGTGGGAAGAGCGAATGCCCAGCAGGAACAATAGGACTCCTTTTCAGTTCTGAGACCCTGGCTGCTGCACAGGCTGCATGGAAAAAAAAAAAAAATCCTTCACAATCCCACGGGTGACATCTCTTCCCCCTTATCACCCACGCCTCACACAGCCAGAACTTGATAAGACACTCAGGGAGAAGATAATGCCTACCGTCAAGCTGTCTAGGTAGAAATAATAATAATCTGTTTATAGGAAAGCAGCTGCCCCATTGTTTGGGATTCATGAAATCTCAGTTAGTTATTCTCTTTCAGGCAGGCCTATTCCCCTTCCTCACGTCCATTCAATCACCTCAGGACTTTAATGATGGGCATTTGGCTATAACCACATGTAGTCTCAGGATATACTTTAAAAACCATAGAAGAAATATTTTGTTAAATCATATGGAGGCTAAAAAAAAGTTGACTATTCTTAAAAAAAAAAAAAAAAGAACTCAGAATTATTGCCCAAATGTCAAAGGCAGGCTTTAGTTTCTCAGACTGAAATTCTGAAGAATGGAGGTAAGGTGGCTGTCCAGAATCCAGGTCACACCCACATGCGCTGCCTTTCATCAGTGGAAAATGGAACAGGGAGGCTTAGAAGCAGCCTGGCTGGGGGATTATTGTTCTCTTACCCTTGAGCTGCATCCCTCCCCTGGCTACAAAAGGATCCCCTGCTCTGAGGGTACTGCACTGACCAGTGTTAGCAGTAAGTGACCCCGTCCTTGGAACGGATGGAGGGTGAGGCATTCCTTTCTCCTATGTCTACCCATCTGGGGCGGAAGGTGGCACAGAGAAGCTTTTTACCTTGCAGATGAGACAAACAAGTGATGGGGAACAATGGGATCAATTTCTTCTGGCCCTCCACCCAATGTACCGGCTCACTTCCAGGAGCAGACCGGCATCTCATCTCTGAAACAGTTACTCATAAGCAAACAATACCTATAAGTTAACAATGAGCGAAAAGTTCAGGTTGCTTTTGCATCTGCAGAGACTTCCCTAGATATCGTCAGTACATCTAGTTAAGCTGAGTTGACCGTCCTGTGGGGTTTCCTTTTAGCACGGAGTGGCAGTGACCCAAGGGAATCAACGGGGTGGGCGGGGGGGGGGGAGCAACATAAAGGTAAGGTTAGTGGAGACAGCCTTGATGAACTGCCCACTTCCTCATCCCCCCACTGTGGATGGTAGGATTACTCCTGCCTCTGAAACGCCTCTGGTCAATCCAGATCTCTTAATGCACAACAAACACATACTCAGCTCAAGGGTCTCCTCTTCTGTCACCGCTTCGTGAATGCCCCGTGCCCAGAAGGCACAGCTCAAGTACCGCAGCACTGTGCACAAACTCTCCCAGCCTCGCGCCCCTCTGTACGGGATACACTTCTCGCTGACCAGAAGATGAATTTCCAAGAAAGGACATTAACTTCTCTCTACATCTTTATTCATCTTTAGGAAGGAAAGTTAGCACTGTTCCTTGTATCCATCATGCTTGGTCATGGATCCAACACACTTGGTCATGGATCGTAACTCTGACGACAACCTGTGTTTCCCTGAACTGGGGTGAGGGGGAGCAGAATTCCCTAGGCGAATAATGTACTACTGAATCACACTTATATATATATGAGTGTGTGTGTGTGTGTATATGTGTGTGAGAAAATAGGGAAGAACAAGAGAAGGCCACACGGATGCACAGTATGTGTGCCCACACTGTCTAGGCATCCAGTGGACAGTCTGCTTGCATCACCCTCTCACTTGGGAGCTGCACTGTTCTCTCCTTATCTGAGATCTGAGTCTGTTGACCTGCAAAGGACGTGTGGGGAAGGGAAAGAAATTTATCACAAGAGTTTTTATGGTTTTTTTTTTTTCTTTCCACCAGCCTTACTAAAGGGTGACCTTAAGGAACCCACAGAGTTTCCTCTAGGAGAGCAGGACTTGACTCTCCCCTCTGACAGGGGAGACCAGCACACATGGAGGAGGTAGCAAGGAGCAGCTGCTCCCCCATCATCAGACAAACCCCCAAAGAGAAGGGCAGATGGAGCCAAGGAGGTCTGTCTGGACTGCTTGAAAGAATGGGTCTTGACAGCATCCAGGGAAGGGCTGATGCCGCTGTAACTTGTGAGTCCCTCTCTCAGTACTCATTATTAAAAACACAAGTTCTTACACCATGAGTGTCTGCAGAATTCTGGAAACCTCTGGATTCAGCCTCCGTCCTTCTTCCCTAAGACAGCAAAGGGGTTAATGTCTGGGCAGTAATCAGAGGCTGCCAGCACCCACCCTACACATAATAGGCATTGTTGTACTTGAGACTTTGTCTGTTTTTTCTGGCAGGCTTGACTGCTTGGAACAGATTCTAAAACAGGAAAGGAAAAAAAAAAAGTCAGTCTGCTCTTTTTTTTTCCTTTCTTTCTTTTGTTTTTAATGGGCACAGCCGACAAAAACATGAGGATTGTCGTAGAAGCGCTATTTTCCTGGATTTCCAGGAAAGTTGGTGGCGGAGAGGACAACTTGTCAACTTAAAATACATCGACCTCCCTCGAAGGGGAATTAGTTTACACGTGTGCACGGGGCATCTGGAACATCTGAAGGTGGCTGCCCGCTCTCAGGCACGAAACAACACATTACAACTGTATTAGCTGATAAGTGAACTGTGGCTGGCCCATTCATCTGCATAGGAAATCCATTAGCATGACGTTATTAATGTGCTTGTTCATCAACCTTCCCAGGTCACTTGCAATCTCAGGACGTGTTTGTCATTCACACCTGATAGGCTTCCAGATGTTTCCATCTGCAAGCACACGACCATGTCTTACTGACCGCAAAACCCGCTACAAAACATTAGATTCCATTCCAGTGGGAAAGACCAGGCTTTACATCAGCTTTTTGTTGTTGGATTTTTGTTGTTGTTGCTGTTTGTTTGTTTTTTATTCCTAATCTACCATGAAACAATGTTTTTTTTTTTTTAATTTTCACAAACCAAATTATGAACTTGGCCTTCCATGGCAGATATTTACAGATGTTTCCAAGTGTTTCATCTGTTTCTGTACTTTCCCTGTTACAGACCGATGATAAGCAGCTTGGGAATCAACCTGGTCCATGGGACATGTGCCGTTGGACCCTGGGCTGAAGGCCAGAGTGGCTATGCTAGGCTTTGAGTCTTCCAACTCTTACAACTACTCACTTCTGAGCTGTGTTCAGTGAAACATTGTGCATTGTATAAAAACATGCCACAGGCTGGACCCAGCCCACCAGCTAGGGTTTGCCAACCCTAGCTGCTGTTGCTGCAAGGGGCTAGTTATAATGATAACCAGCACTGCCTGGCCAGCTACCTGTTGGTCATCGGTCCGCTCTGTTCTCCCACGGTATTTGTATATTAGACGACATTGTTTGAATTTCACAGAGTGCCAAATATGTACTATATGAATCTTAAGAACTTATTTTTATTCAATCTAAAATATGAAAGATGGTCCTGAATACAAATCATGTGTGTGTGTGTGTGTGTGTGTGTGTGTGTGTGTGTGTGTGTGTGTGTGTGTGTGTGTGTGTGTGTGTGTGTGTGTGTTATTGTATCCTCTTTGTGTGGCACACACTTTCCTGACTGGGTCCTCTTCCTAGCCCTCCCAACCTGATTTTGCCAGTTACTTCCTTGTGATTATTTAGGAAGAGTACTGAAAGGGGAGCTAGTTCTTCTGTTCATGCTACAAACATTCATTGAGTGCTGCCCTTCTGCCAGGCCCTGGGTTTAGAGCAAGTACTTCACAGAAAGGAGAATACAAAGATACTCACACCCATGGACCTGTCAGGATGGCCATGGGCTTCAGAATCAGTCAAAAAAAAATCATCCACGTAAATACAGCAGAGAAAGGACAGGTGTGGCAGCCCACGGAGAGGGGTGGCAGGGTGTGGGGGAAGAGAGCAAGTTGTCCCTTAAAATCAGTGTGCACCATCCACAGCAGCATGTGACCACACCACCACCTACCTGAATACAAACCCTGGTGTGTGGCTCCCTTGTCCCTACGGGGAGGGTCGCGTCCACGAAAGGAAACACAGGATGTCTTGTGTCGGGTGTTCTGTGTAAGAGCGTAGAGTTATTCTTTCAAAGTTGTGCCCTGCCCTTCCCCTTGCTGAGTAGACAGACTGAAGGCTTGGCATCTGGAACAATGCAGGGATCAGGGACTGGAGAGGGGAGAGGAAGGAAACACAGCTCCACAAGGAGACAGCTTCGACAAGGGTGAAGCTGCTGCACCACCCTCCGGGGGTCCCCGAGCAGCCTGCTGAGAGGAAGGAAGAGGAGAGGCCTGACTGCCAGACACTGCCTTCACCTTTCTCAAGAGCTAGTGATGTGGAGTTTACTTTTCTCAAGAGGTAATGACGTGTTACTATACACTTGGATTTCGCTCAGATTCAAAAGGAGAGCACAGTGTTTTGCTTCCAACGTGAAATGTTTCTAGATTTTTTTAGAAAGATGCCATCCACATAAAGGCTAACTACAGTTTTACATACAAGTTGACATCCTTCCTCTGTGTTTCAGAAACGTGATAAAATGAAGCATTACTACACAAGTTTCCTGTGAACGTTACTTGTTTTAAAGAAACTTTTTTTTAAAACAATCATTTTAACAAACTAAGAAAAACGCTTCAGTTAACGCGCTACGAAAAGAGGCAGAAATGAAATCTATCCCCCAGTAATGTTACTAACTTAAGATACCGCAACAAATTCCTTCAAAACGTTTTGCTGCCTTAGCGTTAGGAAGGTGAATAAAGCCAATCCCACCTAAGACCAAGAGCGGTTAAAAGTCAAGCATGTCTGCCTAGAAAGAATAGCAAGTGGTCCCCACATTCTGCTACCAGCGGCAATGACGTAATTTTCTCAGATGAGTCACATGACTAGCTACTTACTGTGAAGTACTTTTCCAGAAAGTGCTGGAGCAAACCTTTGCCAATGGGAGAGAGACAGTTCTTATTTAATAGATAAGAATTATCAGCTGTGGAGTGATGTATGCAGGGGCAAGTAAGGTTGGATTTGAACCAGTATGTCTGAGATTCTGCTCTCAACACTTCCATCCTTACTTTTCCTGCATGTCCCGTTCCCCAAATTCTCTCCAAGGAGCCTGTACTTCTCTTATGTTAGAATTAATTCTTTCATAGACTGTGAATGTTGTATATTTACTACACTTTACTGATTCCCTAAGCGACTTATGCTGTAAATCTCAGATAGAGTCCTCTGGGCACTATGAGACAATCTGAGTCCTGGGAGTCTGGGCCGTCTTCCTTGGATAAATCAGGCTGTCGTGCTTAGTCAAGCCACACACAGGAACTAAACCTCATCTTCCTCTACCTCCTACCCATCAGGTAAGAACTCTCTGAAACACGAAAAGAAATCAAAATAGCCAAATCAAAGCCAACATTCGGTAGACTCTAGGAACGAATTAGGGATGAGAATTCACCAACCTCCCTCCCTCAACTCTGACTTTGATACTCCTTTGGAAAATCAGAAGGAGGAAAAAAGTCAGAATTTGGGGAAAATGCCTTTCCTAAAAACTTGATGTTTTCCACCTGTGTGTGCATTTGGATGTTTAAAAATGTGCTTATTATACATCATCCTATTGTTGAACATCTACAGTCACAAGACAAATTGATTGGTGAAAAGGCAATTATTTGTTATATTAAAAGATTTTTTTCACCTTAAAATATATATCTGTATGACCTGCAATCACTTGCAGAGTAGCTTGCCTGAAACCGTGGGATGCCAATTTTTCTGTGCAACCCAGAGAAGACAAGCAGACTGGGAAAACTGGGCACAGGCTGGGGAGGTCCGAGCATTCTGATTGGCCCCTCTCAAGACCTCCTTCCCAACACATCATCTCCTTTTATATAAATTAAATGTGTTCACTTTTTTTTTAAAGATATGCATGGTATTTACTTTTCCGTTGGTGAAACTAAAAACACCATGACCAAAAGCAAGTTATAAAAGAGTTTCTTTTTTAATTAGAGTTCCAGAGTAGGACTCTGTAATAATTAGGAGGGCATGGTAGTGGGTGGTGGAGCAGGAAGCTGGCTGATCATGTTTTCATCCACACAAAGGAAGCAGCTCGAGAACTGGGGAAAAGGTGAAGCTATAAACTCAGAAAGCCCACCCTCAGTATCATACTTCCTCCAGCAAGGCCCTCTTAAAGGTTCCATAACCTCTCTAAACAGCGCCACCAACTAGGTACTACATATTCAAATATCTGAGCCTGTGGGGAACATTTCTCAAACCATTCCATGCATCCACACATCTGCCCAGGCAGTAAACTTGAACATCGATGTCTATGGGAAGAGCACTCACTGATCTGTGGGTGGACTTTGGTATGCATCAGAAGTACTTGGAAACATTTTCAATCTATGTACTTTGGGCACCACAACTGGAAACTCTCATTTGGTACTGAGGGGAAATTCCCAGCATCTAAATTTTAATAAGTCCTCCCCATGTCCTGGGAGCTCATATACGTGTATATACATGATTGTCAAACACACCTAACTTTGAAAACCCCTGGACAATTCAACGGAAAGTGATAGTTTCTTCAAGTTGAAGGAGACAAGGAAAATACTTCTCAGAATAGCTCAGACCCCAGAGGATCACTCCTGGACTTTTTAAGAAGCAAACTGAGAAGGTGTGTCCAGTGTAGTCAGAAGTTTTCCTTTGTCCCATCAGGTCCAAAAGCCACTGGGACCCAGATAAATACACAGAGACTTATATTATTTATAAACTGTATGGCCTAATGGCTCAGGCTTCTTGCTAGCTAGCTCTTATATCTTAAGCTAACCCATTTCTATTAATCTATGTTTTGCCACTTGCTCCGTGGCTTACCAGTCTGCTGGCATGTTGTTCCTTGGGCGGCTGGCTGGCATCTCTCTCTCCTCTCCTCTCTCTTCCTGTCTATCTGCTTGTATTTCTTGCCCGACTCTAAGCTGCCTTGTCATAGGCCAATACTCCTTTATTTATCAACCAATCAGAGCAATACATATTCACAGCATACAGAAAGACATCCCATAGCAGTCCAGTCAAGACAAACTGAGGCTGTAGATTTTTAAGATATGTGGTTTGCAAGATGCATTTGCTTTAAAGTCAAATGGTCACTACTGTAACCCCATCCCTTGAAAATGTCTCTCATGTAATTTCAGCCCTCTGCTGGTGCTCCCTCTTCCCAGAATCCTCCACTGCAGTTTCTGAAACATAATCTCAGATAAAGATCGGTGGATTGGTGGTTGTTTCCTCATAAAAGAAGAAAGTGGAAAGTCCTCACTTCCTTTAGACATTTGTTAGACTAGTGTTCATATTAGCCCCTTTTCTTTTGTTATAACAAAGGATCTAGTGCTGGATACTCCCTCAAAAAAAGAGGTCCACTTTGCTCACGGTTTTGATTCTGAAAGCCCCAGACAGGGCAGCCCCATCTTGCAGCCTTTAGGGAGGATACCCTGAAGAGAGCATCACAATGGCAGATGGTGTGTGGAAGAGATAACATAGTAAAACAAGAAGCCAGATGAATCCAGAAGCCAGGCTTGGTCATCCGGGAACAACCTCCTCATGTAAGAATTAACTCAGTCTGCAAAATCAGTATTGTATCACTAGCCAAATGACCCGGGGCCTGGGACATGTCTCTTAAGAATGCTCACCACCTCGCTTGAGGAGCAAGCCTCCAACTACTGTATCTAAAGCAGAGCCTATGTACACTAGCGAAGCTGAGCCTGGCTGCCCCGAGAGCAAACAGTAATGACCTGGCTGATTAAACAGTGGACATTTGCTTCCTGCGGTGTTTGAAGCTGGAAGACCCTTTGTTGAGGTTCTAGCCAGGTCAGTGCCTTAAGAATGTTCCTCACTGGAAGATAACTTCCCTCTCACGTGACCCCCAAGGTGAAAATGGGGGACTGGGGTGGTGATGAGGTCAGGATGGGGAGGGAAAATGAGAGAGAAGAGAGAGATCCTCGTGTTGGTGGGAGTGAGCTCTCTGGTCTCCTTTCCTCTTCTTGTGAATATACCAATCCCATCCCATCGTGGGGTAGTGTACCCTCCTGACCCCACCTAAATCAAATTAATTCCAATTTCAAACATCATCATCACAGTGGGGTTAGGACTTCAAAATATCAATGGAGAGGGACAGATACAAGTATTCAGTCAGCAACATACACAATTCTCGCAGAAGAAGCCATGAATATCTCCCTACACAGCAATCCTGGGTCGTCATCTCCCTCAGATGGATCAGTGAAAGTGAGAAAGTCGATGTCTTTTCACGACTTTGGAGAGAAGGTGAGTCAATATTTTATAAAAAGCAGCTGATGTCATTTCGCCATTTTATCAATATTCAAGAAATTGTAGGAGCATAAAATGAAGACTAAACCCCCGGAATCCAGCATGAGATTTATTATTTTACTAGATAGAGACAGCTTGGTCAGTGATATCAGCTGCTCAAAATGAAATAGGAAAGAAAATGAAGTCATCCATCCACCTCTTAATTCCAGAATTCTATCCATGAATTATCCATTTTACATCATATAACTGTCGTTTAGAAGGCATGTCATCTTTTCTATTTCACTTCTTTCTCTCGGTTCAGACAGACTACAGTCTGTATTTTATGAAAGGGCTATACAAGCTCATGAAGTCTGAAAGATAGGCCTGTTTAGACATGCCCAGGATGGGAACGTTTCCCTTTTCTCCCTTATTTCCATTAGCTAATACTTTAAAGGACTGGTTAACTGGTATATACTCCATCCTTTCATTATCTACTTGCCCTACCAGCCATCTCTGGAAGGAAGATTCTGAGCGTCAGACATGTTATCAGATCTGTACTCCAGGAAATAAGGAGTTTGTGCAGTGAATAGCAGTTACATTCTAATTATATTAATTCAGACTGCAATTTCATTGAAATATAAAGGACCTGCTGTCGGAGTGGTATGGACAATGGAGGCTGAACATGTCACAGACATGACAAATTCCTCGCACAGAGTGCCAGATGCATTGTTGCCCGGGATCCTTTTTCTGAGAGGAAATTTAGCAAGCGCTATCAGTGTCAACCATGGAATAAGGAATCCACTCATTCGTTAGCTTTCCAAGTTGCAGGTACATCTGCCAGGAGAGTCTGCCAACAGATGAATTGGTAATTAAAATCATTTCCGTGATTGGGGGGAGTGATTCAGAAATGGTTCCTCTTTTATGTCTTCCTTTCTCCGAGTAGAGGGAACAATACTTCCCTGAATACTGATGAAGCTTTGCTCTGGACAGCACTAGAACCGTGAACTCGTGGACGCCTCACTTCAAGAGGCGGCCATCTTCACAGGAGGTTTGCATTTTAGTTTTTCTTACATACAAACTTCCGCCCTTGGCTCATCTTCTTTTGTTTCATACGTGTTCTTTACAGCAAGACCTAATAAGACTCAAATGTGCCTGACCATGCCCCTGATTTCACAAGGACAGAAGGCATTCGCTCTACCCTAAGCCAGCCACAGTACCAGAGTAAATAATAAACCCTGAGGATGGCCAGCTTGTTCTTCGTTTTACTTCAGACAACTGAGAAGTAATGAGTAGGCAATGTGTCCCTTTCTAAGACTATCTCTGCCAACAAGTGATAAAAAGAAATTGTTGGTTGGAATATGGCATTTTGCATTTGTCAAGACCCACAGAATGCATACCTCCAAGAGTGAGTTCAGTGTAATGATAGACACACAGTGATAATCATGTGGTAACAGAAGGTCATCAGTGTGGCGAATCAATATACTGTTCCAGGGATGGATGTTGATAATGAGGAAAGACATTGGCTGATGTTAGGCATGGAACATATATCAAAATTTTGGATGCTTTTCACTCAAGTATGCTATGAACCTAAAATTGAACTAAAAATTAGCTTGCTTGTAAAAAATATTTAAAAAATCAGTATATCATCACTTTACAATAAGTTATTATTGAATGGAGCCAGGTAAAAATCTTTAATAGTTGGATTCTTCACACACACACACACACACACACACACACACACACACACACACCTACTTATGGAAATGTCACTATTTTACATATGGGGAATTCATATTGCCAAAAGCAGGGAAGCAGATTCTGAGGAAAGCGGCCAGCTCTAACTGAGTTTACAAGAACTACAATGGACAAGATGATGAAAATGTGTGAGACTCTCGAGGAACGGTTTTGGTTTTTTGTTTTTGTTTTTTAATCCAGATTATTAGAAAATGTTCAGGAGAAAACAAAACCCATTTCTTAAGCCAAAAACATTAAGAACGCATCAAGAATGAAGAAGAGACATAGGAATTGGAGGAAACCCTAGACACACATCAAGGAACCAGACACAGCTTTCTAAAATAGTAAGTCATAAGGCACATGGGGAGGCTGGCCGACTGCATTCCCAGTTCTCAAGATGGGGATTTCCTGGTGATGGGTTGTTAGGCTGAGTACAATGTGGTGCTTATGTTGTTTTGAGAGACATATTAAAGATAAACTGATGGAATCAAGTAATACTTGTGTTTGCTTCTAACTGATGGGGAGGAGCAAGTTTTGATGACCAAGACTGGACCTGAATAAGAAAACTGAGTTTGATGGTTCACTATACATTTTATTTCTTTTTATATCCTTTTGAAATCTTTTTAGTAAACTAAACGCAACTTGTCCCTTTACTAAATGCCCCCAAGCCTCAGTACTCTCAGTTAGTTGTAAAACAGAAAAAGCAATAGCTATGGTAGAGATCCCTACCGCCTTACAAGTTCGGGGGAACATTTAAACAGAGAACTTAATGTACCAGGCACAGAGTAAACACTAGGTATTTTTTTAGGAATCTGTTTGACCCACTTAACCATGAACTGGCTGGTCTGAGCCTGGGGTTTCTGTACATTCCTTAGTGATTAACAAGGTTGGTAAGGTCAAGGCATTGGGAGATGAGAGTCTGTGTCTTCAAGGTGCCATCCTTACAGGCACTCTATGACGCTAATTAGAGAGAGTTCTTTTCACTTGGCTCCTGTACCACAGGACTATTTTTAGTTTGGCTGATCCCGGAATGTGTATGTAGGCACCCTGGTTTTGTTAAATATTTATTCAATCCTAGGCAACTCCAGGTGCAAAGAGAAAATATGTAAAGAAACCTTATCTCTCAGAGCCCTTGACTCTGGCCACACCCTCACTCCCAAACAGTTTTTTTTTTCTTTTCTGAAATATCAAAACTATCAAATGATCTTCCAATCTAAATAATTCTAAGCCCACCCGTCAATCTCTCCAACTTCCACAACCATTTTTCTCTCTCTCCTTTTTTTCTTCTCTGCATCTCTGGCCCACCTCATAGACTTCTGTTTAAATTTAAAGGGAAAAGAGCCGTTTTAAGTGAAGTACTGGCAGAGAAGATCGAATCGTGCAGAAGCACTGTCCGCTGGAGGAGGTGACGAGGCTCGGCCCAGTCGGAACTGTTCTGTTTGGCTCTACAGTAGCTGGACTCCTTTAGAACTCCATGTCTTGCGGCAGGCTCCAGTTTGTGGAGAGCTAAGCCTGGATCCTTGCCGGCTCCTGCCTGCATGTCAATTTCTAATAAAGCCAATTCTTGTTTTTCTAACTTGCTTCCAATTCTCAAATGTAACTCCAAAGCAAACAGAAAGTAATTAAAATGTCAACACTTCCCTGAGAAAGAACATAAACTCTCTTTGGATTTTCTTCCCACTAGAAATGTTGATTTTCTCCGCAGCTCATGGTCCCGTGCATGGCAACTGGCAGTCACCCACAGCAGAGCTGGCCAGTCAGGCGATGCTACAAATCCTCTGGCCTTTACCTTGCAGGCACTTCTTCCCCTCTGTTAACATTTTCCAAATGGAGAGATTCCACTAAGCAAAGTACCTGAAGCTGTCTCTTGTAATTGACAAATACTGACTCCCAGATTTTATGCAATAAGCTCTAGTACCAAAAAAAGGAATGTGGGGGCTAACAGGTTATCATCCAGTGCGGTGCAGTAAATTAACAGATGCCGTTTTGCATAAGGAGAGCCTGATTCTTCCTTTCTTTCCCTTCGGATTGCTTTGGACAGATTACAACTCCTCGGAGTTGATTGGGTTTGCGTGGAACAACGTTTGCTTTGAATGTCTCCTGTTAAAGGATGGAATAAGGGAGAGAAAATACACTCTATTCATTTGCGATTTGTGCTCAGAAGGTTAGTTCTTCTGAAGATGATTCTTCAAAAAAGAAGAAAAAAATCATAATCATTTAGTTCAGCATAATTGTTGAACTAAAGAGAGAAAAATGCTCCTGATTCCATAATCTCCCAATTACTTTCTTCCCATTAATTCTAGGTGTCTCCTTGACATGATTTTTACAACGTATGGATGTCCTTTGGGATCCCAAAGAGACTAGCTCCAGTTCCCAGCTCATGTCCTTGTGTAACATGGCATAGCATAACCTCCATAGCCGACCCATAAGCCCTATTGTAACAGAAATGCTCCATAAACAACTGTGGAGTGGTTTTCTGGTCGAGATTGGTGACGGGGAAGATTCGCGTGCAGTACCAGTGCAAGTTTTCTTCCAACACTTCTGATCTATAGTTGGTTGCATCCTACAGCTGTAGACCTGCAAGTAATCACCAGTGGGGTGCTGTATTTTTAGAGGAGCACACAATTCTTTCCTTCCAGCATTTCGCCCACCATGACATCACCCTTTTCAGACCCAGTTTTTAGACTCTGTGCTGTGCATATCAACCTAACCAGCATGATGGATCAGTGTGTGTGTGGGTGTGCCAAGGGTCCAGCCAAACACATCAGTGATCTCCAAGAGGCACCAAAATGTACACCAACAGCAGTGATGGACACAAATCACAGCCGTCGCTTTGGAGTTCTGAGAAAGATCCAAGGACCTCTTTAATCTTTCTGGCTAACCTCGGAGATAGGTATCAGCACTCTCGTTTTGCATGTAGAAACAGAATCTGGTCGACGTTAATATGTAGCTAAATTTACACATGAAGTGAAAAGGTTGATTCTAAATAACTTCAAAACCCCTGCAACAAGTCACATTAGCTGCTGGATGGGAAAGCTGTTAGCAACACGCTCACACTCTGGTTCTGCATTCTTGTCAAGGGGAAATGAATTCAGAACGGTGCTCTGTCAGGGATTACAGATGCTTGTGATCATGGGGATGAAGTGCTCAAAGGGGAAACGCACGATACTTCTGCCTTTTACGGAGAGTTTTCCATGTCCTCTGTGGATTACAGACTGCTTGAGGCCAGCACACTTATTTCTGTATAACTAGATAGATATCAGTATAATGTAGTATCAGAGCAATAAAACCAATGGTCTCTACTTTAACTTTTCTTAGAGTCATGAGAGTAAAAACTCTACTTAACACAAATATACTTCATAGAGCTATGAGGGATTTGATGAAGTAAATTATATAAACACAGATAATGCAGCTAATTAATGCTTTCCTTCTCTTCTT
The DNA here is from genome assembly GCF_004664715.2 of Peromyscus leucopus. Taxonomy (NCBI): domain Eukaryota; kingdom Metazoa; phylum Chordata; class Mammalia; order Rodentia; family Cricetidae; genus Peromyscus; species Peromyscus leucopus. The sequence continues at coordinate 32,793,578 of NC_051078.1, forward strand.
CCTCCTCCCCTTCTCCCATCAGTCCCTTACTTTCTTCCCATTCCAGTATCTAACATCAATTTTTTTTTCCTGCATGAAACCACAATATGAATACACAGGCAAAAGTGTTGTGAATCAAAGAGATCGTGGTTGAAATCTCTCTTGCATTAGTCTCTTACAATCAATTATTCAATGTCATTCATTGATCCATTTTCCCCAAATATATGGTATATATTTATAGAACAGAAAGAAAATCTCTAACAACAAAGAAAATGAAGGTGATTGCCGTTCGTCTTTTTCTCTAGCTCCTTCTTGGGGCCTCATCTCTTTTCCTCAGGTTGGGACAGTAACCACTGCTGGCAATTAAGGAAGGATTTGGATGGGGATGAAAGAGACTGATTGCAAACTTTCTCTCCCGACTCTTCTCACATAAAAATTTTCACTTGAGGTGGAGGGGGAGGCAAACTGTAGGTAATAAGATTTTATTTTCATTGAAGGAGAAATTAGAGAAAAGCATGGTTTCTAAAGGGAAGCTTAGGGTTTGAAAGATTAATAGGGGTAGCATTTTCTCTTAAAGGGGGCTGCACTGGGGGATACCAAAGTGAGATATTTGATAACAAAAACATTACACATCATCTTTAAGAGTAAGAACTTACTTCAGTTTTTGTTTTCTATATCTTCCATGCAGAGAACATGAAATATGCTGCGCATTTTCTTGGGTTAGCATTAGACAGTGTTTGGGTTGATAAAATGGCAGCTCAGAACGATGAAGTCAAATTGCACAGTCATTCAGCAGTCAGCATCAGTTAGATGAAAATTTGGACCTGAGAGAGTGTGGGAAATGTAAAATGAGAAAACAGTAAAACTCTGCCCCACCTAGCTGCTTTCCTGGGCACAGGGACCTTGCAGTTGAGTGTCCCTTGCCTTGCCCAAAGTCGTACAGGGCCTAATTGGATGTGGGAGGTAGATTGGTGTGTGTGAGATGTACTTTTTCCTAGGAATCTGGGGGTTCAAATGATGCTAGAGCATTTGATCAGTATAAAAGACCTGCACACACACGTCCTGGAACCTCAAACTGTGTCCCGGAGATTTGTAGAATCGCTATGTATCAAGTCAAGCAGAACCACAAGGAAGAAAAAAAAGTGAAGAAAAGTTTCAGAACAGGAGAGACATCCCCCGGGGCACTCCTGTAGAGCTGGGGAGATGCCCCCACCCCCGCCCACCCCCCCCAACTTCCCACCCCCCCACACTCCCACCCCCACCCACCCCCACCCCTGGCAGCTCTGTAGACAAAAGGTGGTCCAGACAAATGTGAACCCATGAAGCCGAGATGGGCTGTGCAGAAACTGGATCAGGCGCCCATTTTTGTGCAGAATATTGTGACAAAGAACACACTGTCCCAGTCGGGCGGTGGTGGCGCACGCCTTTAATCCCAGCACTCGGGAGGCAGAGCCAGGTGGATCTCTGTGAGTTCAAGGCCAGCCTGGGCTACCAAGTGAGTTCCAGGAAAGGCGCAAAGCTACACAGAGAAACCCTGTCTCGAAAAACCAAAAAAAAAAAAAAAAAAATACACTGTCCCTTGCACAGACATCCCACCCCTCTAAGATGCAATAAACAATGAGACGTGGGTCCATTTTCATAAGGGATGTAACGCTTTCATTCTTCCACTTCCTGACTCATCTTCACTACCTCCTTCCCAGTTTTATTTTATCCCTCGGTACTTAAAAACTTCTAGACTGCTCAGAACTCTAGTTCTTTATTGCCTGTTATTCCCACTTTTAACGAAAAACATAAACCAGTAAGAATCGTTACCCAGTTTTATCCACTGCTGCACCTTTGGAACTACACCACCGAACACAGTCATGTCTCAGTGAGTAACGACTGGGTTAACTAGTTAATGACTGATAAGCTACAGAGAAGCTTCTCAGATTCAGCATGACTGATATTTGGGGGCAGATAATGAATTTGTTTTGGGGGCTATTTTACACCTTGTAGGATGCCTAGCACATCTGTCTGAAAGTTCCTCGTGACAGCTGGGGTGACCAGGACAGTGTCTGTACAATTCCACACGTCCCCGTGAGGGGCAAAATTATCTGGAACTGAGAATCTTGGCCACAGAGGAAGTGCCAGAGTGGTAGATTTTACCTGGGAATCATGAATCCCACTATAATCTGAGACTATATAATCAGACAATACAGTCAGAAGCAAGAGACTTGTCGTGAGTTACAGGTCAGTCTGTCTCAAAAACAAAAGAGAGAGAGAGAAAAATAAGGTAGTTTTTACTGTTACTATGAAGATAAAGAAATGCAAAATTAAAGTAGTATTTGGTCACTAAATTCTCCCACAAGCTACTTATTTTGCAATAGAAAAACTATTGTATCAGTGACAGTGAGATTTAAAAAAAAAAAAAACAACTACTTTTTTCTTATTATTTTACTAACAATCTTGTTTTAAAAGAAGTCACTTATAAATCAAACAAATGTCTGCCTAGCTTCTTTCATGGTTGAATGTGAGATACCATCTTCCTTGTCCCATCTCTGAATAAACAATAATAGCGGGAACAACGGCCCCTGCCCTATGGTCCCTGCTGCATCAAAGCTGAAAACCGTGTGTTAGTTCATTCATGGGCAGATGCTCTGACTCCACTTTCTAGTCAATAAAGGATGAATGGAAGCCACAGGTACCACCAAGGGCTTTCTCTTCAAGTTCAGCTTCCATTTGATCCAGTTTTTTGCAACTTGGTTCCTTTGTTTTGTGTTTAGATGGCTAATGTTGACCTGAGACACCCTAGGATCTCATAAATGAAGAATTTGAGAAATTGTTTTGGAAAACATAAAAAAAAAAAGTCACTAAAAAAATAATCCAGATAGGCGGTGGTGGCACATGCTTTTAATCCCAGATCTCAGGAGGCAAAGGCAGGTAGATCTCTGTGAGTTCCAGGACAGCTAGGGCTACTCAGAGAAACCCTGTCTCAAAAAACAAACAAACAAAAAATCCAGAAATACCTTAGCCCTGCATTCTCTCCTTAAGGTCCAACTAACCAGCAACCACCAGCTACTGGGTAACTCCTTAACCACCAGCTAGGATAGCCATATGTCTGGTTTGCCTAAAATATTCCCAGTTGAAGTGTGATGTCCCTCTACCTTGATTGATAGCCACCCTGTTTTCTCTTACAGTGTCTAGATGTGGGTGATACATGCATGGTCACGTGACTGGGGGCTCATCCATTTCTCAGGCCTCTAAGATCGAGACCGCCTCTGGGATGCTCTCAAGCTGCGGCACCGGCACAGAGATAAACTATCTGCAAGTCGATAAATAAATCAAGTCTTCCACCTCGAGTATTGATCTGCACATCATTTCTCTCACCACTCCCCCAAGAAACCTGAAATGGTGGTTAGGTTGTCATATAGCAGAATCTGCCTTGCTTAGGTTTTCAGAAGGCATTGCTATTCCCAGAGGCCACGGGTAGGAGAGTTGACTCTCAATAGGAGGCCCTGACTCCAGGGCTGGCGGAAAGGGCTTCCCACGCTGCTACGTGCTGGCCAGAAGAAACTTTGATAAAAAAAAAAAGACCCTGTGCCCTACGGCCCAACACCACTCAAGATTAGTTTAGAAGTGATAAAGACGCCCAGCTGACCAAGAATGGCCTGCCCTATTACTAGTGAGATAAGTCCTTCTTTTTTTGAGCCAAAAAAAAAATGCAGCTCAAGAGATTACACAGAATCAGGGGTGAGCCACCTAACCATCTGCCCACTCCTATCAGACACCGAGGGGTCTGCAACAGCTTTTGTTCCCAAATCTAGGGACAGAGATTTCACTGATCCCTAAAGTGGACCCTGAGATTAGGCAGCCAGCGGTAGATGGGCCCTACCCCTGGCTCTCCCCAACATCAACCTAAATGCTCACCATTCACCTCTTCACACTGCAGAGTGGGTTGCCTTTGCTTTCTCTCTGTGGCAGCCCATCCATCATCTTCGTACCGTCACACACTTGGTTCCACGGCACACACTCCATTCTAACCCGCACTTCTTAGCCCTTAGTTCTCAGTGTGAGTGGGTGCGATGTGGCCACTAGGAAACACTCCTTGACCTTCTCCGAATTAGAGTTAGGCTCCCTTCTTCAAATGCCTTGCTTGCTGTAAAAGGATTTGCCACCCTTGGTGGGTGATGGTGTTCATTTACCATAACCTCTGCCAACCTGAAACCCATTCAAAATAGGCCATGGTGTCATGGTCTTGGATTTTCATTCCGTGTTCTCCGGAAGTACATAGCAAGAGCTGTGAACACCTTGCTGTATGTATTACCTCCTGTTTGCCTTAGGAAGGGCATACATTTGGTACTTGATAAACAGTGACTAATATTGCCCTATTAATTAAGCTTTACTGCAACGATAGGATGTAATTTTCTTTTCTTTCTTTCTCTCTCTCTCTTTTTTTTTTCTGAGACAGGGTTTCCTCTGTGTAACAGCTCTGGCTGTCCTGGAACTTGATTTGTAGACCAGGCTGACCTCGAACTCACAAAGATCCACCTACCTCTGCCTCCCGAGGGCCGGGGTTACTGGTGTGCGCCACCACCTCCCAGCTGGGATGTGAATATTTTTGTCCACCTCTTAACTCGATAAGAATCGGAGCCTTGGAGGCATTAAAACAATTTGGAAGAAAATGGTGAAGATAAGAGTCTAGATAATGACTGACTCTAAACCCAAAGCTCTTTCCCTGTAGTACCCTGACTTCCCGAAAGGAATAGAAGAAAGCAGAGAGGGAGGAGAGAGAAAGCAGAAGGAAGTTAACCAGGAAGGAGGATCGAGATTATTGTGTCTTTCTTCCCCACCTCAATCAATGTGAAATCCTTTAAATAATTATTGTGTAGCTTTCCCTACAGCACCCAACTCCACCTGTTACAAGGTATCATCAATTTTTAGGCAGGATCAAAATCTCAGATACAATGAAGCTACCACCTCTCTAGGACGGGGTACATCAGAACAGGAGAGACTGAAGCTCTCCCCATACCGTCCCTCCCTACACAGTGACTTCAGTGGGCAGAGCCAACATCCGCCAGCTTTATCTGGATTCTGAACTTGCTTGATTCGGGACCTCAGGAGAGTCACGCCCTGTCCCTGGGGCATGGGAGGAGCCAAAATGCCTGGCATGCAATCTCCCACTTCCAGGCTGAGGATCATCAAAGCCGAGTCATAGGAGTTTTTGCATGGAGGAGGCAGGAGAAACACCAGGCAGCTGCTTGACACCAGTTTGTAAGGAGCCTTTGCTCCAGGTAACTGCAAAGGAATACCTAAACACTCCCAAGCCTGCTGTCTGAAAAGATTATCATGCCAGATCAATGCCACCTTCATTTTCCTCTATAAAGGGAAAAATCCAGTATCTAAAAATACATTTTTTTTCCTATCTGCAAGACAAGCGGGGAACTCAGGGAGACTCCATGTGAGCCACAGACTTTCTTTATGGAAATGACTTGGATGATCGTGAGATGGTATCTGGCCTGTGCTGTGTAAGCATCCTGGCCAGCCAGTTCCTCTAGATTTCTTCCTTCGCTGAACATACACGAGATGAAAGTCTGCAAGCTCACGTCAAGGACTAAATTGCGACAGAGAATGATGGCCCTTGCATCCTGGGAATGAAATAATTACAGAAATACATGGACGGGTTGAAACTAAAATATTCCTCTTGGAATATTTACACATGGTACACTGATTTTAGTAAAGAAACATCATTTAAATTTTGGCTATAATAACCAAAAATGTTGTCAGTAATTCCCCCAAAAAATGTTAGGCCTTGCTATGTTAATGAAGAAAAACCTGTTTCTCAGTAGCTACAAGGTCTTTAAACAAGCTACCCTCGCCTGCATTTATTTCAGAGAAGAAAACGATGTTGCGGCTCATTCTGATGGGAATCGATGGCTGCTAAACATCGCATTGTGAAGACTGGTGAAGGAGCGACACTGATAGTATTTGAAAGAACTGTGAAATTCCGGGATTGGGAAGGGCTTTTGTAACGAAGTCCTAGTCTCTCATTTTTAGAAGAGGCAAGTGAGACAGATGGCTTGCACGCCGTCACACTAATGCTCACGGAAAAGCTGGAAGGGGAACTCCTGCTTCCCGGCTCAATACTCCTTCCTCGAAAACAAGTTCCACGGAGCCCTGACTGGGCTGTCGTCTCAGAAATGCAAAAGTTACTAAAAGGTTGGTCCGTTTGGGTTTTGATGGGCATTGAATCCGTGGCCTCACGCGTATCCGCAAACGCTACCGCAGTGTTAAAACCCCAGCCACATATATGTGTGAGGCACTCACATATGCACATAAGGAGAATAAATTTATGATGCGTGTATCAACTGTGCTAGTACAGACCTTCCTACGTAGACAGAGCTATGTCCTGAAAACTCAGTGGTTAGGAAATTGTGTCACGTGAGCATCTTGGGCTGCACAAACCATGATAGTTATGGCATCGCTAAGTAATACAACATACAACACACAGACACAGCCATGTTGGACACTCATTTTATAAATGAGGCACATGACTAGGCTAGACACAGCAATTTGTCTCCATGGTTTTACTATATGGCAGCAAAAAAAAATTAAATAAATAAATAAATAAATAAATAAATAAATAAATAAATAAAAAATAAATAAAAGCAAAATCTGGTCTCTGCTAATTCAACCCTGACAGTAAGAGTGTAGAAAAAGTACGGCAGGTTGTTTAAGACACTTTGTTTTTGCTCATGGGATTGTTTGATCTTAAACAGAAAACAGTTCAGTGTTTAAACAAAAAGGACAGGCTGGACAGTCCGGAACTCTTTCAAGGACTCAATGGTAAATATTATATTAGCATACTTAGTCTTGAGCAAGAACCATTTTCCCAAAGTGCCGTCCAAACTCTTTCCACAGCCAGCAGTCACCCAGGGCTCACCTGGGGAGCATACTTGACTTTAGACACTGGTGTAGCAAATGATCACCTACAGAGGATGGAGAAAAAAATGGCTGACTAGAAAAAAATGAAACTTAAGTATAAATTCCTTCCAAAATAAAGGCAGAAATCTGATTCCTATTATTTGCCTTCTGGAGCCAAGACCATGATTAGATCTCTGCCTGAATCATCTGACTCGAAGCAGTGACGAGTTGTCTGTACATCTTTCTCCTCCGACCTGGGACACACCCCCTTCACACTGTTCTGCGTTGGAGCTAATCAGCTGTGAGGATGTAAACTATCATGTCCTTTTCTGCACCTGATTTTCTCAAGTATACAATGAAAAGTTTGACATGAACATTCCTCTCAGGGACAAAGTACTCTTGGCCATTTTCTTGCTCCATTTTCTTTTTTCTTTTTTTGCTTGCCCTCAAATCTAAACAAGAGTCAGCATGTATCCCAGGGACAGAGAGATCTGATGTGATGATAATGCACACAGAGTCAGATATGAAGATAGGCACGCACCACACATGTATGTGCACGAATCACGGATGTTAAGCAAGAGAACAGCAATCTCAGTGACGACTTGGAATCAGATAGAAATCAAGAAGTTGGAATAAGCATCCTCCCAACATACAGATTGCACGCTGTCTGAAATATTAACACACAATGAGCTTTCTCTTCGGCAAAACATTATTTAGGTCTTGCCCACTTCTTCAGCATAAGCGATGAAATGGGAACTGGAAACTCGGAGATGAGTTTGGGAAGTCATCATTTCTTTAGTCTGTGGACACTTCATATTAACTCGGGAAAACCAAACACCAAGGCATGAATTTTACTTCTTAGTATGTAACATTGCTAACTCTAATCTTAGTCTTCACAAACAAAATGCCAGAAATGGAATTTTATAGATCAAGTTGTGTTCTTCGATTTTAATTGTAATTTCAAAAGCAGAAATCCATGACAGAAATCAATAATTCAGACCAACAGGTTAAAAACAATTTACCTTAAAGAACTCAGAAATAGGTCTGATAGCACACACTTGTAATATCAGTAGTCCAGAGGCTGAGGTAGGATGTTCAAGAGTTTGGAATTAGCCTGAGCTACATAGTGAGACTCCCTGACTCACAAATACAATAAAGTGAGTGCAGGAACCCTCCTCACAATGAAGTACTTGATAGAAAACATAATTTTTTGCCAGGGGTAGTGATACACACCTGTATCCCAAGCCTCAGGAAGGGAAGGCAGGAGAACTGGAAGATTGAAGCCAACTTGGGCTACAGTACAAGATTTTATGAGACAGCTTCCTAATACAATATTGATTAATCTTTGTACTGATTAAAATGTCAAGAAATTTAAGCTGGGCAGTGGTGGTGCACACCTTTAATCCCAGTACTCAAGAGGCAGAGCCAGGTGGATCTCTGTGAGTTCAAAGCACTACAGAGTGAGTTCCAGGACAGGCACCAACACTACGGAGAGAAATCCTGTCTCAAAAAAAAAAAAAAGTCAAGAGATTTTTTTTTTTTTGTTACTCCAGGAAATGGAGTGGCTGTCAATTAAAAATGTACGAAAATATCTGCTTCCGTGAAGAAGCTTATAAAGCCCTTTAGAAGCTGAGTACGTTTCAAGAAACCTGTTTTGGACAACATCATTTCCATCGTGGGTCCTGGCTCCCTGCCATACCACCATGTCTTTTCAGAAGCCACTGGCACCAGCGTAGAGTCTGCCCTGGTGACGCATTTTTTGCCACGGATGGAGTATAAAGAGGAAGTGAACAATAGAAACAGAATTTAACTGTTTTTGTTGCTGCCGCTGCTATTGTTGTTATTGTTTTTAATTTGAGCCCAACCCAAAAAAAATTTAAAAAAATTAAAAAAAAAATCCTTCAGGATTGATTTACTAAAGAGAGAGAAATAAATAGATTAAAAAAAAATGCAAGGCTGAGTATGAGCAGACCCAATGCACATCTGTAACTCCAGCACTCAAAAGGCTGAGGTAGGAAAATTGCAAGTCTGTGGTCATCCTGGGCTGCATAACAAGACCTTGTCCCAAAAGAAAGGAAGCAAGGGATGGAGGTAGGAAGGTAGGGGGCGGGGAGACCAAGGAAAAGAAGATCGAAATACAATATTCTTTGCAACAAGAAGCAATTTTAGACGAATTGGTGAGTAGGGATATTTTGCGTGTGTGTGTGTGTGTGTGTGTGTGTGTGTGTGTGTGTGTGTGTGTGCCTGTCTGTCTGTCCTTCTGTCCTGAAAGGAGCAAAATGCAGTCTGAAAAAACATTCTTACCTATCCCAATTCTTTGGATATAATCAAATGAATTCATCAATTCATAACAGCACTGGAAATAAGAAGGAATGCTGTCAACACCAGAGACATCAGAGAAAGTCATGACACATACTAAGAAGAGAGACCTGTGAAACAGTGAAGCCCGTACAGCAAGGGGCACAGGCAAGTGTCTTGGAGTGGGTGGTGATGGGAGAGTCAGGCAGAGAGGGGTCAAGGACAAATTCTTCCTCAGACTAATTGGCACCATGCATTTGAGATGACTATGCCAGTCCACCAAACGGCCACTCTTTGTACTAGGCTGCCTGAGAAAACAGCCATTAGCCCAGGGACTAAAGCAGCTAAGTGTAGCTCGGACCAAACAGACGCGATCTGTCACAAGGACACACTGGTACCCTCGAGACCATCTAGAACTCAAACCTCCATCTGTCTTGCCCCCACAGGCTCTGCAGGCTCTTACAATCTGCATCCAGCTGAAATGCATCTCCCAGTAACACTAAGAAACCAAGAGAAGAAAATAGTCCATATGAGAAAAAAATTAAAAGCACAGTTCAGTTTAAATCGTCTTGAACCACTGATGCATAATATAAAGTTATTATTTTATTATAATTTGGAATTGAAATTCAAATGATCCCAAATTTGTAGTTGGTGATGCATAAGAAAATGAAAGTCCCCTTCCCGTTGCTTTCTAGAAACCTCTAAATGTTGATGAAGTCTGTAGTCAAAACTAATTATGTTTAAAAACCTGATGAGGTTAACAGTAAAACTTCCCGTTAGACAGAATAGATTAAATTTGCTGTTTATTTTGTTTCCTTTTAAGATACTGCTAAAAAAAAAAATTAAGGGGAAATTAAACATACACAGACACAAAGAGAGAGAGGGATGGAAACAGAGAGAAACCTATTGAATCAGTGAGTCAGAAAGAGAATTAAGGAGTTATGTGACAGCAGGTGAGATTGCAAGATGAGAGGAAAGAGAATAGAGGACCACTGTAAAGGTGACAATTGATTTAATAGATATAAGTTCAACTTTATTTGAAGTCCACAGGAAGACACTTTTTACAGCCCAGACACAAAGTGATGGAATCAATCCCGGTTCCTCTCTGAATGTCGAGGTAAGGAATGGAGCTGAGGATGAGCTCAGCAGGGAGTCTGAATGAGGTACCACCAGACCCTGAAAATCCTCCCTCTAGAGCTGGACAATTGCCTCTGGGCTGCTTGAAGAGGACAGGAAGGAGAGATCCTGTGACACTGGAAAAGTTCTGTGCTCCTGGAACATGAAGTGTGATGGGTAGATCGAATGAAATCTACATTCAGAGGTCTGGGAATGTAGCCCTCCAAACTTGGCAGAGTTGATTTCCTCCCCTGCCCCCCCCAAAAAAAATACCCTGGCTGGCCTGAACTTGGCTTTTTTGATCAGGCTGGCTTCAAATTCACAGAGCTCCACTTGCCTCTGCCTTCCCAGGGCTGGGATTAAAGGGGTGCGCTACCACTCCCAGTGACTGCAAGATTCTTAGTCCACCTCATTCAAGACAACAGCCTGGAGAAATCCTCTCTGAGATAGCAATCTTATCCAAAAGAACCAAGATAAAGCTGAGTAAGTGCAGTGATTCCTTTATCATTAACATTCTGACTTAATCATATTTATGCCATGACAATGGGTATGTATTTGCAACACCACCCTTAGAAGACATCACTAAATACTTTCTCCCTAGGTACCAAGCAGTCAGGAAGACCTGGCCTCATACTCAGGATACTGAGGCAAGAGGGTCTCAGCAAGTCTGAGGTTAGGCCTGGACTAAAGAAAATTCCAGTGTCTACATACAATATTCAGTCAGCTATTTAGAGAATCCCATGGGTCACCAGATATTTGAAGAAAGCTTCCAACATAGGAAGCAAAGACAAAAATAATTGATAAAACAATGGCAGATGAAACCAACAACACAGCAGAAGAAAACCTGTTTTTACAGCTATGAGTGTAGTTCGGTGGCAGAGTGGTCACCTAGAATGCAAAGAGCATTGGGTTCCATCTCTAGCACTGTGAGGAGAAAAGATGTAAAAAAAAAAAAAAAAAAAAAAAAAAAACTTTGCTGCTTGGTGCTTGGTATGTCTTTCTGTATGCTGTGAATGTGTTGCTCTGATTGGTTGATAAATAGAATGCTGATTGGCCAGTAGCCAGGCAGGAAGTATAATATAGGTGGGATGAGCAGAGAGGAGAATTCTGGGAAGTGGAAGGCTTAGTCAGGAGATGCGAAGCAAGATGTAAGGATACCAGTAGGCCACAAGCTACGTGGCAAGGTGTAGATTTATAAAAGTGGGTTAATTTAAGATGTAAGAACTAAAGCCGGGCGGTGGTGGCACATGCCTTTAATCCCAGCACTCGGGAGGCAGAGCCAGGTGGATCTCTGTGAGTTCGAGGCCAGCCTGGGCTACCAAGTGAGTTCCAGGAAAGGCGCAAAGCTACACAGAGAAACCCTGTCTCGAAAAAAAAAAAAAAAAAAAAAAAGATGTAAGAACTAGATAGCAAGAAGCCTGCCATGGCCGTACAGTTTATAAGGGAATATAAGTCTCTGCGTGTGTACTTGGGTCTGAGTGGCTGCAGGAGCCAGGTGGACACAGAGAAACTCCAACTACACTTCGTTAAAAGAACAACACGAAGCAGCAGGAACAAGATGCTTTGTCGAAAGTGGACCTCGTACAAACCGAAGAGGGAATTCTTTCCACAGGAGGAGAAGCCTTTAAAGTAAACCACAGCTTGTGGAAACTACTCGGCAGCCAAGTGAGGGGTTGAGGAGACGGCTCCGTCAGGGAAAGTGCTTGCTGCATAAGCTTAAGGACCCAAGTTATGATTCCCAGCACCCACAGAACTGGGATCTGTACCCCCATTTGGGGAAAGGAGAAACAGAAGGATCCCTGGAGCTGGGGAACAGCTGGTCGTGCAGAGTTGGTGAGCTCTGGGTTCAATGAGAGATCCTGTCTCAAAAAATAGAGATAATAAGGGAAGAACCCCGATATCAGCCTCTGGCCTAGACATACACACACACACACACACACACATGCACACACACACACACACACACACACACACACACACACACATACATATACACACATGCACTAAACACCCCTCAAACACAAACACGTGAAAATTCGATGAAGTGATGAAGAAATGGAAAAGAAGTCAAAAGAAAAGAAAGATAAAACTCAAGGCCAAAGACACAAATAGCTGTTTCATAAAAGAAATAAAATAAACTGAGGTGGGGAAAATGGCAATGAAGTTGTATAAAAATGTATCACAAACGAAAGAGTATGCAGAATAAAACATTTAGAACAACCAGAAATATCCTTGGAGTCGCTTCATGCCATGTTTTGAAACTGAGCTTTCCTGATGAAGAAATTAGAAATGCTTGCTGAATGAAGTCAGTCTTGAGTCCAAACGCTTTATCACTAGCTAAACGCTAAATCACTAGCACCCAGTCTTCCTGCAGCGGGGATGTAATCAGTCACAAGATCGCACCACGCCATCCCTGAGCCCCTGAGTGAGAACCACTGGTGTTTCTGGTGATTCTTCCTGCTAGATGAGGGGACCACCAGGCTCCAGGCTTTTCTACTGCTCCAGACATCATATGTCTGAAGGCTCCTGCCTGCCAAGATGGTGTCCACTCAGGCCTCCAACACCATGAAGAATTCATTTCTCCCTCTGTCCAGTGTTTATCCGAGACACAAAATCTGAACACAGTTCTGAAGAGACAGTGTCCTCAACAGCAGCGGGCTTGTTCCTAAACATGTGCTAAGAGCTCTCATGTGAGCACAAATGACTGTGGAAAACAGGACTGTTAGATTGTAGGGCAGAGGGGGGGAAAGAAGATGGAATGATTTCAAACATTTCTAAATGGGATTTTTCAAAAACGCACAAACAGCAAAGCATAATAACAACATAAACACCATTTATGAGCCTTCATAATTGTGAGTCCCAAGTTAATTCTGCTTTATCTTCATTGCTATCTAGTTCCCCTGCCCACCACAAAACTAGGTCATATTGAAGTTAAACAAGGACTTTGCATCATTATACAGACACACAAATGGATGTGCACATAAGTAGGCACACATGCACACTTGAAAGGGAAGATTTTTTTCTTTAAATATAACCACAACTCATTGTCACCACTAAAGATAGCTAACAGTAGAACAAAGCACTGGTAACTATTTAGGGGACTACATCATGTTCACATTCCCCTAATCATGGAAATTCACTTTAATTTTCAGAAAGATATTTGCTGTCTGGTTGTCCATAGTGAAGTGTGTAGGAAAGAGAATGCGTATCTAATCTATCCCCCCTTGGTTTACTGGTTTCCAAACTTGTCCATTTCTTACCTGACGTCATTGAAAAATCACCAACAGTCTTGGGTGTTGAAGGGTTGTGTTGGCTGTGTGTGTGTGTGTGTGTGTGTGTGTGTGTGTGTGTGTGTGTGTGTAATATCTATGGGTTTAAACATGTTTGACATATTTCAGTTCCTCATAGTTGTTATATTATTGCATATTGAATGTCGAGTCTACCTAACATCAGACTTTCCCAGTCAGCTCAAGTCTTTTAGATGTAACCCACATCATTCATCACTTCTCTGCTCTGGCTAGGATGGCTCCTGTTATATAACTCCTTCCCCTGTGTCTGTTAAAAAAACGGTCCCCTCCCAAGCCACCCTGGTTCCTTTGAGTGGGGACACTATGGAGAGACTCCAGTCAGCGCCCGTCCAGACTCTGGTAAATGAACACACACTATGGGCTCTCATCTCAACAGCCTGTGGTTATTTCAAGGTCTCCTCTGCAGGGAGATCTAGGAAATCTGTATTCTTCTGAATTAAGATCTGTCACAATTACACTTCATAGTCATTACTACAGTATAAATTCCAAACTGCAGAGCTTATTCAAGCTTGTTGATCTTAAATCTCCTATGCCATAAAGCCTAGTCCATCTGCTTTATCCCACAGCATGCCAGCAGTGATAGAGTGAGAGAAAGACAGACACAGCGATAATATGGATAGAAGAAAGGAGAGAGACCAAAATAGAAAAATATTATCAATAACAAGGTTAGGAAGGTCTGCTGAATTCTTTTTTTTAATTAGGACAAATAACTAAACATGTTTATGGTACACACTGGGTTCAACTCAGAATGGGTACCCACATCCGTCACCCTCAAACATTGAAACTTTCTTGTGATGAGCACTTTTAACCCTCTCTCTTCTAAAAGAAAAGCAGGAGAATGGTTGGAAACAAAGTGAGAGGAGACACATGTATGGGGGTGCCGTGATCAAACCCGGCATTCTGTATGCTGACCTGACACTAACCTTAAAAAATAAGACAGATTCTCTCTTCTAGATTTCTCAGAATATACAGTAAATTATTGTTGTTTATTGTATCCATACTGGGCTACAGAACAGTTGAAGTTAGTCTTTTAATTTTTTTTTTTTTTTTTTTTTTTTTTTTGCCATTTATCTCTTCCTTTCAGTCTGCCTGTCCTGATAACCACAATCTTGCTCATTTTTTGTCTGTGAATCAATTCTGTTTGGCTTCCCCATGAGTGTGACCACAGGATTTTTGTCTCTCTGTGCCCAGCTTATTTTGTTTAACATAATGTTCTTTGAGCTCATCTACATGGCCACAAATGACAGTAGTTTGTCCTTTTTTAGGGCTGAGAATACACCAGTGTCTATGCTATATCTTCTCCATCACTCATCCACCGACGGACATTTAGGTTGACTCTAAATCCTGATATTGTGGATGGTAGGGAATGAACACCAGACAGCTATGTCTATATGATAGACTGATTTTCTTTCTTTGGGGTGTGACGTAGCCATGAGATTGCTGAGCCAAGCGATATTTCTACTTCTAGTCTTTTAAGGACCCATCAAGCTATTTTTTTTTAATGCCGGTTATGCTAATTCACATTCTGCTTACAGCAATTTTCCCCTTAGGCTATCTCTATAGATTACATCATATCGAATGTAATTATGATGTGATTATGACACCAATGTGAGGTTTAGTTTCCTTTGAGACTTTTAGCTTTTGAGTTTTTGAAGTCGACTTTATTTTATGGTTAATTTTTTATAATCGCATTAAACATTAACCCGCTTTTGAATCCAAAATGAAAACAAAATATAATCAGACTCTAGCTTCTAATTCTGTCTCTTCCACCCTATTTCCTCACTCTGTTATTAATGAACTTTCCATACCATTTTTTAATTTAAAACATTTATATTCAGATTGCTTTTTTTCTTAGATGCAGATTGGTATACCAGATACATTTTCCCACCACCATATATATATATATATATATATATATATATATATATATATATATATATATTGCTAACAATGCATCCCAGACATTTTTGCATAAACCTATTGATTTTTTTTAAATGTATTGTTTCCTAGGCCCAATGAGAATTTGTGGCTATAAAACACAACCATCAGCAAGAAGCTGCTGGGGGAAAAAGGGGGACAGATGTAATCAAATTGTATTTTAAAAAAAAAAAAAACAGATTGTAACTTGGTAGTAAACCGTCTTAAAATGACTCACCACGTTCACAGCCTCCCAGCATCTTGCTGGGAAAAATTTGAGTAGGTGGTTGCACTCGGGAGAAAGTGCAGGCAGTGTACAATTTCACCAGGCGAAATGCTTCACTACTACAATTTTCCTTTGCTTTGCCTTTTCAAAAGGCAATGTTCCTTCCTATTTTAGGGGCACCATTGCATCCCTATTATCCGCACCGAGCTGTGATTTCCATTTTTATCCTCCCTTTGTTCCTTGTTTGCATTTCTCCTCTAGGTCTTCGCACGCCTCATCTTTATCTTGTCCTTAACCCAGGCCTCGCGCTGTGGGAACAGTGCCACGGACGCGCTAGCCATCCTGCCTGGCCCCATCCCGAGGTAATGATAGAAGTTCCCTTGAACCCTTGCCAGCAAAGCGAGGCCATCCCACACACGTTTGCTATGGAAACACCTTCATGACTAATACGCTCTCAAAAGAAGGCGTTTTAAAACTAAAGCTAGAAGTGGCTTTCTTTCTCTCTCTCTCTTTTTCTTTTTCTTTTTAAAGTATATCCTACAGGGAAGGAAAAAAAAATAGAACAATTCCCTCAAAATTGCAAGTTGTTATATTATTCCGGAGTGCTTGTTTGTGAAGTGGGTTCCTGCAGCCTGAAGCTCAAACCATGTGCGTCATGAAAGCCCAGCTTGCTCATGTGCCCAGGCTCTTTAACTCAGCAGACCCTGTTCTCTGCTTCTGTGTGTTTATGAGTTCAGGGTTTCCGGCTCTGTCAAGTTCTTTTCCTCAAAACAAAAGGTAAAACATTTCTCTTCTTTTTTCTCCTTTTTTTTTTTTTTTTTTTTTTCAGACAGGGTCTCATGTTAGCTCTCAAATTCACTATGCAGCTGAGGATGCCTTCAAACTCCTGTCCCTCTGAAGTGCTGAGATCTCAGAGGTACCCATGCCACAAATTTATACAGCACTGGGAAGCAAACTCAGGAATTTGTACAGGTTACCCAGGCACTCGACACACTAAGGTACGTGCCTAGCCCCCACAGCAGAGACATTTATGATCAGGCATGATTTGGATGCTATCAGATCATGAATTCACAACATACCACTTCTCCTTTTCACGTGACACTGGTGAATTGCACACTGGTCTAGATGTGGCAGACCAGACTGTGCCTTAGTTCAAACTAGTGCCCTACTCAACAGAGACGACATCCCTATCACACCCCTTGCATTGGTCCTTCCTTCTCTGGGAAGACTTCCTGGCATATCTTCTATCCGGAGAGAGATGGTAATTTCCTCCTTTGAGTGTTGATGGAGCCAAGACCATCTCCAGAGCAAACAATGTTCTCTGTTTGTTTGTCCCACACCACCTGGCACCGTGCCTGACAAGGGTTGGCTTCTCCCCATACATGATTATTAGTCAAACAACTGAGAGCCAATGGACACTGGAAAGAGGAGACCATATACTGCCTACACGCTTGGTGCGTTTAAGTATCTACGTTAGCACGTTCTCTGCTTCATCGCTGAAAGAGACGGGGCTGTTACAGAGCTCTGATTCTTGACCGCTAACATATGGTGGGTGTCTACAGACAGAAAGTTTTCTTTTTAATATGAAGGAGCAAAAGTGGGCTTTGTAATTCTCTCCTCGTAACAACCCAGTCTTCAAGACACAGACAAACATCCCTGGAATCCTCTTTTAGCATCTGCTAGACCTTAGCATAGCTGCCTCCATGTTGCTCACACCCACCCAGACTTATTCCTATCATATACTTTTGATCTCCACCTTCCATGTCATACCCCTTCCCTGGGGTTGAAGACTGACCTGCCCTGGAGTCATGCTTACACATCCCAATACCTAAAGTTGCTCAGCTCACTGATTTATCTACTCCATGGCGGGAAGACCAGAGCAGTTACCTACCTTGTTGGTTATAAGAGCACTGGGAACCGAACTCGGGTCCTCTGAGAGAGCAGCAAGTGCTGTTAACTCCTGAGCCATTCTCCAGCCCCTCATAAGCGCTCTCTTACACAAGCTTAGGAACACAAACAGAAACACAACCACGACTAAAAGAAGACATCGAAAACATCCTGCTCTGTGGTGCTCAGCTCTTGGATGGCAAAACCAAGGGACTTGGAAACTCCGTGAAGAAAACTGAAAGGAAATGCTTTCTTTCTGAGGGACCAGCAGAAGCCATTCTTATTGTATATGTACATTCCGGATCTCCGATACAATGAATTAACTAACGTTGGACTGGCTCCCTGAGCATGAGAGCAAGATTTTATTCCTTATCAAATTTCTGTCTTTGGAAGAGATACATTTTGTAGACAGAGCTCATTGAAAAGCTAATAAATGCATCACCTAAAAGTCATTTCCCAGCTGTTCTTCCGAGGCCCTTTGAAAGGGAAAGTCAGTTGTGAGAAATCTCAGTGTCTAGGGAGGTGCCTTGCCTTCCCTTACACGTACTACTCTTGGGTACTGTGGCTTGTTTGCACACCTGGCCCCGATCTCAAAACAGCCCTTTACCTAACCCCATTGGTCCACAAAACAGCTTGCTCCCAGGCTAAGCTTGAGCCTCCCTCCGGTAGTCTGTGTGTCATGAAGGCTTTCCATTCATAAACGCTTTCCAGACTTCAAGTAAAAATCTCTCACTCCGTCAAAATATCGCCCGAGGACTTACACAAGAGACCTTTGAGAGTGACAACAGCGGAGGGTGGTGGCCCATTTCCTGGGTCTCACAGAGCTGAGCTGCACCTTCATGGGAGGAGCCGGGCTGCGGCAGGCAGTGGAGGTGTTGTTATCAACCACATCACAGTCTTCTGTGAAGAACTGGGTGTTGCGGGTGGTGATGACCCCCCAGCTGGAGTCAGGCCTTAGTTCCCAGGCTAGTGTTTACCTCATTTTGTTCCGTTCGCAAGACAGAGCTCTGTGCTCTGTGAAACATAAACACACCCAGAAAGGGGAGTGGTGGGTGCCACCCTGGTGCCTCTGTACTGGCACTTCATCCTGAAAACAAAACTCCTGGCTCCGGTTTATGGACCACACTCTTGTCCCCAAGCACGCTTGCTCACTCTTTGGTAGCCCAGACAAAGCCCCAGATAACGACTGGTACTCATCAGAAAAGGTGGGATTTTCCTTCTCCTTAGGTGGTTTGTAACCTGAGGATGCAGAAGCCACTGAGGATTCTTCTGTTTGAAACACCGGCTGCTCAGAAGGTATAGACACAACGAGGGGAGGAGTCATGGTCGGCAAAGTGAGGGTGAGAGGCACTCAGCCCCGAATAGTGATAACGCTTAGTGAGAAATCATCTGGGATCAGCAGTGCATCTGTTTGTCAACTGCTGTTGAAAACTGGAAAGAGAGAGAGAGAGTCCGTTTCCTCTAAGAACATAGCCCCTGGGAAAGCAGACCACTCTCCCGTGGGAGAGCAGACATCCAAGAATAATTTGGACAGCACAAATTCATCTTGATTGATTTAAAAATTGAACACAAAGGTGGGTGGGGAGGGAACGGGGGATGGATTTGGAAGGAGATGGGTAAGGAGGTGAATATGACTAAAACACATTTTATAAGATCGTCAAAGAATTCATTTTAAAGGTTTTTCAATGAATCTTCAACTATGTGAGTTGCCAACTGGTGTGGCATAGCTTTGCTTAGTTGACCCTTAGTTACTGAGCCCACTTTCAGAAAAAAAAAAGGGGAAACATATGAGTTTGAGATTGGTTCTGCATAGATATGCCTAAAGAGACCTTATGCGCGTGCCTGGACCTTTCTAAACCTGCTTCCTTTCTAAAAAAAAGAAGTTTGTAACAATTAAATGAGGTGATATATTATTCAGGGTATTAATCAGGACCCCAGGGGCTGTAAGTGAATCAGACCCAACTCAAACTGGCTTCGATTGGGAAATGATCGCTATACATTTGACGAAAACACGACAAAGCGAGTTGGATTTAGTCACCTACGGATCTGGAACTTTAAATCTTGTGGCTTGTGTTCTTACTTTGAATCTTGTGGCTCACTTTTGCTGCTTAACCTCATTCCTCAGCAGGTTCCAGAACAATTCCAACAGCATATTCTCACAAATGTGAAACGTACCTCTCTCCAAAGCTCCTTCTGGATGTGTCTATACTGAAATCTATCACCATGGAAGAGAAAGAGCTGGGGAGGGAGAAAGGGAGGGAAAAAGAGACAGAGAAATGAGAGACATCCTGTTCCTGGAGCATGATGCCAGTCCCACTAAAGCCACAGAAAGTGGAACCAGAACGCTTCCCACTGTGGGAAGACGGTACCCTCTCTCTTTCTTTCTTTCCTTATTATTTTCATTTATTTAATTTTGTGAGACAGTGGGCATGTGTCTGAGCAGATATCCCTGCAATCCAATATTGTCTTGTCTTTTCTAGAAGACACTTATAAGGAAAAGAAGCTGTGCAAATTTCACCTTCACAACCAGCAAGAAAGGTCTGCAAAGGCAAAGAGCCGTTCCCTGGCCCTCTTTAAAGTCAAAGGTAACAGCAATGTCCAAACCAGAGTGCCTGGCGACACCAGGTTTTAAGAGTAACTTCCACTGTGGACATGCATGAAACACTATTGTTCTCCAGGTCATACTAAAGACTGCCTGGCTCTTCTTGTTTGCATGTGTGATTTGATAGATATGACTTTGTTCTGACTTCTCTGCATCATTTAAGTGTGTGTGTGTGTGTGTGTGTGTGTGTGTTTTTCTTTCTATAGTACCTGCTGTGGTATGAAAATGATGGACTTATGGGTGTGTTTCCAGGGAGATGTGATAGGTTTCAGGAACTTGTTGGAGAGGTTCTTCCAGCTGACATTTAAAAGGCCACAATTCACACCTTCACTGCAAATGGTAGGAGAGATCCATCTAGAAGAACACAGAGATGCACACTACAGTTTATTTAATTACATTCTTCTTGTGGGTATTGAGGTCGATCCCAGAGGTGAGCCAGTCAAAACAATGCACCGTGGATCTGGCAGAAATGACCTTGCAGGGAGTTGTTAAAGGCAGGAATACCACAGACTTACACATCGTCACAGCTTGGAACAGATAGGTTTTTTACCCCCCAAAAGAACCCTCCTGTTCTGACTCCCCATCGTAGCTCTGGGAGCAGGCTAGGGAAAGCCCCACAGCCAGCCAGTACAGCCACCTGAAGGGAAGGAGCACACTTCCGGGTGTGCCCTAGGGTTTTGTCGCTGGCCCCAAGTCCCACCCTCCACTGTGGACCAGAGTTGTAGTGCCTGTGTTTAGATTTGAGCAAAGCTGCTAGGACAGGCCCAGGCAGGGCGATGCAGCACCCAGCGAATCCATCTTACGCAGGGCAGAGGATGAGTCTCTTTGGGGAAACAGTGATTCTGAGTGTTGGGACGCTGCCAGTGGGAAATTCACACACATGAAGGAACTGGTTCCTGCGGGTAGTTTGAAGCAAGTGAAGGAAGGAGGGAGAGAAAGAAGAAGGAGAAAGACAGAAGCAGGAGAAGCCGAGTCTGGCTGTTTCACTAGGGGGATGAAAAAGTCGAACTAGGGTTTGCATATACAGAGGTCTCACTAAGATAGGTTTTTGTCACCCGCTAATAAACTCTAGATTGTTTCTGGGAGTATTTGTAGAAGCATGTGGCTCTGGGAGATCTGGGACAGGCTGGACCACGACAGGACACAGGACAAGTGTGCTGGCCTCTGCACCTTCGAGAGCTGGCTGTGTGCCTTCCGGTGTTAGCTTGATGGATGTGTGCAGCTGCTTCTAGACCAAAACCAGCAGAAGAGCAAAACCACCAAGGGAAGTTGGCTGTTTGTGTTCTGAAGCAGAACACGGAGAATTCGTCCTTTTCGTTCGGTATTTCGCTCACAGTGATCTCCCAGTTTCGGATTGTATTGTTTTGTCGACAAGGTCTCAGGTAATCCAGACTTGCCTTGAATTTGGTATGTATAGACGATGAACTTCTAGATTCTCCTGCCGCCACCTCCTGAGTGTGGGAATTAAAAGCATGCATGCGGCACCATGGCCAGTTTAAGCAGTGCTGGGAATCCGGCCCGGGGCTTCATGCACGCTAAGTGAACACTGCCAGTCGAGCTACATCTCAGCTTCACAACTGCAAATTCTTGGGTTGAGAAAAGCACAGTCCTCACAAGGCACGGGAGCAGTCACCAGCAAACTCATGAAACGGCAGGAATGTCTTTTCCTCAGACTATCCTGCCCTAGCATGTGGCGGTCTAGGCGAAGCCTGGGTTCAGGTCCTGAGACGGGGAAGGGGCGCTGGCTTGAAGAAATGAATTGTCCGACCACCAGATGAGTTTCACACAAGTGTTGGGCCCCGAATAGCTCCAGCCATCTTTATTTATACATCAAAAACAAGCATGTTTTTCCATAATAACGAACGAGGTTTTCCCATCCTACAACATTAACCTCTGGCAAAAAAACAAACATGTCAAATATGTTTTTTTCTTGACTTTAACATGAAAACATCTTTAAACCAAAACAACACTTAACATTTTGCTAGCTTGGCCAAATAGTGAGCCAGGTACATCCTGTCTATACAAAACTAAAGGTAGTTGACATAGGCATACATTTTCAAGAAAAATAATATTGCTCAAAATAGATCTACAGAAATGGGGGTGATCTGACTCTGACCCTGTAAGCAATGAATCAGGACAGTTCCCAGGGTCTGAAGTGACAGCTGGCATCCCCCAGACAAGAACCTTGAGAAGCATCATCTCCCAAAGAAGTTGAGGGGAAGATAGTTGAGGGAAAAATGAGGTTTCCTGGAATGATCACAACTGTCCCGTGCATGATTGACAAAATGACACCAAAACCTCCAAGAGAATCATCAATATTATGAGAGAGTGCAGGCCACATGGTCCCTGCAGTATCCCGGCACCGTTCCAAAGTCTGCTGGTCCTTGCTGAGTGAGACTGTCCCTGTGGGCTTTTGCCTGATCTGGAGACCCGTTGGATATACATGGCTCCCAACAATACAGACCACCTCCAATCTTTCAAAGAAACTTTTCCTTTAGAAAATTCCCCAAGTGATACGCCTGCCTGATAGCACTTCCCTTAGAAGCCTCCTCTGCATATTCATGCTTTCACACACGGAAAAGCAAAACAAAAAAAAAATCACATGTTTTCTCAGGTGACCTTGTCAATCACCCCCCAAACACATGACCTCTGAGCACTGACAGCATGTGAGTGCTCCTGCTGATGCCCACCTCCTGAGAACTCCCTATAGAAGAATACAGGAAATGAGTCCCTGGCCCCAAAGATTCCCGGAGCTATGGTAAAGATGGCGAATGCAGCCAGATCCTCATTAAGGAAATCCAAGTCTGGCCTGGCAGGGTCTTTATTAGATCTTGGGATCCTGAACATTATATAGCTCTGTGACTCCTGATTACTCACCTCTCCATGCAGTGGTCATTTCAGAATCAGAAAGACTGTCGATGATGCGTTGACAGATGTGACCATCACCCAGTGTGAGACAGCCACAAGGTTAGGAAGACAAAGCAAAACCACAACAGTCCCCTAGATCTACCCTGTCCAGAGACACACTCTTTCCCTCAGGCTGGAAGGAGACCAAAGAAAAACCAAGACATCTAAACTAACGGGGGGAAAATATGTCCTGGGAGGCAGTGAAATCCTCTCATTTGAAATTGGGTTCTAGGGCAGTTAAATTGTTATTTCATAAATTTTATGTTTTCCAACCAGGAAATAAAAGAAAAAGAAGGAAAGAAAGAAAAGAAAAGCCATTCTCTAGACCCGGAAAAAAAGGAAAATTCATCTCACCATAGACAAGCTGTTTTCTTTCTTCCTTCCTTTTCACAATGGAATCAAATTCTATCACTTTTTTCAAAGGTGGTGCCAGCCAGACCAGCCGCTTAGATAAGTAGTCAATGACCATTGAACTCATGAGAGCTGAGAAGGGCCAACAAGCCTGCTTACCAAGGTGCCAGGACTCCACCATTAAACTCCCTTGGATGAATGGGGCATCACATTTCCAAAATGCTCCAGTCACAAACACTAATACAGACCCAGCCCAGGACCCAGGCCATCACAGCCACTCAGTGTTTATGGAACAAATGAAAGAATGATTGTTGCCTCAAAGGTTAATAAGCTGTGATTATATTGGTGAGAGCCGATGCCAAAAAGTCTCTAAGTATCTGGACCACATTAACTCATTTACTCCTGCTACACATGATCATGAAGTAAGTTCTCAGTTGGCCACCTGCCAGTGAACCTCAGCCAGCTCTTCAGAAATGGAATGTGGGAAACGGCGTTGGACAGAGGCAATGGGATATGAGAACCAGGGTCTGGAACGATCCTGAGGTTTTACAGAGGCAGAGGAAACTCAATAAGCTCGCTGTGCCCTTGGCATCGAGCATAGCATGGGGTCCACACCATTCTCCAGAGGCCAGCGGGCAGAGTCTCCCATGTACAGGCTCTGCTGACCAGTGTTCATCAGCCAAGTTCAGGAGTTCAAATCCCTGCTCTCCTACTGGCTCGTTGCATGACTTACTGAACAGTGTTTTGTTCGTACTTCCATCTGCCTTGGATGCTATTGCCCTGACATAAGCATAGCAATGACTCTTTGGGGCTTTAGTAGTGATTAAATAAGATAATACAGATGATCTTCGGCTTACACTGGGCTTATTCACTGATTTGAAAAATCAAAACTATTATACATCAAATTATATTTAATAAGTCTAACTGGATGAGTTTCATAGCTAAGCCTCCCCTACTTAAAACCTGCCAAGAAGACGTATAGGAGTCAACAGCTAGGCAAAAATCATCTAAAACAAAACCTATTTTATAACAGAATGTGAAAATATCGTGTAATTGGTTGAATCCCAGTATCTAACAAACACTGGCAACTCTGCACATTACAGATCATTGACTCCTCCTTTATGGTCACGTGGCTGACAGGAAGCCGTGTGTACCTCCCTGCCACCAGCATTAGCAGAGAGGATCATGCCATATGGCTACGCTTGGAAAATATGGAAATTAAAAATCGGAAGCTTGGAGCTGGAGACAAAGCTCAAATGGTAGAATGCTTGCCCTGGGTTCAGTCCCAGACGTACATAAAACAGGCACGGTGATGCAAGCCTCTATCCCCATCACTAAACAGGAGCAGGAGGATCAGAAGTTCAAGGTTAAGATGGGTTAAAGATCACAGTGGTTAGAGAGATGGGTCAGCCTTTAGGAGCACATCCTACTCTTGCACATCTGACTCACAACTTCCTGCAACTCCAGCTCCAGAGTATCTGACACCCTGTTCTATATCCCAAGGGCACCTGCACACTCAGTACAGGTACACACACACACACACAGAGAGAGAGAGAGAGAGAGAGAGAGAGAGAGAGAGAGAGAGAGAGCAAGCATAAAAGTAAGATTTAAAAAAATATAAATAATAAAAACAATTTTTAAAATGAAGTTCAGAGTCATCCTTGGCCACACAGTAAGCTCAAGGTCAGCCTCGGTAGCATGACCTGTTGCCTAAAAAAAAAAATTAAAAAAAAGCAAAATTTGAAGGTTGAAGTACACCATAATGAGTGCCTATCACTCGGGTAGCGCTGTAAAGTAGAAAGCACAGACTATTGACACTAGCTATTTTTATCAATATCTGTATAGTAAGTACACGTGACATGACAACTTATCTCTTACTTACTTTGCACAGATACACAGTAGAGAACTATCCTTGGCTAACACCCTGCGTCTCCAAGAGACTCTGTGCCTTCTGCACTTGAACTCCAGGCACCGTCTCTCTCCTTGCCTTGGTAGAAAACTGAAATAAAAGCAAAAAAAAAAGTTGTCAGAACTAACGTCGGGAGGAGGAGGAGGAGATCAATTCAGTTTCTCAGCAAAAGAAAGCCAGCCTAGCTGTGACCTCCCGCCCCACCACCACCAGATTGTGTTTTATACATTGAGGATTCAGCCTTGCAGATCCTTGTGCATGTGGGGAGGTTGTAAACAATGATGGTTCATATCCGCGCCAAACTGTTGGAAACAGTAAGCGCTTGTGCATCACATAGCTTGTGCATGCCTCCACATAGCACACACAGATGTGTATATGTGCATGCAGGTGCTCACACATGGCTCCGTGGTGGAGGTACCCTCAGACGCCGCTGACTAGGGTAGGGTCACCTGAAGAGAAGATGGCAAGGGTTGCACTGAGCTTGGGAAAGAGAGAAGGTGGCCACTCAATTAGTCAGCTTGCTCTCTCTGTGCGACTCTGTGCATCGGCCTACAGCCCCACATCTGTGTATTCACATGTGCCCTGCCACTGGGACCTGGGGAAGAGAGTACATGTCCTTCATTTCCAAGTCAGTGACACAGACCGGCTGTCCCCGAAGCTGGGAAGAGACACTGGCAAGATACAGCCACACCTCAGAAGCAACAAGTTGGGGGCTACTTTCTGTTGAATTTTAGAATCTAAATTCCCCATGAAGGCAACACTGATTTTTTTTCTAAAAGGCCTACCTCATGTAATGCATCCAACTTCCAAAACTCAAAAGTGAATCTTCACAGCCTATCTTTACTAAAGAGGAAGGGCTGAGGAGGTGCTTCACCGACTGACTTCAGATCCCGGCAACCACAGAAAAGCTGGGTGCATGTCTGTAACCCCGGCACTGGGATTCGGAGAGTTTATTCTAAGGACGCGCTGGCTAGCCAGTGTGGCCACAAGGGCAGGAGCTCCAGGTTCAGCGGGAGACCCTGTTGCAAAGAAAAACTAAGGTAGAGAACAAGAGAGGAGGACAATAGCCTTGACTTCCAGCCTCCACATGGCACACACGGGTGTGTATATGTGCACGCATGTGCTCACACAACACACACACGCACATGCACACACACACACACACACACACACACACACACACACACAGAGTCGTTAATTTATTTCCGACCACATCAAAAATACCCAGTTGATAAATGGCACAATGGCCTCCTCCAGAGCTGCCTGTGCTTGGGAGATGTGGGAGATGTGTGTGAATGAATACGTGAGACATGTGGTTCCCACTCTAAGAGGGCACAGTCCCCTAGTTAGGGACAAGGCAGCCTGTGGCCGCCCATTGAAATGCAAATAGCAATAGCAGCATTCTGCTATGTTTACAGAATCCCGTGACTGATCCAGCCACAAGCAGGTTGATAAAGTGTAACAGGGCTGTTTTGTCCCTGGTGAAAAGCAACAGCCTTGCCCAGTGAGTAGCACATTCAGGGAGGGCGATTGACATTCCAACCAACAACCAGAGTCAAAATAAAAACTCCCTTAAATTCATTTTTTGTCTTTGGAGAACAACAGCTGTTCACAATCTCAGGATGACATGAGAATCACAACCAGGCAGAAATAGTTTTCAAAATCTAGCGTCCAGTCCATTTTAGTTCAATACATTATTGACTCGGCCATTAGAAAAGCCCTAGGTCAGTGGTTCTCAACCTGAGGGTCGTGACCCCTGCAGGGGGGGGTTGTGAACGACCCTTTCATAGGGGTCACATATCAGATATCCTGCATATCAGATGTTTACATTATGATTTATCACAGTAGCAAGATCACAGTTATGAAGTAGCAATGAAAATAATGTTAAGGTTGAGGAGTCAGCACAACATGAGGAACTGTATTAAAGGGTCACAGCATCAGGAAGGTTGAGACCAACTGACGTAGATGGAGTTAAGAGAAACCTCATCCTACAAGCCCAGACACAGATCCAACTGTGCTGACAGTAGCTGACAGCCACATGCAGTAGCACTCTGTCCTGTATCTACTATTTACTATGTGACAGAAAGTCAGGCTCTTGAGGTCCGTGTGCTGCATGTGGCACATCATTTAATAGCCACGTGTAGCATGATTGAATAATACACTTACTATGTGGTGGGAAATACATTATTAGTGACTGGTGAGGTACCTCAGCAGGTAAGGGCGCTTGTTGTCAAGCCTGATTGCCTGAGTTTGATTGTCAGGAGCCACACGGTGGAAGGAGAGAACCGATCTCTGAAAGTTGTCCTCCAACCTTCGCATGTGTGCTGTGGGACACACATGACCACACAAACACAGGAATGAATGAACGAAGAGTGAATGAATGAATCATCTTTTAAAGAAAAATATATTACTGAGATAAGCATACAGCAATGTACATCATTTAACCTCACAAAAGCCTCATGAGCAGACAGTATCATAATCCTCATTTTAAAGATAAAGGTATCGGCCGGGCGGTGGTGGCGCACGCCTTCAATCCCAGCACTCTCTCTGTGAGTTCGAGGCCAGCTGGCTACCAAGTGAGTTCCAGGAAAGGCTCAAAGCTACACAAGAGAAACCCTGTCTCGAAAAAAAAAAAAAAAAAAAAAAAAAAGAAAAGAAAGAAAAAAAGAAAAAAAAAGATAAAGGTATCATAATCCTCATTCCAGCTGGAAGTTGAGAAATCTGCCCCAAGCCCTAACCCAAGGACTCAAAGGACTCTGCCTTCTCCAGTCCTGGGCCTGCATTGCAATGGCGCTCTTAACCATCACACACAAACGGTTTCCATGGAGACTCAATGGCAGATACTGGGTATCTACAGCCTGGCGTTTTGGGATGCCTTGCTCAAGTTGGATCAAAGACAGGCACTGTAGTTCAATCTGTGAGACCTTTTAACTCTCATCTGAAAATCACTGTGAAAAGCCAAGTTATCAATGGGACATGATACTACATACCATCCTTGCAGTGCTCTGGATGTGGAGGCAGGGGGACCAGGAGGTCAAAATCATTCTTGGCTGCATAGTGAGGAGTTGGAGATCAGGCTGGACATGAAATCTTGTCTCAAAAAGGAAAGAGAATAGGAAGAGGAAGGAAAGAGAGAAGGAAGGAAGGATGGAAGGGAGGGAGGGAGAACAGGATGGAAGGGAGGGAGGGAGGTCTACACTATTTATAATAGTTATTTATATGTTCTACCATCCGTTCCCTTTTGCACTTGGCCTATATTTATATCACAGCTCACATGTGAGGCATCTGGCAGGGACTTGTTTTAAAACATGGAACTAGGTAGATGTGGCCCCGCCATCCCTTGGTATCTTCCCACAGGGAGAGGGATATTAAAAATAATCCTTCACTACAGTCATGGTGAGGAGTACTCAGGAGGAAAATCCTCAGTGACAGAAAGCAGGAGGAAGGCCCGACCTCATCTGGAGAGTCATTAAGGAACCTCTCAGAGGAAACTACATGTAGGAAGACTGGGAATGAGTAAATACAAGCAGGCTTGTGTGGGGCATGTAAGACACTTTAACTTGTCTAAGGCATACAAAGCCCAAAGGAAAAAAATGGTTAAGATATTTAAAAGTATTTATTTATTAGTTGCTGAGATAGAACACCTGCAAATATAGTTTGATCAAGGCTCTGGCTTTGTTTCTAAGACATTCAAATTGTCAATCATAATTAGGATTTTTTTTTCCCCCACTCTGGGCTTCTATCGTAATAATATCTACCAACAGTCAGAGTTCACTCATGCTTAGGAGAAGGAAAGACGTGTTTTTATGCTGACTAAGTTAAATCCAAGCCAGACCTCATAACCATCAGATGCCTGAACCAACCACCGTGGTCAAAAGGGTGGATCTGTGTCCCTTTAGATTGCAGGGTGCGCCCCTTCCATGTAAACCATGTGGCTGCTAAGCATGGGTGGGATGTGTATGTGGGAAACAGTCACACATCAATCATCAATCTTAGGTCACATAGAAAGCTACTCTGAAAAATGAGAAAAATGTGTGAAAACCCCTGGAAGTAATGTCAGATGTTTTCAGATCTAATTCGAGTCCAATGCGGAAACCAAAAAACGAGGGGACCAGAGAGGGGCTTGTCACACACTCAGGGGGGACATGAGCAGGTCGGCTGGGATTTGAAGGCCCTGTTAGTATGGGGTATTGCTCTTTTACTCAGATCCCAAACATGGGCTGCATTCAAACCAAAATCATGCAAAAAAGCAATCTGGGTCATCATTAAGAACTACTCTAAGCACCAGGCGGTGGAGGTGCACACCCTTAATCCCAACACTCAGAAGCAGAGGCAGGTGAATCTCTGTGAGTTCCAGGACAGCCTGATCTACATTGGGAGATCCAGGACAGGCTCCAAAGCTACACAGAGAAATCCTCTCTCAAAATACAAACAACAATAAAAGAAGGATACTCTAAGCAATTAGGCAGTGACAATGACTTTCACACTCACAATTGTGTGCACAAGATCACTATTCTTCCCACTGAGAAGCTCCACAAGAGAGCAGATACCACTTGTCTGCTGAAGCTGATTCCAGAGAGGCAGCGAGAGGCTTCTCCATCAAGCTGCAGGATGGGGGAGGAGAGATGGCTACGTTCCTAAGGTCTCAGCCCAAGATCACTAGGGTAGATCCCACCACTGAGGAAATGCTAAGGCTCCTGATACCTACACCCCGCGGCTCACTCAGCCTACAGTGTGATGAATTTCTGAATACCACGGTGCAGCTGTTTGAACCTCCTCTGCTGCTGGGTAATATTTTCAGTAAACCTGGGATGACATCAACAACAAAAAGTAGAATGTTGTTGCTAAGGGTTATGGAGAACTTCTCTCTTACCCATCATATATATAAAGCACATCCACATATACAAGACAAAAATGATCAAAGAAAGATATGTCTACAAAAAAAAAAAACTATTTTTAAAAACTTTCCATCCAGTTGTAAACATGGTTTGTGGTGGTTTGAATGAAACTGGCCCCCATAGGCACATAGGGAGTAGCATTGTTGGAGGTGTGGCCTTGTTGGAGTGGGTGTGGTGGTGTTGGAGGAAGTGTGTCACTAGGGGGCAGGCTTTGTGGTCTCAGATGCTCAAGGCAGGCCCGATGTGGCACTTTCTTCCTGCTGTCTGCTGATCCAGATGTAGAACTCGCAGCTACTTCTCCAGCACCAGGTTTGCCCTGCAGGCCACCATGCTTCCTGCGATGATGATAAAGGACTAAGCCTCTGAACTGTAAGTCAGCCCCCAATTTAATGTTTTCTTTTATAAGAGTTGCTGTGGTCATGGTGTCTCTTCACAACAATAGAAACCCTAAGACACAGTTGCACCTAAGAAGAGGGTCTTAGGGACTAGCAGGCTGGCTTAACAGACTTATTTTTCATTACCTGCACTTTTCAATTTGTCTTTTTTTTTTTTAAGCAATAGGCATGCACTTTTATTTAAAAAAAAAAACTAAGTCAATTAAGAGATTGTTCATGATCACTGTTTTGGAAGAAAGATGAAGGTAAGAAAGAGGGCAGAGGATTAGTTAGAGTCTCCTGCAGCTGAGTAGGCAGGAGATGGTGGTGGGTGGGCTGTGAATGGAACAGAAGCTGGGTCTGAGCCCAGGTCAACTGAGAGGCAGCTTCTTGCTTTTACCACCACCTTCGAGCTTGTTCCTGGGAAGGCTCAGAGCAGTGCAGCAAGAGCTACAGCAGAAACAACATGTTGTGGCTGTTGTTATTGTTATTATTTTGTTGTCTTTTTCCTTTTCTTTAATGTGTAAAATCACATGTATTTGCCACACACAACATGATGTTTTGAGGCACATGCATAGCACAGAACAACTAATCTAGCTACTGCACTAGCTTTTTGTAATCTACTCTGATTATTTTCAGAACACAACAGACTGTCATTACCTATAGTTACTGTACTGGGCACTAGCTCTCTTAAACTTATTTCCTAAGTAATTACAGAAACATACCCTTTCGCCAACACCTCTTTACTGGTGTTTTGTCCTAAACTTACCCAACCTTTAATATTTACCATCCTGATTTCCTCTTCTGAGGGATCAACTTGTTTAGATCCCGTATGTGTATGATATCATTTTGATATTGGTCTTCTTGTGTCTGACTTATTTCACTTAACGTAATGCCCTCCTGGTTTACTCATGCTGATAAATAATAACATTTAAAATAACAATTACCTTCTTTATAATTGTTGAATAACATTCTATTATATACAATGTATGCCATATGTGTTCAGTGATAAGTGTGGACACTTAGACTGATTCCATACGTATCTGCTGTGAACAACCTACCAATAACCATGGTTCTATAGGCATTTTTGTCATACTGAGTTCATCAGTAGTTTACTGAGTTCATCAGTAGTTCTGGATGCCTGTCATTTTAAACACACATGGTGAGGAGGTCTCAGAAGCCAAGCAAGCATGATCTTGGCTTTGGGAAAAGAGAGTAATCTTTTGTTTGTGGAGAATTGCAAATGCATTTCATTTACCTGTATTGCTGATATCCCCAGCTTCCAAACTACCCGACAGTTAACACCTCTGGAAATGAGACTCTGTATCTGTGTTGAACTCTTGAGATCCAGGAGCACTGAGGGAAGTCGGAGCTCTGGAAGCTCTTTGTCAGGCTACCCTCATCCAGCAGGAAGGTGGGCAATTCTAGAAGACTTGACTGCAGACAGCTTCATGAGCTCAGTTTACTCTGGGCAAGAGCCAACTGAATAAGGTGTGGTATGCCTGCATTACTGTCCAGTGAGCGAAGAAAATGATCCTTAAGGCATGAATTATGTCTGTGGCGATTTTTGACACCTGTAGACAATCAGCACAATGTAAAATTGCTTCCAATTTCATTATCTGAGTTATAGGTGAAGAGAGCTAACTTACCACAAAGACTAATCCCCTCGAGGTGGGATTCATTTCCTCTGCCAAAATCTTATTCTTAGCTGTCAACTTGGAGACACTCCCTCCTACAAGTCTCTCTCAGCTCATCATTGCCTTGTCTCGTTTGTAGGTTCAAAGCCTCCAGTAATTAGTTGCAATAGTTAATTTTCCTTTGCTGGGATAAAACACCATGACTAAGGCAACATATAGAGGAATGAGTTTATTTTGGCTTATGGTCCAGAGGGTTAGAGTCCATAGTGACAGGGACAGTAGGAGGCATCAGGTGGCAGACATGGAAAGTGGAGCAGGAACTTGAGAGCTCAGATCCCGAACCACAAGCACCAAAGAGAATGAGTGCACTGGAAGGTCTGGAGGCCTTTTCATCTCAAAGCCTGCTCTCTGGTGACACATCTCCTCAGGCAAGGCTGTATCACCTAGACCCCCCCCCCCTTCTCAAACAGAACCAACCATGGAAGACCACGTGTTCAAATGTCTGGACTAAAGGGGACATGTTTCATTCAACCACCACACAAACCATGAGAAACCTGGGTTTCAACTTCTGTTAGGCCATTTCCCACTGTCTTAGTATGTTTTTTTTATCACTGTGATAAACACCATAACTAGAAGTTAATTAGGAAATAAAGAGTTTATTTCAGCTTATAGCTTACAGACCTTCATGAAGGGAAGTCAGAGCAGGAACTTGAGGCAGGAACTTGGAGGTAGGAGCCAAAGCAGAGAACACTGAGGAGTGCTGCTGCTTCCTGGGTGGTTCCTATACAGCCCAGGGATACCTGCCCAGGGGTGGCCTTGCTCACACCTGCCACAATAAGCTGGGCCCTCCCACATCAGTCATTAATCAAGGAAATGCCCAAGAGGCCACTCCGATGGAGGCAGAAAAAAAAGTCACCAATGGTCTTATCTGGCTGTGAACCCCGAGTTACAATAATGACTGGGTTGGAAGGTGTGCCAAGAAATGCCCATGAGTACATCAGCGACATGAATGCCACTAGACTAATCACCGACTTTCTAGTTGGATTCCAGCCCCACTCCTCAGGAGGAGACACGTGTCTATACTATCAATCTGGTCAAGAACCCACGGTTGAGGAGCTCACACATCACAGGCCAAGCCTACTGTTATTAGTTTGTTAAATAGACATAGACGCAAACTACCCTTTAAATTCCTATCACTACACCCGTAGCATAGGTCTCAGACATAATCAGAGGAGTGTTTTTGTCCACTGGGCAGAGGTCGAGGCAGAAATTCATAACTGATCAAAGGGTAGAGAATAAGTGTCTGTGGCAAGCTCCATTACAATAGGACATCAGGATCTTACACCCCTCCCCCGAGGCTGCAGGACCACCATAGAGAAGGGGGTGGGAAGACTCTAAGAGCCAAACATTAGGAGGACGAGACCAAAACAGTGTCCTTCTTCCCGACATCACAGAACGGCGGCACTCATGAACTCACAGCAGCTGTGACTGCTTACACAAGACCTGCACAAGATCAAACCATTCAACATTCTAATATGCATGAGAAGAAGCACATGAGTGCCACCCTACCTGAAGAGCTACTGAGAGTTGGTGGATTCTTGGGTAGGGAAAGTCAGTTTCCTCTAAGCATGTGGAGCCTGGTAGGTCGACTACATTCCAGTGGATGACCCCCACTTCCATGAGTACATGAGCAGCCCAAACTGGACTTACTAAGATACACAGACACATACACACACACACACACACACACACACACACACACACACACATACACACACAAACACACAAAGTTGAGAGAGAGTGGGGTAGATCTAGGAGGAGTTAGAGAAGAAATGGGAGGTAAACATTATCAAAACACATTGTATGTTTATACTGAATTCTCAAAGAATAAAAATATTACCTTAAAAAATAGAAACCTATTGTCTCATCAGTGATATGGGTTGAGAATCTGGACGTTATCAAAGTCTCTCACAAGTCTACAGCTGAGGTATCTACCAAGGTGATGGTCATCTGAAGGTTTACCTGGAGAAGGACCCGTATCTGGGCTCACTTGTGTAAGTGTAGGCAGCTGTGCCCCAGGTCCTCAAGGGATCCTGCCTTGAGCCATTGCTCTCCACCACAGAGAGTCAGAACACAGCAGCAGCTTCCCAAGGAGCGAAGACTGAGAAAGAGAAAGGACCGGTAACCTGGCCTTTCTGTAACATGATATCAGAGATGACAGCCCGTCACTTCCACAGCCATCTGTCGGGCCGAGTCAACATTCCCAGCCCACACTCAAATGCAAGAGGTGGAACAGGAGCATGAGCAGCAGGGGCGTGGCCAACAGAGCCCAGCTCAGAGGCCCCATCCGTACAGAGGGTATGACATCATCACCAACAACCTGCCTGCGGCAGGGCCTGGATATGTATGGGACCTGCACAGAGAGACAACACTGAAGAGAAACATGCCCTTGGGTATTCATCTGGTAAGCACGAACAGACTCCAGTTATACTGTGAAGACTGAATTTTTTACATTATCCAATTGTGTCTTCCAGTATCCAATACCGTACAGACCTAAAGATACCAAGATTTCAAACTTAAAGTGGGGGCTAGAGAGGCTCTACCTCTATGTACCCACTAAACAAATACAGTTGCTGAGTCCCAGAGCAGATAGTTGACTTGTCCCAAGTCACGGGGCCACAGAGTTAATGGCCAGCATGTCCTGGTTTGAGTCTCCCTTCTTCCCCGATGGAAAAGTAGGTTCTCTGTCTCTCTTTCCTCCGCAATATACCCCCTACATATTTCTATGAATTTAACCATAGAGAAAAACCGAATTACTGGGACATCCAGTCTCTTTAGGTGCCTGTGGTTTTATTAAATTCAGTCATTTGTGTCAGAACATCCATTAAGGGAAGAGAAATCAGAATCCCTCAAGTTCCCACACTCCCAACAGGATTTTCACCAGCTCTGTGTTCCCCATCTCCCCTGGCACTGCCCATGCTGGTGTTTCATCTTGGCTTTAACCAACCCCACCGAGAACCGGCGCCTTCATGCCGGAGACGAGGCTGGCCTTCAAACCCCCCATGCTGGCTTTGTTTTTGTTTGTTTCTTCCTTGTCATTTTGCTTTGTTAAGCATCGACCAAACAGCTCCCTGTCACTTTCCCCTCCTGGAAAACTAGAATAAGCCCCCCTCGACCCACGCCGGGAAATGGCACGCACTTCGAGAGGCAAATACGAGAATTTCGGGAGCTATAAATAGGCTCCATCCATTCAAGGAGTGGGTGTGGGAACTGAGACCATGACAGGTAATTATCAAAGCCCCTTAGAAAAGCAAGTTTCTGGGAGGATAGCCACAATTTATTATTATTATTGTCGCTAGCCTCCCTGATGGTCTCCATTTATGATTCCAGTAATCTTGTCTCTTTTGATGAATCTACCTTTTGTTTTTCATTAAGGTGTCAACGCGTTAGACAAAGGGCCTGCTGAATACAGCAAAATCCAGACTGCCTTACAGAAAGAAAACGGGACTTTGCGCTTGTAAGCCAAAATCCAATTGTCCTTGCTGGATAAAACACGCACACATTCAAAAACGTGTATGAAGCATGCACCTTCTCTCTGTCTGTCTCTGTCTCTGTCTCTCTCTCTCTCTTCTCTCTCTCTGAGTTTGTCTATTTGTCTGTCTTTCTGTCTCTTTCTATCTCTCTGTCTCTGTCTCTCTCTGGATGTGTCTGTTTCTCTGTCTCTCACATTTTTAATAGTCAGGAACCCTTATTAGGATTCTTTAGCCAAGTCCATGCAGAATATGTCTGGGTTGACCATTCTAGCCCACATACCAGGGAAACCAGCAAGACCTTGCTCCTGCTTGTGCCCCCTCTCTCTTTCACAATGAACCTGAGGAGTCCTAGATATATCTGAACAGATCGAGAATCTTATCCAAACTTGCTCAAGCCCCTTCCCAACGCCCCACCCCCCAAGTAGATATTCTAGGCTGACATGGTGTTCCTGGGAGCATCCCTTACCCTTTGCCTGTCTGCTCCAGGGCTAGAGCAGCAACCCTTTAAATCCATCCCCGGCCTGTGGGTGAGAAGGAGCCGAGAGGTCACTGGTCAGAGTCGATGCGAGCATGAGATGGGATACCCTGTGAAGTGAGCGGAACCAGCATGGATGTCAGGTGGCATTTCTGTGAAGTTCCGAAGGAGAAGCCCACTCCTTCTGAGACGTGTGGGCTTCTGTCAGCATACCACCCCCGGCCAGTGACACAATCTTGGAGAGTTGTCAAGACTAATAACCTGTCACTACAATACCTTCAGTGAGGAGAGAGGAATGGAATTTCCCGAGTGCTGAAGGCCAACTGCCTGGGGGGAGAAAATTAAGAGCAATTCACAGCACACTTAAAATTAGAAAGAAAAAAAAAAAAAGATCGATGTAAGTTAAACTTCTTCCATTCTCAAGACAGGGGGAACCGTTAACCCTCGATGTGTCAAAAAGGAAAGAAACTGTAAAAGAAACGTTCATACGAGAAGTGACATAAAATTTAGGCAATTAAGAAAAGCTATGTTCTAGTTGTCCAAAAAAAAAAAAAATCAAAAGTATACGTATTTTGGATAAAGATTTTGCTACTAAACCATAAATAGCCATGGGATATGAAATTTGCTGTCTGCATTTACTCAGCCCTTTGGAATCTATTCAGTACAAAGAGAAAATAAGGAAGTGGGAAATAAGTTAGGTTGTGACCTAAGCAATGGGAATAATACTTGAGAGAGTGACTGCCAAGAGATGGAGTCTCGAGGACCACCCAATACAGACTACAGAATCACAAAAGGACAGAATGCTAAGGGGCTGGAAGGTCTTCGAAGATGCATCATTGAAGCAGATTGTCAGGTGGGCAAGGTACGAGCTTCACCTATGGAAAGAAAGGAAGGTTTGGTTGCAATAGAGAGCAGGCATGGGAATGGATGAGGGAAGATGAGGACTAGCTTTCAACTGACTTATATTTCAGTGCTGAGACATTTTAACTTTGCCCTGTGTGCAACAGAAGGCCACTGGGGTTTCTAAAAAAAAAAAAAAAAGAAGCAAGATTTTATTTTCATTCAATAATTCAGATGATAACACAGAATATAGATAAGAACACCCATGAACCATCAATATTGCTATGTAGGATGCTTCTAACCCAACTGACTGCCTGTAATTACCTCACAAACTGAAGGCTGTACAATATTACCATTTTCTCCCCTTTTGGTAATTTCCATCTTATTTGCTTTTATTTATCTCATACTAGTAAAGAATTCATCATTCTGTCAATGTCAATGAGCAAATATATATTGAAATCACACTAAATGTTCCCACTCTGGGAATGGCTGGAGACCCGTGACAGGCAAGGAAGATGGCATCCGGACCTTGACGAAGCTGATAGTCTGGTCTGCTAGACAAACGAATACAGTGCACTGAGGTGTACAAAGCAAGATGACCAGGTGCTTCAGGAGGAAATAATTAGAGGGCCTCCCGTCAGGAAGTGACAGTTAGGTTGTGACCTAAGCAATGAGTAAGATTTAGATAAAATGTGTATTTTGGAAATAGGAAGAGGAATTGATCGACATTTTCCAAGTGAGAAACAACAACCATAGGCAGGAGAAAATACAGCTCTTTGGAGGAAGTGAGAATATTTCACACACCAGCAGAACAGAACAGGCTAGAAGTGGGCTTGGGTAGAGCGCACAGCGCTGTAGTAGCTGTGTGTACCACACAAACAGTCGACATAGTAATGTAGAAACAAAACTCCAAAGCTTGGTGCCTTCACCAGAAAACAGTTATGTATCTGTCAAACAAACTCTAACCCAGGTCAGATGCTATTACCTAAGACACAAAGGATCCTGCTCTCTTTTGATGCTAACTTCTCAGTATGGGGCTTGAGGGAAGGCCACAGCAGGTGAAGACTGTGGAGATAACACTCACCTCTCACACACTTTGGCTCCAAAGTGGCACAGTGACTTTCTGCTGGACCTGCCTAACCACATAGACTCAACGTGATTGCAGGAGAGGCTAGAGACAGGAAGCAGGAAGCACATGAGCCATGTGGAACTCAGTCATATCTCTATCAAAGCATACAACATCAGCAGGCTTTATCCTCAGTGTAGCCAAGTTGATTGGATTCAAAAAATGCTTATGAGATTAGTGAGACACACCTCTGAAGGTGTCTTTGAGGATACCTGAAGGTGCCATTAAGTTATAAGGGCCCGACCTAATGAATAAATTCCTTGTTGGATTTGTAATATGATGATTTCATGGGGAGGTGATGAAAGGCAGGAAGTGGGAGACCTCACTGGAGGAAACAGGCTGCTACAGGCATGTACCTGGGAGCTATGTTGTCCTGACTTCTTCCTCTATGTTCCTTAATCTGCCGATCGATGATTTTCCTGCCATGGTGGACTGAGCCCTCTGAAACTAGGGGCCCAAATAGATCTTTCCTCCTTCAAACTGGTTCTTTCAGACATTTGATCACAGCTACGGAGATGTAACTAGTATAGTAACAGAGACCCACAAGCAGAGGGCTGACCAGGGTCAAGGGTATGTTGTAAAAATGGCTTTGGCTTGCGGTGGATATGGCTCAGTGGACGAGCTCTACATTGTGAGAAATGCATTGACCGGACAAAGGGAAACCAGTGAGGAATTTCGTCAAAGACTCAAGTATAAGTCAAGGCTCAGTTCAAACAGCGCATCTGCTCAATGAAAACCTAAATCTAGATATGGTTATTAAAACCCTAACAAGCAATGCATTTAAGCTGGTACTTGGAACAAAGGGAGATTTTTATTAAGACCTTAGTAACAATTGGCTGAATTTACTTAGGAGTTAAGCGATAGTAGGTGAATTTTCCTCCCAAGGAGAGAGGGAAAGATGGCTCCGGATGGTCAAGTTTCTTAGGGCTGTTTCCATGGCATAGAACAGGTCAAAGGAAGGCTGTATGACTGGACAGGGTGTCTTGAAGCTGAAACTAAGGCTGGGACATGGAAGCAGCTGACATTCAGATGGGAAGTTGGGTAATAAGAAAAAGACGAATGATTTTGCCAGAACTGAATGAAACAAGACATAGCCAGAACAAAGAAACAGAAGAATTGGCAAATAAGTTCTTCAAGAAACAGTGGGCAAGGGCTCCAGCGTCACCTCTCATGGGTTACATGAGAGACAGGTACAGCTGTATGCACAAGGCTGGAAGTAACATGGAGAGTGAACACACTCCCCCATTAATTGTCCACTGACCAAGCAAAGCAGAACTCCTGATTGACACATACCTCCGCTCTTCCCTATTTCAATAAAACAATCTGCCATCCACTCCAGTCCCGCAGCCGTAAGTGCCTGTTCATCCCTTTTCACCCTCACACCCAATCCATCAACAACATCCATCCAATCCTTTTCTCTCCTCTGACATACGGCCTGACTTCATCTTCTTTTCATCATCTGCACTGTAGTCGAAGCCACAGCATCACTTGTCTTGACTAAAGCAATCGTTTCTTGACTGTTTCCATCTTTTGTTTTCCCGGCCCCCACCTTCTGCTCCTGCTACCTCTAGTAGAGTCTCACAGTAGCCAGCATGATCATTCTGAAGTGGAAACACAGCCATGCTACTCTCAAAACGACAGCAGATGCTTGACCCATAATGTCCTTCGAGGTGTGGCCTCTGCCTGCCTTTGTGTCCTTGCGTCTCTTCACCTTCGACTTGGGCCTCGCTTCTTTGTGCTGCCCAATGTCCCGAGCTCATCTTGGGGCAACTGCACTATTCACTCTGCTTTTAATCTCGTCCTACTCACCTTCACATGACTGGCTCCCTCTCGTCACGGAGTCCCCAGTTTACACATCATTTCCTCAGTCCGGCCAGTCCCGAATCCGCAATCTAAAGTTTGCATGTTGCAATCACTAACCAGTGAGTCGATTGCAGGGTTCTGTGTACACATCTCACTCTGAAGTTTTCTTTCTAAGTTTCCTTCTCGGTGTCATACTTGTGTCTGTCTTTCTTCCTTCCTTTCTTTCTTTCTTTCTCTCTTTCTTTCTTCCTCCTTTTCTTTTTTTTAAAATAAAAGTAGTAAATTTGGTTCATAGTTCAAGGTTGCAGTTCATACGGAAGGCGAGCCGTGGCAGCAGGAACGTGCTGGCCACATTATATCCACAGTCACAGAGCACAGAAGGATGATTTCTGATGCTCAGCTTGCTTTCTCCTTTTTATAGAGTTCAGCATTCCATATAGTGCCATCCACAGTAGCGGGTCCTCCCATCTCAATTAACCTACTCTAGAGAATCTCCCACAGGAAATGCCAAGAGACCCATTTTCCAAGTGATTCTCCATCAAGAGTAGCCATCACACCATCAAAGGGTGGATAAACCCTGAAGGTTTATTTGAAGCTTATAACCAAGTTCCAGAAGCCAGCATTCTAGCACTGGTCCAGCAACTCCATGAGAGCAAAGGAACTCAGTCTTTGCCTATCGTTCAGCTCTGGTATCCTTTATACGCTGATCTCAGCCACGTGTGTGGGCACATGCCTGTAGTCCCAGCACCCCAGAGGTAGAGACAGACAAATCAAGAATTCAAGGATAGGGTTGGTGAGATGGCTCAGGAGGTACAGGTGATTGCCAAGCAAGCCTGGTAACCTGAGTTTACTTCATGTCTTTCTTCAGCATCTATTTTCTCATGAAAGCGCAACTACACTGCCTTGATCAGTGTGCAGAATAGTTCCGAGTCCACAGTAGGCATTTTATTTGTAGGATGTTGAAGAAGTGAGCGAAGATGTGAACACATGTGCTGTGGGATGTTCTGTATGTTAAATGTGTTGCTCTGATTGGTTAATAAATAAAACCACTGATTGGCCAGTAGCCAGGCAGGAAGTATAGGCGGGACAAGGAGAGAGGAGAATTCTGGGAAGTGGAAGGCTGAGTCAATGAGACCCTGTCAGCCGCTGCCATGACAAGCAACATGTAAAAGATACCGGTAAGCCACAAGCCATGTAGCAACTTATAGATTAACAGAAATGGGTTAATTTAAGATATAAGAACTAGATAACAAGAAGCCTGCTGTGACCATACAGTTTATGAGCAATATAAGTTTCTGTGTGTTTACTTGGTTTGGGTCTGAGCAGCTGTGGGACTGGCAGGTGAGATTTGTCCTGACTGTGAGCTAGGCAGGACTCGAAAATTCCAGCTACACACATGACTGAGGTATCCCTTCTTTCTTACATCTATTGCCTCTCCTTTTCATTGTCCAAGTCTCCTTCAGAGAGGAACATCCTCCCATGTTGTCCCTTCTGACTTCTTCCCATGCCTTCTCCTCCAATGTTTCATCATGGTATGTTCTTATCTAATTTCTTATCTAAAGCTAAGTCAGGATCTAGATGCAAAGCTCCTCAATACTCTAGTGGTGTTCCTGTTTATAGATTTCTGGAATTCTATGCAAGAAAAGCCCAATGAGGTTACTCTGGAGCAATTGTGGTGATGATGACTCAAGATGGCTGCAGTCATGACAAGTTGAACCCATACAATGTCCAGATTTGTAAGGTATGTATTAGACCATGATGTTTCAAGGTCAGACCCTTTCTGGTTGTGAATTGGAGTAGAAAAAACAAAGGGGCCTCTTAACCCACAGCTGCTATTCTGTTCTAGCTTTACTGTGCCCCCAAGCTACATGTGAGCTGCTTTTCTCCTTCCTCAAATCTTGACCTTTCCTCCTCTGCGTTCTTCCTACTTGTACCTCTGATTAGTCTCTGAATCAGTTTCCTTATAAATGTTTCCTTGACTTTATCCACACTGTTTTCATTCTCCTCCCAGCCCTCTACTCTTCGTTCTTATTCTTTTCAAGTTTGGTTTTGTTTTCTGAGGCAAGGGCTTCCTGTAAAGCCTAGGCAGCGAGGCTGATAACATGCAGCAGCCCTCTCATGTGAGCCTCCTATGTCTTGAGATAGTGTATGTGCCCCCACCCCTGGTTCCGTCTGTTCTTTACCCTGTTTGATCTTACACTTCCTTTTCTCTGACTTGCTAAATGCCACTCTGGATCTCTCTTCCACTGCCTTGCTCTTCCCGTCATCTCCTGCTGAAGTCTGTCCTCCATGAGGTGCTCCAAGATCCTCTCGACCCGGAGGATTGTAAAGCTGCCTCCCAAGACCCTCTTGTCCTGGTCTGTAAAGGCTTAGATAGCCCACCATCATCTCAAATTCATCACATCTCTCTAGAACAGCATGGCTCCAATATACAACTGGTCCCAACATTCCAAAAGAGACTTCAAAGAGGTTGCCCGGGGAAGGTTGACAGCTCATTCATTGTACCAAGAACGGTGTGTTGGAAGGACTTGCTAACAGAAGCACAGGTGTGGGCTTTCAAAAGACCCTGCGTTATGAGATAGAAGGAAGGCATAGAGATAATTCAGGAAGAAATTAATGTCATCCTAACTAGCATGGACCTGGTTGATCTTAAGCTAATGTCAAAGCATCAGCCACTTTTCTGCAGCCAGGATCTAGGTACAAAGTTCCTCAATATTCTAGTGGTGTTCCTGTTTATAGGTTTCTGGAATTCTATGCAAGGAAAGCCCACTGAGGTTACTCTAGAGGAATCGTGGTGATTATAACTCAAGATGGCTGAAGACATGACAAGTTGAAACCATACAATGTCCAGATTTGAAAAGTATGTATTATCCTTATTTTATAGTAAGAGCACCTAGACTCAGAGGTTAGGCATGTGCAAATACTTATCTAAAAGAATAGTAGAACTGAACTTTAAATAGAATCACTGTAGACTCTAAAGCCCATGTTGTTTCCCCCTACACCTTGTGATATAATAGTAGAGTGCTGAAAACAGCTACAATGCCCTTCTACAGGTTAGTCCCACATAGTTATAGAATGGCCAAAAGAAGAGATTTTTA
Source organism: Peromyscus leucopus (assembly GCF_004664715.2). Classification (NCBI taxonomy): domain Eukaryota; kingdom Metazoa; phylum Chordata; class Mammalia; order Rodentia; family Cricetidae; genus Peromyscus; species Peromyscus leucopus. The sequence continues at coordinate 32,836,762 of NC_051078.1, forward strand.
TGCTGTTCATAGAATAGTTAGCAGTATGTTTAATGGATAAATTCTCATGGCATATGTTAACTTTTTTAATTGAGACATAAAACTATATATAGCAAAATGTTAATCTGGTTTTCACAGTTATGATGTAAATAAAAGTCTGGAAAGAAAATTGAAAACACCGAATGTTATGACTGTGTGGTGGCGTGACTGTGGTTTAAATAACTGTCCTCAGTTTCCTGTCCTAGCATCCATTCTTGCTCTCCACCCAGACCCCAGGTTCCTTTTGGACACCTCTTTCGAACCTCAATGAGATAATATTGAGCTTCCTCATCTCCCTCTGGAGAGGCCGAAGAGGGTCACGGGGGCTTCCTTAGCCAGGTTCTTCTGTGTGTTTGTTCAGTAGGAGTGGAAAGAGCTTGGTGCATCTGAAGAGGAGATAACTAGCAAAGAAGGGTCCTTAACCAAGTTAAAGTGAGATGTAAGAATGGCAGGTCTCTCCCATCTTACAGTAGCGCCTGCGCTGTGCAAACAAGTTCCTATAATGGCAATTAATGAGGCAATTCCATGTAGTTTATGTGACGGTCAAAAGGGGTTTATTTTGAGTCAACTTAGCAAGCAAAGGGGGTTGGTTATGGGATCCAGGAGAGGTGAGGTGCAGTTCAACATGGTTCTCTGGAGAACTCTGACTTGGTCAGCAGTGCAGCATCCAGCATCCAGGATCACGAGGTAACCAAGAGAGTGAACATGTACACATTTCAGTTCTTAAGGGGTCCCTATCTTGGCCATGCTCCAGGCAGGGGCAGGTACTTAGTACTTACCTGCTGCCTACTATGGGTGGTACTTCAGGGGTGAAGCTCAGACGAATACACCTACAAGTTCCGAATTACCTCTAGAGCTGCTTTCTTCCTAACCTGCTGCTTAAGGTAGTTCTCTGCCTTCCTATCCGTTCCGGGAGCTTCCTCATACTCTTTCAGTAAATTTTCTTCTTGATTAAATTAGCTCTTACCAGGTTTGGCTACTTATAACCAAGAAAGGCTAATAGTATATATTTATATTTTCTGTTTCTACACTAGGCATGCTTTGTTATTCTCTATTCAAAAATAGAGAAATGAAAATAAAGACCGAGTCCTAAAACAGGACAAAAGTTATCCATCTGCATGCATCTGGCAATATGAAGCCAGACTTGAACCTGTACCTGATCTCTCCTAATCCCCGGACTGTTCCACTGTGCCACCCTGCTTCATGTTGTCATCTCCTTCTGACACAAGATCAATATTATTGCTTCCATATACAGACAGGGATGTTTTGGTGTATGGTTCTGCAAGTCCATAGCTAATGGGAGCCTACCAAAGCAAGACTTGGTTTATGCAGAAGAGAGGATACATGTGAGTGTTCACTGGACACATTCGCAAGTACTTCTCTATTCCATGTATCTACACATAATTAAGGATCGTAACTTTGGTATGATGGTTTGCACCCATAAACCAACACTTGGGGTTGGACGGCTGAAGTAGGAGTGTTCAGCAAGCCGGGGACCTAGAAAGGGACTACCTGAGATACTGTTATCAAATCAAGTATTTTACATACACACACACACACACACACACACACACACACACACACTTACTCATGCACACATAATTCTGAATGCTGGAAAAAAAAAATCAAAGACCCAACACTTACTGAAAGAGCTTAAAAGCAAATGTGAGCAGACAATGATTTTCAAAGAGCAAGCACTCCAGTGAGGAAGCACACAGAATAATGCTTGTCCTGTTAGAGGCTAGCTATAGCAAGGGCCCTGCTTTCCATTTAATTTAAAATTACATCAAAGCCGGGTGGCGGTGGCACATGCCTTTAATCCAAGCACTCGGGAGGCAGAGCCAGGCGGATCTCTGTGAGTTCGAGGCCAGCCTGGTCTACAGAGGTGAGTTCCAGGAAAGGTGCAAAGCTACACAGAGAAACCCTATCTCGAAAAACAAAAACAAAACAAAACAAAACAAAATCACATCGAATAAAGTATAGGTAAATTTATAATATAATGGTAAATTCCTTTAAAACATATAGTAATGTATTTGTTATAAATCTACTTTACCAAAACAAAAGAAATCCAGTCAGGTATGGTGCTTCATACCTGTAATTCCAGCACTTGGAAGGCTGGGGTCAGTGAGTTCCTTGCTGGCATGGGGTATAAAACAAGACCCTGTCACCAAATCAATCAATCAATAAATAAATAAATAAGTCAAACCTCAAAAATGGTCATGGGGGAGAAGGGCCGGAGGAGGGAGGAAAGGGGGAAGAGGGGGAGAAAAATAAGAAACACTCCACATTTGGCTCTTCTAATCATCCTTTTCCGTACTTAACTTTTTTAAAATCCAGCATACAAACACACACACACACACACACACATACACACCCATTCTCCATTCTCAGTATCAAAGGTCCTAAGAGATGACTTAGGATTATCCACTAAAGGGCCCATCCAGACTCTGTGTTGTGAACACACCTTAGGCAAGATGGACAGATTTCTTTCAAAATTATCTTCACACCATTTCACACCTGCCATGGATTTCCTTCTCACAGAACACGATCTGCCAGTTGCCCACATGAGTGCGTAGGCAGAGGCGGTGACGCACAAGGCTGCTGCCTCCGGGGAAGAGGCTTCCACTGAAAGGCAAGTAGGTCCTTCTAGAGAAGACAGCTGAACCATCCCAAAGAATAATGAGGACACTGTCGTAAATTTTGGAGGTTGATACAGCAAGAAAACAAAAGTTCTTAAGTTTTATACCCAAAGGGTCTAATTCAAGAGTTCTGATGTACGACCTTAGGACAATAAATGAATCCATACAAAAGGTTTCTAAATCTTTTCTTAGAAGATACGAACACTGGAGAAGAAGTTTGGACACCTAAAGAATGATTAACCATGTCAGGCATCTACCTTTCAGCGTATATAAATAAACTCCAAGCAACCGTCAAACCTGGTTGCATATATACACAGGTGTCCAGGGATGGGCAACGTGTGAAGTTATTTGAGTTTGATGGTTTTATTTTCCTAGACTCTGTTCTTCCGAAGTAGGGCTTCCCCTGATGGGAACAATTAAGTAATGATAGATAATGAGCTTTGGAAACAGCCTGCTTCAAAGTGGACACTGGCTTCATCAGTAGACACTGCCGTATTAGACACTGTGGTATTAGACCGGTTACTGGGCATTGATGAAGCCCCGTCTCCTCAACTGACAATACCTTCTTCCTTGAGGGGCTCTTTGACTTAGAAGTGACGTCACAGAACATCCGCCTGACTCACCGAAGATGTTCAGTGATTAGGAGCAATGAGTACGCTTGGGCGGCATGCTTTTGCTGGCGAAAGCAACACGCCCAGCCCGCTTTTCTCCCCAAATAACACATGATTCAAAAGGATTGCTTCTTTTCCCTTCCAAACCAAGCAAACAAACCAATATGCCCACACCCTTTTGACTGTACTCCATACGCTAATGCATGCCAAATGATGGCTCCCTACTGCAAGGTACCTCTGAGAAGATGCCTGGAGAATGAATACTGGGATGTGCAGGAGTGTCCATTATATTAGCCTGTCACAGCAGGTGTTCTGAAATAGGTAGAACATCTGGCCATGGCACTATCTACCCTGTGTTCCAATAGAGGCCGAGAAAGAGCCGGGTCTCGAGTCTCACGGTGTGAAACATGGTTTTGTGGCAAAATGCTCAACCAGAGCCACTTCAGGGAGAAAGGGTTCATCTGGCTTTCCGTTCTCTAGTGAGATAGCGTCTCTCATTGCAGGGAAGGCATGCTAGCCGGAACAGGAGGCAGAAAGCAGACAAGAAGTAGGGCTGGGCTATACAACCTCAAGGTCTTCTCCCAGTGACCCACTTCTCCAGCAAGGTTCTATCTCCTGAAGGTTCTACATCCCAAATAGAACTGCCAGCTGGAGAGTAAATGGTCAAACACATGAGCCCATTGGAGATACTTCAGACTCAGATCACACCACCATACACACCTCTGTGTCCTGTGTGCCCATGGGGGATACTTCACATTCTAGTCACACCACCATACACACCTCTACACTATGTCTTGTGTGCCTACGGGGGATACTTCCCACTCAGACCACCATATACACCTCTACTCTGTGTCCTGTGTGCCCATGGGGGATACTGCACACTCAAATCACACCACCATACACACGCATCATCACTACTCCAAGTCCTGCTTGTGTACAGGTATGTATGATATGTATATAAGGGTTTCTAAGGGGAATCACCATTTCTTATTTTCCCATTCATCTGAGTTCAGGCAGGAACTCAGTGCACATTTTTTTTTAATGCATTGGCATTTTTAGAATTGGAGAATGGTAGGACTGAGGAAGGTTTGTTTGTTTGTTTTTAATTGTATGTATGAGGTGTATGTCTGTGTCTGGGTATAAGAAGAGGGTATTGGATCTCCTTGAGCAGGAGTTACAGGCAATGGTAAGCCACCTACATGGATGCTGGAACTTCAACTCAGGACCTTTGTGAGAGCAGTAGTTGCTCTTAGCAACTACTACTCAGTTATCTCTTCAGTCCCCATGAAGGGTCTTGATGTCATCCAAAGCAGGATTCCTCCAGGTATGGACTCCGTGCGCTGATTGCAGAATCCACAAAGATGAGACCAGATGTCCACACTTAAGCACTCTGAAGATCAAATACCACTAAGCTGGCCAAAATGTCCCCATTTCAAAGTGAGAAGATGAAGCCAGGCATGAGAATGGCTGAGGCAGAAGGATCCTAAGTTCTAAGCCAGCCTGATATACATACTGAGATCCTGTCTTAAATGGGGAAAAAAGAAAGAAAGAAAGAAAGAAAGAAAGAAAGAAAGAAAGAAAGAAAGAAAGAAAGAAAGAAAGAAAGAAAGAGAAAGAAAGAAAGAGAAAGAAAGAAAGAAAGGAAGGAAGGAAGGAAGAAAGAGAGAGAGAGAGAGAGAGAGAGAGAGAGAGAGAAAGAAAGAGAGAGAGAGAGAGAGAGAGAGAGAGAAAGAAAGAAAGAAAGAAAGAAAGAAAGAAAGAAAGAAAGAAAGAAAGAAAGAAAGAAAGAAAGAAAGAAAGAAAGAAAAAGAAAAAAATGGGATTGGAGGTGGCGGGGAGGCTAATGACATGGATTAGTGGATCCAAGTACTTAGCTCACAAGCCCTAACACGTGAGCTCGAACCCTGGACCCCATGTGAAAAACCAGATGAGGTGGTAGGCATCTGTCATCCTAGTGCTCACGAGGCAGAGACAGGAGAATGGCCTGGAAGCTTGAGAGCCAGCTCGCCTGGAGTGCGCAGTAGAGAAAAGAGAGGCCATGCCTCGTAGAGGTAGAAAGGAGAACTGACTCCGGAAAGTTGTCCTCTAACCTTCGCATGCACACATTTCCAGACACACACACACACACACACACACACACACACACACATACACATATACATATACACATATATACACACACATATACACACATACACACATATACACACATACATACACACATATACACATACACATATACACACACATACACACACAACCACATCATATCATACACAAATGAAACACACACAAAAACAATAAAACTTTTAAGCTTTTAAAAGAACAAAACAATATAATATGAAGACCAGAAAAATATGAATGATTTGAAAAACAACAACAAAGCAAGAGTATCCTGACCCCAGCACTATTCCCATTCTGTCATGGTGACTGGGTAATCTTTAGGGGGAGTAACTGCCCTATGTCAATCAGGATATCACCAGCAGCCCCCTCCTGTGGGTCCAAGAGTCCCTGGGGAGCAAAGCCACCAGAGGCTACAAACTGCAACCTAAAGTCACAGTGGCAGCCACCACCAGGCCAGCCTACAATGACCCTGCTTCACAGACAGCCTCGCCCCCACCCCTGTCTCTTCCTCTCTCGCCTCAAGAAACACAACACAGGAAGTGGGCTGCCCTGGTACCAGGGCCACAGTAAGAAAGTGGCAGCCAGCTCATGTTAGAGAACTGCCCCTGCCCGGGACCTGGAACGTCAGCCCTGGGTTTTTCCACAGCCTGTTGTGTGCAGTTCGTCATCCTGACTGTTATGCCTCATCATCTGATCTCACAGACTCGTAACCCTTTGGGAAAAGGTATTGTGCCACCCACCCTCCACATTCAGGTGGAGTTCAAGGTGCTCCCGAGTAAAACCTCCAGTATTCTAAATTTAGTGTAGTGTCAGGAAGAGGGAGGCTGCAGGGAGCAAAGGTATGGAATCAGGAAATGTGGTTTCTGGTCCCAGCCCTTTCCAAAGTACCCATGTGGCCTTCAGCAAATCACTCCAGTGCTCTGGTCTTGGAACAACTTCCCGTCCAATGCAGGGAATAAAGCTGGCCACTGCGGCTGTTCTTAGACCCACCCTGGGTCCTCTGCCTAAGAGGCACTTATGCGGGTCATCAAAAATCCAAAGCCTACCTTTCCTCCCAATTCCAATCAAGGTGATTGTTTTCAGTTTTCATAATGATGATGAGGCTGTGTAGGAGAGAGTCCCTGTTCAAAAGAGTGCTGTGAAGTATTAAGTGATGGAATTACAGGATAGTTTTATTTTAAAACAAAATGTTACAGTGTCTCCAACTTACTATATGGCTCCAAATTATATATTATGACACTCATAAAAAATATATATGACCACATATGTATGCGAGTGAGAAGGAAAGCAAATATAAGTACATATGTCAAGAAATCACTACATATTGAATATAAAGACAGCTTGGATGCCCATTTGATGATTCCATTACTCTTTTTGTTTAAATTTTTAGTTGGATTAAAAAAAGAAGAAGAAGAAATCTGGTATCTCACCTCCTCCACATTGCCACCACTGAATTCACTAATTCCCTAGAATTTCCCACAGGACGTCTGGACTCTATCACCTTCCACCTTGTGCTGAAGTTAAGTCCTGGTGCCTTGGAATTGCAAAATCTCTAAAGCAGTACTTGGCCACGCAGAGAGCATTTGTTCTGAAGCTGTATCTCCTTATGCGACTTGCTGGACGCAGGAGGAAAAAGTCCTGTAAGCCCAGACTGCTCTCCCATCAGCTGTGTGAGGTGACTTAGTCACATCTGAATAAAAACCAAGACATACCTATCCCTACTACCTCCTTATTCCCAGGGCAGCATCTGGGGGCAGTAGACAGACAGGCTACCTTCAGGGCGTGAGGAGGCTCTGTGACCACCTTAGGAATCTAGCTGTCAGTGTTGTGCTTGTTACACAGACCACACTCATCACAAAGTGATAAGGCCCCCAAGTTTATTTCAGTGCCTCGAGGAGCAATAGAGGACACAAAGACACTTCATTTCAGGGTCTTCTGAATGGCCCAACCACTGTTGTCCACCTACCGGATCACAAATGTCGGTATCTGCTGTCCTCCTGGTCTATGGCCAGTGCCTCCACCAGTGGCCTCTGCCATCGTCCCACATCACAATGTCACCAAGTGATAAGTAACAATTTCATGTTGGAAATGGCCAAGGAATGAAGTACCTACTCTGTGCCAAGCCTTTAACAGAGACGAACGAGCTCATTCAGTCCTTACAACAACCAGATGAATCGACACCACAATTAGCTTATACTGTAGATGTTTTCTGATCTCTTCAAGGCCTGGTTATCAGATTAGCTTTTCTTGAACTCTGCAGCACTAGAGCTGACTGATTTTCTTGTCAGGTTCAGAGGTCCCATCTCATGCTAATCCCAACTCACTCATGGAAACACATCTTCTCTCCAGCTACATCATGTGCCTTCTGTCTCCTATGTGCTTTGAACGACGCCACTTTCTAAAATTCATTATTTGCATGCCCTTCCAGCTCCTTTATGTTTCTTTGATATCCATCCTGGCACTCACCCAAATTGGTGGCTGAGTCTGCCTTTAGAGTCACGAAGGAGACCCGAGTGAAGGGGCTGTGGAACATTCCTCTGCAGTTAAGAAGATCGTCTGAGACCATGCATGTGGCCAGGATGCCTTAAGAGGTCATCATTGTGTGAAGGCACAAAAGTGAAGTTTTGATTATGAGGGTGATCCTAAGACACTGGAGATGCTAGAGCCGCGTGATATCTGCCAAGGAAAGCTGCAAACAAGGAGTTGAACCAAGAGAAAGAAGTATGCTTCGGTCAGCAAAGCCAGAAGGATGGGGCGAGCCATCTAAGTCCTCTGATGTCAGAGCTGAGGTACAAGATTACAAGGTTGCCCTGCTGTGCTTCAGCCTGGCCTTGGTCCACTATTTCCTCACTACGCCCCGACTCCGACTCTAGGAATAGTGATGCATATTCTGCACCACTGTGTGCTACAAGTATGGAATCTGCTTCTTTATTTTATAAGGAGTTCCAATTAAGAGAATGCTTCCCCTCTGAATAGGTGAGACAGTTGATTGGCTTGATCTGTTTGGGAAGCATCTAGGCAGTGGGACGAGTCTGTGCTCATTGCATGAGTTGCTGTTTGAAACCTGGAGCTTATGCAGGAACGCTTGGCTCAGTCTGGGAGGAGGGGACTGGACCTGCCTGGACTGAGTCTACCAGGTTGATCGCAGTCCTCGGGGGAGGCTTTGCCCTGGAGGAGTGGGAATGGGGGTGGGCTGAGGTAAGGGAGGTGTGGGAGGGGGAGAACAGGGGAACCCGTGGCTGAATGGTATTGTAAAATAAAATAAAAGGAAAAAAAAAAGAGAATGCTTCGAGTTTCAGAGAGACGTTGAACTCTGGGCTTTCAGTGTTGAAACTGAAAGACTATTGGGACTTTTGAAGTTGGACGAAATGCATTTTGCACTACGAGACACCCATGAGCCTATGGAGGCCCGGGCATGGAATGTGGTGTTTTGAATGGACATAGCTTTGAGGTTTCAAAATACTGGAGCCTTTCCCAGCATGCTCTCTGTCCCTGGCTGACCGATCGAGATGTGAGCTCTCAGCTGTCCCTATCACCATACCTTTGGTATGTACTGTCAAAGACTCTCTGAAAGTGCGAGCACAATGTCTCTCATTTAAAGGTAAAATCCGTCCCAGAAGGACCTGCTGTTGCTCACTTAAGGAGTACACTTTCTTACGCACCTGCTTTCTGCCACCCGTGTCTCAGGTCCTTGAAAGACAGCGCTAAGGAACGAGAGCATCTGCTGCCTACAGCGATGTGCACTCCAGCCTACCGGTGATGCCAGCTTTTCCAGAGAGAAACCATCCTCCTTTGGTGATGGCTCCACAGTCGAAAGTGCCTTTCTCAAGCAGTGCATGCAGTCAGCTCTGCTTGGCTGCTTACGGAACTTGACAACCACACACCTGACGACATTCGTTAGAAAGTAGAAAAGAACTTACATTCTCTGCCTGAACCAACAGAAGAAACCCCAACTTCCATAGTGCCTTGCTGGTAGACAGGGGCATGGTCCTTTCTAGTGTGACTTAGGTGATGCTTCTCTTAATTTATCCATTGGATTTACTTTATCCATCCTTGGGATCAAATATGCCCAAAAAGAAGCCACTTAAGAGGAAGGGTTCATTTTTCCTTACATTTAAGAAGGGATAGACAGACTCTATCATGGCCAGAGAATCATGAAGGCAGGAGAAATATGAGGCTGCTTATCACATCACATCTATAGCCAGGAGCTCTGAACAGGCAATGGACCCCAGCTACCAAACTTCAAGGCCTGTTCCCAGTCACTCATTTCCTCTAGCAAGCCCTCACCTCCTAATGGTTCTGAACCCTTCCAGCGCAGGGCTACCAGCTGGGAACCATGTCTCTAAACACACGGGCCTTTGGGGAACACTTCCTATTTAAACCATAGTAGTTATTATATTATACTCATTTCCCCATCGGAGGAAACAAATTTATGTCGTGAAGTTCATCGGGGCTTTAGAACTGCAGGAAGCTGGACATGATGGTACATACAGCAATCCCAGCACTCAGCCGGATGGCTGCAAATTGGAGGTCATCTGCAGCTGACAGTGAGGACAAAGCCAGCCAGGTACTATATGGCTATATGTAAGACCCTATCTCAAAGGAAAGATGGAAAGAGAAGAGGGAGGGGGAGGGAGGGAGGGAGGGAAGGGACAAAAGGAAATGACCAAGTTCATGTCACTATTGACCGAGGCTGGCTTTTTTGTCTCTTCAGTGTACAACCCGTATCAATCAAGATGAGCATCATTTTATTATGGTAACAAATGGTCTTCAGCTCTCAAGGCTCACAATAAGGAAGCTTCAACTCCGGCAGGGAGGGAGAATGGTTGGGAACTAAGTCTAATGACCTCGACGTAAGAAATGGAAACCCACTGCTTTGTATGCTAGCTAGCCTTAAAAAAGTAGTAAGCTCTTAAAACAAAATAAGGTAGCATATGAGTGGTGGCCGCACCCCACCTTGTGAGACTTACTTCAGAATCCCCCAGTGGTCCTCAGGCTGCATCTGGAGCATTGCCAGTCAGGCTGCCACCCTGCTCCTATGCCCTCTGAGAGAAGGTGGCTTTCTCTTTCAGCTCATCATTCAAAGCCCCTTGTGTGGCTTTGTCCACATAAAATAAGGCCAGGTGAGTTGCCCCTTCACAGGAAGAGACCCACGGAGGAGCCAACGCTTTTAATTACGTCACTGTTACAATGTATAACCCGTCCTGAGTTTCCCTTCCTTGTCCCTTGTACTGATTAAGCTATATTGTATATAGGACCAGACCAGCAGCCATCTTAAATAATTAAATAACTTGACTATTTTTAAAGGAGCCATTTCAAAGTACGCTTGGTGAATAGTAAGCCTTCTGCGCATGCAAAGAAAGCGACTTTCATTCTGGAAATATACTCTCCGTTTCTGGCAGGAGACGTGGTTAGCAACCGTGAATGGGTGTCAGGGTGTCATATTTGAATGGGTAATGAGTAAACATTGGCAGGAACTCCCTTTTACCACGTGACTTTAAAACAAACAGCAGTCAGCAGGGAACTACCAGCTGTGTGTGTAGGAAAAAAAGGGGGGGGCACTCAGACACACTCCCTTCTTGAAGCAAAAAAAAAAAAAGTCCCTGTCTGCCATCACCTCCTCCCTCAAAACATGTAGGGCATAAATGAGTCGTCTCAAGACTCAGGCACAAAGCCCCACCCCTGGAAAGTCCTCCTGGCAAGGTTGTTTAAGCAAAGTTCACGGGAACACAGAAGTCAAACATGAACTAGAGTCCAGGCATTTACAGAATCTTGCCTTCCCTCAAGTCAACTGGTAGTTTCGGGGTGGGTGGGGAGAGAGCATTTAGCAAGAAATTCCAAGTAGAGGTTTCGAATGTAGGCTGCTGGAACAAACACCCTCTGCCATTCTGAGATGTTCCGACGATGAAGAGGAGAAGCAAACACATTTTCTTAAGTCCAAAAGAGAAAGAGAAAGGGGGTGCACTTCATACAGTAAACTTGCAACACAAAGAGCCTCTGCTCCCTCCCCCGCCATTGCCAAGAAAGGCACTGGTCCTGGGAACTAGTCAACTAGTCTCCTGCTAGAAAGTCTGCACATGGAATTCAGTTTTTTAAAACTTTGTGGCCCTGACTCAGGTCCAGATTTGTGGAGCAGCGAGGGGAGCTGGAGAGACAACTCTCCCTTAGACTCTGAAAAGGTCGCAGGAGGGAAAACCCATAAACCAGCAATGTCCTTTAGTCACGGACAAGCATGAGACATGTTGTCCCAGGATGAGGAAGGGATCATTGCTGAACATTACATTTCACATTAAACTATTAAATGGTTCCATCCTGCAACCCCAACCATGACTATAAATAGCATTTAAGTTTAAAAAAAAAAAATAAAGTCAGGGTGAATAGGAAATGCCCTGAATACGTCTTTGCTTTTGTGGGATGCATGGATGGAATGGTATAATCCCTATGAGTGATATTCAAATTTTAGTGTTGATGCATGTGCAGCTGGGTCTGTGTTACCAAGATACCACACACAGAATATCTAAGCAAAGGAAATTAGGGGTGAGGGTGTGTTTGCTTTTTCTTATCTACTCCGATAAACATGAGGCTCGCTGCTGCCTTCTCTAGCTACTTAAAATAGTAAGAGTGTGTGGTCAGGGTCCGTGTGAAGACGTGTGGAATCTTTAGAGTGTAACAACACAAACAAATTTATCTAAAGGCCATTCGTGATGAGCAGAAGAAGATATCTCCACTGGAAAATACCATGCTTCATTTGGAGAAAAGCGGGTCTGGTATCTGTACAGGGTCAAAATGCTTAGAAAGGAGGTTTGGGGATCCCTGGCTAACTTAAAATCTGTACTAGAACATAGCTTTCTTCTTAACAACAAACTTTTGGCTCTTCAGGCTGCAGAATCAAATGGCAAACAGGTCTGGAGCCAGTAAAGATCAGTGGAACTACATAAAAAAATGAATGATGTGTGTTTGAAAACATCTGCATACATACACACAGCTACATGTGGAGGTACAGGCGTCATATTGAAGATACACACGTGTGTGAGAAGACATATAAAACCACACATCCAAAAGAACCCCATCTTCCACATGCTTCCTACAATTGTGTACAAATGGGGGGAAAAAAGGATGCTCAGGCATAACTAAGAAAAATCTAACTGCCAAGATTATTTTGGAAAGCCATTTATCAGTATACGTGAAAAAAATATAAAGATTACATCTGCTATTCCGCCCTGTCATTTCTCTCACTGGTATCTTGCACAAATCAATGGTATGTGTAAGGCATGTAGTAAAGGACACTAATGTGAGACATTCGTTCAACAAGAATAGGAAGGGGGATGAGATAAAAGCCAATGTCAGCTCACGGTGAATGTGGGAGCAGGTTACAGCTCACCCTCACGGTGGACACTCTTCCGGGGACCAGCGAGGCTTGTCTGAGATAAATAGTTGCTTCTGGGGTGTTTCTCACGTGTGTGCACTTTTGAGTGATAATGAGAAGAGGCACAGAATGTATGCTACTGGATGCTCATAAAATAACCCGGAACCACCTTCTCCCATCTGTATAACATGCATGTACGACTGTGATTATATAAGTAAGGGGGAATAGACAGAGGCATGTTTAAAGTTACCAACTAGACTTATATGCCTGGGGGGGTGTATGGAAGTGAAAGACTGTAAAAGGGCAAGGTTAGGGAAGAGGAAGCTAAGCCAAGATTTAAAGACCAACTTCTCTGAGTAACATAAACATATAGGTGCAATAAAATGTGTGTATTTATGCAAATTTATATATATATATATATATAACACATCACATACATGATCATATACATATGTAGGTGAAAACCACAAAATGATTGAAAAGCTACTCAAGAGCCAGCTCAAATACCGACATCAGTATTAATAAAAAATATCAACTGAGCCCTCAGTATGGGCACAGCATATTCTAGGAATGTACATCTCCTTCTGCAACAGTCTAAGAAAGCACATCTCACTGCTCGAGACAGCCTTACAGGAAGGGTCGCAATGCCCTCACTCTCAACCAAATGGCGGTCTGACTGACTTCTCTGCAACACTGGGGCACAGCACTTCTTGACAAATTAAAACTGAAACGAAAATCTTACTCGCTTCTTTGGTGATCCTGTTTGCTTTCTTTGGTGTCTCCATCTGGAAGACAAATTCCAAGAGGGCACGACAATTATTCTTTCTTGTCTTTTATTCATTTTTTTCATACGTATAGAGTGTATTTTGATCATATTCACTCTTACTACCCTCTCTTGTCCCCTTCCACTCCTGCTGAACCCTTTCCCCCTCTTTTTCAAGGCAGGGTTTCTCTGTGCAGCTTTGGAGCCTGTCCTGGAATTCACTCTGTAGACCAGGCTGGCTTCAAACTCACAGAGATCCGCCCGCCTCTGCCTCCCGGGTGCTGGGATTAATGGCGTGTGCCACCACCATCCAGCCCCTTTCCTCTTCCTAACTGGTCCCTCTTTCCTTCACATGACTTTCCCCCCCACCTTTATGACCCAATGAGATCCAATAAAGTTGCCTGTGGAGCCAGAGTGCAAGGTTGTTTGTAGGAACTTGAGCACCTTACTGGTGGTTACACCTCTGAAGAAAATGTCTCTCCCTCCTTGCAATGGTTAATTTTAATGTCAACTTGATTGTTTTGATAAACACCTAGAATGTGAATAAAGCACAACTGTGGGGTATCATTGATGCAATTTTTAATGACAACCAGATTCAGACCTAATGAATGGGTTAACCTTTGATGGAGTCATAACAGCATGCCATTTACTAGGAGTGGGAGCCGACTTGGAAACAGTAGATCGATCGATCTCTCTCTCTCTCTCTCTCTCATCTGCCAATCTCTATCATATCCTTCCTCCGTGTTCTGCTCAAGCACACCAGGCCAAACAATCCTGTTCTGACCCTTGGTATTTATGCCAGGCAATTCATTAAGACAAGATGAAGGATGCTTACACATGCCATACATGCAACCATATTATCCAACTAGTCAAAGTTGGTACGAATCACCTAAGTCAAGGGTAACCATTGCCAAAGCAGCCTGTCTGTCATTCATTTGCTCAATGAGAAATCATTGAGCACCTCCTGTTCTGTGCTAGGACCTGGGGATTTGTGGGTGGCATGACAACCTCTTAATATGTGATGCATTGGAGGAAGCTGACCATTCACAATGTACCAATGTATTTTGACTTCATATTCTGAAACTTGGGGGTTGGTGACCTTTCTTTCACAATACCATAGGGGGAAGTTATGATCCTGCCAAAGACAAGGGGACCTTCCAGGGACCCAGCAATTCTCTCTGACCAGACTTCATCCGAGGAAGGGAGTAATAAATGAAGGGGCCCAATGCATCCTTGCCTTCAGCAATTCAAGACCAGGACACAGCAAAGCAAATTCTTTCTCATTAGTGTTCGAGGTAGGAGTTAGGATTACTTGTTTCTCTTCTGTCTTCATACTTAATTTGAGCATTAACTCCAAACATCTGTAAAGAACTGCACACAGAGCATCAACAACCAAGCACTTTATGCTCCAACATCATGAACCACCACTGCCCTCAGCCCCCACCCATCCACTTCTTTTCATCTTCTTCCAAAACCCACGGTGTGGGTCTCCCTCCGAAGGTCAAGCTGGTTGAAAGAGAGGCAGTGATTGAGGCAAGGCTGGAGCCAGTCACTAACAGGCTTATGAAGAAAACACCACTGAGAAAACCCAGAGCATCGTCCACTGCTGTGACTTTGGATCCTGCTTGACATCCTGAGTCTGTGAATACATGAGTTGAGAAAGAGCTTTGGTGTCTCCCAGCGCTCTCTGTCCAGGCGCCAAGACCTTCAATTACACATGTGTTTTTGCAAGCTCCTGGCCTCCCCTTCTCTTCCTCATTCTGGCTGCCCCCCTGCACCACTCTTGGCAAGCCTGGCTCTGGAGAGGCCTGAAGAAGTTTCCATCTGGGCGATTCCTTTGGTTAATCATTAGCAGCTCCGGTAAAAAGCTCCTGGTAGGGCTATTGGAAGGAACTAACAGGGGGAAAAAAATCTCAGCATTCATTTGTTTGGGAGATTTAAGGACTCTTATCCTGGTATGCTGAGAACAGGTGAGATCCGACACTAAGAAACGATATCAAATCACTGATATCAAGTCCCTTCTCTCTACCTAATATGGCGGAGTAACCTTGGTTGAGGGAGGGAAGGTCATTCATAAATGCGCATGTTAGGAACACTTCATCTTAACAGACAATCTAGGCGTTTTTTATCTCCCATTTTATAGCCTTTCAACTTTGCCCATATTTGAGCATCTTTACGTAAGTAAACAAGGAGTGTCAACTTGTTTCTCATTCTGTTAGCTTGTGTGTGAGTCACGTGACCCAGCAAGACACAAACAATCTTTCTCGCAGTTTCCACACAGCTTTGCTCTTCTTGGCCCGTGTCCCAGCACACTTCGGGGACACATCAACAATGCTGTCTTCTGCACATAAAGAGGACAGGGCTGTGGTTCACTCATTAGCTCTCAATAGAACATGGCTCTCACTCCCCCGTGGCCGCTGCCTCACCCATGTTTATACTGCCCAGTTCCGTCAGTTTAGAAGACATTAAAAAGCAGAACTGGCCTGTCTGTTTTACGTTGGTGGTGAACTTTATGCCTTGGCTGTGTTGCAACCTCAGAGTTTACTCAATTCCACCTGGCAATTCAGTTCTTTGAGATAAAGGAGGGTTGGGGGGAGGGGAGGGGCAGCCAGTAACAGCTTCTCTTGTTGGCATACAAGCAAGCAGTGGTGCTTTTAACACAGTCATATGACAGTGGGAGATAACTTTTTTTTTTTATGGTTTTTTGAGACAGGGTTTCCCTGTGTAGCCCTGGCTGTCCTGGAACTCACTCTGTAGCCCAGGCTGGCCTTAAACTCAGAGATCTGCCTACCTCTGCCCCGAGAGTGCTGAGGTTAAAGGCATACGCTACCACTGCCTGGCTCCAGGAGGTAAGTTTTTAAGAGTTGAAATAAAACACTCGTGGAATACAAAGGAAGCTTTTGCCCTGTAAGAGGGATGAAAGCCAGTACCCAGGGCATCTTCTTTGGGACTTTGTAAGAATATCTTTTAAGAAATCGCTTCCAGTGTGTGTGTGTGTGTGTGTGTGTGTGTGTGTGTGTGTGTGTGTGTGTGTGTGTGTAAAGATACTGTGTAAAGGATCCCGGAAAAACTTGTGAGAACATCAAATTGCTCCTAAATTTTAGACTCACAGGTACTGTCGGATCTGAATCTATTTCTCATGACTGAAACTGAGAATTTTATTGGTTGGTTGTTTGAAAGTCCCATATGCATATATTCATTTTTAGAAAACTATAAACTAATATTAGTAGTAACTATACATGGAAACAGTGCAATAAAGCCAAGTGAGGGGAAAAGGGAGCAGGACCTTTCCATGAGAATACCAAGAAAGGAAAACTTGATGCTGTGACGTGTAGCCCTAACCAGCCAGAAACCTTCACATTCAAGATCGAGTACAGAAAAAAAGACAGTGGCCTTTTCTATCTCTGGTAAATGCCAGCATTACTCCTGCCTAAAATACGTTGATATCCTTTACTTTATAAGTGATGGAATTAGCTTCACTTAGATAAACCATCTGCTGCACACGATGAGCTTAAATTAGGTCACTAGGGCAAACCCTCGTTCTTCCACATGGGACGTGGGGAGCTGGGGGTGAGAAAGACACACACATTCCCAGAACGAATCCCATGCCATGTGGATATAAGAGAAGACATTTGGGATAACGGATCCAAGAGCCAAAGAAAACCAAAAGTTGACAGCCAAGGACTAGAAGCCAGAAGGGAAGCATGGAACTGATTCTCTCCGGGTTTAGGAAGAAACGCTCTGCCAGCCTTGACCTTGAATGCATGGCCTCCGGCTCGTGATGCACTTCTGCTGTTTAAGCCCACAGGTTTGGGGTACTTTGTTACAGCAGCTCCTGGAGACTAATACACTTAGTTTTCCTCAAGACCAGCTCCTGGGTACACATTTCATTCCTCTTGCTTCTCAATCTGTACAGCACCCCTAAAACAAAGGGGAGAAACATTCGAGCAGGGCCCAAGGGTCCCTCTTCTTTCCTCCCAATAATCCTGTCATTTCTAGTTTTAAAGAAATATTCATAAGAAGCTTCTAACATTAAAAAAAAAAAAAGTAAGTGGCTGATTCTACCTGTGGGCCAAATAGAAAATGAAAAAAAAAAAAATAGCTGTTGAATTGATCTGGGAAGTGAGCTGAAGGGCTTGAGTTGAAGAATCTGCCTAGATAGTGTGTATGCAGCACATGAAGGGGGAGAATTTACCTCTAAAGGACCCTTCAGTTGAAATCCAATGTCAACTATCCTAATTACATTCAGATACTCACTCTGCCGGCAGGACATGCTTTCAGGATGCAGCACCGGCCTCTGTGTGTCTGTTTTATGTTGCTTTTAATTTCTTTACACTTGGACAATTTCAACTGTGCATATAATACATTTTGATTACCTACCCCCATTATTCTCCCTCATCCATCTCCCACTGAGACCTTTCTTTGTCCCCAAAATGCCCCCATCAGCCCCCAATCCTGCACACACTATTTGTGTGACTTCTGGAATTTTTTTTTTTGTTGACCCATTGAGTTTAATTAGGGTTGTTTGCACTTGCATGGACAGAAGGCTATTTACTGGAGTTTAGGGAACTTGCCAGTGTCTATACCACTGAAGAAAATCATACCCATCCCCAACACCACCAACCAATAATAGCCAATACTTCCTCGGGAAAGGGCAAAGCCTCATGAGCCCCTCCCCCACACATAATGGCGTGGAGTTCAGTCTTGAGCAGATCTTGTAGGTCATCACAGCACAGTCTTTTAAAGAGCTGACTTAGACCAGTTTAATGTCTCTGTTTCACTACTGTTACTTCCTCTTGGAGAACAGGGAATGGCTTAGGTACTGGAAGCTGCTGAAATTAGGTTGGAGTTATCAATTCCCTAAAGGACATTCATTACAAAAGGAGAGACATTTAGAGGTGCGTGTTTTGTGTGATTTTTTTTTTCCCCTGAAGAACCATGAACTAGGGATATGTCTGTTCACCCTCAGAAACAGTACAAACACAAATGAATGAAACTACTCTACTAAAGTCCAACTTGGGGAACCAGTGACTTGATGCATGGGGACTCCCAGGCATCCTCATCAGCATAAAGCCCACCTCAGCGTGGTTGACAACTCACAAAAGCTACATTTCTAGGGCTTCCTGACCAATGTGCAGGCAGCTCCCCTGGTGAGTGGAACCACTGTTTACTGCTTTATATAAACTTGGGGAGGGGCACAGTGAATCTTCCTCCTTTTGAAGTCCCTGAGTCTTGACAATCTCATGACATCCATGAGCCTCATAGATTTAACTTCCTACATCTTACTAGCATACTCTCTTGATTCTGAGGAGACAGCTACACAACAATGCATCTTAACATTAATTTAGGAATGGGACATGGCCAAGCATTTGAGAGGTGAGAGATGGCAGGGCATGCTGGGAGCTCCTGGCCAGGACTTTATCCCAGGAAAGCATGGATGAATGGAATGTTTTAAGTCCAGGTCATGGGAGAACAGGAAGCTGAGGCTGTATTTGGCAGCTTCTAATACAATGTATTAAAGAGGAATGAACTTAATTATAAACAAATGACTATTTTTCCTGTCTCTACTCAATTTCATCAGAGACTTTTCCTATATCAGAATTCTTGATTTGTAATTTCAAATATGATCATGGGACCACAATAGAGCACCATATTGATAAGCTTCAAAAACAACAAGAATCTAAGTCAATCATCAAAACCATTGAAGTCTTCTTTCTAACTGTGGCAACATCACAGAAAAACTATCATACAGGCATAGTGTTCTAAAACATGGGCTCTTGATTTGTCAATAAGAAAAGTAAGTGCACTTGATAATTACAGAAAAATTCACTGCGTGGATTTTTGCCCTTTGTGTTGTTACCCTTTGTGAGGAGAGCTTTGTGTGCTAAACACACCCACTATGGACAGGGGGTGCTTTTCAAGTAGCTGGTTGCCCTCAGAAGATACTGGCAAGGACCCTTCAGTGGTTGCCTCCACTTCTAAATGACGCCAGTTTCAAATATTCTTTCCAGCCCAGTAATTGATCATTACTCTTTTAGAGATTTGTCTCTAAGTTGTAATGGATCATGCCATTATTACTCTTTTAGAGATTTGTCTCTTAGTTGTCTAATAAGCCTTCTACAGGTGCCAGTGATGAAGTCTGAACAAAGCCACAGAAGTCCACTTCAGCCAATAAGAGCACAATGCCGTATACACATCTCAGAGCATCAGGATGTCTCAGGACTTCAAACTATCAGCTCTAATTTAAGTCCAATGTCAAATGTGCCCATGGCTTTTCTCTGGGGTCATCATGCTGCTCCTTTGGAGGAGTAAACTTGCACCAACTTTCTATCCCATCCATCTCTATTTCCCATGGGAGGGCTAATCAATACAGGAATTTGAGGTACAGTAGAGGCTAATTTGGGTGATCTCTCCCAACTTTTCTGATATTTGACAATCAAAATCTCCCCAAACAGGTTATAGTAGGAAAAAAGAAACACTATTAAATGCTTATTGATTGATTGATATAACATGCCAGACACTGTCAATAGTAAAATACATCGCCCATGTTCTCCTAAAAATAAAATTATGATATTGAGTCTACAATGACCTCTATTGTACACAAGGAAATGTAGTTACAGAATAATAAACAGCTTGCCCAAGGAGTCTCCCCGACACATCTAGTAAGTTGGAGACAGAGCAAGAATGTGAACACCAATGATTGATCCAGAAGAGATTAGCAGTCTCTAGAAGGTCCAAATGCACTCTATTCTCCGGGAAGATGGAAGACGAGTGTGAAGATTAAGGAAGTTCATGAGCCTTGACTCACCATCTAAGGTAGGACCATATCATCCTTTGTTGGGGCGGAGGGCATCGTGTACATTGTCCTCTGTTCAGTAGCATCGCCGACTTCTACTCATTTGATTGCTCAACCTCCAATCTGTGGCACTCAAGCTTGTCCGTGTGCATTGCCAACCTCCTCCACCTGAGGTGGAGCAGAAGAGGAGCAGCCCCAGTACAGATCCATTGACTCAGTATACTCTGTTGTCCAAATCTTAGGTGGTCTTTTAATAAAACAAACAAACAAACAAACAAACAAACCCAGAGTCAGATATCAGAGTGAAAGCTGAAAGAACAGAGAAGTAGAACAGCCAGCCACTAGTTCTTACCTCTACAAAATCCTCAGCCTAACGAGAGTGAGTTCCTGTTTCCCCATTCCTTATATACCTTCCTCTGCCCTGCCATATTACTTCCTGAGATTAAAAGCACGTGTGTTTCCCAAGCAAAGGTATGAAATTTCAAGTGCTAGGATTAAAGGTGTGTGCCACCACTGCCTGGCTCTGTTTCTCTCCTATACTGGATGAATCTCATATAGTCCAGAGTGGCTTTGAACTCACAGAGATCCAGATGGATCTCTGCCTCCCGAGTGCTAGGATTAAAGGTGTGTGCCACCACTGCCTGGCCTCTATGTTTAATCTAGTGGCTGGCTCTGTCCTCTGATCCTCAGGCAAATTTATTAGGGTACACAATGTATCACCAAAATACTCAGATATACTGTTCCATGGCATGACAAATTTTTTCCTAAACCCTATCATCATGGTATCATTTCTACAAGTTATTTACAGAAGTTTTTCAAAAGCTTTTGTTCAGCATTTCCATGAGGGGCCATGAACACAACTGCTTTTAATGATAAGGTTTTTTCTAGCAGAGGGCTCAGACTGAGAGGTAAAATAGCAAACACAACCAAAGAAAACAGAAGGTGAACTTCTGACTAGTCTCCCTCTACGCCCTTAGATGGTGAGATGTTATCTGGGAGACTTACGTTTCCCTAGATACAAAACACCGGCTGGCTGCAGGACTCTGACCTCCTTCTGGTGTCAGAATTCTGTCCCGAGGAGGAAAAGGCAAAAGTCACTCTTGCTCGATCTCTCTGCTTTTCTTCATTCTGGTCCCAGTTGGGAACATTCTGCTTCCACCTTGCCTTCACATTCTTACAGCCATAAGCCTAAAGTCTATTTCCTTGGTAATGCTGCCAGAAGTCACATTTGGAGACAGAGGGATGGCTCAGCTGGTAACAGTATTTGCTTCAAACCTGATGATCTGGCTTCTGTCCTCAGGACCCTCTGTTAGAAGGGAAGAACTGGCTCCCAAAAACTATTCTCTGCCTTCCACATGTGTTCTTTGGCTCCTGTGCACATACACACATAAATAAATGTACTCAAAACAAGTTTTTAAAGAATGATTGTGCTCATTGGTTTGTCTGATGAATATCTCTGTCTTCACCACTACAAAACATATTCTATGGAGCAATGACTCAAATTCTATCCAAACTTCCCAGAAAAAAAAAGCCAATAATACATAATAAGCATTCAACAAATGTGTTGGATGAATTCACGAATCCTAGATGCTACCATATCCCAAACATTTTATATCTTCTCTCAAAGGGAAGAATCTTAGGATTTGAACTGAAAGATGTTAAGCTGTTGTATGTCTGCACAGGGTGGTTTAGACATCTCAGGAACTCCAGGAAAGACTTACACATGCCTTCTTCCATCTCTGCCAAGATTCCAGGGTCAAGCTCTAGTCTCTGTAGGATCCCGAAGCTGCTTGCTACTGCTGTGCACCTCCACCCTCCACCATTGCGATTCATTCCGGTGGGGAGAGTTTCGGCACTTTGACTCACGGAGACTGGTTCTACTCAACACTTCACGGCTCTCATCCTCTTTTCCTTCTGACTCTTGAGCTCTCCTGGGGAACAGAAGATGCTATGTGGGACAAGAAAGGAAAAAAAGAAGATGTGTGGGACAAGAAGAAATGCAAATGAAATACAGAAGCAAACTGTGAAAAGGAAAAAAAAGTCTTTAATGGAACTGTGGAATGACAAGAGGCTTATTCATCAGTGGGGACTCACTATATCAATATATGTGTGTGTGTACATATATATACACACACACATATATTATATATATCACACATATATCATATATAATATAAATCAAATATATATATATATATATCATGGTTATGAAACTCAAAACCTCTTCAATATTTTATTCAGAGTTACATAAATTGCTCCAGAATTGGATGTCCTCTGCTCAAATATCAAAAAAATAACCAATTGACAAAAAAATAAAATCAAAAAAACAAAGAATGCACAGCTCCTGCCTTTATTTTTTCTGAACTGATATTGGTCAATCAAAAAGAAACCATTTAAAAAGAGCCTCAGGGCTGAGAATGGTCAAACACTTGGAATACTCACACTTAGAAGTCTGGGAAAGGAAGATGAAAAGTCCAAAGCCAGCATGGGCCATACAGTAAGCCCCCCATCAAAAAAAAAATGAAAGAAAATAGAAAAGGAAGGAAGCTGGGCTCAGATGGGCAGCCAGCCTCTAGGTGAAATGTCTTCCACGAAATTTCAAATAAAGTTTGCTTCTGTTCAAGCATTCAAGGGAAGCTGGAATGGAGGCAATAGTAGGGAACGGGCTGCTCTTTGGACCTGATCTCCCCGGTGTGTTCCAAGTATGGCCTTCATTGTACCCATCATCCAATCATATCTCACAAGCAGGAACTCCACACTAGTTTGGAGTCTTCTTTCCAGCGTTGATGTCTAGCATGATCTTCCTCTACAGCCACAGTGGTCACAGCAGCACCAACCGAATGGGCTGTCCCTGGTGCTGTCCAGTTCAGATGTATAAAAACCCCAGCCATTCACGTGCTGAAGTTTTAGTCCCCACTGGTGATGCTCTTGGGAAGTGAACGGATCACGAGGGTGCTGGCTTCCTCAGTAGAGTAACCCACTGATGGTTCATGGCTGAGTGAACTAACGGCAGACAGGATTGCTTAGGGGAAGTAAGTCATTGGGACATGCTTTTGAAAGCTGTATGTGGTCCCTGGCCTCTTCTTATCACTTTCTGTTTACCAATCATGAGGGAGGAAGCTTCTGTCTGATGGGTACTTTCCACCAAGATGTTCCATCTTGCTCACCACCAACAATGACGGGGTCAGTTAACGTTGAGTGAAATCTTCGAAATGATGTACCAAAATGACCCTCTTGCTCTTACTGCTCCTGAGGATTTTTGTCCTAAGGGTGAAAGTGACCAATACATCTCATTAATGAATGATTCAAAAGATCTCCACAAGTCACTGAGTGGTTAAGGGCACTGGCTGCTCTTCTGGAGGACCTGAGTTCAATTCCCAGCACCCATGTGGCAGCTCATGGCTGTCTATAGCTCCAGGTCCATGGGTTCTGACATCCTCACACATGCAGGCACAATGCCAATGCACATAAAATATATTTTTAAAAAATCTCCACAAGTCACACAGTACATGACTTACTTTTCTCTCGCTTTGATGAAGCACCTGCCAAAACGCTACTTAAGGGAAAGGGGCTTATGTTGATCTGAGGGTTCACTTCTTCATGCTTGGGGTAGCAGCAGTACTTTGAAGCTATGGCATCAGAAGCATGGGGCTGCTTGCTTACCATCTAGGTGGACCAAGACTCACCAAGAAGGGAACGCTGGTGCTCAACTTTTCCTTTTTAATTCAGGCTGAGAGCCCAGTTCACGATCTGGTTCCAGCCACATTCACGGTAGTTCTTCCCTCCTTTGTGAAACCTCACTAGAAATCTCCTAGATGATTTTAAATCACTTAAACTAACCATGAAGATTACCACAGTAGTGACAAACAAACTCTTCATTACCAGAGCAACAAACATTATGCCAGTTTGGCATCTCCATGGGCAGGATATAGGAAGAGTTGGTTGTCTTCTTCCAACTTTCTCTTCTAATACCAAATACATTAATTCTATAATACATAATTAATTAATTAACTCAGTGACAATCAACCAATCTCTCTCTCCTTCTCCCTCTCCCCTCCCCCAAATTTCTTTGGTTTCCAATATCTTTGTGTTGAAGACAGGCAAAGTACCAACTCTCAGCCCATGTTTGCAAAATAAACTAAGTAATGTAGGCTTGCATACTGAGACAAGATGGAACATATTGGGCCATTCCTGTACGTTAAAGATTTTTTTGTTCCTACATCCTTTGATTGAGACATAGTTTAACAGCCAAACACCAAAAGTCTTACTCATTAAGCAAAGATTTTCAATCGTGGTGTTAAGTTCTGATGTAGTAAATGCCACAGCACAGGAGTGTACCACAAGGGTGAGCTCACTTAACTGACTATGAGAGTCCATGTAGCGATGACTTGTTTCAAACAAATTGAAGGCTGGAGTTGTAGCTTAGTGGGTAGAGTGTCCATTGAGGTTCTGGATTTGAACCCTAGCAAGCCACATACCAGGTATGGTGGCGCATACTTGAGATCCCAGCACTGGAAAAGTAGAGGCTGAAGGATCAGGAGTTCATAGTCATCCTCAACTATATAAAAGCTCAAGACCAGTCTGGGATCCATGAAACCGTCTCCAAAACAAGCAAAGGAAATGTGAGGAAAAAATATATTGTTCAAGAAAAATAAACATGCCTAAGGAATTTATTTATGAGCAAGGAATATTATTATTGGAGAGAGCTGCCTCAAGAGAGAAAATTCAACTCTGAATATAAGTTGACTTCATGGGATTATTTGCTAAAACTGGACTCATAGGAAAGGATTGAGTCTTATTAACAATAAGGGCTCAAATGAGCCTGGGTAAAATTTGGTCAGGGAAAGTCTTTGTCAATGCATGGATGATATTTAAAAATTGAAAATAATCCTCAGACCCACAGCCTTGGAGAAAATTCTGTGTAGCTCATAGAAAATAAAGACTATCTCAGGGTGAATAATCACTCCTTCTACATGGCCTGGGAGCTCCCATAGCATCTGGAGTGAAACCTGCCATGGGACAGGCTCTAGAATGTTCCAGGAGAATCTAGAGTGAAACTATCTGACTCACATGAGATGGCAATCACAAAGGCAGGATCTGATGGGGGTCTTCATCTCTTCACTCAACAGTCACGCAGCAAGCATTCATTTTATAATTACCTAAATGAGGATAAAAATATCCCTTTCAAAATTTGTTGAGAATTTTCAAAGATAACATAGGCAAGGGGCCTGCTGTACAAAAGGTGGTTGACAGCTGCCTCTTCTGTCATTAGCATTACTCACAATTATCTATTATTATCCTTCATTAGCCCTTCAGTGCACGGTGTCTTGTAAACACATCTTGTATAGTCATTTAACCTTTCCTTAGGCTCACACTATGGCCTCTCAGGAAGACTGCCATTCCTTTGAGGTAGGAGTGTGCACTTCATTTCTCTGAGATTCTCATAATACCTTGCCGAGACCATTCCCAGAATAGACACTGAATATGAATTGAATGAATAATATATAAGAGAAAGAGAGGGAAAGGGAGTTCGTTAAGTCAGGGGTTATTTGAAAACCTAGGATGTTTCTTGGAAATCAATGTAAATGACTCATGTAAATGAACTAACTGAAATATATTTAAGGCTCCCTTGGGGGAAAGAGTACCATTTCCATCCTCAACATATACAGTTATCTGTTCAGAATGCCTTACACACAGTCTGCTTTAAGAAAGAGGTAACCTTTCCCCATCCTTTTTTGACCTATATTCCCACAGATAGATGGACTGGTCGATAGGTAGGTAGGTAGGTAGGTAGGTATGTAGGTTGATAGATAGATA
Organism: Peromyscus leucopus; assembly: GCF_004664715.2. Lineage (NCBI taxonomy): Eukaryota > Metazoa > Chordata > Mammalia > Rodentia > Cricetidae > Peromyscus > Peromyscus leucopus. Next base: position 32,862,896 of record NC_051078.1, read on the forward strand.
GATAGATAGATAGATAGATAGATAGATAGATAGATAGATATTTACAATAGATTCATTAATAAATTTAGATTAAGAAAAAAATCAGTATGTGAATGACATGCATATTTTTCCATATGGTCTGAGTGGAATATTCATAGTTATAGCTCAAAGTATTGCTATGAAAAAACTAGCTACATTTTTATTATGTGGAAGATTCTCACTGTAAATAAACTTGCTATTTGAACCCTAAACAAGACAAACCCGAGTGACACAAAAATACCTTGTGTTGATTCCAGAAAGCCTTACTGAACAACACCACGCCATGCATCAGCTACTGTGGATGACCTAGGTCCAGGGATGAGCTTAAACAGTGTAAAGAAAGTGGCAAGTGGAGAGAGAGAAATCCTTCACAAAATGAGCCTGCAAAACCGGAAGCAGTAAATTAAGAGATGTATGAACTCACCTGTGAAAGCACAGAGGAAAAGATTCCAGGGAACTTCTTACCTATACCTTCTTAAATATTTTTAAAGAGTTTTGAATATTCTTAATTATTTACTCTAAACTCAAGAACCACTGGAGAATCCACTGGCATCTTTTTTCTATTTATTAATATTTTTTTCTTATTTTAAAGTAATGGATTTCATCTGGATGTGGTGACACACACCTTTAATTCCAGGAGGCAGAGACCGGCAGATCTCTGTGAGTTCAATGCCAGCCTGGTCTACACAGAAAGTGTCAGGCAAGTCATGGATTCAAAGTAGGACTTTATCACAAAACGGTGATGATGATGATGATATTTCCTTATTCATCTTTCTATCTAGATATCATCGTTCCCTTTTATCTTAGTTGCCCTCTATGTTAGTTTCCTTTCTTGTTGTTGTGTTACAACTCCCTAAAAAAAAAAAAACACTTAAAGAAAAAAAGGGGGTTTTCTGGCTCATAATTCCAGGTTACAGTCCATTATTGTGAAGAAGTAAGCAAGTAAGAATTTGAACCATCTAATCACAGTACATACATAGTTAGGGGGAGGAGAGATAGATTAACTAATGTATAGGTGCTAGTACTCAACTTTTTCTACTCTTAGACAGGTCAGGCTCCTCTGCCGAGGGAATGGTGCCACCCATAGTGGGCAGATCTTCAGACCTCAGTTAACATAACTAAGGTATTCTCCCACAAACACAACCGAAAGCCAACTGGACCTAGGCAATCCCTCACTGAGACTGTCCTCTCAGATAATTCTAGACAGGGAGAAGCAGACACCATCAAACCACCCCAAGCCATCCCTCCTTCACCATCATCTTCTAAAGTCAAGAATTAATTTCAAATTTTGCATACATCTATCATTTTATGCTTTTGAAAACAGAACCATAACTTCTATTGCAATATTAATTGCACTTATCTTACCATATTGTCAGTACAAATTTTTTAACTTACAGGGTCTAAACTTAAAAGATTAGCAGCTAGGTTAAAATACAATGAAAGGATTAGTTGGGCCTGGCTTTTTCAGCACAGCCTACAACAGAATCTATCTTTTTACTTTCTTTCTTTTTTTCCCTCTTTCTTCCTTATTCTCCTCTCTCTCTCTCTCTCTCTCTCTCTCTCTCTCTCTCTCTCTCTCTCTCCTTCTTTCTTTCTTTTGGCTTATAGAAGCTCCATACCTTCACTGTCTATGGACACTCTACATCTAGAAAATAAGTGGTGGAGCACCTCTGGCCCTGCATTTACCCTTACACCTGCCTCTGCTGTGGCCTGTAAATGCTGCTCTCTGAATATAAATATTGAGATGATCGGGCTAAGCTCACACCTATCACCCTGCCTCACGGTCCTTAAACTTAATCATATTTTCAAAGTCCCCTTTGCCATGCAATGATAATCAATCGCAGATTATAGAATCTAGGAATGGAGATGTGCACACATAGGGGAGTCAGTTTTCTAACTATCGTAAGAATGTTCTACATTCACAATTACCAACTGAAAGCCAGTGTCCTGAAGTAAGATTTTGGCTCCATCAAACAACATTTTTTTCCTGATACCTTCCAAACAAACTTGTACACTTGACACATTTCCCAGTTTCGTCCACTTTGTTACAGTAACATCTATAAGAATCAACAGTAGACACAGAAGCCATAAACCAAATTGTCAGTAGAAGGTTGCCACATCCAAGACAAAAAAAGTGGTCAGTTTTCAAGATAAGAAACACCTTCAAGTGCCTAGCTCTTAACCTGGAGCCCAAGGATGAACTTCTGCAGACCCCGAAATCCTTAATGCTCTGAATACTTATGACTTATGAATTATTCTTAGGAGATAGAGACCACAGTCTATAAGATTTTCGAGAGAATGTGACGCCAAACAGAGAGAAAGCCACTATCCCTATATAAACAAATGAAGGAATCAATAAAATAAAAAATTTAAATAAATGAATGGGAAGTAAGCGAGAGGTGTTCATTAACAATGAATATGAGAGGACGTGGAAAGCTCAAAGAACTTTTTAAATCATGAGCTGTCTTTTTCTTTTCCTCCTACAGCACTGCACAACCAAGCCTGGTCCACCTGGTCCTCATGGCAGCATGGGATCTGGTCTTTGACAGTAGTTCCGGCGTTCAAAAGACACACATGTGTGCATACACACACACACACACACACACACACACACACACACACACACACATACATACACCATGAAGACAGATGCCTATGGACACACTGACTTTTCAACAGGGGACTTGAAGGGAACTAAAGAGATGTCTCAGTGGCTAAGAGAGGTTAGTGCTCTTGCAGAGGATCCTGATCCAGTTCCCCGTACCCTTACAGAGTATCCGTAACTCCATCTCAAGTGAATCCAGTGCCTGCTTCTGACCTCCATGGGCACACACACGTAGGCAAACACACATACAGATAAAAACAAAAGATAAAGATTAAAATTAAATAAAAAGAAATTGTTACTGCATACACAATCAATGTGATTCTCACAGGTCCTCAAATGCCCTTCTGCTAGAAAACTAAACTAACCAGACGGTGGTGGTGCACGCCTTTAATGCCAGCACTTGGGAGGCAGAGGCAGGCGGATCTCTGTGAGTTCGAGGTCAGCCTGGTCTACAGAGTGAGATCCAGGACAGCCAGGGCTACACAGAGAAACCTTGTCTTGAAAATCAAAACAAAACAAAACAGAGAGAGAGAGAGAGAAAACTATCTGAAAATAGAAAAGACAAAAGGCAACAGTTCTCTGAAATATACCTTTATACAGCATTTTTTAGACAAATGCTTTTCCAATAAACACTGAGCTCTTTTTTGTTGTTTTTGAAGTGCTTGGGTAGAACCCAGGACCTGGTATAGGCTAGGTTAGCGCTTCGCTACAGAACCACATTCCTACCCTTTACAGACACACCTCCCAACAAGAACAAAGTGCAAGATCAGCAAAATCCAATGGGAATTCCTTCCCGAAATAGACAGGATGTGAGCCCAAGCTTCTGGAAACACTTAACTCGTCCGTATACCTGTGTTTATGGTCTTGCGTGTCACCATCTGTAACCGACTTAACACATTATGACCGCTCCATCGTGCCTTTTTTTAAAATCACTTTTTCCTCATATAAATATTTTGGGTTTCCAAATCTCTGCTACTCCATTCTAAATACACTCATTCAAGTTTTGTTTAAAAAAAAAAATACCACTCCCTGTTGCTTCTCGGACCCCACACACCCAACAGAAGGTACATTGAGCTTGCCTGGGAAAGCTGGACAACATCTGATTATAAAATTTTATTGGCATTCCCTCCCTCCCCTCAGAGGATTTAGACATCTAAGAAAGTTAAGTCTTGGGGGAACATATAAACAAGCTGCCTGGAAATATGCTCACAGCTATATTATCATGTTTATTAAAAAAAAAAAAAAAAAAAAAAAAGATGCTGCCACCATCTCGCCAGGCCATGCGGAGAGCACACATTGATCCCACATTCTTCCTTTTTCTCCTCCAGGCCTAACATGCCTGATAAGTTCCATGTTGGGTTTAAACATTCCCAGAATCCAAGACTGCAGCCTCCGTTTAATAACAAGGGAAGTGGTAAAGGTCAGGACTTGGATGGGTGGGGAGGTGGGGAGGATGTGGGAGGAGAAGAGGGAGGGAACCATGATCAGAATACATCGTACAAAAAAATATTTTCAATGAAAAAAGTATTAGGTACATCAATAGGCTTCATAAAAAATGACAGCACCCAGATTCTAAAAGCAGCACCAAAAAAACAATCTACTTAATCTCTCCTCTATGATGATTTGTAGCTGGAAGTTTCTCCAGTCCTGCCTGGCCCTGGGTCAAATAAATCTCTCCCACCCATGTCCCACAGCCACTTGATCACAAGTAAACACACAGAGGCTTATATTACTTACAAACTATATGGCCCACGGGTCAGGCTTCTTGCTAGCTAGTTTTTTCAGCTTAACTCAACCCATTTTCATTAATCTATGTGTTGCCACATGACTGTGGTGTTACTGGTCTGCTGGCATCTTTTTGCTCCTTGGGCAGCAGGCTGGCGCCTCTCTCTCCTCTCCTTTCTTCTCTCCATATATCCGCTTAGATTTCCTGTCTGCCTCTGCAGCTTTATTTATCAACCAATCAGAGCAACATATATTCACAGTGTACAGAAAGACCATCCCACAGCAATGATTAGAAATCACATTCAATTCCCTAATCTAGGCAGCAAGAAAATTCACTGAAAACACACACATGAACACACACACACACACACACACACACACACACACACACACACACACACACACGTAGGATAATCTTTTTGTACACTGTAAAGATGTGTCTCTGCCTAAGGCACCTTCTAATTGGTTTAATAAAGAGCTAAATGGCCAAGAGCGGGGAAGGAGGGAACAGGCAGGATTTCTGGAGAGAGAGAACTCTGGGAAGAAGAGAGGCAGAGAAACACCAGTGAGACATGGCAGGAATCAGACATACAGAATGAAAAGGAGGTAAAAAGACACACAGCAGAACGTAGATGAATAGAAACAAGTTAATTTAAGTTATAAGAGCTTAGTGGGCGCCAGGTGGTGGTGGAGCACGCCTTTAATCCCAGCACTCGGGAGGCAGAGCCAGGAGGATCTCTGTGAATTAGAGACCAGCCTGGTCTTACAGAGCAACATCCATGACAGGCACCAAATTACACTCTTGAAAAACAAACATGAAAGGAAGAAAGGAAGAGAGGAAAGAAGGAAGGAAGGAAGGAAGGAAGGAAGGAAGGAAGGAAGGAAGGAAGGAAGGAAGGAAGGAAGGAAGGAAGAAAGAAAGAAAGAAAGAAAGAAAAAGAGTTAGTGGGACAAGCCTAAACTAAGGTCAAGCTTTCATAATTAATAATATGTCTCCATGTCATTATTTGTGGGCTGGAGGATGACAAGAGAGTCCAACTACTGAGCAGAGTAATTAAATGTTTAGCCTACACATGCACACACACATGAACATGTGTACACACACATGCATACATACAAAACGAGACAAACAAAGCATAAACAGTTTCTCATGCATCGCTGTCTCCAAACGCACAATCACACCCATCTTTCTTACATAGATGCCCGAGTTACACATTCTGTATTCCTTAGGCATATGTCAATGCCAGGGAAAAACATAGACCAGCGATGCGAAGGGCTGGCCCCCCTGCGTCTAAGACATACAAATCACGTTTCCTTCAATATTCTCCTTCAATACATTCATTTCTAACATAATGCAGTATAATCATACATTCCAAAGAGGGGGCAGAGGGAAAATGAAAAGCAAAAGAGCGTCGTGAGAAGAGTGCATCCAGGCGGCAGACACGGGGAAGCAAGTGATCAGAAGCGTTACGCTGCACACAAAGAATATGACAGAGGGCATGTGAATGAAACCGGGGCAGGTGTATGGAAACAAAATGTGGACAGACTCAAAACAATCCTGTGTATGTGTGAGTGACCCAGTGTCCTTCAAGCCAGGGAAAATGAGGACAGCATTCACATACAGAAGCACCGGATCACCACTGACAGGGAGTGTGGCTGTTGCAGCAGCAGGAACAGGTTGTGAGACATTATATTATGGGGTGGCGCGTGGCACATTACAAATTGGAATGACTGGGTGTGAGCCTTTAGGACAGACACCATGGATGGGAGCTTCTGAGTTACACGAATTAGTACTGAGTCTCTTCCTGCTTGATCAGGGACCAGGAAGAACATCAGCCTGGAGTCCAGGACGATCCTCTCAGCTCAAGCTTAGTGGCGTGGGACAAAAGTCCACAGTGGCTTTGCAGCTGATCGGCGTGATGTCGCAAGGCGTCCGCGGGATCAGTTACTTGTCCTTCACAGGCAGGGGACTCCACACTTCCTCAGCGCGGTCACCGCACGTGACTCAAGCTCATCTCAGTGACTGAGCCTTGGGAGATAAGTCCTGGATGGTGAAACTCTACCTCTCCCAACAGTAACTGTTCTCTGTTTGTCCCATGCTGATGCAGACCCAGATTTCTGGTCCAGCCCTTGGCTGTGCACAGTAAAAGCTTCGTTTACCCTTGAAGGAAGCCTCAATATTGCATCCTGCAGTGTCATGTGGCAGCTTCCAGAATCCTGCCTTAAAATGTGTGTGTGTGTGTGTGTGTGTGTGTGTGTGTGTGTGTGTGTGTGTGTCAGAGGACAATGTTTGATGTTGTTCCTTGAGAGCTACCCACGTTAGTTTTTTTTCAAGACAGGGTCTTTCACTGACTTGGGGGATGTTGAGTTTAGACCAAGCTGGCTGATCAGAAAGCCACTGAGATCCACCGTCTCCATGTCTCCATTGCTAAGATTACAGCTGTGAGTCACAACTCGAGGTTTTGACTTGAATTCTAGAGGTTCAACTCAAGTCTTCACAGTTCTAAAGCAAGTACTTTCCTGACTGAGCTCTCGCCCCAGCTCCTGCTCTTCTGCTTTCTAACTCATCTTTCAGCCTCTTTCCAACACTATCTTGGACTACCCTGGGGCGAAGAAACAAGATCTAAAGGGAGCGTGGACCACGCGCACAAAGGAACACACCGTGCCTACTTTGGATGCCGTCATCAGCCCAGACCTAACACTTGAATCAGACATGAGCATCTATCTTGCTTTGGATTTCTCTGTCACTCACACCTAAATAATTCATCGGGACAAGTTCTATCCAGGGCAGAGCCTGTACGGGCCAATTTGTGACTCAAGCTCCAAGATTCATTCTAGCTGCTCTGGCTGAGACATCCCTTCTGCCATGAAATGGAATGCATCTGATACCAGAGACCTTTAGGGATTAGTACCTCCACCCCCCGAAGAAAAAACTCCCTGGGTCTGATCCCATGCTTCATTATAATTATAATTTCACTTTCTGAAAACAGGAAAAGAATACTCTGACCTAAAGACCTGGCTCTCCTACCACTTACAACTTTCACTGCGTATTGAGAAATTGATTGATTTTTGGTTTTTTGAAAGTGATTTCTAGAAGCCTGGGAACTCACAGAGAACTGACCTATGACCCTGAGAGAACTGACCCAGGGGCTGACCAAGGAAGGTGTCTGCACACTGGTGAGTAGATTACTGGAACATGCAAAATCTCCAAAATTACAGCAACCTGTAAGTGTCTTTGGATACTCACCCCACCTCTCTTGCGATCATGTCTTTCTTTCCTAAGCTTTGATGATCATAGTCACTCAAAGTGATTAAGAGTTTAATTGACTGCACTGGTTTCCATTACCCAAGAACATAAGGTACATTACGGACTTGGCGGGGAGGGGGGGACGGGGGGGGGGGGGGGGACAGGGGAACACGACATGCATTTGTAGTGGCCTGCAGTAAATTTCTACACATATTGTATTTTTAGCAATTATGTTGATATGGTACTTTGTTTTGTTTTGTTTTGTTTTGTTTTTTGGTGTAGTACTTTGAATGTAATTGGCCCTCATAATCCCATAATTGCATAATCTCATAGGAAGTGGCACTATTAGAAGATGTGGCTTTGTTGGAGTGGATGTAGCCTTGTTGGAGGAAGTGTGCCACCATGGGGGCGGGATTTTCAGGTTTTAAATGCCCAATGTGTCAGTTGACTTCCTGTCGTTTACAAGATGTAGCACTCTCGGCTCCAGCACCACATCTACCTGCACGCAGCCATACTCCCCTTCATGATCATCATGGACTGAACCTCTGAAACTGTAAGCGAGTCACCCTCAATTTAATGTTTCCTTTATCAGAGTTGCTGTGGTCATGATGTCTGTTCACAGCAATAGTAAACCCTAACTAAGACAGCTGAAGATAAGTGCAATTACACTAGTGTAGTTTTTGCATGATTAGCAGAGGACAGTTACAGTCTAGAGCACCTTGAGTTTAATGGCAGGCAACACAGCTTGGCAGCCATGCAGCACCAGGTAAACATCTCAAGGTCTCTAAGCCTCCTTTTCTTCTGTCTGTGAAACAGGCAAAGAAGGGTAGCATTCCAGCAAGTTCTTGCCCTGATTAAATCAGTACTGTGACGCCGAGGCTCCGAGAGCAATGCCTGTCATATACTTAATGACAGTCACAGTCATTCTTCTGAGGATTGAGACAATCCATGTATAACACATGGAGTTCTGCCTAGCACAATCAGTACAGTCATTACATGTCGGACATTACCATAATTATTAGCCAAAGTCACGCAGTACAGCCTCCCTGCGTTTTTTGCCATCAAGGAGCAAAGGATGGTCACAGCAGGGGGGTGGGCTGTCTTGCTGCTGAGGCAGCTGGGCTGGTAAACAGCTGCAGCTTTTATTGAGTGCCCTCCCAATAAGGCTGCTTCCAAGAAAAGGGAGGGAGCCCACCTCCCGGCCAAGCCCATTTAGAACCTCCAATGAGATGCATTCTTCTCCAGTCTCCTTCTCTGGTCTTCTAGAAACAAGGGGAGGGGAGGGAAAACACTCACTGGGTTCAGGAAACCTGGCTTGCTAGCCAAATAGCCTGATGAGGCTCACACTGCAAGAGCCCCACGAATTATTGCGCCTTGCCTCCATGGTTTTGTTTTCCCTCTCTTCCACAGAGCTGAGTGTTGGTCCTCCCCAGCTGTGGCAATGACTCCATTTATGAGGGCAAAGAATCTGCATATGAAGGAACCTCGAGAATATTAAGAAATTAAGCTTACATTGTAAAGCTAGATGTAGGGGCTGTGAAGACAGCTCATTAGTAAGAGCACATATGAGGATATGAGTTCAAATCCCCAGATTTTGTATTAAAAATAAATAAAGAAAAGCCCGGCATGGCTGAACATGTCTGTAGCTCCAGGGTTGAGATGAATTCCAGAGGCTCAAAGGTGTGCTTTAGGTTCCATGAGAGAAGCATGACTGAGGAGGACAGCTGATGTCTTCCTCTTGCTTCTATATGCACATGCTTGAGGATACACACCTGCACACTCACATGCATCTCTCTGTCTGTCTCTCTCTCTGTCTCTGTCTGTCTGTCTGTCTGTCTGTCTGTCTCTCTCTCTCTCTCTCTCTCCCTCCCCCCCCCTCCCCTCTCCCTCCCCTCCCTCCCCTCCCTCTCTCTCTCTCTCTCTCTCTCTCTCTCTCTCTCTCTCTCTCTCACACACACACACACACACACACACACACAAACCAAGTAGGTTTTCTTTCAGTTATAAGATCATAGAAAGACAGTAAGACCAACTATGAAGTCCAGAGAATCCCCTGCTTACCACCCACACCCACACATACACATAGGCTTCCTCATGGTCCCACACCAGAACTAGAACACAGGTTATTAACTGACGAATCCACCTTGACACGTCACTGCTATTCATCACCCACCGTTGGCACTAGGGTTCACTTCTAGTGATGGAGTTGCCATGGGTTTGGGCGAATGTGTAATATGCATCTGCTTTTATGGCATCCCAGAGAATGGAAGAACACTCTGTGCTCTGGCTACTCCGTCACTTTTGCCACCTAGCCTCTGACAACCATTGAGTTTTTACTGTCCCCAGATGCCTGCCATTTCCAAGTCTCAAACAATTAGAATCCTATACTATTTAATCTTCTCAGACTGACTTCTTTCATTTACTAACACATGTTGAGGTATTCTCCATGCCTGTTATGGCTTGATAGAACTTCTGATTGTAATACTAAGCTATATTCTACTCCACCCACACCACAGCCTATCTACTCTCCTACCGAAGAACAACTGGAATACATCTAAATTTTGGCAACTATGAATAAGCTGCTATAAATATTTTCATGAATGTTTTATGCATAAATAGTTTTTCAATTCTATTGTGTAGATATGAAAAGATCATGATGGCTGAATCACACGAAAGTCACGTGGCTGGGCACTGGTGGCGCACACCTTTAATCTCAGCACTCAGGAAGCAGAGGCAGGCAGGATCTCTGTGAATTTGTGGCCAGCCTAGTCTACAGAGCTAGTTCCAGGACATCCAAAGAAACCCTGACTCAGAAAATCAAAAAAGGAAATCATGTGTTTAGCTTTGTAGGAATAGTTAAACCCTTCCAGACAGCTACTGTTCAGCATCCCTACTGACAATGAATGAGTTTCTGGGGCTCTACAATTTGATCAACATTTAATGCTGTCAGTGTTTGAGATTTGATTCAGGCTAAAAGGTATGCAGTTAAACTAAATCCACTGTTAGTTTAATTTGTAATTCATTGATGCCATGATTTTAGGAACGGTTATGTTCCATCTCTATCTCTTTGCTGTTGTGTCTGCTTAGGTCTGTTGCTCACCCTTATAGTAGATTGTTCACTCATTGTCCAGTCTTAAGAGTACTTCATATATTTAGACAATAGTTCTTGATCTTGTATGTCTTTTACACATCTTTTCTCCTGGTTTGAGATCTGTCTTCATATTCTCTTGCTAAGACTTTCGGGATACCTTGTAAATGTGTATGTGTTTTTCTTTCTTTGTCTATTGCTTTTTTTCTCGCCTTTCCTTTTCTGTCAGCCATGAAAATAACATGTGTGAGTGGCAAATGTAGACCACAGGTCAAAGAAAACAGCACCCATTGCAAACGGACTCAACTCAGAAACTAGGGAAGAGCTTTTATCGTCTGGAAACGCAATAGTGCCTACTGGCAGAACATGCGATACTCAGAACAATTTGTGATTACAATACTACAATCAGCTAAATTAAATACAATTCATTTTAGGAGAGTCTTTCAAAGACAGCTGTCACTCCGATGAGTCAACCATTTGAAACTCACGATAAGAGGAATGCTTGGGTTGGGGAAGGAATTTCCAAGAACCACACCCCTCCTGGAGGTCTGTACTACTGCCTCAAGTCCAGACAAAGTCTGCCTGGAGAAAATCATGAGATCATTATGAGACTCTTAAAACCCCGAGAGCCTGGAATATATATACATATATGTATATGTATAGACATATGTATATTAATTTGGAACATAGGCTAACAATTCATAAACTTCAGAATTCGCCATACAGTGGAAGGATGCTCTATGTCCGTATGTGGTGCTAATATGCACGGGGATTTCTAAGAGATATTCAGAGACATGTCTTAGGGTTATTCACAGAGCTGGGTCTTGAGCTACCTGAGTCCACTGTACCTGTCACACGATTGCTAAAATCATGCAGGAAGCTTGAAGAGATACTTTTGTGTTTCTGTAATGCCCAGTGTCAGATGCATACATGTAGAAACTTAACATCATGTCTAACACAAAACAGTGAGCTCTGTTTCCATACACAGGAACTTCATTATAAAGGTAATTTCCAGTTGGCAGTATCAGCCCATAGGAAAGTTGAAGTCACGTGTTGTTTTTCTGTGGACATAGCTCCTGCCGTGTTCTGACCAATTCACCTCAAAGAAAGGCCATGTGAACTCTAAGAAATGAACTCTAAGAGCCTTGTCACTTCAGGACACTCATGAGATTGTAGTGTCACCGAGGCCAGTACAATTCGGTGGGCAGATCCCCAGTTCTGAGTACAGACAGAGGAGCTCTGTTGAGTTTGCACCCAGAGCTGTCTTTACAACCGAGTCTCTGGACTCCCAGCTGGACACTGACCCAGAAGAGCTCCTGAAACACACCCTTTCTCTGGCTCTCAGTGACTCCTGAGCAGAGGAAACAGTAAACGGGAGGCAGCTGAGCTGAATCTCAGACCCTTTTACGGAACTTCCGACTTTACAGTGAGTGCTGTTTGGTAACACATCCTCCCTTTAAAGGTTGGTGGTTCAAACCCACCTGGGAATGTGTGGGTTTAGGGCTAGAGAGATGGCTCAGCAGTTAAGAGTAGTCAGTGCTCTTGAACGCTCGGTTCGAGCCCCCACATTCAGTTCCGAGCACTCACACTATCTGTAACTCCAATGCCAGGAAGTCCAATGCCCTCTTCTACTTCTGTGGGCACCAGGCACTCGTGTAGGACACACACACTTGTATTCAGGCAAAATCCTCATCCACATAGAATAGAAATAAACAAACCTCTTTTTTTTTTTTTTAATTTACACAAGAAGCTTTGGCATTAGGCTTGTACCTGATGATCCATGCCGTCTCCCATGCAAGTACCAACTACCTTAAATGTCAAATGGGGGATGCACAGAAGAGCCCTTGGTGTGGATTCAGAGGACCCAGGTTTGGTTCCCAGCACCCACAGCAGACGGCTTACGACTACCATAATTCCAGCTCCAGGGCATCCGATGACCTCTGACCTCTGCAAGCACCTACAGACAAGCACCTACAGACATGTGGTGCACATAAACTCACTGAGACCCACACTCACACACCTAAGTCAATCCATCTTTTTTACTAAGAAGACTAGATAGTCCACTTTTACTTTCCTCCAAGCAACTATATTTCATTCTGATCTGTTTAAAAAAAAAAAAAAAGTTCAGATTGTTTAAAAGCCACTGAATAATAAAGTGTAAATTAGGATATAACCTTAAACATCGTGAGTTCAACCACTTTATTTTGACAAGAAGAGACTGGTTCCATAGAGACAATGGATCTTTCTCAGCACATCTGGGACACAGCTACCACCACCAAAGAGCTTCTTTAAATGACAAGACCTGGTCTGGGGGTTCTTGCTGGGTTCGCTATCTAAAAACCCAGTTACCCTTCTCTTGGTACCCTAGCGTTCTTCTGGGGGAACTTCTCTCTCTCTCTTTTACCACCCCAACCCTCATCCTAAAGGGCATTTTCTGGTACTCATGATGAGGAGTAGAGACAATCACAGAGGGTTACAAATAAATAAACAAACAAAAAATAAAAATAAAGACGTGTTAGAAAATCTCCCGCCCCTGACAACTCTCAGTCTTTCTAAGCTGTAAATAGTCCCTGGCTCCCCAGTGAGAACATCTTCCATTCAGAAACCTCAGCCACTTCTAGATGTGGAGTTTGACCTTTTTTTTTCCCTTTTGGTCATTAACTTTAAAAAGAAGAGACATGTGCGCTCTTACCTTCAGGAAGTCTCTTCCATCCCAGAAATAATGAACACACTGGGCGTGTGTGAGGCAGCTGAGTGACTTTGATCTCGGAACCTTCAGCGTTCTGGACAGCACCCCCCTTGTTCTGCCTACAGAGGGATGACCTTTCTTAAGCACCTTCTCACCTTCCTCAGCAATGGAGAGACAAAGGTAAGCTTTGCTGTCTTGCCCACGTCCACCGCCACTCGGACGGTTAAGGTGAGAAAATACTCAGAACACAGCCTTCCAAGACCGCACGGTTCCCGCCAACCCCTTTGGCAGCTCCAGGACACCGTATAACCAAGGTTTTTCCTATCCATTTGTGTCTTTTCCTGCCACTTCAAATTTACACGCAGACTCCAGGACATTTCCAAAACCTTCCATTGGAGTCCAGAGCTAATGGTGTGAAAACACTTTTTAAGTGCTGTTTGTTGTTGTTGTTTGTTGTTTTTTATTTTTGTTGTCTGTTTGTTGCTTTGTTTTAATCCACTAGGTAAAGTGTAACCTTGGCAGAGCTGGCTGAAGGGCAATTTACTATGTTTTTTAATAGAATTTAGAGCAATGAACTTGCAGTGTCGATCAAACTGCATGGTGAGTGTAGACCTGAGTACACAAAGCCCAGACTTTTCCATGAGCGTTTATGCCCAAGGGTTGGGTTCAGTTGGCAGTATAAACACGGATTCGTTAATCATTATTTTGTCCCATTTCCTGGATATCGTTATTTGTTAGTCTTTATTAACAAGATTATCAAGTTAGGTGTGTAAAAGAAAACCAATCACTGTAAAAAAGAAAAAAAAAATCACTACGTTATCATCCCACCAGCACTACAGCCTGAGATTCCACTCTGCTCCATGCCAGGCCCCTTCATTAACACCCTCACACCTTGCAAACTGAGTGGCTATGATTAAGGTACAAGGAAAGAGCCATTATTTTTGATGGTTCTCTGACCCAGCCTCTGGCGTCATTAAAAAAAAAAAGGTTGGGGATTTAGCTCAGTGGTAGAGCGCTTGCCTAGCAAGTGCAAGGCCCTGGGTTCGATCCTCAGCTCAAAAACAAACAAACAAACAAACAAAAAAACAAAAACAAAAACCCACAATATATTCTTTGGAGATTTAACCAAGATTTTGACTTTTGTAAAACCTTGTTACTTCCTCTTAGAGAGTCTGTGTTAATAGTCATCCCTAAATAATGACCTGATCATTTTCCTGACGTAATATCTATAGAGAATGGGCAAGTGGAACAGGATTGCAGGAAAGAGAGGGATGAGTTCAAAGAGGAGACTCTGACAGCCTCTGAGGTAAGTGTGGTAAGAGGCAGGGACAGGATTTTTACCATGACTGATGCCACTACTCAGTGTGTATCCTGTGTAGGGTACAGCACATACCAGGAGGGGGGGCAGGCAGAGTGAAGCAATCCAGGTTACTTAGAAAGTTTAAAATGGAGGTGATGGCCCTTAATCTAATGACCTCAAAAACATGTGTCTGGTGAAGGATGCACTAGTGAGTACCTAAGTCATATTAGATGGAGAATAAGAGAGAGAAAGGGAATGAAGGATCATGGGAGATCTGGGAGATGGGAGATAATGACGCTGCTAAGTGCCTGTAGGAGACAGGCTGGCAAAGACTGTCAGGGGCGGGGGAGGAAGGGAGCGGGCATGGAGACAAATGGATCAGCCTGCAGCTGGAGAGCAGACAGACCGAACAAAGGTCGGTAGCTATGATAGCTGGGCCCTGTCCAGGAAGGGCAGAAACTACCTGGCTGCGTGGGGGAGGATACAGATCACTCTAGTGATTAATGATCAGGGTCCCAGATATTCTGCAAGAATATGCAAAGCAGCTTGAAGAGTCCGGATCAAGTTCTCTCGGCAACAAGAAGTCCTCATGGGTACACTGTGACAGGCTCAAACCTGTGCAAGGATGATCTGTTTTAGACACGCTGTAAAGGCAAGGGGCCAGACCACTGGTGCCGACCACCTAGCAGTCACCAAAAGGTGTGTTTAAAGACAAAGACAGCAAGGTCAACCAAAACTATTCACTGGGTCTTTACCATGCGTATTATTTTGTAAACGGAGCACCCAATCAAACTAGACAAAATTTTGGCCTCTGTGGACTATGACTTGCACACAAAAGACAGTTTTACACACACACACACACACACACACACACACACACACACACACACACACACACGAATCAAAACATGGACAAAGAAAGGTCCTGTTGTTAAACTGAAAATAAACCATAAACAAGCGATATACAAGGCATTGGTCCCCCTTTCTTTCTTTAAATTCTGTGGTAAAGTACAGCATAGGTTAAGGCTGCTTGCTCTCTTAAGAGTCACAGTAGAATGCAAATTCAAATCTCCAGCCATCATCAAAGGGGAAAGTGGGCTTTGAAAGCTCCTTGTGAATTTCCTCCAAGAATCTAGAGGACGTAGCAGAGGACAGGACCAATAACTGAGCTTATTCTCTAGAAAAGAGAAGAGAAAAAGAAACAGGGGGGTCCCAGGAGCAAGGCACTTCCCCGGCACTCAGCGTATACTGAATTAATAAATTAACTAGTCAATTAAAAACCATCTTTGCCATTTTTACTCCCAATAGGTGTCTGAAACCCATCAGACTGGAGCAGCAGGAGTGTTGAGGCTTTCAAGACTCAACTTCCTTTCTTTTTTTTATTTACAGACAGTAGATGAAATAGAAGATGCTAACAAAAACCATCTTCAAGAGGGATGATGAGAAAATAATAAGAGGCTCAAAGTAAGAACAAAATATGAAATTGAAAGTAAAATAAATGTGATTATTAAAAAGCTAAACACTAAACAAGAGGAATACATATCTATTTATACATATCCACACATCAAACCAGTCCAAGATATTAAAAAAAAATTAGAATAGGTGATTAAGACTCAAATATGTATGCCGTGAAACTTGTCAATGACTTATTAAAAATCTGGTTTATGGGATGGCCAGCAAGATGGCCCAACTGGTAAAGAGTTTACCACCAAGGCTGAAGACCTGAGTTCTAGTCCCAAAGCCGCATAGTGGAAGGAGGGAGCCAACTCTTACAAGTCATCTTCCAGCCTCTGAACACACCATGGCGTGCGCGCGCGCACACACACACACACACACACACACAATAAATAAAAAATAAATAAATAAATAAATAGAATTAACAAACATGTAAGAGAAATTAAAAAGAAATAAAAATGTGGTTTGTCAGAACTGGTCAAAATGCTGAGGATACATAATGGTTAAACGCGCATCCCTAATAGAACAACAATCTGACCCCACACCAAGGCTCAGGAAACACCCCAGAAGATGTCAGAAATGACAGATGAGCCAGAGGAAGGGGTAGGGCACGGTGGAGCACCGTCCTCCCAGTATGACAGGGACTTAGTACCCTTGAACGCTCAGAGCAGCTGTGACTACCTTGCCCGAGAAGAAGCCTGTCAAAGTCCTGGTGTGGAGAGGGGAGGGCCTCACAGGACCCCGACTTCTCCTGGGGAACGACATCTGCATGTGCCCGACTTCTCCTGGGGATCGACATCTGCAGGCGGCCAACGATCGCCACAGCAGGTATAGACATTTTCTTTGGTGGTGTAGCCACCGGCAAACTGGCCGTGCTTATGTAAATAATCCCCAATCCGAGCTCCTGTAAGTGACCCTAACTAAATTCAGACAGCAAGAGTGAGAGGGGAAAAGACAGGGTGATAAAGAATAAACATGACCAAAAACATATATGTGTGTGGATATACATATATATATATGATATGTGAAAACATCATAATGAAAGCCATTATTATGCAAAATTAATATATGCTAAGGAAAAACTCAGAAAAAGCCATCCAATCTCGTCACTGACTGTGGTGTCGCACAACTTAATCCCAGCACATAGACGTTTACAGAGATGTTTAAAAAAAGTTTAAGGATGGCCCGGGAGACCTTAGCAGGGCAGTGTCTCCAATAAATAAGGAAATACTTACAAGTAGCTAACGCTAAAGTTCTGTGAACATGAGTGTTGACGAGCTAAACCACGCCTGCTTCATCATTGTCTGATGTGCCTACTAGTAAGTGTCCCTGAGAAGCAGACCTGTGGACTGTTGACATGCCATCACAGGAGGGCCCTAGGAGGAGAGGCATTGACCCTCACCTGATACTGTGACCACACCGCCCAGTCATTTTAAGGCAAATTTTCCCTAAAGGTAGTAGCCTGGTATAGTAGAATATTATTTTAAGGTGTGTTACTTTTGTTGATGTTGCATTTGTTTAACTCTGTGAAGCTGTGTTCCTGTGACTGTCTAAAACACCTGATGGTCTAATAAGGAGCTGAATGGCCAATAGCAAGGCAGGAGAAAGGATAGGCGGAGCTGGCAGGCAGAAAGAATTAATAGGAGAAATCTGGGAGAGGAGGAGAGAGCTAGCAGCCAGAGAAGGAGGAGGATTCCAGGGGCCAGCCATCCAGCTACACACACAGCAAGCCTCAGAGTAACAGTAAGATACAGAAGTAAGAGAACTGGAAAAGCCCAGTGGCAAAAGGTAGACAGGATAAGTTCGGTAAGGAAAGCTGGCTGGGAACTAAGCTAAGCTAAAGCCGGGCATTCATAATGAAGAATACGCCTCAGTGTGTGACTGACTTGGGAACTGCATGGAGGGCCCCCCCAAAAAGAGAAAAGTCCCCAAAACAGCCTGGGTTGGAGCTGTCTAGGGGATTACCTAGAGTATACAAGAGGCAGATAAATGGGAGAAGGGGCTCCATCTATGTGGCCACTGGGGCACTGTCGTCCATGCTGGGCTGAGACATTCCAATGGGGCTGCTTTAGGATCACCCACGCTCCGGCTAGCAATCCCTCCTTCACCCATGCTCCGGCTAGCAATCCCTCCCTCACCCACGCTCCGGCTAGCAATCCCTCACCCACGCCTTGTAAGCAAACCCAATAAACTCAGTTGGTTCGAGGCTGGGACCTTATGGAGGGAGGTGGCATTGTTTACATCTCCCCAGGGAAAGAATTCTCACAACAGTGAGCAAACAACTAACATAATATTGAGAAATAATGTAACCAGAAGGTGAGGGGCTTACCTAACTGGTTATCATAAACTGGTTAGAGTAAACTCAGTTTGGCTCCAGGCACCCTCTTCCGTCAGTCTTTGCAAAACAAATTGCAACCTAACTTGGGAATTAACCGAAATCCCCACCAGAAATATGGTTTTTGTAACAAACAGCCGAATCTCAGCTAATCACAGGCTGCCCTTGGGCTGGCCTGGATTCATATAAGGAAGACAGGCACTGTAACCAGCCGTAGTCAGCTGTCTGAACCTGTTTCAGTTTGAGGACTGTGAGACTTGTAAATTGTTCTTTGCTCAATGAAATTACTCTCCAATTTGTCCAAAATTTTTCTCTTAACATTACTTTAAAACCACAGTGACTGAGCACACACACACTAGGAAAGCCTACCATTGAATGAAACTGAGTCCAGACACAGACCCATGTGTGGAGACTCAGAGAGAAGCTGATCCGGAGAGAGTTGAGGAAGAATGGACTAACGCCTGTGTAAGTGGACTAAAAAGTTTGCTACTCTTTCAGGAAAACCACCATCTCCCTGTAGAAGGAGAGCCATTGATTTGGCCCAATACATTTATTTGTTTGTTTGTTTGTTTATGGTGTTGGTTTTATCCACATGATTTTTAAAATCTATAATTGTACCTATTAAATCTATTAAAATCTACCAATTGTCCTGGGAAAATCAATTTTAATTCTTGACTAAGTTATACATGGTCTAATTTAAATCTTTTTAGTTATCAGTAGTCTCACTTTTATCTTATTGAACTTATTTTTCATGAAGTATCACAGAAGAAAAGAGGAGGAGGAGGAGGGGGAAGTAGTTGTTTTCATCAGGGTCTTATGAGGATCTCCAGGCTAGTCTTGAACTCACTCTCTAACCCAGACATATTTGAATTTTCCATTCTCTTGGCTTGATCATCCCCAAGGAGCTGTAATTACTGTGAAAAAAGAGCTGGAGCTCAGAGACTGTGATGGCTATCGCTATCCTCGGTTGTCAATCTGACTATATCTAGAATGAACTATGATCCAGAAATGGAGGGTACACTTGTGATCCAGACCACAAGGCAAGAAAACAACATGCCTTTGATCCAGATCTGGAGGCTGGAAGACACATCGTTAATCTGGGCCACACCTCCTGCTGGAAGGACAACAGAATTTGTCCCTTGTCTGCTTGCCCTCACCTCATCAGCATGTCCATTCCTTCACTGGCAGTGGAGCCGGCTTCTTTGGAATTCCAGCATATAGAGAAGACCAGATGAGACACCCAGCCTCATGGGACTGAACAGCTACTAGATTCTTGAACTTTCCATTCACAGCTAGCCACTGTTGTGTTACTCAGCCTATAAGTCATTCCAATAAATTCATAGATATATAAATTCATATACATAGATTCATATATACAGATATATATATGATATATATATAGAGAGAGAGTGTGTGTGTCATTCTATGAGTTCTGTGATTCTAGAGAACCCTGACTAATACAGAGACCATCGTGACACCCTAAGGTAAGATGTTACAGACCTCACAAGCATAGACCTGGCAAAGGTAAGGGAGAGGAACCGGAAAGGCGGTCAGTGACTTATTTTAAAAAACCTGCTGTCAGTTGGACATGACGTGCTCCTCTTACAGAGGCAGCATTCACTCGAGAGGCTGAGGCAAGAAGGTTATGAGTTCAAAGCCATTTCGATCTACACATCAATCCCCGTCTCAAAAACACCACACAAAAGCCTGACATGGTGTCTTGGGCCTTCAGTTCCAGCACTCAAGAGGCAGAGGCAATTCAATTTCTGTGACTGTGAGGCTAGTCATGTCTAGATAGTGAGAATATCGTCTCAAAAACAAACAAACAAAAAAACATCCCACAGCTCGAAACTCTTTGGACTTGACAAAAGAAACAGATTCAGAGGTGGAATTCAGGTTCTAAAAAGGGTCCGATTCATTTCTGTCCAGATCATTTTGCAACCTTGGGCTGAGAGCCCAGTCCTGTGGATTGGCAGATGGAGACTGGAAAGGAAAAAAATGTCACCAGCAGAAGTTTTATCATCAGAATCCGTCCGTCCACGTTAGTTTCCACCCAGGCAGAAACGACACCCTTCATGCATTTTATACCCCAAGCATTTGTTTAAAGGCCAACATGTAGGTTGACTGCAGACGAAGACAGGGTTCAGAAAGGAAGCTTTAGAAAGTATTGCAAAAATTGGTTGCATTTTCAGCTAGATGAAAAGGAAAGTGGGTTAACCAATACCATGATTTTTTTTCCAGATAAAGGTGATTAAAAAAAAAAAAAACCACTGGGCTTGTGGAGCTAGGGAGAAAAATCAAGTCCCACAGGAAGCTTCAAGGGGAGCATGCTTTCTCTGGAAGGGGGCAGGTGTTTGCTACATGCTGTGTGTGCCGCACAGTTGGGCTCTGAAACCTCTGTGGCTGCCAATGGAGCCCTGGGCCATCCATTCATGGATGGAGTGGGCCTTCCAACAGTCTTACTTAGAGACACTAACCTTCCTAAACCTCAGTTACCATAGGTCATAAAATATGCTGTGTGCGTGCGTGCGTGTGTGTGTGTGTGTGTGTGTGTGTGTGTGTGTGTGTGTGTGCTGTTCACATATGTGAGGGTACTAAGAGGTCACCCTCCATTGTCATCCCTTGGGAGCCATCCTATTTGTTTTTTAAGGTTAGGTCTTTCTCTGTTGGACCTGGGGCTGGCTGGTTCGGCATGCTAGTTGGCCAGAGAACCCATCAATCTGCCTCTTCCAGCCTCCTCAGCATTGGCATTAAAAACACCAGGTTCCCCACCCATTGTTTAACTGGGGCACTAGGAACTGGACTCAGTTTCACTGTGCCTGGGGAGCACTTTATTGAGCTGCCCCCCCATAATATCCTTTTAAATATTTTTCTATCATTTAAAACTAGTTTAAAAGCTTCTTAGCTCCAGTTGGCTGTCAACCCACAGGGTTGACCTGCAGTGTGCTGAACTCTGCAGAATTCAGGCTTATATTCTAGGAATGTAAGATATGATTAGAGCTAGGCATGGTAGTATAGGCCTGAAATTACAGTGCTCCAGAAACTGAGGCAGGAGGATGGTAAGTTCCAGGCCAGTCTGAGCTACACAGCAAGTCCCCGTCCCAAAACAACAAAAAGTGCAAATGTATGCCTGTATGCCAGGTGGTGGTGGCCCACACCTTCAATCCCAGCACTGGGGAGGCAGAACCAGGAAGATCTCTGTGAGTTCGAGGCCAGCCTGGTCTACAGAGCGAGATCAAGGACAGCCAGGGCTGAACAAGAAACCCTGCCTCAAAAAAGTACAAATGTCAAGACCTTATAAACAGGCTTTTTTGTTGTTGTTTACATTAGGGCAAAGGAGAGTCCAAAAGACGGAACCACATTGGGGCCCAGCAATTCCAGGGCAGCTGGCATTGAGTTGTAAGACCTAAGGGTCCAGCAGTCCAAATGCTACTCTCACGGAGTCTCTCAAAGGCTGGCCCACCACAGCCAGGGAGAAGGGGTAGAGAATGCCCGCCCCCTTCAATTATCCATGCTCTACTTGCCCAGTGAACCAGGCCATTGAAAAGACTGGCAGCCACAGAGTTAAACTTAGACACATCCCTCCTCCCTGCTTTTGCATGAAGCTGAGGCTTTACGTTGTACACACAGGAAAGCCAACGGGTTCTCAGCTCGCCCTCCCCACAAACAGCAGTCTGAGGATGGCTTTGTTTACCTGGAAGCATCACGCTCTTATTTAAATTCCTGCAGCCCACTCAACATAAGCCTGTGCTCAGCCCTGACGGATTTATTTCTCATCTGCTCCAGCAGGCACAGACCACTTCGGCGGCGGGGGAGGGGGACCCACGGGGGCGGCAGCTTGCCCAGGAGTTCAGGGCCTGCCTGGCAACCAGCCTCTTTGCCCCTTCTGCCGCTCGGGCGGGCCTGACTACCTAGCTGCTGAATAGTGGGATGGGAAGAGTTCAATCCAGGGTTTGCACTTTCCCAGCCATTAGCCAGCTGCCAAACGCATTTCATTATCTTAGGAGGGTTTGTACATCAAAGAGAGCCCCAAACAGTGTGATGGAGTGGAAGTAACAGTGCCTGGTCAACATTATAACTCGGAGCGGTTTTTTTTTTTTTTTTTTTTCTTCATGGAGATAATGCCATCTGGCACCCAGGAGCAGCAAAGGCCAGCGATGGAAAAAAAAAAAAAAAAAAAAAAAAAACACGCCACCTCCGTGTTTTGCTTATTGGTGTAACAGTTAATCCTGATTAAAAAAAAAAAAAAGAGGCAAGGACGCGGAGCAACTCCCCACCACCTTGTAGATCTATTATTGTCTCACACAGGCTGAGCTGCCCTGGCCACCCAAAGCAAAGGTTGCTCATGGGATTGCCAAGTGGATGGGGGAGAGAGGGACACCAAGGAAGGCTGGGAAAAATACCTATTTATCTTTTTGTCTATTGAATTACTTAAGTGCACGCGCGCGCGCACACACACACACACACACACACACACACACACACACACACACACGGGAAAAGGAGACGAAATTCAAAGGCTATTCTTCCCAGACGATGACGTTTTGTGAAGAAACCTCAAGTCGCGGGCTTTGAAAGCCCCCAACTGGACTCCCTAGTGACCGCTAACTTCTTCACATCTGCCCTGAAAACTCCGTTCGAGCTTTATTTTGAAAATTCCTCTCCTTACCCTCCAGGGTCCTTGGGATTAGAGCCCACCCGCCTCCCACCCACCCCTGCTGACATCGTAGACTTCTAAAGCAACTTCTCCTAAGAAATCTCTGAGGCCTTCACGGTTCAGGATAGGAAGAGAGGGGCCCAGGAAACCCACATACAGCGCACTGGGTGCCCCGAATTGCGGGGAGGAGGGGCAACTGTCAGTCATGGCATTTACTCTGAATCCGCCTTCGAAACCGAGGAAGCAGCATCCGCAGGGACCATCGCCTGTGCTGCTGAAATGAGGACAAATGTCCAGTTGATGGTTTTGTTGCTGGGTTTTTTTTGTTTGGTTTTGCCATTGGTCAAGTGTGCACCGCCACTGTTTGGAAACCCCGTGGTTCCCCCTCCCCCTGTCCTGACACCAACTACTCCTCCCTTCCGATGTGATGTTCCTCACCAAACTCTGCCCTTCACCGACCCCTTCCATCTCTGCAGGGGGCAAAGCCTGATGTCTTGGGGAACATGGAGGGGCGGTAAAAGTCACATTAAGGCAGGACTATATGCCATGGCTGCCTAAGCAGCGGAGAAGCCTTCAGAGAACAGAGACCTTCTTCCAAGGCAGCTGTCTCGCCCTGTAGGCCATTGGTTCTCCACCTTCCTAAGGCTGTGACCCTTTTAACACAGTTTCCTCATGCTGTGGGGACCCCCAACCATACAATTATTTTTGTGGCTACTTCATAACTGTAATTTTGCAACGGTTATGAATCATCATGTTAAATATTTTTTTTCTTTTTTGGAGACGGAGGCTTGTGTGTCCCCCCCACCTCCCCCCCGGGGGTCGCGATCCACGGGTTGAGAAACCACCTCCGTGCACCGTGGTAACCGTTCAGAAGGTTTTTGGGAGTAAGCGGTGTCCTACCAACAACCAACATGCGGCCTGAAATTACTCAGAAAATCCACCTTGCTCTCTGGCCTGCGGCTGCTTTTCTCTTCAATGGCATAAACTGCGGAATTGAAACCCCCCCGCCGCCGGAGGAAAAGGGACTCGGCTGCTATTTTGGCTGCCATGGAATTGCCCCTCCAGCAGAAGTGACAGCTAAGCTCTCTGATCCTGAACACGCTCCGCCCCGTCACTTGTCACACGTTTGCTCCCTCCTCAGAGTCAGGAGAAGAGAGGCAGAAGAGATCGTCCTTACGAAGCACGCACAGCTGAAATCCTTGACCGAGAGGGAGAAAGGAGTGTCTGACATTCAGAGTTCCGATACAAGGTGGTCAGATGTCAAAACCTGAATTATTCATGGGGAACGCCGGCTTCACGTTTCATAAAGTGACTCTCGTGCACAGACAAAAAGATTTGCAAGAAGGAACTCGCACAGAAGGTGAGGAAACATGGAGCCACATGGTCCAAGTTTTAGCCTCCACCTCACACTGACACACATACATGCACATGGACACACACACACAAAAAAAAACACACGTCCACATGGATATTGCCCGCATAGCGAAAAACATTTAAAAGGGAGCTGGGGAGCTGGTTCATTCCTTGAAGTACCTGCCTCATGACCACGTGGACCTGAATTTGATCCCTAGTACCATAAAAAGCCACGTGAAGAAAAATGGCTACCTGTGGCCTCTGCAGGAACAGATGTACACACCCATAAAAACATGTGCATGCACCACACATACACAAAGCACGCATGTGCACAAAATGGGGATGGGGAGAGAAAGAGGGAGGTAGAGAGAGGAGATAAGAGTGTATGAGAGAGAGAGAGAGAGAGAGACAGAGAGACAGAGAGACAGAGAGAGACAGAGAGAGATGACTTCCTCAATGGGACCTAGTATGTCTCATAGCTAGTCCTTCTATAACATGGACTCATAGACTGAGCATGACCTGCTTGTTGCGTACCACACTGTAGAAGATACTGATGGGACCTCATATAAGTAAATAAGGAGAGAGATTTCTTCTCTTGAGGAACTCACAATTGGATACTAGAGGCAAATATCAGCCTAAGAATTGGGAGATGGGGCATATATTCCCAACCTGACACATGTGACCAGGTAACAAGGGTAACTCACCACAACCTGGTGTTAGGAAACATAAGCCATAGCAAGTTTCTTTAATCAATAAATACATCAACAAATGCAACAGAAACCAGTAGTTACTAAAACGGAGGAGCTCTAGGCGGCGTTGGCTCACACCTTTAATCCCAGAACTCGGGAGGCAGAGCCAGGCGGATCTCTATGAGTTCGAGGCCAGCCTGGTCTACAGAGCGAAATCCAGGACAGGCACCAAAACAACACAGAGAAACCATGTCTCAAAAAAAAACAAAAAACAAAAACAACAAAAAAAAAAAGAAAACTAATCATCTGCTGGACGGTGGTGACACATGCCTTAAATCCCAGCACTCAGGAGGCAGAGCCAGGTGGATCTCTGTGAGTTCGAGGCCAGCCTGGGCTACCAAGTGAGTTCCAGGAAAGGTGCAAAGCTACACAGAGAAACCCTGTTTTGAAAAACCAAAAAAAAAAAAAAAAAAAAAAAAAAAAGGAAAGCGTCAAAGAAATATGTCAGTTGCACCAGAAAATGTCTTCACGGAGCTCATTGTAAAGTCGTGACCTGCTATTGTGCTTAAGTCAAATAAGCTTTAGTCCTCAAATCATCCACAAAAGAAAATCAATCGCCTGAGGCACATCTTCAGTTCTACTTTGGATTTCACTTAATCCGCCGAGTGCGTTCTCTGATTATTCAGGATTTGTTGGCGCCTAATTTTTAAGACGTGGAACTCGGTGGTTCTCGCATTCCGATGGTTGAAAAGCAGAGATCACTGCAGGCTCAGGCAGACAGGTTGAGCCGCCAGCATTTGCAAAGGGGTAGAGAATAGTAAGAAAATGATGTCCAGTTGCTTTCTTAAAATCTTGTGAGTGTCTGACGCACAGGTGCTAGGAATTATAGGACCCGAACTCATTTCTATAGCGTTCATGGGTTTTGCTTTGAGTTGGGAAAGCCCCAGGCTAGCTTCAATTCCCTACACAGCCGATGGTGACTTTGAACTTCTGATCCTCTGGCTTCTATCTCCCAAGTGCTGGGATCACAGACCTGAGGCTCCACGCCTGGCTTATGTGGTGCCAAGGATCAATCACAGATCTTCCTGGATGCTGGGGGCAAGGACTCTAAACTGATCTACATCCCAGCCTGTGTTTCCCAATTTTTGAATAGAAGTCAAGTTTCACAGAACTAATGAACTATTTCACCACCACGTCCCATGTGGAAAGGAATTCTATTCCTGACCCTTGTCTGAGACTCTCAATCACGCTGCTTTTCCCACAACCCAGTGAGTGTTCCTGGGAACTACACAAAATGGCACCCGGTCCTGTGCCCACGTAATGACTGGGAAGGGGGTGATCAAACAAGCAATATAATGAATGCTCTAGTCACAGGAAGATAGAGCAGACAGAAACCCAGTATATCTTCCAGAATCCTTAATTCTACACCAGTTTCAACCGGGCAAGCTCAGTGAGACAGTCTATGTTTACCTGATAGAACAGTACTCATGTTCCCTTTCTGAGTTTTAAGAAGGAAAAACTCAAAGTGCCATCAGTTAGGGATGATGGTTTCCTGGAGATGTTTGCTTTATCTCTGTCTCTGTCTCTGTCTCTCTCTGTGTGTGTGTGTGTGTGTGTGTGTGTGTGTGTGTGTTTCCTTCACATCTCTTCCTCCTGTCTCTGTCCTTCTGTCCCTCCAGCTTATAACATAAAACCAGATAAAAGGTGGATCTTTAAGAAAAACAAGCAGCAGAAATGGTCTGTGGTACACAGGGGGGAAGAAACACAGCACAAGCTACTGTTATCAGTGGGAGGGTCTTTTTGCTAGTTCACACACACTTTTCTGATAAACACACGTCACAGCATCTGCCTCATCGAGGAGCTATGAGTCCTAACCGTGCTACTGGGATTTAAAAAAAAATTCCACAATAGTTTCCAGCACATTTAAAGCTGACAACAGATGCTAGATAGTGTTATTCCCCGGGCTATTTTTACCACTGTTATTATAGTCATAGCTTACATAACTACACGCTCAAAAAAAAAAAAAAAAAAAAAAAAAAAAAAAAAAAAAAAAAAACCCGTTCAAACTCAACATTACATTTAGCTGGTCATAATGTAGCTTAAGAATTATTCTATTTTGAAACCTTACATTCCCGGTGACGTTCATTTGATTATTCGGGAAACATTTATCCTGGGTTCCCCCAAAAGTACAACTCTAGCTCTAGTATGACTTTATTTGAATGTTTATTAGAAAAGATTTGCCACAGGACAGCAAGATGGATCTGTAGCACTTGGGGCTAAGCTGGACAGTCTGAGTTTGATCCCAGGAATCTATATAGCAGAAGAGAATGGACTCCAGCATGCTGTCGTCTGAATTCCACACTTGTGCCACACAGACAGACAGACACACAGACAGACAGACACACATACACACACAGACACACAGACATATACACATATACATATTTTTAAAAAGATTTTGTCTCTAAACTAATTTTATAAAATTCCAAATTCCTTCACAGACCACTCACAGCTCAGCTCCGGTCCTCTCCGGCCTTCCCAAACGCCACTTTTCTCTCTACCTCTTAACCATCTACTTCCTCACAGTAGTTGCCAAGGTTTCCAGCTTGCCTACTCTGTCATTTTTCCCCTGAAACTATAAGGAAACGGCCCTCTAACTTCCTTCTTTCCATTTTTAAATTCATTTATTCAGACGAAAAACTCATGAGTAACCCTGATTACCCCAGGGAACAATAGTTAGTGAGTGGGTAAGGCCCCATATGTGGAAAACACACACTGTCCTTCATTAGGGGAGCGCCACATGCAACCCAGACTGGCCTTGAACCCACAAGCCTCTTGCTTCAGCCCCCCAGTGCTGGAATACAGGCATGCATCAGTACTACACCCACCTTTAACAACAACAACAACAACAACAAATGTCTTGACCCTTGCCCAATCAATCCCATGCAGAAAAACACTTCCTAATTTCCACTCATTCTTCTGCCCCAAAACGAAACGCTGCCTCGGCAAAATGCCAGGCCCCATTTAAGCCCTGGCTTAAAAGCATCTTTCTAAGCACTTTGTTCTGGCTTTCTCTTACCAACTTTTTCCAAATACCTGACCTGGAGGTACTGTCCCAGCTCAGTGCTCGTCTAGACTTCTCCCTTTATAAGAGCGAATCAAACAAATACCCATCTCCCCGGTTGCTAGGGTCCCCTTCCTCGCAACTTCCTCCACCTCTCTGAAGCAGGGACTTGTACAGAGTGGATCCAGCCCTCCAGTTCTTCCGATCTTGATCTTCATGTCCCTGGTTTGTGGAGGAGGCTTATAAATGTGCTTCTCAATAATTTCAGCTTGTGAAATGGAGCAGTGTTAATGTGTCTTTGCTAAAATGATCAGTTTAACTAACAGGTTTTTGTTTAGTTTTTTTTTTTTTTTCTTTTGAGTATGTGATATGAGATTGGATTTTTCAGCTGACAGAGCAAAAAGACCAACATGGGATTTCATGGAGAATAGGACAAACCACAAAAATAGAACGTGCATGTGTGTGTGTATGTAAAAACTACCTGTAAGTACTATTTATACATATATACATATCCTGACGTCTTTGCTGTCAAATTGACTGGAAAGAGATATATCTAAATTAGTAAAACCCACTTGTTGTATCTGTTGAGGGTGCATCCAGAGATGATTGGCATGTCCGTCAACAAACCGGTTGGAGAAGAACCACCCGCAGTACAGTGGAGCATCCCATGGAGCTGCTGGAGAGTGCAGTACTTCCCCGTCCTGATCTGAAGTGCATTTCTGCCGCTGCCATCGCCCACAAAGCTCTCGGAGCTCTCTCAGTCTGTGGCTTCGAGCTTTTTAGACTGAGAATCTACTGGTGTCTCCAACTTCCGTATTGCTGACTGAGGGACTAGTCAGTCTCTGATACTGTAAGCTGATTTACTGAATCTCTATCATGTATCTGTTTGGTCCTTATATTACTCTGGAGAACCTTGACTAATCCTAATGTACAATGTACATATTCTTGTCAATGTATAGTATAGGTGACTAATATGTGTGCACATATATAAGTCTCACTCTATTACGGAGACCTGGGGCCTCATGATATACTGGTACCAAGCTGGAGAGAGTAGAGAGCCCGTGGTGTAGTTCACAGGACTGAGAAGGAACCGGAAAGCTGATGGCATGGGTTCCAATCCAAGTCTGAAGGCCTCAGAATGGGGAAAATCAAAGGTAGGTTTGTGCCCCAGCTTAAGTAGCCAGTCAGAGAACGTATTTATCTTACCTGAATTCAGCATGCCCTGCTGTATGAAATAACATAGACTCAACTCTGTTAGAGAGGTCATCTCTCTTCGATCTACCAACTCAAATACAAAAAGCTCCATTTCATGAAAATGGAAAATAAACAACATCCAGACACATTCAAAAATAGTATTTGACCAGATACATGGGTATCCCATGGCCCAGTTGGGTAGATGAAACTAACCATTACAGACTATAATCCTGCCAAGTCAAACACATAATCAGGAAGCAGGGAAGTCCTAAATGACTAGAAAAAAAATATTTTTAAGAATTGAAAATGTGCACCATGTGCAACTATATCCTAGCCATGGCCCCAAGTATTCTGTGGGTTATCATAGTTAATTCTCACAATGATCCTGCAAGGTGAGAACCATCTTATTTCTGTTTTAGAAAGAAACCAAGCCGGGTGGCGGTGGTGTGTGCCTTTAATCCCAGCACATGGGAGGCAGAGCCAGGTGG
This sequence comes from Peromyscus leucopus, assembly GCF_004664715.2. Taxonomy (NCBI): domain Eukaryota; kingdom Metazoa; phylum Chordata; class Mammalia; order Rodentia; family Cricetidae; genus Peromyscus; species Peromyscus leucopus. The sequence goes on from NC_051078.1 coordinate 32,892,803, forward strand.
ATCTCTGTGAGTTCGAGGCCAGCCTGGTCTACAGAGCAAGATCCAGGACAGGCACCAAAACAACACAGAGAAATCCTATCTCGGGAAACAAAACAAAACAAAACCAAGATATGGAGGGACTGGGCAACTTGCTGCAGATTTAAGCATTTGGCAAGGGACAGAACTAATCAAACCAAGAGAGTGGCAAGCAGAAACTTCCAAAGCCCCTGAGCTGTGACTCACCTCGACTCACTGTCATGGGAAGCAGCACTCACCCCTGTGTGATGTTTCCTCCCAGACTGAAATCCATCCTGCACGGAAGTACCTTAAGCCTGAAGGTAAAGGGCTCAACAGAGCTTCAGGAAGTCCCTGAAACTGATCAGATTCCCTAGGCCCCTCCTTGGCAGAGTAAACAACAGAAGCGGAGATTCCCTCCCAGATGGAGAAAGCTGAGCTGCAGAGAGAGACAAGCTCCCAGGATGAGCCTGAGAGACCAGACTGGCTGCCTGGAAGAACGGAAATCAGCAGGAGCTGCCTGGAGGAGGTTTAGACCGGAGTCACTTGGAAAGTCACTCTCCAGCCTGTCTGTCAAGCTGCCTGTAGGCTGTGCAGTGTGCTCAGGTTCCCAGCTTTGGGAGCTGTCACCCTTGCCGGGGTGGGCTTTGGAGATGCTGCTGTCATTTCTGTGGGCTCCTCACCCATATTCTTGTAAGCACAATGAAACTCATGGTTCAACAAGTTGGACTTTAGTGGGATCCGTACTTTGGTCTGTCGTGGGTTCACCCCTGTCTGAGGTGAGGGGACATGTGAGTTCCTCAGGAACAGTTTTGTTAACAAACCACTGTCAGACCTTCATGCTTTGCTCTTGGCTTCCTGATAAGGGACGGATGTTGGAAAGAATGGCTGGAAGGTTGTTTTTTTCTGGCTTTTAAATTAGCGCCAGAACATCCACGGAACAGGTTGAGAGAGAGAGCGCGCTTTAGTAAGAAAGGGGAAGTGGTCGGCGCCCGTGGCAGCAGGTGAAGAAAACATTAAGAAGTTGCTGAGGGAGAAAAGGAAGCAGAACCCGGACTCCTCGACACTCTCGGTTTAAGGGAGAAAGAACTACTGCTTAGCACAACTGTAGCAGGAATCCTAGGTCTTATTAATAAAAACAAACCTGAGGCCAGTTATTGGGGTGAACACTGGAAGATCAGAGAGACAGAACAAGCCACAGCTTCCTCACCTGGCCATCTTCTCAGCTGATCTTGTTTCCTCAGACTGGAAGCTTCTGAGTTCTCATCCAAATGGATCTCAGCTGAACTGCGCTGCTCGAAAGCCTGAAAGCTTAACCAGCTAAAAGCTTCTAGTTTCTGGTCCTCAAGTCTTATATACCTTTCTGCTTTCTACCATCACTCCCTGGGATTAAAGGCTTGCTTTCTGGGATTAAAGGCATGAGTCACCATGCCTGGCTGTATCCTTGAACACATGGATTTCTGCCTCTGGAATGCTAGGATTAAAGGCGTGTGCTACCACTGCCTAACTTCTATGTTTAATATTATGGCTGTTCTGTCTCTGACCCCAGATAAGTTTATTAGGATATATAATATTTTGGGGAGCACAATACCACCACACACAACCCCTAAATAAACTGTCTCTGGAAAACCACAGCAGGTTTATGTTTGATGACCCGCCCCCTTCCGGATTACAAAGCCTATGGTGATCATGGATGTGTTTACCTGCATTGGTGCCGAGAAAGGAATCTAGGACTCTGCACACACTGTGTGTTCACTGAGTAATGACCCATCTTATTTCTCTCATTCCAAGGATTACTCGTTCACTATCCAGACTCCCCTGAAAGTTTCCAAACAACCCCCCAACTGTTCACACAGTTACAGCTTCTCCCTCTGGTCCAAAACCTTCTGTATTATTCACAGTGCCAAGTATATTCTTTCATATATGTGTATCCCGCCCTTGGGGGACCGCTGTCTTTGAACTTCATGTATTTTGGAGAAGGCCAGATTTACCTGTGCATCTTTTGAAAAAGATTTTTTACTTTTAATTATGTGTGTGTGTGTGTGTGTGTGTGTGTGTGTGTGTGTGCATTTATATGGAGGTGTCAGCAAAGGCCAGAGTTGTCAGACTCCCCTGGCCTCCTGGCATTGGAGTTACAGGCAGTTGTGAGCTGCCCAAAGTGGGTGCTGGGAACCAAAATTGGGTCTTCTGCAGGAGAAGTGTTCCTTCACCATTGAGCCGTCTCTCCCCCCGTCTGCAGATCTTAAGCTCTGGAGGAAGTGGAATGCTCTATACACATTTGCAGGGTTTCTTCATTTTACTGTCTTGGTGTCATTTTCTTTTCCCTATTGGCATCTGGCAAACCGCCACAGAGTGCCGAAATGCCATTTTCCTTATGGAGGTTCCCCTGGCTTCCTTCCCTGGTCAGGTCATGTGTGTGCCAGTACATTTTTCATGATACACTACACTGTCTTATTATGGTTTGTAAGCCTCCTTCCTGCCTCAGATTATAAACTCCTAATGGTTTAAGTTCATGTCCAACACCCTTAAGTTCTCATCGGGGCTCAGCAGAATCCGGCTTGGAAACCAGACAATCAGAGCGCCTGCATGTTTCAAAGGAAAACGTAGGGTACTTTCCAGCACTGTGCAGGAAGCTGAGGCAGGAGGTTTGAATCTGCGGCCAGCCTGGGCTACAGATAAAGAGCCAGTCTGAGAGAGAGACCAGGAGGGGAAGGGTGAATAGGAGAGGGAGGATAGACTTTCCGAGTCTTCTCACACCAGAACATTCTAAATCCTAAATTCTCTGCTGACCACATCACTAGTTGAAAAGCCTTTTCCTCTTGATCTTCAGAAAAATCACTGTGCCCATGCTTTTAGCACAAGAGAGAAGACATCAGCTGCTGTATTTTCCTTTGAACTAAACTCAAAATAAAAACAATTTTTAAAAAGCAATAAGGAAATGTAAAAAAAAAAAAAATGAAGAAACTCAGAAAGGGATTTAAGAAAGAAGATGAACCCAGTTCTGCTCTGCGTGAAGAGGAGACAAGAGTCTGCTTGGGAGGAAGTACTTGGAGTACCTGAGTTGAGGGGAGGAGTTCACTGCTTTAATTCTCAAAGCTCCTCTTTGGGAGCCAAGCTTCCTGTAAGAAGGGCCAAGGGCAGTGTGGGTATGTGCAGCCTGCCATGACGGGAGGAGAAGGAGACCCTTAGGACTCCCTTCTTTTCCTTCACACCACGGAAGTGCTGCATTGTGTGCTTGGTGTTCTCTGTCTTGAGGAACTGTGATAGGGAAGGTGTGTGTGAGTGTGTGTTTCTGTGTGTGTGTGTGTGTGTGTGTGCTAGTGTGTATGTGTCTGTGTGCAAGTGTGTGTGTGTCTCTGTGTCTGTGTGTATGTCTGTGTGTGCATGCAAGTGTGATTGTGTGTTTCTGTGTGTATGTGCAAGTGTGTCTGTGTGCATATGCTAGTGTGTGTGTGTGTGCCATTTAGAACCTGGAAAGCCACTGACAAAAAGTATGGAATTCAAATGCATGAACAATAAAATAGAATCAATGATGGATAGGTTTATTTATTTATTTTTATTATTTTATTTGTTTTTTTGAGGCAGGGTCTTACTATGTGGTTTATTGAATAGACAGTCCTCTGAGGTGGAATATTATTTTAAGGTGTGTTGATTTGTTTATGCTGTGAAACATTTGTTTAATGATGCAAAGATAGGTTGCATTCTTTTACATTGCATTTATTTAACTCCGTGAAGCTGTGTTACTGTGCCTAAAACACCTGATGGTCTAATAAAGAACTGAATGGCCAATAGCGAGGCACGAGAAAAGATAGATGGGGCTGGCAGGCAGGGAGAATAAATAGGAGAAAAAGAGAAGAACAAAAGAATAAGGAGAGGAGGATGCTAGGAGCCAGCCACATAGTCACACAGCCACACAGCCAGCCACAGAGTAAGAGTGAAAGCAAGAAGAGGAAAAAGCCCAGAGGCAAAAGATAGATGAGGATAATTAGTTAAGAAACGCTGGCTAGAAATAAGCCAAGCTAAGGTCCAGGCATTTATAAGAAATAATAAGCTTCCATGTGTGATTTATTTGGGAGCTGGGTGGTGCCCCCCCCAAAAAAAGATCAAAGAGCAAAAGAGTAGAAAAAATAACCAACGACATGTGTTGATATTTTGTTTGTGATCTAACAAATAAAGCTTGCCTGAAGATTAGAGTGTGGAGCTAGCCACTAGTTAGCTATAGAGGCCAGGCGCTGGTGGCTCACACCTTTAATCCCAGCCCTAGGGAGGAGGAAACAGGAAGTGATATGGCTGGGTGGAGAGAGGAGTATAAGGCGTGAGGAGACTGGAGCTCGGCTCCTTTCAGTCGGAGGATTTGGTAGAGACGTGGCTGTGGCTCCTTTGCCTCTCTGATCTTTCAGCATTTTATGTTGTGTGTGTGTATGTGTGTGTGTGATAGGGAGGGGGTTTTACATGCCAGGGTGCATGTGCGGACTGTGGAGATCAGGAGACAACTCTGTAGAGTTATTTCTCGCCTTTGACCTTTAAGTAGTTCCTGAGGATGGAACACATGTCACCCGGTTTGTGTGGGGGACCCCACAGCATCTTCACCCTCCAAACCATCCAGTCAGCCCCAACTACAGGTTCTGTCTGCGTCTGCTTTTCACTTCCAGTGATTCATCCCACTCGTTGCTTTGAAGTTGTTTTGTTTTGATGAAGACAAGAACCAAGGAAAACAGATCTTAGAACAGAAACTGAGAGTTCACCTTCACAGATGAATCTTCGAGAAATAAAAGCACAACAAACAAACAACTTGAAGCATCATCATGGAGTATACACTCAACCAACTAAGTCTCCATTCTGCAGAGTTCAGGAACCCAGGACAGACAAGCAAAATGGATGCACAACTTGCTGCCTGAATTTTTATTTTTTTTTTTTAACAATAGAAAAGCCCAGGTTTAATGGGTAAAGTGTTCCTGGGTGATTTCCCGGACCCCCAGAGAGGAGACAGGGACAAGAGACCGGAAAACCACGCATCTATTTTCTGGGATGCAGCTTATACCCCCTGTGGGAGTGGTCTTGAGCCTCTCTGGGAGAGGAGCTGTGTTTGGCGGGCTTTGAAGGTGCGGGTTTGGGGAAAGAGATGGAGGAGGGGAGTTGAGGTGGATCTTCCGCCAGAACATTCCAGACTCTTTGGGTATAGAGATGCCAGGGTGCCAGGGGCTGAGGTGGAGCTCCCACCCAAACAATCACTGTGGGACAAAAACGTAACCTTTTTCAATCAGACAAGTTCCACAAGCCTACTGCCATTTATTCCTCCTCATATTGAACTTCCAAAGTTTATGCTCAGGAGAAAGAATTACATCCACACCCAGAGACAAGGCTCACGATAGGGGAAACACTAAACAAAATATCACCCTCCATGTTTAACCAGAGGTTGCAGTCTCTGTTCATCTTCCATTTCCTCCACAGAGCGGTCCCTGTCGAGACTCTCAGCAACCGGCCCCTGAGACGGTGTTCTGAGAGCTTTGCAGGATGGCTGCTTCACAGAAAGCACCTTTTCACCATTAATCACTCAGAAAAAGGCCCTGCCATCTCCAGGGTAATCAGCTCCCTAGTTCCCTGAGATCCTTGGATCCCCGAGGGAGGCAGCATGCAGGGAGAGAGGGAAAGGCAGAGAAGCAAGGGAAGGGGCTGGCCAGGTAGTGCCATCAGGAAAGGGCGTGCTCTGTAAACATGAGGACCTGAATTCACATGTCTCAGAATCCACAGCTTTGGCCACCAGGGCCTGAGAGGCAGGAGATTTGCTGGGGTTTACTGGCGATCTAAGAGTGGGTCAGTGTAGATCCTGCCTGGAAAACTGTCATAAAGCGCAAACAGTCTCTGGGCTCTACACACACACACACACACACACACACACACACACATACACACACACACAATGGTGTGGTGAGGTCCGTCCGTAATCCCAGCATCCAAGAGGTCACCTGGAGGCCATCCTGTTGTGTATTGTAACATCCAGCCCAGCCAAGCTGGCATAGCAAAACCTCGTCTCAGGTGGGAGAAAGGGAGGAAAGTAGGGTAGAGATTAAAAATAGAAAACAATATGATTGAAACCCAGAAGAAGCAGCAAAGACTGAAACGGAAGAGGCATTGAGAAGGTATCAAAATAGAAAATCATTACCGACTTGAGTACCACAGACAGAACTGAATGAGAACAGGTAGCTGGTGTGGAAGCTTCTTGGTATCGGGTACTGAGACACTGGGAAACAGACCTCCATGTTCTCATCCCACGTCTCGTGCAGGTAGTCGTGGAACACACTTACAATCCCAGCACTTGGACCACAGAGGCAGGAAGATCGGGAATTCAAGGCCATCCTGGGCTACACATTGAGATCTTGCCTTAAAAATAAACGAGCTGGTGAGATGGTCCAGTGGGTGAAGGCTGCCATCAGGCCCCATGACCTGAGTTTGATGGCTAGGATTCACCTCATGGAAGACAGAACCATCAAAAGTTGTTTCTGCTCCACTTCTCCACATGTGCTCTGTGGCACACACACACACACACACACACACACACACACACACACACACACACACTCACTGGGGTGGGAGGGGCAGAGAGACAATAAAATAAAATGACCTTTGATCCAGGTCCAAAGTTAAAGGTGGGATTTTTGTATCACCTCCAAATATGGTTCCGCTTACTGCTTTAGCCAGAGGGACCCGTTGTTTCGTTTTGTTTGTGAGGAAGGGCCTCATGTAGCCCAGGCTAGCCTTAAACTTGCTATGTAGTCAAGGCTGCCTTTTAACTCCTGATCGTCCCGCTTCTACCTCTCAGTCATGTGATACCACCCCACCCCTCGGTTCTTTTTAAAATCTGTCTTTTAGAGCCTCACCCCTGTGACACATCAACAAGTCACCTCCCTGTCATCCATGTCCAGTGTGAAGAGACAACTCAGGCCCAGTGGGCAATGAGAGCCATCTACAGCGATGGTTCTCAACCTTCCTAACACTGTGACCCTTGAATACAGTTCCTCATGGTGTCGGTGACCCCAACCATAAAATTATTTCTGTTGCTACTTCATAGCTGTAATTTTGCTACCGTTATGAATCGTAATGTAAATACCTGTTTTTCCAATGGTCTTAGGTGATCTCTGTGAAACGGTCATTGGGCCCCCAAAGGGGCCGGGGTCCACAGGTTGAGAATCACTGCTCTACTTTACAAAGATAACTGGTGAAAAATCTACTCTCTAGATTCATAAACTTTCTATTATATACTTAATTTAAATAAAAAGGATGAGGGTGTGTATGTTCACATACCGAGATGTGACAGATGCGGTCATGCATGGAGAAAGGGAAATATTTCTTTTTCTTTCTCTGCAGCTCTCTTTTATCACATTGATGGCCAGGCATCAAATAGGTATGTATGTGTTGTGGAGTATTATTTTAAGTTGTGTTCCATTTGTTTATGCTGTGGACCATTTGTTTAATGATGCAAAGATGTGTTGCATTCTTGTGTGTTGCGTTTGTTTAACTCTGTGAAGCTGTGTTCCTGTGCCTACCTAAAACAACTGATGGTCTAATAAAGAACTGAATGGCCAATCGCGAGGCAGGAGAAAGGATAGGCGGGGTTGGCAGACAGAATAAATAGGAGGAGCAATCTGGGGAGAAGATGGAGGAGCAAAAAAGGAGAGGGTGACATCAGGGCCAGGTACCCAGCTACACAGCAAGTCACAGAGTAGGAAATAATGAAAGGTGTACAGAAATAGAGAAAGGTAAAAGCCCAGAGGTAAAAGATAGACAGAATCATTTAAGGAAAGCTGGCTAGAAACAAGCCAAGTTAAAGCCAGGCATTTATAAGCCTCCGTGTGCTTTATTTGGGAGCTGGGTGGTGGGTCCCCCAAAAGAGCCAGAGAATAAAAACAAACAACAACATGTATGTATTCTGTATTATATGTATACATGTAAAAACAAAACATTTTTTGAGACAGGGTTTTTTGAGATAGGGTTTTTTCTGTGTAGCCCTGGCTTTCCTGGAACTCACTCTGTAGACTAGACTGGCCTCAAACTTGGAGATCTGCCTGCCTCTGCCTCCTCCTGGGTGCTAAGATTAATGGTGTGTACACCACTGCCCAACTTCAAAGCCACTATCCTTACTTGTAAGGATTTCAAGGCAAACAAAAATATTCTTAGGCACCACTTCTTAAATTTTCTTTACTCCTCTTTTAAGAAGTGTGTGTGTGTGTGTGTGTGTGTGTGTGTGTGTGTGTGTGTGTGTGTTTGTACACACCACAGTGGGCATGTGGAGGTCAGAAGAAAACTTTTGAGTCAGTTCCCTCCTTCCACTGTGTGGGTACCTGGGATTGAACTCAGGTCACCAGGCTTGGCAGCTGGTACCCCTACTTTCTGAACCATAGTCTTTCAATGCAACTCCACCCCCCTATTCTCCAGCAAATACATTTCAACCCCCAAAGACAAGTGTCTGAATTTTGTTCCCTCAAAATAAATTTCTGATGAAATTTTTTTGTTGAAAATTACAAACATATATCTAGGCAACAAACGGCACTTCAAATCCTTCAATAATATTTCCACTCAAACACCCTAAAACCTTGAACTGCGAAATAGCCAACTAAGCAATTCCATTTCAATTAGCTTTACCGTAACTTTATTGTGTAGCACAGTGTTATACTAGATTTCAACTTAAAAATAACTCTGCCCGACCACACATTTAGGTGTTTTGATTTCATTCTACACAGTGGAGGATTTTTCTACCTAAGTAGAGAGGTTCAGGATGAGTGGGCGGGAAGAAGGAAAACAGATTCTCACTAAGAAAGGAAGGCAGGACATTTCTCACGGAAACAAAAGGCAAACACACACGTCTCATAGCCAGAGGATTCAAGCCAGCGTTTTGATAAAGAGAATGAACTGTGAGACACAGCGATGCACCTGAGAAATCTTCTGGGAGACATAATGTAGAGCATGGAAACAAATATTAGCAGATTCACAAGGCTATAATCACCATGGGTATCCATGGTGCTGGGTTTCAAATTTAACGTTGGGGAATTTTGGTTGTGGGCTTATTATCATTACGTAAACACACATACTGGTGTTGAAGAGAATTTTTAGATAATTACACAGTATTTACAAAAACAGGTTTGGGGATTGAGATAATACTCGAATACCCATGCCTCTAAATAAACACAGTTCTCCTGTCACCTTGGGGAAATGTTTGTTGTGGGTAAAATTACTGATTCTGCATGAAACATGAAATCCTAGATGACTTTGTTGGCTTTCAGTCTCTCTCTCCATCTTTCTTTCCTTCTCTCAATCTCCACAACCCCATCTCATCATTTTTAGTCAAACGACCTGAATTATCTGTTCAGATTTATGAACTTTTAAAAGTGATCCTTTTGATGTGGATCCAGATGGAAAGGGAAGTTGGGAGGAACCGGGAGGAGTGAGGGGAGGGCAAGCCATAATTAGAAATCAAAAGAGGAAACTACAATCGAAATATATTGTATGAAAAAAAAAAAAAAAACTATTTCCAATAACAAAGGAAAAAAAAAAGAGGGATCCTTTTGTAAAACCCGGAAACTATTTCTGCCTCCATTTCAATCTTGCTCAGATTCTCAACAGTGGCAGGGGAGACTCAGTGTTTTAACCTCAATCTCAACATGCCAAGAAGTAGTGAAAGGAAGACCAACTAGATGGGAACTCATCCAGCAAGTGTGACTAGGAACAGTGAATCTTACTTCTTGGGCTTGTGGGTATAACCAGGTGAAATATACTTGAGAAAGCACGGGGTGAATGAATCAGGGAAATACTTTAAAATCTTCAGGCCAAAACTGGGCATGGTGATTCATGCCTGAAGTTTCAGCTCTTGGGAAACCGAGGCAGGAGGTGCATGGGGCCAGGGCTACGTAACACGACTTCAAAAACAAAAAACAGGAACTAGGCATGGTGGCCCATGCCTCTAATCCCAGCCCTCCAGAGGCAGAGGCAGGAAGATCTCTGTGTTCAAGACCAGCTCGGTCTACATAGTGAGTTATTCCAGGACATCCAGGGCTATGTAGAAAGACTCTTTCTCAAATAAGTAACAAAAAACAAACTAGTCTGGGGGTGTAGGTCAGCTGCTAGAGTGCTTAACTAGCATGCTCGAGGGGCCCTGGGTCTGATCGCCAGTACACCATCCGCTGGCAGTGTTGCACACGATTGTTAACCCTAGCATTTGGTGGGGTGGAGACAGGGCCGTCAGAAGAAGCTTAAGGATGTCCTTGGTTACTTAGTGAATTCAAGAACAGCCTGGGGTACGTGGGACCCTGTTTTGGAAACAAAACCAGAACAAATTGGTTGGTGGCTGGAGAGAGATGGCTGAGGGGTGAGGAATGCTGGTAGCTCTTCCAGGGGACCCAAGGCTGGTTTTGATTTCCCACGCCCACCCAGATCTGGCAGTTCACAGCTCCCTGTAACTCCAGCTCCAGGGAAGCAGACTGTCTTTTCTGGCCCATGCAGTGTAACCTGTACACATGGTATATACACACACGTGTGCATACACATAAATAAAAATAAATCTTAAAAAAAAATCAGAATAAAAATTCTAACTCTATGGGACAAAAACAAAACAAGAATAAAACAATAACTCACTCTCTCTCTCTCTCTCTCTCTCTCTCTCTCTCTCTCTCTCTCTGCCACCAATAATAGGAAAACAAAACAAGTGCTCTAGGATTATTTGTTGTTTGAGGAAAACAATATGCCCTAGCTTTTATCTCATCTCATACACAAAGGCCAAGGTCTCGAAACCATAACAAGGCCCTTTACTGTATGTAATCTCTGATCCTGTGAGAACAGGCTGCTTGGACAACTGACTCTTCCAGTTACCAAGACACTGTTTCTGTTTCCAACCCTTGCCTGTATCATTATCCTGAGCAGGAAATCTCACTGCATGTTTATTGTAGATGTAGACTTTAAAGAAATCGGAATTCCTTCTTAAAGTTCACGTCGTCTTAACAGCCTGTCTGTTTTGATTTGCAATTTTCTCTAAAGTGGAAGGAAGGCTTTGGGGGAGAAAAAAATCACTGCTAAGGCTTTCCAGTAATCAAAGATGTGTTGACTCCGGCAAAACCCAACAATCAGGAGGGAACGTGGGCATGAGGCAGATTAGCCGACGCTATCACGAAGAAAGTTCAGACGCCAAATCACAATACCGTATTTGGGGAGAGGTGAGCCCGGAATTCACCCAGTTCCTTGAACAGAATATTCTTTCCCCAGATTATCTCCAGAGCTGCTCCTTTGGTCTCCAAGCGGTCTGCTCAAATGTGACCCTCAGGGAGGCCATCCCTGACCAGTTTACTTAAAATAGCAACCTGCCCCAGCAACAATTCCCTCTGTCCTTTTAACGTGTGGACCACACATGGTGCTGTACAACTCCATACGTCACTGTCCCAGGACGAACGCATCAGCCTCGTTCCCTAGACCCCTCACTTCCTGATACCACATCTATTTTCCTTGCTCCTTCACTTTCCTCTCTGAAAGCAGAGGGGTTTTTGTTTTGCTTTGTTTTCTTATCTTCAAAGGACTAAAGAATAAATAACATTTTTTAAAAAAGAAGAAATGCTGGGCCCTTGATGGGCATCTTAAAATGTACCATCTTTTAATCTAATTTTGGTATCTTCTAATGACGCCATCTAAGAAGTCCCTTGACGTTAACGTCTTCCTATCGAATAAGATGATCAGACACCAGCAATGCGGCATCTGTGCGGGAGCGACGGCTCGGCCTCTGGAAGCACAGCTTGCTGTACAAGCCCAGTGACCTAGGTTCGATCCCCAGAACCGGACTTACATAGTTGGCTCTATTCTACAACGCACTCCTAACCGGGGACAGGAGAACTGGGGGGATCTCAAGGGCTAGCCAACAAGGGGGACCACACCTCGGAAGGTCAAAGGGGACTCTCTCCCGCTAAGTCGTCCTCTAACCTGCACATGCGCACTGAGGCACATCCATGCTCCCACACACACATCACACACACACACACACACACACACACACACACACACACACACTACACAAACATACACATATACATTACACATACACACACACATTGCACACACACATTGCACACACACACACACACACACACACACATTTTTTTTTAAAGAAGAATCAAATGACCGTAGACAGGCGTGGTGGTTCACACCTGTAATCTCAGCACTAAGGAGGCTTAAGCAGGAGTGTCGCTAGTTCAAGGCCATGCTGGGCTCTAGCCAGGCCCTGATTGTGACACAGGGAGAGGTGGGGAGAGCAAAGTGATGCTTCCAGTGATCAGGGTTAGCTGGTGACTGAGCTGGGGGGTGTGTGTTAAATAACGATTCTGGACAAGCGACTAGAATGACCAACTACCTTGTCTTGCCCGCCCGTGAGGAGTCATGGAGGGAAGGCAGACGTGCGTTAGCACATTCCTGGCAGCCTCAGAGCAGGAAGGCTCTGCACCCCACCCAGAACTTGTAGGTGAGAGACTTGAGGTAGGCCAGAAGGAAATAGCACATAGGGCTGTCGAGAGGGCTCAGAGACTACAATTGCCACCAAGACTGATAGCCTGAGTTCAAATCCCAGACCCCCACATGGTATGGAAACAGAGAACCGATTCCGCAGGTTACCACTGACAGACGCACCCATTTGGGGTCAAACACGCTCTCATGGGCACAAACACATACACGCACACGCAATAAGCCTGCTTTTAAAAATCACACCACCACTTCCTGTGCTGAAGATGTGAAATTTATTCTTAAAAACAAGGACTAGGAATGAAAGTCAGTTGGTGGTGTGCTTGACTAGGATTCCCTCAGTCTGCAGGGCCCCATCCCAGCACCACACAAGCCAGGGTTAGTGGTACACACACACAGAACCTCAGCACTAGGGAGGTGGAGGCTGGATCGTTAGTTCAAGGTCAGACTCAGTGGTATAGTGATTCTGAGGCCAGCTTGAGCTACAAGACTTAGTCTCAAAAGGGAGGGGAAAAAAAAAAAAACCACCCAAAGCAAGACCGTGGTCTGGAGAGATGCTCAGTGGTTAAGAGCATTTGCTACTCTTACAGAGAAACGGAGTTTGATTCCAAGCACCCACATCAGGAGGATCACATCTCTCACTCTAACTCCATGGGATCCAAAAACCTCTGGCACAGGCACTCAGGTACCCAGGCCCACACCCGTAATTAAAAATGATAAAATAAATCTTAGAAAACAAGACAGAAAGAGGAAAAAAGTTTTTCGAGACAGGGTTTCTCCATGTATAGTTTTTGTCGAGACAGCTCGTCATCTTGTGTCCTGGAACTCACTCTGTAGACCAGGCTGGCCTCGAACTCACAGAGATCCGCCTGCCTCTGCCTCCCGAGTGCTGGGATTAAAGGCGAGCACCACCACCGCCCAGCTTGTATATGAATGTTTTGCCTGCACGTATGTATAGGCATCACACGTGTCCCTGGTGTCCTCAGAGGCCAAATACCTTGGAACTGGTGTTTTAGGTGGTGGTTAGCTACACTGTGGGTGTCAGAAAGCAAACCCAGGTCTTCTACAAGTAGTTGGTCTACCGGGCCTTCACTCCAGCCCCGGGATCAGATTATTGCCTGGGCTCTCTCTCACTAGTGAAACCCAACTTGAACCATCCCCCCATCTGTACTGACCTGCCATTCTTTCTAAAAATGGAGCTGCAGGAGGGGTGGGGGTGGGGCGGGTACCAGTTCTGAAAATATTCATATTATTGCATTGAGAAAAAAAAACGTGTCTGTGATGAACTCCCCGACGTCAAAGGCCACCCTTGCTGTGGCAGGCCAACACTGTCCAGCCTGTTAGGAAAAGGTCAATCAAGATCTGGAGTGGGCGCCAACTGAGCAGTATGGTAGCTTTCCCATCACCGGGGAGCCGTGGCCTTTCCCTGCCCCTCGGGAGATCCCACTCTTACCAAGGGCTCTCAGGGCAAGTCTTTATCTGTGTCACGGATCTTCAAGGACTGTGCCACCACACAAGCCCGGCACTGAGTCAGTTTCACAACCGTTCAAGGCGGTGACTTGAGTCGGTATTCTGACGGCTCTAGCAACCAGTGGTGAGAATTTTGACACAAGGGGAAATCCTCCGGGCAAGGACATGGCTACACACACACACACACACACACACACACACACACACACACACACACACACAAGCCTGACACCACCGCCTCATTGTCAATGTAGCAAGCAGAAGCTCACAAGTGTGTGTGTGGGGGAGGAGGCTTCCGAGAGAGCTCAGCTGGTAGGGATCCTTCCTGGCACACACAAAGGCCAGCACTGCATAAACTTGGTGTGGTGGTACAACCCAAGTTTAAGGTCTCCTCCACTACAGCCTGGGCTTCACGAAATGGTGTCTACAAAAGGAAGATTAAAAATAGCCCGACAAAAGGGGTGTATGTGTGTGTGTGTGGAGAAGCACTATGAAAATGTGGCAACATCACAATCTTTTGGGGTTGACCAAGACACTTAGGTTTCAGCCGACTAATAAATAAGCAATCGTTAGTAAGCCCGTGAGTCAGAGAAAGGGGTCGTGAGTCAGAGCCTAGGACTCCTCTAGAGGTCTGAGACACAGCGAACCTGGGAGGGGCCGCCACATGAGTGGCCACTAAATCATGACTAGTTGAAAGGCCAGGGTTTCTTCTGGCAGAGACTTAGTTTGTGTGTTTGGGGTGGAGGGAATTGCCACATGTTTCAGAAGCAAAAAATAAAATTTGACAAGAAGCAAAACGGCTCCTTTCCAATTTGAGGCTTGACTCCCCAGTCATGAGTCTTAATCAAATTGTAAGTCTCCCAGAGGGAAGAAGGGTAGAGATGCTCACTCTTTTGATAAGGGTGTGGATTATGTAGGTGTGTAAAACTCCCTGGGCTCTGTACATGTATCTATATAGATTTCTCACTTTAAAGAAAAGTGCCCCATACCTTAAAAAGTTATATACTTAGCACTAAGAAATAGGAATTTAGAATTGTTTCTATTTTCAAACAGAATCTGAGAGCTCCTGCACCACTCCCGCAATACCCACCCGCGCCCAAGTGACTGAGCCGCTATGCTCATCCCACAGCACGCCTCGGCCCCCACCGTCCATAAGCCACCTCGCCTCGCACCAAAACTCCCTAGCCACCTAACGGCTGGACAAATCAGACAAAAGCCCGCCCCAGAACACAAGACACACTCACCCCCAACCAGACTACCGCCTCCACGAACTTCAAAACAACCCAGCCAAACCTCCTACCAGAGCACAACCCCATAAAACACAGACAAAAAAAGAACAAAAAGAAAGAACTAACATAAAGAAAACCGCAAACAATATTCAATCAGCAAAAAACAACCCCAACACCAACACACACAACCAAAAACCAAGTGAACACCCCTAAAATTTAAACCAAAATCGAACCACCTTAGAAAATATCGCATAGAAGGCCTGCAAAGAAAAAAAGCAAACGCAAACTACCGAATAGACCATTAGCCAGAAACAGTATAGGACACCCCACCCAAAAAAAAGTTACGCAAGCCACTCTCCAACAAAACAACACAAAAAAAAAGCCTCTAGAACAACCACACACCCAAGCAACACAGAAACCCACCCCAAGAGACTTCACAACAGTAAATCCCAGAACACCCCCACACAAAACAATATCCGTCCGACCGTGGATCACAACCAAAATCCTGTCAAGCAAATCAGAAGCAACCACAAAACACACACTCACATATGCATGATTTCCACAAACCCAGGAAACCCAAAGGACGGGATGTAATAAAATAAAAACCATAATCCTATAAAAACGAAAAACTGAATTGAAACTACACCTACGACCAAGTAAAACGACGAAAGACCATCCTTTTACCCCCAACATCAATAAACCTTAACAGAAAATGTTATAAGAAGATATCACAGAACCTACCATCGCAACCCCAGGACAAAAATCAAGAAAAACCAACTCATACTCACAACCCCATCCAGTACCACAACAGACACACAAGCCCCACCCACTATAGAGAAAGAAAAAAAAATTATTTCTCAGCGGCAGTAAAATAACGAATACAACCAAAATTCGACAAACGAAACAACTAAGCTAAAAGAAACAAAAAACAAAACAAAATGTCGGATAAAAAAAAAAAACAAAAAAAAATAAACATGAACAACCATATCGACACCAAGTATAACCTACAGGAACAAAAAAAAAGTGCAACATGAATGATTAAGAAAAAAAACAAATAAAATCAGGCTCTATAACAAAAAGATAAATGCTAAGAAAAAGGGAAGGAACCGGACAAACACCAAGAAACCTACCAAGCACTAACCCAAAAAAAAGGGAAAACAAAAACCAGCAACAAACAAACATAAAACACCGTGGGCCATTACAGTCCCTGGCACAAATAATGTGAAATGATAAGGCCACTATTAATAAGGTACTAAACAAAACACGTAACACACACAACAGCTCTATCTTCCATGGAACACCCCAGACTTGGAAAAGAAAAACAAGAACAACCAAAAAAAAAAAAACCAAAAAAACCACAAAAAAACAAACAACAAAAACAGTCCCAGTTGGGCTAATAAAATGAACTTCCAAGATACAAACATGATATGCTCGCACCAAGCCATGGCCAGACCACAAAACCAACCACCACCACAAAAAAAAACACAGAACAATGAACGCCTAGAACGACTCCTTCAAAAAATTATAAATCCAACTAAATCGCTCAACTACAATCTTCCCTATTCTAGAACCAAACACACTAAAATCCACAGCCAGGTTCTAAAAAGCCGAGCCAAGATGCCTATTGCTTGCTTTCTCCCCCACAGACAAAAAAAAAACAAAAACAACAGACACATAAAAAGGCATAGCATAATCATACAGACACAAGCAACACAAAAAGGATATCCAGTGTCCGACACCACTTCACGGGAGAAAAGCTATTACTGGGCCAAACGCAAAGTAAACCCACGATAAAGTCGCCCCCTGAATGATCCCTACACTGAGAAACACAAGCGTCCATCACACATCACAAGCATCGATAGAAGCAGCTCACGGTCACAGATTCTAGAGAAAAGATAATTAAACTCGAGACAAAAAAAAGAAACAGGCATCTCTCCCTACCCAATCAAACACACTACAACCTAACCCTACCTGCCTACACATCCAAACTCCTAACCTCCTGCCTCCTCCAATACACTCCTCCTCCCTCCTCGGCTCCCGACCCACGCTCCCCTACTCATCGCTCATGCGCTTTCTCCGTCCTTGCCTTCTCTGAGATAATTGGCTCTGAGAACAAGACCGGTCTCAATTCTTCGCTACTATCTTACACGACTCTGGTAGTCCTGGAACACGTGCCTTCAGCCAGCACCTATCCGAGAAATCACACCAAAGAGCTCACCAAATCCACCAAGCCCAGTCTGCCTCCAGCCGAGTGCCTCAGGCATGTAAAAGTGTAAAGAACACTCCCAAGGACTGGCACCCATCCATTAGGTTCTCACGAAAAGCAGGGATGGATCACATGACTATTTGAATATCCCCAGTGGCTTTAGTATATACTTGACACTTAGGACTCAATAATTTTCAATTGAATTGCAAAAAGGGGCCAAGTCATATCAGAAGGATTAAATTATGGCCAGTTAGATCTTAAAAATCTCGAAAATATCCAACACTTGGATTCACAAACTTACAGAGTAATGGAGGCGAAAACCAAGAACCTGGAGCGGTTAGCGAGAAACCGTGATATGTATCTGTTTATATTACAGTGGCCCATACTTAATTCGTTTAACCATAACTGCTCATTTCAAAGGACAATTTCATAATACAACTAGGCGCAGCTAACTCTACTTACTTCTATTTAAATAGCTCTAAGTATTATCATGCTTAAGACGTTGTAGTCAATTACCCCTCACACCCAGCGAAAACGCTCCACGAAAACACGACAGAAAATAACCCCGGCTAACAAAAAACAATAGGAAGCCATTTATTAGAAAACAAGCAAGGACCAGAAAAAGTCGCATCGCCTGCTGACGAAGCAAGAAGACAGCCACAGCAGCTAAAGCGTGACTGAAGAAGCAAGGAAAAGAGAAGAAGACAGCAGCCCAAACGGAACGAAACACTACTTGAGCCCGACCTACCGCATCTTAAAAAACACCAGGCTGAGAACGAGGCCCCACCAAAGACTCCCCCACAGCCGCCACCACCCAAACACCAGGCAACTCAACCCAACACACCGTCACATTACACGCATAGTGCGGTTAGATCACCAAACACACAATCACACCCCCCAAACGGTCAACGCTTGGAACGACTTACCCTCAACCACCAAATGAATAACCCACACGTCCCACCCTCCAAGAGAATTTGGTCCACAGCCACAGCATGCCTTAGGCCGCCGACTCTACGATACATAAGACACAACATGGCGAAACGGCATGATCCCCGGCCGACCGGGAAAATTAGAGCATAAAAGTTCAGCCAAAAACCAGATCGTCTATTCAACCTCATAGATCCATCTACTTACTACTCCATATTCCAACAACCATCATAAGCCTGATACAGCCTGACCGCTTCCCATACCCAACAACATGCGCAAGCCCATGACAGAACAGGCTCTAAATCATAACGCACACAGGAACAACAACACACCACACCAAAAACACAACACACACACACAAAAAACACCCACCCCAAACCCACCAACCAAAAACCCAAACCACCACACTCAGGTGAGCATATTCATGCCTTCGCCGAGACCAGATAAAGGCATCCCTAAAGCCAAACAACCAAGCCTGAAAGAAACACCTGGAAAACCCACTTGCCTGGAAGAACAGGACTCCTAAAGTTGCCCCCACCCTATTGACCATCAATCACATGTGCCCTGCCCAACAAACTCAGCCAACACACAACACAAATAACACAACCGTAAAGAAAATTATCACGAAAAAATTAAAAAAACCAACAGCAAACAGCCGTCACATAAAAAACTCCCACCCTCAATAATAACTTTTGCCTACATTCCCACTTTAAAGAAGACAAGAAACAACCCCAAGAAAGCAGCAGACAATTACCCTGAACAAAGGAGACAAACAGACAGGAAGGACATCCTCATTATTACTTTCCTACAACAATCATCTTAGTCAGACCTACAACCAACCCATCACTACATCACACACACCCAAACATACACGACAAACACCAACAACACAAGACCCCACAAGTGTGGTTGGTACCCTTAATACCCCAGCCACTCCCCACGGAAGCAGCAGGCCCGAACACACGCCTCGGTCAATACACCCCCACAGTGAACAAAAGACATTCAGCGACCACAAAACACCCATGACCGCATACAACACCAAGCATCACCAAGATCCGCTCTCAACAAACCAAATCAACACCATGATCAAACCAACAAACAAAGCAAAAAGACCCTCTCTCAGGCCACACAATGACATGAAAGCCACGCTAATAACCCCAGCAACTGTTCACAGACAGCCAGCTGACAGAAAACAAGATCCTAGAAGCTCGCACCGGACCATGCCTGGCCGCACTAAGCGTGATCCACAGAGACCAGTAATAGCGCTACGCAAAGTCCGAAACACACGCCCCAACTCCTCACAAAAAAAATCTAAAGAAAAAAAAAAGTAAAAAGATATACCTATACCCACATCGACTCGAGAACACCTAGACCAGCCACACTTACAGACCCAACACACCAAACCCACCACCAAACCAAAAACACCACACCCTATCACTAAAAAGGCCACTACATCTAGCGGCACCAGGTGAGGGAGTGCCAGCGCCCCCCTTTTATTCCCCACATTATTGCCCAAATAAAACACCATCAACACCGCACAACACTTAGGCTAGAGCATGTCCTACCTACACAAGGGAACCACCACACCCAGCCATCGTGTCGGTGCTGACCCAAAGAGCAACTGAACATCTCGAAGTCATCAGCTGAAGAGATCATTCTATCAGCCTCGAGACAGGACCCAGGCCCCTAGCCCTTGAGTCCCAGAAACAAAAAGCCCACAAAAGAACAAATGAACATACCCCCAACAACACCCAATATCCCTCGAAAATGACAAGAGAAGAATCGGATGCACACCACGTGGCTGACTTCAGGCCAACGTAAAATGCCCACTTGAGGTTACGAATGAAAGACCAGACAACCCAACAACCCACAAGCAGAGCCTCAAATTAAAGCAAAACGGATTGCTTTCCAAGCAAAGATTCAGCCACGTAGCCACAGATTACATGTCTGTTGAAAAAACCAAAACAAAAAAAACACAAAAAAAAAAAAAAAAAAAAAAACAAAAAAAAACGAATAATCTGGAGGATTGCAAAAACCTGGGACAACACTCCAAAACTCACCTCCTTTCCTCCCTGGCAAGGACACTGAGGCCAGCATAGGACCTAGACAAAACAGCTACACACAAACCAAGGTCAAAAACATGTCTAACACAACTGAAAAGAACATAAGAAGAGAACAAGCCAAAAATAACTCTCACACTACATAATAACCACACGCAGCCACATTAATAGACCAGGGACTTAGAAAAGACGTAAACTACACCTTATTTAAACTGAAAAAAACAAATAACAATCTGAAAAAGCCCCCTAGAATAAAAACAACCATCTGCATTAGACAGCAAAATTCTGTGAAGCGCTAGAAAAGAAACTAAACAAACCGAGGCACTCCGGGGCGACTCTGGAAATCGAAGAAGGATCACAGATATACATATACCAAAAAGACAAAGGCGAGCAAATCATCTTATCTCTCCTTCATAAATTACTTCTGAAAAACACAAGGTCCGCTTCCTTCTCAGGATCACTGTCTATCCACCCACGATAAAGAGCTCTTGAACCGAAACTCTTAAGCACCAATCATGATATCTACATCGAGAACCAATATCTGATGGGACCAAACCCGAAAAACATATGCACTACTATTTCAGCTTAAGAGCACACATGCATGACGAAACTCAACATTCAAACAATCCTCTACTTAACAGCTCCTGTACGTGGACTTTCACACTTGGTTTATTTGGCCTAGCACAACAGGCCCTCCCCCCCTCTTTGTAAACCCCCAAACACATATAGAACAATGACTTCGGAGATAGCTATACAGAGAACAGACTCAAAAGCAAAGCAGAAGGCTACCAACCACAACACCCCACCAACCAACACACAACACCAACAAAAAAACCACAACAACACAACAACCATCACCACCACAACCACACCCACCCCTACAACACTACAACTCCCGATGCGGATACCTCACACCACCAAGGTACATACCCCTATTTGCCCCCACCACAAAATGCCCTGTACCAAGAAGGATGACAAGGCCTCCACATTGTAATAAACAAACGATTTTCAAGCCTACCCTGAAGAAAAACAATGACCAGCGAAAACAACCTGAGCCCCACAGCCCACCGCCCATTGAGAAGTTACAATACTCAAAACAGTCCACCACAAATGACTGCCAACAGGACAAGCCAGCCAAACCCCACCAGCAACCAATAACTCCAGATGGCTACGAGTCATTCACCGGTTGCCCCACGACGAACCGCGTCAGAAAAGAGAAATCTGATTTACAATCCCAAATTACTCGCCTGACAACACTTATACCTAGACTTCCCTTCTGGCACCCCCAACCGGCCCCCAGACCTAAAATCAACAGATATCTCCTTGACGCTCCTAATCTAACCAAGAAAAAAATGAAAAATGAACAGAAATTACAGAAAAACACCTAAAAACCTGTCAAGGCTACCCAACACCGAATATACCGCTACAGACGCAAGACCGACAGTGTGTGCAATTAGAGTCACAAATGAGAAGGCTGACAGTACCACAAGCTTTCTTTAGTTTGTCTGACACATAAAAAGTAACAAAACTATGCCCTGAAAATGAGAAACCATAAAATAAATCCCATCCGATTCCCATGGTCATGTAACACATCATCAATGTAACCAACCCAAATTGACCCTTCATCGTTACCAATTTTAAATGAATCTTCTCAAAAAAAATGATCCAGTTTGCTCATCATTATTTCTGCCCTTCACAAATTGTAGGCCATGGCATTAGAATCAAAAAAAGAGGAAAAAGAACACCAGCGAACTTACTGAGTTCACAATGTGAACTGACTATCATGAACACGCTATATACATAAAACACCCAATATGTCATTTATTTACCCATAACCAATGTGCCTTCCCATATCCAACTGAACCAAGCCTCTTTGCGACTCCCAAACATTAAGAATAGAACGGATCGAAAGCCGAACTTCTGAATTGAGGCAGTAACCCATAATCATGCGGCTATCTCGAAAAAATCTGACCTCCGACAATGACTAACTAAATTCTTTATTTTATATAAAACAATGCAGTCATGCCAACAATAAAAAGCATAACAATTATGTTGACCAGGTAGAAACTCCATCAACGCTATACATAGTTTCCAAAAACAAGCTCAAAAACATAGACATGACTTGCACAACTTGAAAAAAGAGGACAATTAGATACAGAATACAAAGTTTCCGGGAGAAAGATGAACACTACATCATGCTTATGCTAAAAGATCATCGAAAAAACATGAAATCACTGAAACAAGAACAAATATGCTCGATCATATGTGACTCCATTCACATAAAATGTGTCAAAGTTTATAAAGTATTAGCAGATTCCACGGAAGGAAGTATGATGACAACAGGTTAGGTTCTCTGAATCAGGTGTTGAACAACAAGGTCTCCACTGTATAGTCCGTTGTTCAGACACCCAGAGAAGCCGCTACGATACAAGCCAGGCTTGGCCCTCAAATTATAAGAGACCCGCCTGCCTCTGACCTACCCCAAAGTGACTGTGACTGAGGTGATTACTAACAACACACCCAGCCCCCCACCTTAAGCTACCACATGAAATTGACAAAAAAAATACACCCTTACTCAACGAAAGCATCCGTTACGCGAGGCGCATCTAGAAAGACCTCACACTAAAGACAAAAGCCTACAAGTAGAAGTGTCTTCCGGTTCAACATGTCAATTTGAAGGTGGTCTCCCAAACAACCTACAAAAGGAAACCACAGCTCACTCAACTGCTTGCAACTTCCAACCCGACCCGAATGAATCCTCTATTCTACCTTGTAGTCTGAGAATAATCAATAATTACCATCAATCCCTGTACATTTCCAAGCAATAGACGGACACAACATAGCGCAATATAACCTAATTCTAAGGTTAGAAGCAAGACGATTGTAATAATTGTTCAGTTTTTTATAAAGTAACTTTTAAAGGCACCTTTTATCAAAACAATACCAACGAAAAGCAATACTATGGTCTCGTTCCTTCTACAGGAAAAAACCCCGTTGCCCCATCCATAAGGCCCAACACCCCCTGACCCTGAACTGACTTATAAAGCTACAAACAAGTGAAACCAAAAGGTGCAGATTTATGCACATCTCAGCTTTCACCCAAAATACTGCTACTCCTACCACGACTCGCCCAAGACTTCGCTCAAGCATTGTGCCCAACAATGCAACACCCAGTCTGTTGCTCAAGACACACCTCTGCCACCACCGCAAACGATAAAGTCACATAAAACTTTTACATGTCCCTTAGGTGATTCAAATCACCCTTTGACATCAGTATTCCCCATGACCACACAAGTTCCCAAATGAACACTTGGGTAACTGTAACAGGTAGCACAAAGGCTCATGGATATCAGAAACTGAACCTCATAACGTTCCTTAAAGATTATCTAACAAGATGACTGGAAGCTTTCAAAAAAAAAAAAAAAAAAGCAGACAATATGAATCAACCTCCTACTGAAACGGAAGGCTATAAAACATGTCTTTTGTTTTTAAAATCTCCCTAGTCAGTTCAATACCACTAAGCAATAAAAAGACTAAAAGTTAAGCTCAAAAGGCAAAGCTTAAAAACATAGCAGTCAAAAACAACAAAATAGTAACTAGTGTTACTATTCCACAAATGGTCTTTAAAAACCAAAATCGGTTAATTCAGCACACTAATACTGGCTAACAACTTAAAAAAACGACTTCAGAGATCAACCCTCTAAACAAAAAATGCAAACACCTTACCGCCCATAATTTTTACACCTACCCCGTATCAAAAAGAAAAATCACAAAACAGAAAATACCCTATTACTACTAAACAAGTGGAATGTCTCTGCCTTTACCCACAGTTCTCAAATACCTTTAGGCATGGTACAGCCATCGATGACGCAGCCTCAGCATCAGAATGTGTAATAAAGACAAACACTTCTATAGCATCTCAACAGATACTATGATCCTAGTTACGTTTACACAATACAACAAAAAAAATAAATGAAGTAGACATCCTAGAACCCGCCCAGTACCGCCCATAGGAAACGGATTCTCAGAGGCCCAAACGACAGCCTGCATCATGGAGAATCTGCGTGCAATGAAATCAGTACAATTCAAACTCTCTGCCCAGTACTTCAGCGTGTGATGCTAACCACCTCAACTAAACCAACTAAGAGACCACTTCCCAAAAATACACACCTACAGCCTACAAAAAAACACAAATAACCACACATAAGAAATCGAAACAACGGCACGAGCGAAAGCTTACTCTCCTTGAACTTCAAGCCCATGCATACCATTGTAAAACCGAAGGAAAGAAACTTCCAAAGAAATAGCTTCAACACCCCAACAACCAACAGCGGTAAAGAGTAAGAGCGCTTGCCCCGGTATATTAAAGTATCTAAAGTGACGACAAGAGCCAGACAACTATAATTAATCATTAAACCAATCATGGACATAACAGAGAAGCCAAGCTGCTTCACTTCCCATTGGGCCCTACATGAAGCTCAATCCCACAATACTCAACGCCCACACAAATAAGCCAATTAATAAATACTAGACCAGGACCTGTTGGCGGACGCAACACCATGCCCTTCATCCAAGGCAACTTTGGAGAGGCAGAAGGCCAGACCAGTCTCTTGAGTCTCTCAGGCAGAGACGCTGGATCCTACCATACCTTGCGCCTGTCCAGGCACTCGTCCACAAGGATACAGAATGGGGCCTTCTTCTCAAAAAACAAAGAGTGCATGTAAAAATGTGAACCGAGTTACCACCAAGATGACAAATAAAGAATCCCCCATAAATGCAATTTTAACAAAGACAGCCCACTTTCAGTGGCCTTCATTTCCACCGCCCCTAGTAAGTGAACAAGAAAAATATTCATCAAACCAAGTACAAGAACTGAAAAAAAGGCAACAGTAACACATCCTAGGACAGCTGATTCCCAGTAACTCCATGTACACCAGGCCCTTCAAACGAACTGCCGAATTAATAGTAACCATCCCAGGTTACAGAGACAGGAAAGGACATCAGAATTTCCTCTAGGCCTACATAGACAACGTTCAATCGCCAGAAACATTCGAAGCTCACCAAGACATCCCAATGTCTCCATAAAACCAAAAACATCCTTAACCACATAAAGTCAAAAGGCTAATGCTAAGGATACCACCAACCGCAAGACAGCCACTCTCCCCCAAATATTTGAGACGAAACAGAACAAGGCCTTCAAACCAAACCCTTGTCCAATTAACAATTGCCAGCAAAATTAATGTTACACCCTCTCACAACTAAATGGAACTTTCCCATATATTAAATTATCCCATCAATTTCACAATTAGGGAATCTCCAAAATGAATGCCGCCTCTTATTAAAAAACCCACTTCCAGGAAGTGTAACCTAATATTAACTATCACAACATCTTAAAAAAAAAAAAACAAAAATTAAAAACAAAACCTGTAAGTAACAAATGACTGCAAATACCACCAAAACAGCAAACAGAAAACACTCCAAAGAGTTTATTGTCACAACAACAGCTAAAGACCAACACACACTGGCCAGAAGAAGCCGAGCAAGGACACTATCAAGCAGCTACTGACAAATGTAGGCAGACAACAGACGACCATCAGCATCAATTCGAATCTAATAAACGGCAATGGGAGGAGCAGAGCACACAGAGACCAGCAAGACACTCAGGCATGTGGAGTCTGCCCCCACGATTCTCGCACATCGGCCGCACTTCACAAGGGCCAGACACCACCATGACTTCTGCCCAAAAACGCCAACCAGGTTTGTATCCGTGTCATTCTAATTTCAAGTTAGCAAAAGAAGATACTAGTAAAGCAAACATTAAACAAAAAAACCAGTTACTACATCCATATAATTCATATATACTGAATGAAGACAATTTTAAACACGGTCCTCACGCAGACCTAAACCCTCCGCACCCTATCAATCCCAGAGAGAGGGATCGATTCAAACATAGCATTTGCAAACCCTTAGAGCTTGAAGCAGTCCTCAGCGCCAAAGCTATCAAAAGCCCACCTAAACCAAACTTAAGACAGTATCACAGAGGCAGATTACACACAATGATAAAGCACATAACATGACGCCCAGCCAAGCAAGCAGCACAACAACGCCCACAAAACAGAGACCATAGACGACCCCCCCACAACATTTAAAAAACTCCCACAAATGCACAAGTACTCCGTGTTCAAAATATCAAAAAGTATGATCACGAAATAAAGAGGGCCTTTAGAAAAAGCCTCAGAAATGAACCAAATAATGTAATACCTTATAAATATTGGAAAAAAAATTCCATAATAGAACCGAACCCAATCCCTATATTTGTCACGACAAACAAAGAAAATCAATGACACTACTAAGACCAAAAATATAGGGGTCGGCCCGACCGATAAGCGGGAAAAGTTAAGGAACATACTACTGTTGATCCCTGCATATCCTGGCAGGCTCGCCAGGCAGAGAAGACCTACGATATCAGCAGTCGGCCAGCCACATAACGGGCTAACAACACAACGAAAACCACTCTCACGGAAACAAAATCCACCATAACTTCTCACAAGCTCCCTACGCTAAAAACTAAAAGGTCCCCCTAACACCATGAACACTCACTAATCGTCATGCCACTTCATAAAATCACTACCTGGCATGAATCCTCTACGCGTAAAAGCTAAGTATTTCTTGCGCACCCCGCTCCCAATCTGATAAAAAAACTATCAGAATCAACTGTAATCTTATGATGTCACATAAACACCCACAACAACAAACACCCTCATCAAAAACTTTGTCTTCGGAACTACCCCTGACTTAAGAGATGAACTGTCTTTAAGCCACCATAATTAATTGCCTTTATTCTCCAATGCCCCATACGCTCCAAACACAGATTACACCCGCGTCTAATTACCCAGGCTCCCTCCCCAAAGCCCAGAAATTCCATTTAACTGTAAAGAACGAACTCCTATATATAAACTAGCTATTCACTTTCCAAACATGAAAAATTATTTAATTATTAATCCATCCACAACCAAAAATTAAGACAGCAAGGCAACGCCGAAAATACTCTGCCTGCCCTCCAGTACATGGATTAACAAACACCCCCTGCACCGCACCCCTCCATTTCCAAACTTCGACTAAAATGAACACAACCAGAGCCTCCCAGAGAACAAAAACCCCGCACGCTATACAAAACTAAGAAAAGAGACAGACAGTCACATCTACAATATTAGCCTGTCGAATGGCCAATTCCAGCCTTAGGGAATTAGGTCTGCAATCTTCGCAGGTTGATGAAAAGGCATAGACAGCACAACGATCTACTGCCCGCCCTGCGAACTTATAGACCTGTCCCATCTTCCCAGACTAATAAGAGTCACCCTGCCCACAAAAAATCTTCACAATAATGAGAACAAACACCGCCAATCCACCAGGGCCCAGTAAAATAATTTGTCCAAAATAGGTGGGCCAGAGAGGGCCATTTCCATCTTCACTTCCCCAGAAGCAGAGGCTCGGGATCCTTTGGGCAGCGTCACTTTTGGAAGAGGGCACCTCTGTCTCATCCTCCTCTCAGGAGATCATTAAGCTCCTGCATGTGTCCATGTTTTTAACTTGAGTTGAAAAAATTAAAAGCCTCACAGCCTCACTCCTGTTCCTTCTGACACCTAATGGGACACGCATCACCTTCATATCCCTCACCCAGTGCGTTTCTCTGTGTGACCAGTGTGCAAGTGACATTCACGTAGCTTACAAACGTTAAGACCTCGGAGAAAAATGCCTTTGCGCTGGACCTCTATAATCATGACAAGAGAGTGGTTAAAATGCCAAGATAAGAAACAATTTATTATAGAGAGAAGAAAAATTTCTCATCCAAAATATAGAAATCTGTACAACTTTGCCACAATCAATATACATGAACTGTATCAAAATTTCACACCAGTTACCATAACTCATAAATACCCAAGACCGCCAGAAAAAAAAAGAAATGTCTAAACAGGTTACACAAATAAATAAGAATGAGGATGGCTTCTGTTGGAAAAAAGAAGACTTTATACACCCCACGCCCTCTAAGGTACAAGGAAAGTTACAAACCAGACCTCCACTTTCTAAAAATAAGAAGTTTAAGTCAAGTACATATAGAAAGAGAAAAAAAAAACTAAAACAACTCAAGCACCAACATGTACAGACCGAGCTGGAAAGCGTGGTCAGCTAAACAACCACACGATTAGAGACAGTGATCTTTTTTTTTTCCCAAGGGCTCCTCCCTTATAAAACAGCCTGTTGCACCAAACGGCACGATATCTGGTCACCTTGCTCACTAGTTACAAACGCACAAAAAAACAACACACAATCACAAGACGATACCCAACAGCAAAAACTGAACATTTTCCCCGGGACACTCGCCCGTACTTAAGCCCAAATTTGATCTTTATGCTACTTTATTACATTTACCCAGAGCTAGGCAAACGAAGGGAAACCCCAAGCTCTCCATGCTAACGACGTTCCAAAAGAGATAAAACCCTACCCCATGAACCCTTACAACATTGCAACTTCACCTAAATAGAGACCTGAACCAAAACAAACAAAAAGCATTACGGAAATACCAACCTTTTCAAGTGCTATACCCGGCAAAACTTCCCTGCCCAGGTGACTTCCAGAGGGAGGTCTTTGACATAGCAGATTTTTCACTAGTAGAGAGCCACCTGATGGAACCAAAACTGTAAAGGGTCTAAGGTCTGGGAGAACCTGAAACCACCCTGTGAAACAAAACACTCCCATAACAGCAAAATAAAGTGTCCCATTTACGTTGGACTCACAGGGAACTATATTAAATCACTGCACAGGTTCACTGCAAACAAACTCCATAGGCCACTGTCATTTAAAAAAAAAAAAAAAAAGAAACACCATATTCCACCTCGTAGTCCTCCACTGTAGACCCAGCTAACCTTACACGCCTAGTAAAACAAAATAGGCCTTTCCAAACTTCCGTGATCAATCCGATGCCCACCAGAGGACGCCCCACCCAAAGCAAAAAAATCAAAATTTAATACCAATCCATATATACAGCATAGATACATCCCAAGGCTGTGTCTAATACAACCTGATCCACAAGCTCAATCATAATATCGTAAGTTTTTGAAGGGGCTTAGATTCCTCGCCCAAAGCCGAACTTTCCTCCATTACAGCAGGATATCCTGACCTGTCAAATACCCACTAATACAATGGACAAACGTTACCCGCTGAGTGTTAACGCCACGTGCTACCTCCTGCTGCCGCGAGACCTCAACAGCACACATGGCAGCCGTCCTCTCCAATCCGGTAGACACTTCGTAGGGGATCCCCCAGCAGTTCCGAGTCCCTCGCTTGGGAGAAAGCACCTGAACCACTATTGACTGCATAAAAGAACCAATCCGCAAAATAGGGCACTGCCTGAAATCCCCAATCAAAAGGGTTCCACTACTAAATATGCTTGATGCGGCATGCGAAGCGCTAAGCCTGATCCCTTGCACGGCTTTTCTGCGGACCAGTGATGTTTGTATGTTCTGCTTGCAGGGGAGAGAGGAGAGAAACATGCTCAGATGTCGATAGTTATGTACACACAACATTTTCCTCCTTCCTGCTAGGCTCCGAAAAACGGAAAACCACACCAACTATTTAACAAAAATGTACCAAGAGAATATGCATCTTTGGAAATCTGGAGACAGACTCAATAGAGAAGAACAAAAGAAGCCACAATGTGCACAAAACCCTGCCACAAAAACAACAAAAAAAAAAACACCAACAAACAAAAAAAAACCCCACAACCAACCCCCACCCAAACACCACAAAACCCCCAACCAACACCAAACAAAAACAAACACACACCACACACCAAACAAAAATTACCCGCCCGAAACTCCTAGAACCCAGTGGAGCGCCAAAACAAGGGAAATACCCACAGTGAGAAGCCCAACGGACTGAGACAGCTCCGCTGACCCCAGCTGGCACAAGCACAGGTCAACCACGACCAAACAGGAGGAACCACCTGGTTTCACTTCCCCCACACCCCACACAACAGACCAACAACGGGTCCGCCCACACCAACCTAGACATTTTATGACTTTGCACGGAGGTGGCAGCGTGTCCGTGCGGGCGCGCGTGCCTGCAGACAAACGCCACCCAACCGGGTGGTAGCGCACATGTGACCACGAAGGGAACAAACCAAACAATCGCAACCCTAACCCACCATCTGGACCGGGAAACCGTGACCTCAATTGTAACACAGCAGTAGACCCAAAAGCCGAATGAAATGCATAGGAAGAGCAAGCGCCCCCAGGAGAGTGCGAGCAGAACCGGAGCACGATCCAGGTGCATCGCAGGAGAAGAACAACAGAGAGAAACGCCACGAGCCAACACCGGGGAAGCTCGTCCCCTGCAACAAGAAGATACGCCCAGCCCAGGCGACAGCCAGAAGAAACAGCCACCCGACCGACCGACCCCCGAAGAACTTATCATGAATGAAATTCCCCCGCAACGATGCCGAAAACAGAGCCGTCGTGAGGCGCCAAGTTCCGCCGATCGACACCCGATCACGGAATCCCAATTGCAGTGCGTAGCTCGCGGCTCGCACTCCCCCACCACGCCACCCGACCCAACCCCACCCCGCCCCGCGGCCCCGGACACCGCCGTCACCGAACGCGACCGCCGCCACGTTCCGACCGGCTCGGCCGCGCGGACCAGCCCGCGCCCCCAACCCAAACCGCCGACCTCCAAACCTGCCAAGCACAAATACTATCACATAGACAAGACCAGCTCTGGCTGACCAACGCGTTCCACACACAACCACACCGAACCGAAAAAATGCAAAAGACATAAAGACACGACATACAAGAAATACCGCTCAGAAGCCCACACAAACTTGCCAGTTAGCGCGCCACAAGGAACTGCGAGATGCCAGAAGACACCAGCGCGCCAAGCAGATCTCGCCTCAATCCATATACAAACAAAAAGAGTGGCGGCCCGGGTGTAGAAGGGATGCATAGAGGGGCGAGACGGCACAACGAGGAGCCTGGAAAGGTGTGCCCTAGAACAAAAACGGAGGTGGAACCAGCGGAGGCGCCAACGCGGACTCAGCGCAAAGCAGGCCACCCCGGGCTCCGCCTAGACCGACGGTCCGAGAGGAAAGCGAAGAGGGCGCGAGGCGCGACGGCTATGGTTCGAGGGGATTTTTTTTTTTCCTTTCTTTCTTTTAGAGTAAAAAAAAGTTATTCTCAAGCCAGGAGGAGGCGGCGGGAGAGAGAGAGAGAAAGAGAGATGGGGGACGAGCGATGGATGGCGGCCTGGTCACATCGCTCGCACCTCCCCAGCCGCCTCCGCCTCCAGCTCGGTAGCCTCCGAGGATCCCGAGAGTTGCATTTCCAGCTCCGAGGGGCGAAGAGCCGCCGCCCCCGTGCAGCTCATTTTATAGCGCCGCCGACAGGAAGTGGCGTAGCCGGAGCGTGACGGCCGACGACAGCCAATCCGGACATCGCACCATTGTGACGTCGGCAGGCTCAGAGCCGGAGGGGGCGGGAAGAAGGGCCGCCAGGGGGGCGGGGCCGGAGGCCGGGGGAGCGAGGGGAGGAGCTGACGTCATCTGCTTGTAAACAAATAAACCCCCCTCGAGTGGCAGCCTGAGACGCAGGAGCCTGGGGAGGGGCGGAGGAAGCGGCCGGGGGAGGGCGTGTGAAAGCTCCGCCCCCGCACTGGCCCCGCCCCTCCGCGCTAGCTCCGCCCCCGGCTTTGGTTCGCCCGGACCCTCCGGCCCTAGGCTCGTCCCCTCGGAGCTCGCTGCAGGTCCCGGTCCCTTGCTGGGCTCTCTAAAGCGCTGTGACCTGAGCCCAGGACCGGGGTTCGGTCTCCGCAGCCCCAACCCGCGTCCCCGCGTCCCCGTGTGTACTCCATGTTTACATCTGGTTCTGGCTCCGGCTTCGGTGGGAGGAGCGTGCGGTGGCGGAGTGTGCGGCTCCGGTGGGTGCAGCGATGGAGGGCTCGCCCGGCTCCCACCCAAGTGCTGTCTGGTCGGTGAACCCCAAGGAGCTTGCAGACACCCCGGAACCCACTGCGTCCCCGCCTGGGGGTGGGGTTTAACTGGGCAAGTTTAACGATGAAGCAGGTTAGTAAGCAAGGCCGTTGTGGCTGCTGTTTCAGGAGAGATAGGACATAGACTCAAAAGAAAAAAAAAAAAGGATAACAGGGCTTTGGAAATTAAAAAAAAAATGTGCCTACGTATTTTAGAAATGTACACGCAACCAAATTTTTTTTTTAATTTTTGCTAGTTCAAATAATGTCAGAACTTTAAGAGCTGTGCTGCTGTTAACGAAAGCAGAAGATAAAACTTGAAGCTTGTTGAGAGTATTAAGCATAGACACCCAAATTTGCTTGAAACTCCTTGCAGAGACATTTGGAAACAGTCTGGAAAGAAGGAAAGCATGATGCTGTTAAAACTATTAGGCCGCAAACAGGGTTAACCCAAAGGAGGAGAGGGGAGAGAAGGAAAAAAAAGATGAAGTCCAGGCAGGTAAAAGGAGAAAACAAGAGGCAGAAGTTGAACTTTTAACAGATGGAAGTAAATATCTGGAGCTTAGCTGGTCACCAACTGCAATACACACCACCTTTAAAAAAAGAAAAAAAAAATGAAGCTAGCTGGTATGGAAAAAAAGCAATGGAATGATTGGTTACTGAACAGGTTGTTTGCTTAAATGAAATCCAAAAACAATGTCTTTTTTTTTCTTGAATCGTCAGGACTTCCAGAAAAACAGATGGAATGGCAGGGTTTTCAGGGGGGAGGGGGGGCAGTGAGGCTTGTTTTACCAGAGGCAGTCTTTGAACTCACATTGTGAGGTCTGCGTCACCCTAACCCACCCCTGTGCTCACCTGCTCTGTCCTTTCCCTTTTAGTTACGGTTCTTCCAGTTTGGATTGGGAATGAAGAGAACGAGAAGGCCTGCCCCTTTGTGCCTATCTCCAGTTTGAACTCCTAGGGATTCGGAGTACAGGCTCTTCTACAAAACAAAAATAATGAAGCTACCAACATACTAAAATTTGAACTGAGAAATCTCCCAATCCTTGGCTCTCCCCACAGGCTTTCCTGCTTTCCCAAATACTAGCAGGGCCTCCTCACCTGAGAACTTTAAAATCAGTTCAAGGACCAGGCATAGTAGTACACACTTTTAATCTCCCAGCTCTCTGAAGACAGAGACAGGCAGATCTTTGAGTTCGAAGCCAGCCTTAAGTTCCAGCCAACAGTGAGTTCCAGGCCAGCTGCAGCTTCATAGTTGAGTCCTGGGTCTCAAAAGGCTTGCCTGTCATTCCATTCTGAGGCAGGAGACCTGGGAGAAGCCTCAGTTGGTGGAATGCTTACCCAGCACACAGGAAGCCTGGGTCAGATCCCCAGCACTGCATAAACCAGGAGTAGTGGGTACATG
This sequence comes from Peromyscus leucopus, assembly GCF_004664715.2. NCBI lineage: Eukaryota > Metazoa > Chordata > Mammalia > Rodentia > Cricetidae > Peromyscus > Peromyscus leucopus. Next base: position 32,926,598 of record NC_051078.1, read on the forward strand.
TCTGTAATCCCAGCATTGAGGTAGTAAAGGTATGGAGATCAGAAATCCAAGGTCATCCTCAACCCAATAGTGAGTTTCGCCCCGTCTGAAAAACGGCCAAGGCGTTAAAAATCACAGACTTTCTGTCAAAACAAATTCAGAAAATGAACCTGGCGTTTCTTTTTTGTTTTATTTTGTTTTGTTTTGTTTAATTGGCAAACATCAGGCTAGCAGTGGCATTTCACAGCTGGGGAACCCTTTCTATAGTGGTGAGGATCTGACAATTAGCCAAAATCCAAAGGGCTCAGAGTTTCTGTTACCCTGACAAACGTTTTTAACCACAAAGAAAGAAAGAAAATATGTATTTGTATATCATAAGGGAATGAACTTCTCTCATCAACAGGCTCCTAATTTAGGGACCAGCTCAGGGTTGAAAACCTTTCTCTTATGCTATAGATCTATTTTTATAATTCACAAATTACCTATCACTGTCATGGAGGAGTGTGTATGACAAGCAGGAAAGTTTGGCAACATCAAAATTTGGTATCATCATTTAGCTTTGGTTCTTTTTTTTCTGTTTTTTAATTGTTTGTTTTTGAGACAGGAGAGGGAGTCTCATTCTGCAGCCCAGGATGACCTAAAATTAGGTAAGTAGACCAGGCTGGCCTTGAACTCACAGAGATCTACCTGCTTCTGCCTCTATCTCTGAATGGGTGGGATTAAAGGGTTGGACCACCAAGCCCAGAGGTGAGCCTTGGCTTCAAAGAAAACAAAGAAACCAAAAAAATTAAGAAAAAATAAACAAAATTGAGCCTGGAAGGTGAGACCGGATCTCACTGTGTAGCCCAGATGGGTTTGGAATCTGTATTCTCCTGCCTCAGCCTCTAGAGTGCTGGGATTACAGGCTGGATTACTAAATGAGTAATTGTTTTGTTTTTGTTTCTCAAGACAGGTTTCTCTGTATGGCCTTGGTCGTCCTGTAGTTTGCTCTGTAGACCAGGCTGACCTCGAACTCACAGAGATCCTTCTTCCTCTGCCTCCCAAGTTCTGGGATCAAAGGCGTGTGCCACCACCACCCAACCTAAATTAGTAACTCAAAAGTGACTAAATAATCATATGTTACATATTACCATGACTGTACACTTGAAAAGTCCTGTTACTGTGGGGACACCACATAAGTTAATGCTGTAAGCACTAACTTAGGCTGTGGTGCACACATTTTATATCTTGTCCTCACTACCTAAGGATCCTTCCTTTTCCGATTCCCTAATGCCTGTTTGTACTTCTCCCAGAAAGCGTTCCTTGACTCTGGAGATGTTAAAAAATATCTACACTGCTGCCCCTCCCTCCATTACTTATACAAGTTGAACCTCACTAATCTCAAAATATGAAATCTTATTCACACCGGAATCTGAGATTTGAACATGATGTCAAAGTAGACAATTCCACCTGTAAGCACGCAGCACACAACATAGTTTATTCAAAGTCCTCGAGAGATAAAGGACCTCCTGTAGCTAAGTTTCCTCCTGCCACAGACAATCTTGTCCCCCAGTTCCACCGCCGCTCAGACCCAACCAAGTAACACAGAGACTTATTTGCTTACAAACTGTATGGCCGTGCAGCTTCTTGCTACTGTTCTTATAGCTTAAATTAATCATTTCCATAATCTATACCTTGCACATGGCTGGTGGCTTCACATGCGGTCAGGCTGTGCTGCAGTGTCTCTGTATCTCAGCCTTCATTCCAGAATTCTCCTCTTCTTGTACTACTTCTGCCTGCCACTGCCATCAGTGTTTTTTTATTGACATCAGGCAATTGCCATACAGACCGTCCCACAGCACCTCCTGGTTCCCTTCTGACATTCCCTCCCAGCACGCATGTCCACAAAGGGTAATGAGATACCCGTAGCCTAAGTTCTCCTCACTGCACCCTTCATGGGGCTAAAACCTGTGTGCAGAGAGAGACGGACGATTGGAGAAACTGGCAGCGGTATGAGGAACATCTCACAGAAGAGCATGGCAGTGTAATGTCCATCATACGTGACTGACGCGGTCAAAAGTTCTACATTGAAAGTAAAAACTAGGAAACACATCATAAACCAAAAGTTTCAATCCCATTGATGGAGGGCACCTCTCCAGCAGCACTGTGCAGCACTCAATGAGACACAGTTTATGAAATGCCTGTTATCAGGAACCGGAAGTGAAGGGGGCTAGAGATTCAGGAGACTAGCTGCAGAAATTTAAGAAAATACACTTGATTAATTTTTTTTATTAGTTTTTAAAATAATTTATTTAAATTTATTTTATGTGCATTGGTGTGAAGGTGTCAGGTTCCCTGGAACTGGACTTACAGACAGTTGTGAGCTGCCATGTGGGTGCTGGGAATTGAACCCAGGTCCTCTGGAAGAGCAGCCAGTGCTCTTAACCACTGAGCCATCTCTCCAGTCCCAATGACTAATATTTTTTAAGACAGGATCTCATGTAGCTCAAAGTTTTCACAAAGTCTATGTGCGGCAACAGATGACCTTGAATTCAGGGCCTCCTGAATTCTAGACAGTCACCCTACCAACTAAGCAACATCTTCAACACCCCTGGGAAAAAAATTATTTTTTAAGATTTATTTTCAATTAACCTGGCGGTGGTGGTGGACAACTTTAATCCCAGGTCTCGGGAGGGAGAGGCTGGAGAATCTCTTAGCTCGAGGCCAGCCTGGTTTACAGAGGAAGTTTCATGACAGCCAGGGATACACAGAGAATTCCTATCTCGAAAGACCACCCACCCCAAAATTAATTTTAATTATGTATGTATCTCTGTGTATCTGCACGTGGGTATGCGCACATGACTACAGTGCCTCCCGATAGCCCCAGAAACATTTTAAAAAGCCAAAAATTAACAAGAGAACTACCATCCCATCCTACAATCTTTCCGCTGGTTGTATAGCCATAGGAAATAAAATAATTTTCTTCACCTTGTTTATTCCCATGCTGTTCACAATAGTCAATGAAACCAACCTAAATGTCTCCCAAGTCAATCAATGGGTAAATAAGATGTGGTACTTTTGAATGGAATACTATTCACCCATAAAAAAGAATGAAATCCCTGTAGTTGTGATAATGTGGATGGAACGTGTGGCTTTCCCTGGAGGGAAGTCAGCAAACCTCTGTTCAATCCAGAAAGGGTATTGGTGATAGAAAAGAGAAATGATCCCGCCCCAATCTACCTCATAAAATAGTGAGTAATGCTTCCAGAGCAGGGGAAATTGGTTGCTTAAAGGATAATGGGTGACTCAAAGGTAGCGATGTCATCAAAAAGCTCATCCCCGGAGCTCTTTGCAAGAACTGCAGGAGAATGGAGTTTGAGGTCAGCTTTGCTACGTAGTGAGTTCAAGGCTACCCTGAGCTTTATGAGACCCTGTCTCAAAAGATCAAACAACAAAAACAAATTAAAGTATTGAAAAGGGGTAGGGTGCTGAGGATGTCACTCCGTGGGGAGAGTGATTTGCCTCTTGTGCACAAAGCCCTGGGTTTGATCCCCAGTACCTCATAACCCCGGCATGATGGTACACAGCTGTCATCCACACAGGATCAGAAATCAGATCGTGGTCATCCTTAGAAGGCCACCAACTGGGGTTTGAGGTCAGCATGGGATAAATGAAACCCTGATTCAGAAAGAAAAAGACAGAAGGATGAGAAAGGAGGGATGGAGAGAAGGAAGAAAATGAGCCGGGAAAATACCTCAGTGGGAGAGCACTTGGCTAAGATGGAAGGGGCTGGATCCCATGCTAATACAGAAAGGAAGAAAACAAAGGGACCTTCCTGTCGTAACCCTCAGTGGAAATCGTGTCACAGTGCTCAGTGGCACAACACTTGTCCAGCCTGCCCAAGACCCTGGCTCCAATCCCTATGCTGGAAAAAACAAGAAGCCAGCTTTAGGGACTGAAAGCCGTGGTGTCGGTGCTGACCCATGTTCTGGTGAGGCCACCCTCCTCCTCTGAGCACAGGGCTGCCATGCCGTGCTTTCTACTGTTAAACAAAGGTAGGAAAAGATTGATTTTTTTTTTATATAGCATTTAAATTCCTCATTATGACAGAGTGTCTGCTTGAGTGAATGAGATAGCAGCCATTTTGTTTTCTGGAGATTCACTGTTTCAAGAACATTTTTTTTTGTTGTTTTTTGTTTTCTTTTTTTTTTTGTTGTTGTTGTTGTTTTTCTTTTTCTCCTTTGTGTTTTTGTTTTGTTTTGTTTGTGAGCCAAAGTCCCGTGTAGACCAGGCTGGACTCATAACTCAAAATGTAACTAAAGATGACTTTTGAACTTCTGAACTGGTCTCTACCTTGTGAATGCTTGGATCACAGATGTACAATATTATATCCAGTTTTTGGAGTGCTAGGGACCCAACCCAGGGCTTGCCCCATGCTAGGTGTCAAGGGTTCTACAACTGAGCCACATCTCTGGTTCTCATGAATACAGAAATTAGAAAAAAAAAAATTTGAGTTAAGCAGTGGTGGTGTACACCTCTAAGCTGAGCACTCAGAGGCAGAGGCAGGCAGATCTCTGAGTTCCAGGCCAGCCTGGTCTGCAGAGTGAGTTCCAGGACAGCCAGGGCTACACAGAGAAAGAAAAGTTTCAATAAATTGCCTTTATGCTGTGTGTGCAAAATGAATGCAAAACATAGAGGAATTTTGCATTTCACATGAGTTCTGTTCACCCAGATATTTCATTATCTCTGTGTAAATATTGCCAAGTCCTAGAAAAATATCAAATCCCCAAACCCTTATGTCCAGACATTATGGATAACAGGCCTCCAACCTGCCCCTTCCATTACTATACGGTAATAGTAGTCTCTAGGATCCTTTCTGGCTTTTTGTTGGTTTTGTTTTGTTTTGAGACAGAGTTTCACTATTGGCTGGCCTGGAACTCCCTATGTAGACCAGAACCCACCAAGTCATAGAGATCCACCTGCCTCTGTCTCCTGAGTATTAGGGATAGAGAGCTGCCATGCCTGGTGGTCTCTGGGATCTATGAGGCCTGTTGCTTATTACTTGGCCCCAGGCATCCAAGGGCTAACAAACAGCCTTGACAATGTAAGTACCCGGATCCAAGACAAGGGAGGCCTGGGCAAAGCTCAGTGGTAGGGTGCTTGGTAGCATGCTCAAGGCCCTGAGTTCTCTCTCTCTCCTTTAATAACGTATTATTTTTTTATTTTCATGTACTTTTGGCGTTTGCCCTACATGTGTATCTACACACACACACACACACACACACACACACACACACACTACAACAAAACGGATCAGTGGTTAAAGGCAAAGCTGACAACCTGACTTTGATCCCCAGGAGCCCTCACGTCAGGAGAACCGAGTTCTAAAAGCCATCTTGTGATCTCCACCTGATCAACATGGTACATGCGTGCTCGTACGCACAGAGAAGCCGGAGGTGGAGGGGTGTACATGCCTGTAATTCCAGCCTTGGGAGAGGGAGACAGGAAGACCAGGAATTCAAGGCCAGCCTCTGCTATAAGGGATGGAGCCCAGCTTGTGACAGGAGGGACTCTTGTCTCATTAAAAACAAAAATAAGGTCAGCAAGAGACAAAGATGTCATCTTTGATGTGTGATCGGTGGCTCAGGGGTAAGGAACCCCAAAGCGAAACAGAAAGCAACCTACAATTTCGTCTTCCTGGAAGACAGAAAAAGAAAGAGGAGCTGGCCTTGGAGGTTTTAGAAGCTTGAAGCAATGAGGACAAAGGTCATGGAAAAGGCATGGCGGGAGGGAGGATCGCTATTTGGTGCAGAAAAGTGGTATAAGTGGTATGATCAAATTTATTTTTTGAAAGCCAGGAAGATGATAGAATTTAGAAGGATAAAGTTAAGATAAGTTTTTTTTTCTGTTGCCTTTGTCTACTTGAAACTTCAAATCATTTAGTTATTTTATGTTTATCTCTCTACCCAGAGGTCTATACTTCTTTTGTTGTGGTTTCTTTAGATAAGGGTTTGCTGTGCGATCTGGGCTAGCCTCGAACTCTTGACCCTTCTGTTGGGGCTCTCCCTCTGCTGGGCCTACATGTGCCACCTGAGACTCAGTCCCTTCATTTCTTGTGCTTACTCTCTGATAAACATAGGCGGCGGCGGCGGACCCTGACCCTTCCTTACCCTGGCTCCCTGCTTTTCTTTGCTTTTGAACCAAGGTTTCAACTCAGGCTGTTGGAGCTGTTTGGATCTGCTGGGTTCAGAGAACAGAAAAGAACTAGTCACCAGCAGAGGCAGATTTGGAGGAAAAACTCGGTCTCTTCTTTTTCTGCTTCTCCTCATCCTCCCCTTTTGAGACAGCAAGAGGTGGCCTCAGACTTCTGATCCCCCTGCCTCCACCAACCTAGAGTGGTGGGATTCTAGGCATGAGCTATCTGTCTGGCTTGTGCAGTGTTGGGGTGGATCCCAGGCCATGCCAGCCAAATATTTTACTCATGGTGCCACATCCCCAGCCCCAAACTTAGCTGCTTCTGATTTGGGCTCACATCAACATCTCGGATGCAGCTAACTTCCAGATGCCTTCTCCTTGGCTTCTTCCAGAAGCCCGGTCCCCATGGACTCAGTTGACAACATTTCATATCTGAGCAGATGGCATTTTTTTTTTTTTTTTGTGGGTTTTTTGAGATGGGAATCTCCCTATACGTAGCTAAACTACATCCATCCGTGGAGTCCTGCTTCACGCCATGAGTCCTGGGATCCCAGGGCTACAGACAAGCACGACTGAACCAGGCTTCCGGAGAGTCTTAAACAACAACAACAACAACAAAATAACTCACAATCAGATTGTAATTCTCACACCATGGGCTGAAAAACTCGAGTTCTGAATTCTCCTGAGGATTTTTCAGGAGCAATCCTTTTTGCTAACAAGGATGGTGAGAAACAGAAGTTGGTAAAGGTAGCGGAGAGGGGTAGAAACGGCTTGGTGGGGAGCGCACGACCCAGAAAGGCAGTTCCAGAGACATCTCAGGGGTTGGCGGACCCTGGAAAATACAGCGACATTTATTAAAAGGCTGGCTGGAAAACGGAATCAAAGGGCAGATGAAAAAGTCTGCCAAATAAAATAGTTTTCACTGGAATGAAAAATTTTCCCTAAGGGTAGATACGAGAAAGCAGGGAAAGGAAGGGGGTGTGGGGGGGGGGGAGCCTTCTATTTAAGGGCACTTGAAGCTTCCCACTTCCCCTGTGACCTGAGTCATGAGGAACCATAGGCTGCTCCTCAGAACCAGGCAAACAAGGGAAGCTTGTGACCCGGTGGGTGTGGAAAGCCCGAGGGCTGCAGGGGAGGTGGTGTGTTCATCTTCACAGAGCTGCATGGAAAGTTAGATGCCGAGCTTGCTCTCCAGGAGGTCCCTCCAGTAGCCTATTGTGAAGCCCCCGGGGCCATTTCTCAAAATCTGGCCCCTCCCTGAGCCTTTTGTCTTTTTTTTTTTTTAGAGCAGAGCCTTGTGACTCCTGTTTATCTGTTTTTCAAGTTCTCACCCGCTCCAGGCTCCTGTCTCATAAAGCAGTACCGGTGTGGTCAGAGGTCTGATGGTGTGGTCAGAGGTCTGGTGTTTAACTTTCCGTCCCCCCAGAGACCAAAGTTCTGTGCTGTTTGTTGTTCTGTTGCTGTTCAGTTTGGTATTTAGCGCAGGCTGGTCTTGAACTCCCTAAGTAGCGGAGGATGACCTTAAACTTTGTATTCTTCTGCCTCCCTCGCTTGCTCGCGCGCGCCAGGGTCCTAAGCCAGGGTCTCTGCCACCCATCATCCTTCGATTCCACTTTCTGTTTTTAAACTTTTGGTCCGCGTACAATGGAATGGTTTCCGCTGTGACGTTTTCATACTTCTGGATCATTAGCCTTTGTGCTTATCTGATCCTCTCCACTGTCCTCCCCTAGTCCCCCACCCCCATCCCAGTACCTTTCTTCTCCCTAAATAGTTCCCCCTTGTAGTTTCATGACACATGTATCCCATTGCCCGCCTCTTCCTGCTTCCCTATTCCCTGTAGATTTTTTTCTTCCTTCCTATAGTCCACCCACGATCTTCATATGACATAGGTCATGCACACATTGCAGGTTTTTTTTTGGGGGGGGGGTGTTGCTTTTGTTTTGTTTTGTTTTGTTTTTTTGGAGCTGAGGATTGAACCCAGGGCCTTGAGCTTGCTAGGCAAGCGCTCCTTAAATCTGAATGAACTTGTGCATATGTACCACATATTTAAATCTATGTATTTGATGGACTCTCTGTATCTTGCTATTGTGACTCTCGTAGACTTCGCTGTGTGATGCGCATCTTTGCTTATTTTTAAGTGTATCTATCTGTGCATTTTTGTGTATGTGTGTAAGCACGTGTGTACCCTAGTGTATCCACAGAGATCAGAGGACAACTTGTGGGAGGTGATTCTCCTCTTCCACCATGCGGGACCTCAGGGCACACTCAGGCCATCAAGCTTGGCAGTGAGCTCCTTCATCTAAGGGGCCGTCTTGCCATTCCAACTTTGCCTATTTTTTTTAAGTTTTATTATTATTTGTGTGAGTGTGTGAGTGAGTGTGAGTGTGTGTGCATGTGAATGTATGTGTGAGTCTGTGTGTGAGTGTGTGTATAACAGTGTGTGAATATGAGTGTGTGAGTCTGTGCAAGTGTGCATGTGCATGTGAATGTGTGAGTGTGTGTCTGTATGTGTGTGTGAGAGTGTGTGCAAGTGTGTGTCTGTATGTATGTGTGTCTCTGTGAGTGTGTGTGTGCATATGAATGTGTGAGTCTGTGTGTGAGTATGTGTATGAGAGTGTGTGAGTCTGTGTGAGTGTGTGAATCTGTGTGTGAGAGTATGTGCAAGTGTGTGTCTGTATGTATGTGTGTCTCTGTGAGTGTGTGTGTGTGAGTGAGTGAGTGTGTGTATGTGAGTGTGTGTTGTACACACATCCACAGATGTCAAACGACAACTTTGAGGTGTCTGTTCTCTCTTCTCATTTCGGGTTGCAGGGTTGCACCCAGGCTGTCAGGTGTACACCGCCAGTGCTTTGGTCCCCTGAACCATCTCACAGTCCACGCCCGTCTCCACCCAAACTCCCTCTGCCTCCTTACACTAGAGACAGATCTCATGTAGTCTAGGCTGTCCTCCTGCTCTCCTTGAATTCACGATCCACCCGCCTCGGCTTCTTTGGTGCTGGGATGAAGGATTGCCCATCGAGAATCGTGCAGCCATAAACATGGGTGTGTGCGTGTGTCTGCCATATGCTGGGTCTTTCACACACATACCCAGGAGTGATACATTTGGAGTTTATGGTTAGTTGTATTTGTAGTCTCTGCTTTCCAAAGTGGCTGAGCTAGTTTAAATCCCTCCAGCTGTGTGTAAGGGATCTCTCTTTCCCCCTAGCCAGCTTCCAATCTTAAGGTGTAAATGCGGTCAGGCGATAGATAAGCCATCCGGGAAGGCTGTGAACTGTGAAGAAACGACTCCTTACTAACCATGGTCACGGCTCTGAGTGTTTATAACTTTCTGATATGAAGCACATGGGTCTCTGGTGGGGCTTCTCACTAGTTCCTTAGCAGAGCTGGCCTCACCCAGATAATAAAGCCACCTTGGATCAACAGAGATAAAACTGCAGGTGAGGCCTAGGCCATCGGCACTGATATTTGAAAACAATTACTTTCCAGCACAGGGTATGGCTCAACAGTACTTGCCTAGCAAGCTTGATGCCCTGTTTTTTTTTTTTTTTTTTTTTAAGCTCCTGCCAAATTAGAAACAAAAACAGAACCTCGAAGACCCATTTCTACTGCCCAAATTCTCTTGGAAGTGTGTCCCGTCACTGGAACAGAGTTGGTTTATCACAGGCAACACTCTTAAAGAAAATCGCCTCTTCCTTCCCCAGAAGCAATTGATTGCCAGTAGCTTCTGGGTTAGGGATGGCGCGTCTTGCCCAATTCCTCTTTCTGCGCTGGGATTTGGTCCTATGGAGGCTCACACAGGTCTTGTGCACACTGTCAGAAATGATGCGGTTCATATGTTCTGTTCTCTTGTGTCAGCATCCTCCTGGCTCTCCAACCCTTCATATCCCCCCCCCCCCCCGGGCAAAGATCCCTGGACCTTAGGAGGAAGAGACTGTGCTCTACTTTTTCAAATGATCTCTAGTGCTGTTTACTGTTTGTCCCACCCCCACCCCCCCACCCCCCACCCCACCCCCAGCCCGCCCACATTCCCTCCTCTGCCCTTCATGTGGGTTCCAGGGATTGAACTCAGCTCTCCAGGCCTTCACAGCAAGTACTGTCCCCATTCAGCCATCTCAATGGCCAATGTAACAGCTTTGAAGTCCATCTATGTTTAGAGCATCGGAGCCTTTTGTTTATTTTTTTAACTTATTGGAGAATTTCCCATTAAGAAAGCTTCATTTTGTTGTCGCTCACCAGGCTGACTCTGGCCACTGTGGAGATGCTGGTACATCTCCCTTGACTCTCAGACATTCTTCCACTGTGCCTAAAACCTTTAAGACATCCTCCACAGCTTGACCCCGGCACTTCCCTCCGGGTCTTCTGAAAACCTATCCCTTGCTTGCTGTGGGTGCGCCACATTCCAACACCTACGACACCTAACTGCCCAGAGAAGAAGTCAGAGAAAGCTCCTTTCTCAAGGCTTCACCTCCCAGGAGTCCTCAGGGTGGGGAAAGGGGTGAGGAGGCCACTCTAGTTACACGGGCTACCCCAAGGCAAACATCTGGCCGGATTGGCCAAGAGAATTGGACTAAACAGCTAAAGTCTTAAGAGGGTTTCATTGAGTCTCCCTCTACCCAACGATCTGGCAGCACACGTGCATAAAAATCAGCATCCTATGGGGCTCGTTTTAAACGAGCCGGAGAGCACAGAGCAGCCTTTGAAATGAAAACTCGGAGGAAAAAATTTTTTTTTCTTGGTTTCATAAACACTCATTGTTTAATCATCTGAAGAAAGTGCACAGTTATGATTAAATTCCCCAACTCATACACTAATGAACTTTTAAATTCCACTTCCTCAGCCCAAGCTTTGACAGCCTTGGGAGGAGAGGGGGGCAAGGGGAGATACAGGCCATGTATCTCTATATCTCTACATCTCTTTCTGTATACATCTATATCTATTTATGCATCTATGTATCTATCTATCTATCTGTCTGTCTATCATCTATCTATCTATATCTATCTATGTATCTGTCTGTGTATCTATCTATCTGTCTCTCTATCATCTATCTCTCTATCATCTATCTATCTGTCTGTCTATCATCTATCTCTCTATCATCTATCTGTCTGTCTATCATCTATCTATCATCTGTCTATCTGTCATCTATCTATCTATATCTAGATATATGTGTATGTGTTCATGTGCACAAGTGCACATGTTTCATTGGGGATTAAACCAAACTCATTGAGATCCAGTCCCCTGCCTCTGCCTCCAAAGTGCTGGGATTAAAAGGGCACCCCACTAAACCTGGCGAGAAGTCTTTCTTAGGGAGACATCTGAGGATAAGGAGGAATTGACTTGGATTGGGATAAGAAAATACATGATATTCTTTTTGTTGTTTGCTTGTTTGTTTGAGGTAAAATGTTCTGTATTCCTAGGCTAGCCTCAAACTCTCTATAGAGACAAGGAAGGCCTTGAACTTCTCTACCCCCTAAATACCGAGATCACCGGCTCACATCATATAATATAATTTCGTCTTCATCTTATTCTTTTTTGTTTGTTTGTTTTTGTTTTTGTTTTTTGAGACAGGGTTTCTCTGTGTAGCTTTGTGCCTTTCCTGGATCTCGCTCTGTAGACCAGGCTGGCCTTGAACTCACAGAGATCCGCCTGGCTCTGCCTCCCGAGTGCTGGGATTAAAGATGTGCGCCGCGCCACCACCACCACCCGGCTCATCTTATTCTTTGTAGAGCGGCTCTAAGAATTTTTCACAAGGTGTGTCAAGTATCCCAGACTACGAGTTCATGACAAGGCAGGGGATCCTGAGGTCAAAGCCAGCCTGGCCTAAGAGAGAAACTGTGACTCAAAAGAACCTAAAACAAATGCAGAAGAAAACACAAAATATAGTGCAAGTATGGCATCATCTCTGAGAAGTCCCCACCCCCAGGACACAGCTTCTCATTATGTGAGTCAGTCTAGCGATGAATGTGGCACCAATTGGCCTCTGACTATGCTTCTTCAGTGGAAGGATTACTCTAGAAGTTTCTTTGGGCTTAACCTAGTTATTTTGTATTCCAGGAGGGCAGGAAGAAGCCAGCAGTCTTCATCAAGACTAGAAACATGCTTTAGAGAACCTTGGATAAAGGGTGGTTTTGATCACACCTGGCATTAGAAATTTCTCGAGGAAATCCATAACTATGGAGAGTTACAGCTGTCTTGTTTACCAGTACAGCTGAGACACTTTGCAAAGCGCTTGGTAAACAGGGACATCCGTAAATATTTGAGAGATATGCTCAGTTTGATTGAGATCTTTAATGGCTGTAAAAGCTCAGAAAAAGACAGAAGATTAAATTTCTCGAATCAATGTCAAAATTCGACAGGCCAGGTGTGGTGGCACACACTTTTAATCCCAGCATTAAGCAGGATGAATCGGGCAGATCCCTGTGAGGTCAAGGCCATCCTGGTTTACACAGTGAGTTCCAGGACAGCCAGGGCTATGTAGAGAGACCCTGTCTCAAAAAACAAAAACATAACAACAACGACAAAAAAAACACTACAGCTCAGCTGAGTGGCACGGATGTGTGAAATCAAAGATGGAAGAGACCGATGAATACTGCTGGCATCTTAGGTTGTTTTCAGCTGCTCCCTTGCCTCCCTAGACAATGAAGGACTCCAGAAGTCCCCGGCGGAACAGTCGGCTGCAGAACAGTGATGCCGTGAATGCTCCTTCATGGCTATGCGGAAGAATAAACGGAGAAGCCAGAAGAAAACATGTTACCACGTCTGTTCAAGGAAGGAAGTAGAGTGGGAAAAGAGAGAGCACTTATCGCTCCTGGGGAGGACCAGGGTTCAGTTCCCAGCACCGACAGGGTGGCTTGCAGCCATACCCATACATGCATGCACCATAAAGAATGTCAACATCAACTTTTTAAAGGATGAGGGAGAGCTATGCCAACCCATGTGAAGTTCTTTCCTGATGTTTCAAGCTTCATAAGGAAAGCACAGTAAAGCAAACTGAGAAAAGAGCCGACCATCCTGCTCCTACGATTGAGCTCTCCCAGGGAAGGGTGCTTTCAGAGCCTGAGTGGTTATTTATTTTACCGAGTCCTGTGTCCTGGCTCTGCAGAGGAAAATTAGAGTGCTATACTGTATATAAAACAAATTCCACATAGCTTACATTGGTAAATTAAAAACCACTGGGGGAAAAAATGTAAGCAATGTGTAGATCTGCAAGGGAGGCTGTGCCGGTCTGTGCTAGAGCAGGGCTCACAAACATGCATTCTCACAGTTCCGGAAGCCGAGAAGTCCATAGTTCAGGTACAAGCAGGTTTGATGTCTGTTGGAGACTTACTTCCTGTTCAGGAGACCACCTATTGGTGCAGACTCCATGAAGGAGCATGGAAATCATCCCAGGTCTCTCTCCTCCTTACCTCTACCCTACGTGTGTGTGTGTGTGTGTGTGTGTGTGCGCGCGCGCGCGCGTGCGCGCGCTCGTGTGTACATGATAGATATCAGTCTGGTCTGCATAGTGAATTACAGGCCAGCTAGGGTTACATAGAGAGAACCTGTATCAACAACAACAACAACAAAATTATATATAGTTATTATATATAGTTATATATAGTTACTATGATAGAGATGGTTTATTTCTGGAATTATTCTCCTATTCATAGTAACAGTGATTCCAATTGTTACTTGAGGATCTTTATTTTAAAATGTTGCAATAAGAGGGAGAAAAAGAGTTGTAGGAGCCAGAGGGGTCAAGGGCACCACAAGAAAACTCACAGAACCAACTCACCTGAGCTCATAGGGGCTCACAGAGACTGAACCGACAACCAGGGAGTCCTAGGTCATGGGACTGACCTAGGCACTCTTCATATATGTGACAGTTGTGTAGCTTGGTCCTATTGTGGGACTCCCAGCAGTGGGAACAGGGGCTGTCTCTGACTCTCTTACTGGCTTTGGGGACCCTACTCCTCATACTGGGTCGCCTTGCCCAGCCTTAACACATGGGGAGGAGCTTAGTCTTACTGCATCTTGATACGCCATGTTTTGTTGATGCTCAGGGGAGACCTGCCCTTTCCTGAACAGAGGAGTGGACCGGGGGTGGGGGTGGGGGGTGGGGTTGGGTGGGAACAGAGGAGGGGTAGTCAGGAAAGGAACTTGCAGGAGAGGAGGGAGAGGAAACTATGGCCGGGATGTAAAATCAATAAATAATTTTATTTAAAATAATGTCGCAATAGGGGCTTGAGAGGTGACAGTAAGGAAGAGTACTGACTACTCTTGCAGAGGATCCAAGTTTAGTTCCCAGCACCCACACAGAGTCACCTGCAACTCCTGTCCCAGGGGTTCCAACACCTTTTTCTGGCCTCCTCCAGTGCTGTGCATGCATGACTCACATGAACTCACTCAAATAAGTACACACACACACACACACACACACACACACACACACACACACACAGAGAGAGAGATAAACATTTCAATTTTTTTTGCAATACCCATATATCCTGGGCATACATGTAGAATTATGTGTATTGTATTTACACTGATTTTTTTCTCTGCTTTTTCCTTTTGTTTTCTTTTTCTTTCTCTTTCTGCACTGAGGATGGAACTCCGGGGTTTATGCTCCTTGGGTACTATACCACTGAGCCATCCCCCAGGCCTAAAAGCTACAGCTGGCCTGTAAATTGCTGGCCTATGCTATGTTTCTTCTCATCCAGGATATCTGGTTCCGTTTCATTGGATGTTTGCCAAGTCCATTCAAGCTTTCCTTTGTGGGTTCTTGGGCTAAAAGATGTTCTCAATCTATCCTCACTGCTCTCGACTGAATATCTGTGTCCCCCGCAAAATTCATGGTGACACCTGGTCTCTCATGCATCGGCATTTGGAAGTGGCACCGTGCAGAGATGATTAGGGTGTGAGAGAGCCGTCTTTACTGTGGGATCTACACTCATGTATATTTACACCTTTAGGACTGTGAGTTATAGACAGCAGTGAGTGTCCATGTGGGTGCTGGGAACTGAACTCAGGTCCTCTCCAAGAGCGGCAAGTGCTCTTAACCACTGAGCCAACACTCCAACCCAGCAACTAAATATAACCAAAAGTTACTATAGGGTTGGGGCAAAGGTTCAGTGCTAAAGAGTACTTGTTGCTCTTGCGCAGGCCGGAGCTCTCAAATCCTGTATCAGGTGACCCACGACTGCCTGCAACTCCAGTTTCAGGGGGACCCAATGTCCCCTTTAGTCCCCCTTGGGCACTTATGCACATGGCATACATACAGCTAAGCAAGCATAATACGTGGATGTAAAAACAAATGCATAAAATATTTTTAAAAGGACTACATGTGAAATGTGTCCTTTCAGAAGTCTACCTTTTTAACTTTGTACACTGGGTTGGTCTTGAACTCACAGCACCTTTCTCTGCCTCCCGAGCGCCAGGATTAAAGATGTGCAGCACCATTAATCTAACCACTGAGCATAGATTTGGAGCAAGACCTATTACCTCTGCTCACAAACTTTTGTCAGAGATGAGAGTAGGTTCATACAACACCCTCTTTTTTTTTTTTTTTTTTTTTTTTGAGAAACCCCTTAACCACTTTCTCATTTTCTTTTCCTCATTTTTGAACAGGGGCATGGTGATGGGAAGTAAGGTGTGGCCAATGATTCACCTCACTGGGATTTTCCAGCCTGGAAACTCTGGAAATCTAGATGCCTCTTCCTGAACATGTATGTGCTGCAAGTTAAATCATGCCACCTCTGGTAGTCATTTTTTCCTGTTGTATGAAGACTGTCCAGAGATGGAAGAAACTGGAAGGGCAAAGAACAGCCTCCAGGCAGGAGTTGTTCCAGAAGGTTCTATTGCAGTCCAGATTGCTTTTGTCTTGGCAATGCATCTTGTCCTGACCTTCTGTCAGATTTCTTTAGTTTTCTGAGGGGGAAGAGTTACCACCTGCCTTTGGTGGTACAGGAGATCAAACCCAGAGCCACATTGGGTGTTCTGGGAGAGCCAGCACTCTCTACCCGTGAGCTTGGCTGGCAACCTTTGAGTTTCTCATTCAGGTAGCTAGCATGCCGCCACAAGGTACACACCCTCTGAGAACGTGACGATGACAAAGGAGAAAGAAGAGATGACTAGTGGGGTTCATCCCTCAAAGGTTTCCTCTCTGAGCTAATGCCACACCCCAATGTGACAATGCAGAGAAATCCAACTTAAACCCCTCCTAACAGGCAGACCCAGCAAAGAGCAAATGGAGGAAGAGGATAAAGATGGTATTTCCCAGGTGAAATGGAATAAGGGTGGGACTGAGGGACGAAAGACCAGCAGAGGCAAACACAGTTCCTGGAGACCCAGCCCTTGGCTAGTGAGCCTCTGGGGCTGACTTTGCTGGCAATTTCCAGAGGCAGCAGGACTATTTGCTTTTCTCCTCAGAGGAGTAATTTAGCCTGTGGTCTTGCTAAATTACCTACAAAGTATTTTTAACCTGCGTGTTTTAGAGTTCTTTCCCAGGCCTGGGAAGGAGATATAATTTGAAGGGTAGGAAGGAAGTGGGCAGAGCTGCTTCTGGGACAGGTCTATGTGGCCCTATTTCCTCTTCCCCACTGTTAAAAAAACGAACTATTAAAGGGACACCCAAGTTTGTTAACGGTTTCGTTAGCGAAGCGATGAGATCATCAGTGTCGGCTGACCGTATTTAACAGGGCCAATCCACCATCCCCACCACCGTGCAGAACTAAGTCAGAGCTCACGGAAGGCAGTGTGACTTATCTGTGGCCTCGAATGAGACAGAGCCAGAGGCATTTGTCACCCAGGGAGGCACTGTTTCTGAGGCCTGAGAACTCTTCTTTGGAGTGACCCACAGTCACCTACTGTCTGATTTACCCACAGGGCTGGAGTCTCAGCAGCAGCTTGCAAGTTGTCTACACTTTGGTGACTCCAAAGACGTAGCATGCTGAATTGAAAAGCGTGGGGTTCTGTGTGTTCCCCCAAGGAGATAACCTGCGTAAGTACAAATAGGGCTCCTTCAGTCCTTAGTTCTGTACTTGGGATGTGTCCATACGCTCCACACACCAAGTGCCTGCTCTAAAAATGATTTATAAATGATTTGTTTTCTTTGCTTTGTTTAAGGCAGGGTCTCATGCACCACAAACCACATTCCAGCCTCTCAAGTTCTAAGAATGTGGTTGTATCCCACCATGCCTAGCTGTGAAGAATTTATTTTTTTTTCCTTTGGACACAGAAAATGGAATCGTGAAACTTGTAATGTCTGTTACCTGTCTCAAAGACAGTCATCCTTCCTGAAAGTAGCATAAGTAGCATAGCTCTTCGGGTCACTCTCCTGTTTAGAAGGTTATAGAATGGCAGCTTGCTCCAGCTGAAGAAATTTATATTAAAGCTTTGAACAGGAATGAACGGTGTCTTAGGCGACAGCTATCTCCGAGAGTCAACGGAGGCGTCTCCCTCACGGGAAAGCCACACTTGGAAACAATTGCACATTAAGCCACTTTGGTGACTGCTGATTGGCTGTCAATGATAGTGCATTTCCCTATAGTTATGAGAGCAGTCGACGAGGAGTAGACTATTGCACATCCACTGTTCGCCTCCCTTCGACGACAGCCTGCGTCGGCGGAGCTCAGAGGAGCCAATCTGGACTCTGTTCTTCCAGGCTTTACCTACGCCTTCTAAATCTTCACAGGTGGCGCAAGGAGACATGATGTGCTGCTCTGTCGCTGTGCAGCCTCTGGTTTTCCTCTGCTTTCCAGAGGAGAGGAATCCGAGGGACCCAGTGACTTGTCCTAGTTTTGACGCCATGTTCCTTAAAAGCCCCAGGCATCCGTGATCATCACCAGCAACGTTTCTCAGAGACATAAGAGAGACCTAGATTCAGGGCAGACCCAGAGAACCTGTTTACAAAGAGGCAATATCCAAATTTCAAACCACTGAGAAAGGGGTAAAAAAAAAAAAAAAGCCTCCAGATGTGACATGTTTTATTGTGAAAGCGGCAGTTGCTGACTTCTATTCAGCTAAAGGGGTCAGTGACAAAAAAGGGACAAATAACACCGCCCGGCAGGCAGTGGCTTCCCACAGAGCCTTCACATTTTCTTCCCTGACCTGGATTATAGAATAAAGAAGGTCCTTTTCAAGTGTGGACCACACTACACTTGAGCCTTAACATACTTTACAGGAAAGCGGCTGGGACAGGCCTAGCAGCCCAGACAAAATGCAGGGCACTCGATTAAAACCGATCACAAGACCAAACATTTTCTTTTCAGGAGTAAATAGACCTCCTCCATCAGTTGGGAGCTATTTATGATGAAATGTATTCATTACTTCTTTGAAATTCATGTTTAACTGGCAGTCCTTTGTTGTTGTTGTTGTTGTTTGTTTGTTTGTTCAACCTGGCTACTTTAGGTGGGGAAGTTATAGGAGAGAAAACTGCATGGTGTTAAGAGTAAGACTCGGAGTGCCTTCTGGGGGCTGGAGAGACAGCTCCCCATGAAGGAAGGGCCCTTGCTGCTCTTGCAGAAGGCCTGGATTCAGTTCCCATCATCCACAAAGCCGACGCTAACTCCAGTTCCGGGAGATCTGACACCCTCTCCTGGCCTCTTCCAGCATCTGCACGCATGTGGTACACATACATACATGAAGGCAAAACACTAATACACATAAAAATAAAAACGAGTCACTTTTTTTAAAAAAGTTCATTGCGCATTGGAAGCACCTCGAAGTCTTTCTTTGGGGGTGCGCTGGAGGGGGCGAAAGAGTTCATTCAACCTTAAAGCTCCAGGTTACAGTCCACTAGCCCAGGGAAGGCGAGACAGGCACAGAAGCAGCTGGTCACATCACATCTACATGGTCAAGAGCAAAGAGACATTAAGCGCATCCTTTTTTTTGCGCACCTCGGGTTGCGCTTAGTTCCTTTTCTTTACGGTCACATAGCCCCCAGCTGAGCTCAGGAAACAGTGTTGCCCGCATTCAGCATGGTTCTTCACCACACCTCAATGAACAGTTAGGGCAATTCCTACAGACACGGCCACAGACCTACCCGATCTGGTAATTCCTCGCCAAGAGTCCTCTGTCCAGGTCATCCTAGGTATGGAGATGGCATTTAACATAATCATCCCCTTGACTGCTGAGGCCGGTTCCCCGTTCTGTGCACCATGTGAGTGCAGTGCTTGCAGCGGCCAGGAGGGGGCGGCAGGTTCTCCGGAACTGGAGTTACAGATGCGCCGGTGCTGGGAACTGAAGGGTGGGATCCGAACCACTTAGACCCCATCCTGAGCCAGCCGTTTCAATGATTCGTTTAATTTTACTACCTTTACTTATTTGTTGGTTTACTCATGTGTGTGCAGAGAGGGTATGAACACAGCGCAGCACATGAGAGGAGGTCAGAGGACAACTTTTAGAAGTCACTTCTCTCTTTCTACAGTGTGGGTCCCAGGAATGAAAACTCATGCCTTTCAGCTTGGTGGCAAGCCTCTTTACCCACTAACCCATCTCAAAAGCTCTTGCTTGTGGTGTTTTTTTTTGTTGTTGTTGTTTTTACAAAGCGAGGGGTTAAATCTTGGGAGTCAGGAGTCCCAGACAAGCACTCTACCACGGAGCTACAGCCTTAGTCCTGGAATTCTTATTTTCTTTTAATGTAGGAATACCCAGCATAAGAAGATAAGTGTTTAGCATCTAACAGAAAATGACCAAAGCTGGATACAGGAGTGCCCCTGCAGCCCAGCTCTGCCAGGACACTAAGGCAGGAGGATCATCTGAACCCAGAAGTCAAGAACCAGCCTATGCAACATAGCAAGACTCTAATGGAAAAATACAGCGGACAAGTAAGAGCTCACATTGTCAGGAGTGACGTGGTCTTATGCCCTGGGGACTTGCTCGCCCAGCACTCCAAGCTTCCTGCCTGCAGCAGCATCCTAAATGTTTGTCTGCTCTCTCCAATCAGCACAGGCTCGCCTGAGCCCCGAGAGCTTCCTTGGTGAGGCCTGAAGCTCTGTCTACAGCGCCCTCTCCATGTATCTAGAAGGCTCTCCTTCTTCCTTTTTTCTTTTTCCATTGTGTGTGTGCATGTCTATGTATGTACGTGTGTGGTATGCATGTGTATATGTGTCGAATTCTTCCTAGGGAAGAAAAAAGCAATCTAACCTGCTTTGTTTCATGGTTGGAAACGATCCCACAAAGATGAAGACATTTTCAGATCACAAGACAATGAAGTTGAGGGAAGAGAAGGAAGTGGGATGGCAGAGAGGCACATAATGAGAATCCTGGTTGTGAGCCCCTTGGGAGCAGTTTTCTTGTATTTCAAATCATCTCTGTACCCCAGTTTGCCGGCTTTCGCTTTAAGTGCCTTTTGAATGGATCAGTCCTATTCCCAAAGATACTCCCATTTCCAATGCCTAACGAGGGGATTAAAAATTATTGGCTTGATTCTGTAAGAAGTGTGGGGCACATACCTTTCTTCTGGAAAACGGATCAGAGATTTCCGTGTAGCTGTCAAGTGAGGAAATATCCAAGTTTGGGTGGGACCAGAGCCCTGAAACACTGCACAATACTACAGGATGTTATTGACTGGCTTGAGACAAAGCTACCCCAAGGATTGCTGTCGAAACACCCGAGTTCCTCTCAGAGAGAAGAAAGAACTTCACCTACAGCTAATCAGAAAAGATGTGCCTTGAAAGAAAAAAAAATTAGAAAGCAGCCGTCCAAGGATGATCTCCTAAGCCCTCTTAACAAGGCAGGAAGATGGTTAAGGAGGTGAGCCCTGTTGCTATTTTTAGAATCCTTCTGGCGTCTCCTCTCCCAGTGCTTTCCCATAGTGATTGACAGACAAATCTTAAAATAAGAAGGATCAGTGGGTCTGTCTGCCGAGAGTGACATCGGGAAGAGCGGACATTCAGAAGCTAGGCCGGCACAGAACGGGAGAGGCCTGTCATGCCAATCTGAACCCGAGAGGGCAGCCTCAGTCGACAGAGACGGAAATAAGCTTGACTTCTAGTGAAAGCGTTTGGAGAGTGGTGTGAATCCATCAAACAATATTTGCAAATTGTATTTATGCAAACCTTTGAAGGGTCTACATCTTTGTGTGTGTGTGTGTGTGTGTGTGTGTGTTGTGTGAATGTGTGTCTCTGTGTGTGTGTATGTGTGTGTCTGTGTGTGAGTGTGTCTGTGTGTGTGTGTGTGTGTGACTGTATAGCCAAGGCTAGTTTTAGACTCCTATCGTATTGCTCTGCTCTGTCCCTCGAGAGCTGGGATTAGAGACATGGGCCACCAAGCCTGGCCATTTATTAATCCACCTTGTCCTTTTCCCTTCCCACCCATTTTAAAATTTGATTTTGTTTTGGGCATAGGGCCTCATGTATCTTAGACTAACTTCAGATTTCCTACCTGTTCTAGTTTCATTCTGCTCCCATTATGCACTTTGACCAAAATCAACTTCGAATGGTGTTTTATCTGACAATTCCCAAGTCACAACCCATCACTGAAGTTAGGACAGGAACTCGGGAGCCTGGAGGCAGGAAGGCTGCATGCTGCCTCTTTTCTGGTGTTCTTGCACAATTTAGGTCTACCTGTGTGGTGACATATTGCGAACCCTAATAAATTTGCCTGAGGACCAGAGGACAGAGCCAGCCACTAGGTTAGACATAGAGGCCAGATGTGTGATTTGGCATACATCAAAGAGGCACACACCTTTAATCTGAGCACTCGGGAGGCAGAGATCCGTCTGGATCTCTGTGAGTTCAAAGCCACCCTGGACTACATGGCATTGATTCAGTCTAGGAGAGAAACAGAGCCAGGCAGTGGTGGCACACACCTTTAATCCCAGCACTTGAGATCTCATGTCTTTGCTTGGGAAGCACACACGCCTTTAATCCAGAAGTAACATGGCCGGGCAGAGAAAGGTATATATATATAAAGCGTGAGGAAACAAGAACTAAAGACTCTTTTTATTGGCTGAGGTCCTTCGGGTGAGGACTGAGGATTCCTGGAAATAGGATTGGCTGAGGAGTTGATGAGTTGCAGTTAGCAGCTGTGGCTTGTTATGTTTCTCTGATCTTTCAGCGTTCACCCCAATATCTGGCTCTGTTTTTTTTTTTTTATTATTATAAGACCTTTTAAAAGTCAACATCATACCCACCTCAGGATAGTGACATCCACAGTGGGCTGGGCCCCGCCATATCCATCATCAACTAAGACAGTCTCTTGCAGACGTGGACACAGGTCAATGGAACTGGGAGGAATTCTGTAGATTTTCTAGGACTCCTCCTCTGTGGTGACTCTGGGTTGTGAAAAGTTGACAGATAAAAAACGAACCAGGACACCATGTAACTGAAAACGACTTTGAGTTTTGACGTTCTTGCCTTCACCTTCCAAGTCCTGAGATTACAGGCTTGTGCCACCAAGCCTGGTCAGGGACATGCTGTGCACTGGACAAGGCTTCGGGCAGGACAGGCAGACACCAACCCCAGCTCTGTCCCTTTCCCTTCATATTTTAATGCTTTTAAAATGTTTTTTTTTTTTTAAATTATTTTGTTTTGCTGCTGTTTTCTTTTTTGCTTTGTTTGTTTGTTTGTTTTGATAGGGTCTCAGGTAGCACAGGCTAGCCTTTATCTCTTGATCCTCTTGTTTCTGCTGTGCGTGCGCTGGGATTGCAGGTGTGTGCTGCTGTGTCTGGTTCCACTTCCTGCTTTTTTTCCCTTCGAGACGGAGAACTCTCTGTGGAGCAGAGGACGTCTCTAAGCTCATTATTCTCCTGCTTTCTCCTCCTAAATGCCGGGATTACAAGCTTGTGTCATCATGCTCGTTTATATGGTGCCAGAGGTAAGACCCAGGGCCTTTTGCATGGTAGACAAGCACTCTGCCAACTAAGCCGCACTCCCAACCCCCATTTCCTAAATCTGCTTATTGATTTGTTTGTTTTTTTCAAGACAGGGTTTCTCTATGTAGTCCTGGGTGTTCTGAAACTCATTCTGTAGACCAGGCTGGCCTCGAACTCACGGAGATCGGCCTGTCTCTGCCTCCTGAGTGCTGGGATTAAAGGTGTGCGCCACCACCTGGCTCCATTTTCTATTTCTGAAAAGTTATAGAATATTGACTGAAAATTTAAATGCATCAACGTTTAGTGAATGGCCACAAAGGCTTTGTTCTCAGAACTTGTGTTTAGACACTTGAGTAGCAAGGGGAAGGGAGAGAATGATGACGAAAATTAACTGATTTCTCAGTTTAATTCTAGGTCATGTCTCCTCGGTTTGCCCATCCTGCTGAAAGCCCAGGCATCCTCCATAGAATAGTTTCAGACTTCACTTCCGAGTGCGGCAGCTTTAGAACGCATTTTCCTGTAGACGTACTTGCAGAAATATACTAATATACCAGAATATTTGCAACACCACTTGCTCATGTGGTTTTCTTCCCCCCCCCTCATCTGAAGACAAAGCCTCTGTCACAGAAAGCATAACACCTAACTCACCAAGAATCTAGCTAGGTGGGACGGAACAGGGAGGTGGAGGCGAACTTCACCAACCCTGAGATAACACATTTGACACATTCCGAGTGCTGAAAATAAGTGTTCTTGCGCCTGTGAGGTATTCTCACGAAACGAGATGCACAGACAAAGTAGCATCCAGCCTTCAGTCACCACTTAGCTGCAGGGGAGTCATGAAAATGATAACGTTTATGGAATTGGATTGAATTTGAAAAATTCCCTTTAAAGAAACAACGTAACCTTGAAGAGATTCCAAATATCAGCAGGCACCAGGTTTCATGGGTATCAATAACCAGCTAAGTAAATAACTTAGAACCTAGTGGCCCCTGTGAATCAATAATGAGCAATGAACAATGAGCAATTCTGCAGTACATTTTCCATATATAAAGTAAACACACCTGATAAAAGTTAAGGTGATAGACACACTAAGTATCCTGATATCACTATTGGCACATGAAAGGAACTTCCCATTGTACACCATAAATACACATGCTTACGGCTACCCAAAGTTAATTTTAAAATGTAAAAGGAAAACACGTTTCATTCACAAATGAAGACTGAACTCAAATCCTTTAAGAGTCAGACTCCAATCTTGGGTCTCTAGTATCCATGAATGTCCATTTGTATGGAATGCAGGGCACCATATTCTTGGACACACAGGGTTGGGCACCTGAGACATCATCCTGGTCTCCTTGATATGGCGTGTGAGGAGATTCTGTCCAAGCTTGTTTCCTTCCTTCCTGGGAATCTGAGTGTTGGTCATGCTTGTTTCATAGGTGAGCTGAGACTCTGGGAGAGTTGAGGGTTTACCCACTTGAGGAAGCCCTTCCAGACCAGAGGTAACCAACACACACTCTCTTTGCTTTTTCTTTCTTACTTTAGCTTCAAGAACTTATTTATTGTGCATCCTTTCCCAAATATTATAGTTCTTAAAATCAATGGTCCTTAACTTCCTAATGCTTCCATCCTTTAATACAGTTCCTCATGTTGTGGTGACCCCCAACCACAAAATTATTTCTGTTGCTACTTCATAACTGTAATTTTGCTACATTATGAATATTAACGTGAATATCTGTGTTTTCTGATGATCATAGGCAACACCTACGAAAGGATCCTTCAACCTCCAAAGGGGTCACACCCCACAGGCTGGGAACCACTGCCTTAAAGGAACTAATTTTATATCCTCGGACTAGGCTCTGTCAAACCAGAGTTTTTCTCCAAGTGCAACCCTAAGGCAAGGGTTGAAGTGAAGACAAGGAAATTGGCCAGAGAGAGTTGAAGGGTCTGACCTTATGATGTTTATATGGTAGCCCATCCACTTGTAACTGCCCAGAATTAAAGAAAGTGATTTAACTTGAAAATAGGGTCTTAGCCGAACATAGTAGAATATACACCTATAGTTCCAGAACTTCAGTGCTGAGGCAGGGAGATCAGGAGTTCAAAAGCAGCCTAGGCTATATAATAAGGCCCTGTCTCAAACAGTAAGACAAAGAGGATATAGCCTTTTTGGTAGTGTCTGCCTGACATGCCCATGGATTCCATGAACAACATCCCATAAAACCAGAACTAGTGAGAGCATATCTGTAACCCCAGGGCACCAGATGTGGTGGCAAGAGGGTTATAAGTTGAATATAATCCTTGACGATATAGGGGGTTCAAGGCCATCCTGGGTTCCTTGAAACACCATCTCAAAATAAAAACGGCACAAAAGAAATAAACTAAGAAAACAGAGTGTTTGAAGATGAAATCACTTCAAAAATTTGAGAGGAAATAATCCTGTTAGACTGAGGTTCTAACCTAAATCCAAGACTAATGTCTGTGTAAGGAGAGACATAGTGCAGATAGACACATGGAGAAGGTGGTCACGTGATGATGGAACGGGAATTCTGGGAGCCAAAAATACTGGGAAATGGGAATTACAGAAGATCGTGGCTGGACTCTTCCGAGCTTATGTGGCCACACTGAGACTGTAGACTTCTTGTCTCCAAAACCATGAGAATAAATTTCTGTTGTTTGAAATCATCTGATTTGTGGTAAGTTGCTGTGGCAACCCCCCAAAACAAACTCATCTCTGTAGCTGTCCGAAGGATTGCGACTTCACTTTGCCTTCTCGATTCCCAAAGACAGAATGAGCGTATGACGTCACACGAAAAGCCATACACTTCATGTTATATGCGCCAATCAGGTTCCTATCTGGTAAGTGAGAATGGTGGGGAGAGAATTTATTGTGCTTGGGGATTGAACATAGAGCGGCATGCATGTTAGGCAAGTACTTTGTCTCTGAGCTATCTCCCCAAGCCTATCATGTATGTGTTTGTGTGTGTGTTTGTGTGTGTGTTTGTGTGTGTGTGTGTCCGTGTGTGTGTGTGTGTGTGTGTGTGTGTGTGTGTGTGTGTGTGTGTGTGTGTGTACATGAGGTCAATGTCAAGTGTTTCCCACTTTTATTTTATTTTATTAATACAGGGTTTATTATGTAGCCCAAGCTGGCCAGGAACTCACTATGTGGAACAGGCTAGTCTTGAACTCACAGGGATCCACCTGTCTCTGCCTTTAAGTGACAGTATTAAAGGCGTGTGCTACCACATCCTGCTGACACTATTTACTTTGAGACAGTGTCTCTCACTGAACCAGGACCTCACTGATTGATTGGGCTGGCTGGCTGGCACACTTCAGAGACCCTCCTGTTTATGACTCCCCTATACTGGGATTGGAGGTGTGCATTGAGGTGTCTGGTCTTTACATTTCTACTGGGGATGAGAACTCATGTCCTCATACTTCATGTATTGATGGAGCCATGTCCTCTGCCTGCTGAGAGAGTTCATGTAACTGGTATCAAAGAAGTGTGTAACAGAGTTGGGGATGTGGATCGGTTGGTAAAGTACTCATTGTACTGTTCAGAGCTCCAGCGCACACGTAAAAGCTGGAGGTAGCAGCATGTATTGGCAATCCTAGCCCTGGGCGAGGCAGATCGTTGGGACTGGAGAATTTGTGAGTTCAAGGCTGAGTAAGAGATCCCATCTCCAAAAATAACATGGAGAGAGATAGAAAAGACACTTGATGTCAACCTCTGGCCTCTATAAGCATGCACCTGCACACACACATGCACACACACACATGCTCATGTACATACAAATGTATACATGCACACCCAAGTACACATTTATGTAACCCTTTCAAAATTTTATAAAAGCTCGAAATAAAGTCTGGAATGTCATCACTTGTGGTAAAGTACTTGCTCACCACACACGAGGTCTTGATTTCAATATATATATAATGACATACATAAAAAAGTGTATGACAGTAAGTAACATTTGACCAATTGTGTGCTTACCATCCATTAGGTACTGAGACAAGCCCTGTTTGAATGATCTTACCTCACTTTTTTAGAAAAACTCTGCAGATAGTTACTCTTAAATATTCATCTGTTTAAAAACAAAAAAAAATTCAGCACCAAGGAGCATGAATTCTATGCTTATGGGTCTAGAACTTGACAAATGTAGGATGTGAACACGAGAAACAGATACTGAAGCCCATGGGCCGATGACGTCTGTTATGCTGTGTGTAGATACAGTGTCTAAAGACCTAGTGCTCTGTTTTGGGTACAAAGCTTCAGCCAGCCTCAAATGTCAAACCATATCCTTCCTGCATAAGCAAAGGTCCCATCATGCACCTGTGTATGTTCTGTGTGCGGCACAAATCTCAAGTCTCCCATGATGTGCTTCTAAGTGGTAAGGATGTCTAAAGACCTTCAGTTTTCTATAATCACTTCATGGGGTTTTAGTATGTTTTAGCTTCATCACATTACTGATTCAAACCACGCAAGTGACAGGCTCCACTGTCCATTGCATCAACACAGCTCAGTTCTTAGCAATCACAGTCCTTCTCACCATCAGGGGCCATGCCCCAACCTTCCCGTGCTTATCTGGAACCACAAGTCCAATTGAGCTCTTACTAAGCCCTTTTCAGTTCAAGGAAGTACTTCACGGCTTCTCTTTGGTGCATCCGAATAGCCAGCAACACCACTCACACACTCGAGGGACATCAGGCAAAGTAAGGGTTTCCTGAATGCAAATACTGTGATATTTCTGCAGCCCGTCTCAAGCACGAACCAGTGGTGCATGCAGTGAGGACCTGCTGTGCAAAGAGAGCAACCTTGCATGGGACATGTGTGAGCTGGCCATGCGAGAACAGCACAAAATGTAAACCAGAACTATGGGTGAGGGGCCACTGTGTCAGGAAATAACGCAGATAGCAATGTAGTCCCGGTTTCTCTCTCTCTCTCTCTCTCTCTCTCTCTCTCTCTCTCTCTCTCTCTCTCTCTCTCTCCTCTCCTCTCTCTCTCTCTCTCTCTCTCTCTCTCTCTCTCTCTCTCTCTCTCTCTCTCTCTCTCTCTCTCTCTCTCTCTCTGTGCGCATATGAGAGCACTGTGGTTTATGAGTGGTGAATGGACACATGTGTGTGCATGTGGAGCTCAGGGGACGCCAGCTGTCCTGTCCTGTGTCTCTTCTTTACTCTCTTGAGACAGGGTCTCTTTCTGAAACCGGAGTAGGCTGGCAGCCCTCAGAGCCCAGCGAGACTCTTGTCTCTTCCCTGTCAGAACACGGGTAACAGGTGATCACACCATAACGCACAGTTTTTTTATGTGGGTTCTGGAGGTTTGAACTCGGGGTCTCATGCTTCTGCAGTGCGTTCTCTTACCCCCAAGCCATCTGTGTGTGTGTGTGTGTGTGTGTGTGTGTGTGTGTGTGTGTGTGTGTATGAACACAGGTGCCACAGGGACAGAAGCATCAGATCCCCCCCCCAGTCCTGGATGTACAGGCAAGTGTGAGCCACCCTACACGGTGTTAGAAACTGAGCTTAGGACCTTTACAAGGGCAGTGTGCTTCTAACCACAGAACCATCCCTCTATCAGCTCATCTTTCTTTTCTTTTTTTGCGATTGTTTACAACCCAAGCTTACATACAGCCTGGAGCTTCATAAAATCCAAATTTCAACTCAAGAAGTAGTTTTGTTACGAGAAAGTTTATCGCAGTTTTTCTAAGCTCCTTTTTTTTTTACATGCACACAGACCCGGCAGATGATTGATAGCAGGATACAGCTGAGAGACGAGGAAACGAAATATTAAGAACACTTCGAGATAGGTTGGTCAAGCCCATGAAGGTAACCATCTCTAGAATCACCCAGCAGTCAGTTAATATACAACTATTAGTTTTTTTTATTTTTCAATCCCAAATACCACCATGGAGGGATTCCCCCACACACCGTCTCACGGTTTTGATTTTCCAGATAACCCCATTTTCTCTCATAATATCGCACAGCCCAGGAACTGAGCAGCAGTGAAACAGGACAACACAGCAAACAGCCCGAGGTCTCTGCTTCTCATGACAGTAACATTTCACAGTCCCATAAAATCGAGGAAAGGGAGTTAGAAAAAGTCCCTCACCTGGGGTCACTGTACCAATCCGTAGGAAGCCAAATAACATTTCAAAAAAAAGTTTCGGCAGAAAGTCCCCTCCCTGGCTCTTCTTCGAACACTAACCTCAGACATTTACTTCCTTCCATATTATTTATAAGCTTAACCTCAAGATTTCATCTAGGAAGTCTCAAGCAAATGTGAGGCAGGACCCAAATGTCAGCCATCTGCGGACCAGACTTGACAGGTTTCCTGGGGGAGATGGAGACTTCTCATTTCAGACATCGGAACAGGGCTGTTGTGTACACAGGGCGCGGGGCGTTGTTCCTCCAGGACCTACCACCCAGCCCAGGCTCCTCTAAATATATGTTCCAACCGTGTAAACAGTTTCTGGGCTAGAGTTTGTCTTTGCTGTGAAGAACCAGAACGGAAAAAAAAAAAAAAAAAAAAGGAATGAAAAAAAAAAATCAAGGTTTAAAAGGCAAACCAAGAGACATAATAATCAGATTCTCAAACCCAGCAGGATGCGGCAGTCACGTGTTACATTCTGCGGAAGAAAGGGGGCAGCCCCTCAGCGTTGCTTTGGGTTGGTTTCTCATTGGATAAAGACTTCTGGTTTTTATTGATTCTGACAATTAAAATAGACTCTACGGGGAATAACGACACTATAATTTAGGTCCCAAAGACCACCAGGTTAGAAAGGACAGTGAAAAAAAATCCACTTTTTTTTTTTTTTTTTTTTTTTTTTTTTTTTTTTGGTTTTTCAAGACAGGGTTTCTCTGTGTAGTTTTGGTGCCTGTCCTGGAACTCACTCTGTAGACCAGGCTGGCCTTGAACTCACAGAGATCTGCCTGGCTCTGCCTTCTGAGCGCTGGGATTAAAGACGTGCGCCACTGCCACCTGGCTTGTTTTTAAGCCTCTGTGTGTGTGTGTGTGTGTGTGTGTGTGTGTGTGTGTGTGTACATGTACGGGGGTGGGGGTGGGGGGGGGTGTTTGTGTAAAGAGGCCAGAAGCTGCTGATGTTAGCTGGGATGTCTTTCCTCAGTCGCTTCTCTGTCTCTCTCTTTTTAAGGTTTTTCTTCTATAGAAAATGTTATTCAGCATTAATGTGTATGTCTGAGCATACACAAGGCACATGTGGAGCTCAGGGAGCAGCTTCGTGGGATCAGGTGAGGATGCCAGGCTCCCACAGCAGCCCTGTACCCCGAGCTGCCTTCCTGCCCCTACGATCTGATTTTTGTTTTGTTGTTTGATTTTTGTTTTGCTTTAAGATAGGGAAGCAGGGAAGGTCTCACTACGTACATAATCCTGGCTGGGCTGCAGCTCGCTGTATAGAGCAGGTTGGTCCTCAAACTCAGAGATGCCAGGCCTGCCTCTGCCTTCCAAGTGCCGAGAAAAAAAATGTGTGACCACCACACCCAGCTTAGGTATAGTGTTATTATTATTGTTTTTAAAGATTTATTTTATTTTTAGTTACGTATGTGTGTGTGTGTGTGTGTGTGTGTGTGTGTGTGTGTGTGTGTGCATGCGTGAGTGCAGGTGCCTGTGAGGACCAGAGACATCGAATCTCCCTGAAGCTAGAGTTACCAGTAGTTGTAAGTCACGTGATGTGGGTGCTGGGAACCAAACTCAGATCCTCCGAAAGAAGCAGCATGTGTTCTTAACGACTGAAGAATCTCTCCAGTCCTTAAACCTTGCTCTCCAAAGACATAGTTCCTTACTGCGGTGGGGGTGGGTAGTGTTTCTTATTTAAAGACCTTAATGGCAAATCATTGTCAGGTTTCAAAGTAGAGGAACATGTCACTTAACCAGGACTGACAGCTTCCTTGCATTGGCTGAGGACAGTTGTGTGATGAGTTTCTGGGAACTCAGGGCAAGTGTTATACTCTTTAGATCATTGTAGCTTCTTCTTTAGTCCAAAATCTATCTTATCCTTTTATCCCTCACTTCTCACCAAGAACACAACCACCTTTAATAAATGTTTATTCCTGATATATTACATATATGTAACATGTAATATATGATATATAATATATGTTGCACATATATATGTATATGTACTGTGTATACATATATATGATGTCACAAACAACAATATATATACATAGAATATTGTTATATGTATATATAACATACATATATAAATAACATTATTATATATATTGTTGTTTGTTTGTGACAGTCTCATGTATTCAGGCTGGCGTCAAGCTTTGTACCTGAGGATGATGATCTTGAACTCCTGATCCTCCAGCCTCTACACACACACCTTCCCCACTGTCACTCTATTCAATATCAATGAATGCATTAATGATGTCGTTTTATTACATGATGATGTTTTTTGTTGGTATTGGAGACCGGAGACCGAGCCCAGGATCTTGATCAAGATAGGCAGCTGGGGTACCACAGAGTCATACCCCAAATACCTACAGTGGTTTGGGTAGGTATCTCTAGTCTTCAGTTGCCCAAAAGATAGTTCTATGTTTGATAACAGGATCCCAGCGATATTTTTTTATATAGGTGTGTGGTGTGCATACGTGGATGGATGTGTGTTTGCTTGCTTGAAGTGCATGTGTGTGTGCAGGTGCCCTTTAATGTGTTCCTGTGCCCGTTCATGTGTGCATGTGTTTGAGTATGTGTAGGTGGCTCTGAAGGTCATGTCAGGTAGGTCATGCCCCACCTTATATATCCAGGTAGGGTCACCTGCTGAACTCAGAGCTTGCCGTTCCTGCTAGGCTGGCTAGCTATTTTATGTTGGCAGTTTCTGATTTCTGCCCCCCTCTTGCTGTGTTTACAGAGGAGCTGCTGTACCACCAGGCTTTTTATAAGGATAATGGCTGAACCATCTCCCCAGCCCAGAAGCCTGACAACTCTTATTTCCTTGAGTATTTCTATATTCTTTTTTTTTTTTAAAGGTTTTTTTCAAGACAGGGTTACTCTGTGTAGCCTTGGCTGTCCTGGTACTCGCTCTGTAGACCAGGCTGGCCTCGAACTCACAGAGATCTGCCTGGCTCTGCCTCCTGAGCACTGGGATTAAAGGCGTGTGCCACCGCCATCCAGCGAGTATTTCTAGCCTTAGCCTACATGGTATGGATTGGATCGATCCCTGTCATTTTTAGGGTGGAGATAGAAACGGTGCAGGTCCATGGGCTTAGGTGCCATGTACAACCCTTGGCTCCGAGTGAGCACAAGTACGCCACAGGTCAGTTCTGTCAGGGCCTACAGAGACATCTTTGCCAGCATGACTGTGCGGTGAGCGTCAACTTCTACCGGAAGGGATGGAAAAGCAAGATCATGAAGCTGCCATTGTCTCCACGGGAGAGGGTCCCCAGAACACAGCCAGCCCCAGAGAAGGCAGTCTCATCTTCGGGCCCACGGCTTCAGTTATGTTTACTCTAGTCTCTCTGTCTTTGACTGTTAGCTCTTTTTGCCAAAAAATTCTTTTGGGCCTAAGTCAGTGTGGTTTGGGCTTTGGGGCTTTTTTTTTTAGAACCAATGTGGGTTGGCTAATGCAGACATTTTATTTTTTACCATTGTATTTCTGTTTGAGGGCAGGCAAACACACAAACTGGTATAAAAGTACACCGTGAGCTGTAGATCGTATCCCTGAGGCCACAACTCATCAAGACAGGCTGTATTTATCTGGTCATTACCACTTTCACAAGAAGTGAAACATATGTACATATATGTATGGATATGGATATATGTGATGTATTACCAAAGCATACACTTTGGTTTTTTTTGAGGCAGGTTTTAGATAACCCAGGCTGGCTTCGAACTCTCTATGTAGCCATGATAGCATTACAATGCATCCTATGTTTTACTTTTGCTGATTTAGATAAAAAAAAAATAACCAAATTAAAATATGTATTCTTGTTCTGGTATTACACAGCTCGGCGTGTAGAGTGCCTGGCTAGAACGCATTAAACCTCATGTTCCATCTCTAGCACTACGTAGTTGAGTATGTTGTTCCATGCCTGTAATCCCAGCACTTAGGAGGCAGAAGAAGAGGATCACGAGTTCAAGGCCAGCCTGGGATATAGGAGACCCCGCCTTTAAAAAAAAAAAAGGGTGTGGACCTTGGTAATAAATCTGCTCTTTTTCTTTCTAATCTAACTGAACATGCTAAGCGAATATTCTATCCCTGAGTGACCTCAGCAGCGCCAGTAATGCATCTAACATCACTGTTGGTAGGATATTGTTAGATGTCTCATAAATTGATGCTATCAACATTGAGTCATGGTCAACAAAGCTGCGTGAAGGGCAAGAGACGAAAGGTCAACTAAGGTCTCGCAGGATTAGAGTGTCTGGGGCAGCTCACCTGCCTGGCATACGTGAATTCCTGGATCCTGGTTCTAACACCAGCATTAAAAAGGAGTCTTTTTAGTGGAGCACGGTAGGCCAGGCCTGTAATCCCAGTACTCAAGAAGCAGAGGCAAGTGGATGGATCGCTGTGAGTTGGAGGCCAGCATGCTCTGTGTAGTGAATTCCAGGACAGCCAGGGCTACATAATGAGATCTTGTATCATCATCATCATCATCATCATCATAATAATAATAATAATAATAAATAAAAATAAAAAAATAGAAAAAAACTTTTTAAAGACAGTTCTGTCAGAGCTTGACCTTGCTGCTGGCTGCTTTTCAACAGGCAGCAATTCAGGGTTACAAGCTGCACACTGAAGGCTTAGGGAATGTCTCAGAAGAGGAGGTGGAGAGATTGTAAGCAACAGAAGGCTAGGCCATCTGCTGTACAACTGTGTCTTGTTTTTCTTCTTCCTCTTCTTCTTCTTCTTTCTTTTTTCTTTCTTTCTTTTTTTTTAAGATTTTCGTTTATTTTTATTTTTACATGCATTGATGTTTTGCCTGCATGTATGTCTATATGAGGGTTCGGGTCTCCTAGAATTGGAGTTACAGATAGTTATGACCTGCCATGTGGATGCTGGGAATCGAACCCAGGTCCTCTGGAAGAGCAGTCAGTGCTCTTAACCTCTGAGCCACCTCTCTAGGCACCAACTGTGTCTTCGTTACATGCCAGGCAAGCTACACCCATGAAACCTTAGCAATGCAGTCACCTAACATGGACCTGCACGGTGACAGCACCAATGGCCATGCTGACATGGATTCGGGGAATCTCAAAAGGTCCCATCCCTGCATGAAGAGCTAAAAGCAATGAATAACTGCCTGAGAGAGGGAACAGTCAGTTCCAGGGATGAGGCCCCTGATAAGTGATGCGTTCCCTACCAGTCAGCCCTAAACACATACATACACATATGAGCAACGTTAAATAACTCAGCAAGTTGTATCTATAATTGTATATGCATCAATCTCTCTCTCTATGGGACAGTACTACTTAAAGAGCAAGAGGTCACGAATTTGGTAAGGAGTTGTGGAGACGTGGGATGTGTGAGATGATTGATACAAAGACAGTATTCATAGATGAAATTCCCAGAATAAAATTTGAAACCTACAGACTTTCTTTCTTTCTTTCTTTCTTTCTTTCTTTCTTTCTTTCTTTCTTTCTTTCTTTCTTTCTTTCTTTCTTTCTTTCTTCCTTCCTTCCTTCCTTCCTTTCGTTCTTTTTTGTTTGTTTCTTTTTTTCGAAACAGGGTTTTTCTGTGTAGTTTTGGAGACTGTCCTGGATCTCACTCTGTAGCCCAGGCTGGCCTCGAACTCACAGAGATTTTCCACCAATAATATTGAATACATGAGCTGTTATTCCATAAGTTTATTTTGGTGGACCTTGTCACTCTAATTTTCTACTAGACTAGATAAGAAAACTACAGTTCATTGCAACAGAAGCTACAGTTTGCCGTACACAATATTATTATGTACAATAATACATAATACACTTGTCAAAGTTTCAAGGTGTGCATGACAGTATATGTGTTCATGTGTGGTTTGTGAAATACATTTTTTTTTTTTTTTAGGTTTTTGAGACAGGTTCTCACTATGTAGCTCTGACTGTCCTGGAACTCACTATGTAGACCAGACTGGCCTTCAACTCACAAGAGATCCATCTGCTTCTGCCTCCTGAGTGCTGGGATTAAGGACATGTTCCACCATGCCCAGCTGTGACACATTTGATATTCTGCGCCCCCCCCCTTTATATAACCTAGTATGGACAGCATGTTGTTATCTCCTTAAAAATTCACATGTTTAGGCCCTAACTTGCAATATGAAAATAATTTATGATAGAGCCTTCGAGCTAATTAGGGTTCCATCAGTCATGGTAAGATTGTATGATAATCTCAGTACACTTTATAAGGACTAACAAAGAGGAAGAGATGGAGATGGGGTGCTTGCATATGCAAGAAAGAGCTCCCCACTGATTGCTAAACTGGCCAGTGTGGCAATATTTTTTGTTGTTTAATAATTTCTATGGTGTTTTAGGTGACAGTTTAACCTGGGCAAAATAGCCTCTGTGGTCAGGCGATGGTGGCACATGCCTTTAATCCCAGCACTTGGAAGACAGAGCCAGGCAGATCTCTGTGAGTTCGAAAACTGCCTGACTTATATAGTGAGTTCCAGCCCAACCATGGCTGCATGGTGAGGCCCTGCCTCAAAACAATGACAACAAATAAGAAAGAAAAAATAAAGTCAGAGGTAAATCACCAAGCTTGTAAAATTGTGTTTCACCTCCAGGATACAATAAAAATATTCCATTAAAAGACAAATTTTCCATTTCAAAATTTGAACAGGAGAGAGCTTCACATTCTGGTCTCAGTCTCTTGAGTCTCTGGCTTCCAGGTCTGTGTATCTCCAACTCCCCAATTGAGTGTGACTGATCAATCCTAGGATTCCGGATGCCAGTTGTGAGCTCTGACCGCTGAGCTACATCCCCAGGAAGGACCAGAGTTCAGACCCCAAGAACCTACAGAAATACCGTGGTGGTCTGCTTATAATCCCAGCCCTCAGGTGGCACCAACTGGGACCCCTAGAGTAAGATGGCAAGCTGTGGGGTCACCTGAGAGACCCTGTCTGCATGAGGAGAGCAATGAAGGAGAACTCTCCAGCACATCTGCACACATGTATGCACCCACATTCATGAGAACATTCAGGAAAACACACAAGCATGCACACACACACATACACAGCAAAGAAAAATAACTCAAAGAGTTAGGTGAAGAGTGAACCAGGGGTTGGAGGGTTGGCTCAGTGGTTAAGAACACTGGCTGCTGTCCCAGAGGACCTGGGTTCAACTCCGAACACCCCATGGCAGCTCACAACTGTGTGTAACCCCTGTTCTGGTGAATCTGACACCCTTACACAGACATACATGCAGGCAAACACCAATGTACATAAAACACAAATAAATGAATAAAAACAGTGATTCAGGTAGGCTATAGGTGGATTTTTCTATCCCACCAGCCAGCTCCCAAATAAATGACACAGACAGTTATTAAATGTGAAAGTTTGGCCGATAGCTTAGGCTTGTTTCTAAGTAGCTCTTATAACCAAAATCAACCCATTTCTGCTAATTTACTTCCTGCCTCATGGCTTTATTACCTCATCTCTGTAGTGCCCATCCTGCTCACTCTGTGTCTCATGGCATCTCCTCGTGACGCCACCCTTCTTCTTCCCAGCATTCTCTCTACCCTAAAATCCTGCTGAGCCATCGGCCAGTTAGCTTTTTATTGAATCAATCACAGTGACATGTTTTTTACACAGTGTAATCAAATATCATGAAACAGAAGGCACTAAGTGTGCCCCCCCATAAGCATAATTGACACAC
This sequence comes from Peromyscus leucopus, assembly GCF_004664715.2. Classification (NCBI taxonomy): domain Eukaryota; kingdom Metazoa; phylum Chordata; class Mammalia; order Rodentia; family Cricetidae; genus Peromyscus; species Peromyscus leucopus. The sequence continues at coordinate 32,963,350 of NC_051078.1, forward strand.
ACATACATGCACACCTACAGGAGCATGTTCATACATGACAAACACACGCACACAAATGAATGAATGAGAGGAAGAAAAAAGATTCCAGTACCAAAGTTCAAAGACAAGATTTAGTGCTGTCTTGTGAGCTAAGAGAATTTGAGCAAATCACTTATCAACCCAAAACCCCAAATTTTCTTATCAGTAGAATCAGGGGGTAGTGCTGACCAATGGAACTCTGTGACTTATAAAAATCATGTGAGTGATTCAGGCAACTGTACTTTTACTTCTCAGTCAATAAAGAACTGCAGTTTTCTGTGTACCATGAATAGCATAGAAGTAGAAACATGAAATATGTTTTAAGATATATTTGCATTTTTAATGGACTCAATAATTATATAAAGTTACAACGTACAATACGACATTTATGTTGTGTGTGTGTGTGTGTGTGTGTGTGTGTATACTACATGGGGTGTGTTTTAAAATAATGTCTTGTAATATACCCCAGGCTATCTTAGAACTTGCAACAATCTTCCTTCCTCAGCAACTTCATGGTTGAAATTATAGGCATGAGTCTCCATGCTTGGCTGTACAATATTTTAACCTACAACACACACACACGCACACACACACGCACACACACACACACACACTTATACAGTTATGGATATCAAATTATCATGACTGGCAAATCTCTCACTTCAGACATTTCATCGTAGTAAGATCGCTCACCATCATCTCCACTAGCTATTTGCAAATATAAAATCAATTGTCCTTAACTGCAGTTACATTCTTCTTCTTGATTTTGGTTCTCTTTTGGGATGTTCTCTATATGTGGCCTGCCCAGGCTGGCCTGGAACTCACAATCCCCCTTCCTCAGCCTCCTGAGTCCTGGAGCTACAGGCGTGTACCATTGCTCCTGGCTTGTTTTAATTTCAGAGAACCCATGACTTGGTTCAAGAATCTTACAGACTCACAGAGAAAGAGAAACATATAAATCTGAGCCTTCCAGTCCTCTCCCCCAGAGCCCTTTTTCTTCTGTTAGTTTTATCACAGCTTGCCACTCTTTATTATTACCCATGTGCCTTTCTACTCTTGAATGTCCCCTTTCCTTACCAGGTTCTGGGTGCCACGGTGGTTGCCCATTTTGCTAAGCACTTTATTCATAGCGCCCTCACCACCATTATCTAGGAAATGGGTGTTTTAATTTATTTATTCCATCCATTCATTTTTAAAAGGCCCACGAAATTGCTAGCAGAAACTAGTGTGGCCTTACGTCTCTGCCTATCCAGTGTTAGGTGGCCTTTGCAGCTTCATCCTAGAAGGAGAGGAAAAACCTCTGCTCTCCATGTTTACACAAATGGAGAGCTTTTCACTCCCAGGGATTCTTTGCAAATCAGTTAACGTCATATAATCTCTATTATTGGACCCGATGCCTCTCCTCTGCCCTGATTTTATATTAGCAGGCAATAGAGGCAGGTGCCAACTTCCATCCCATCAGACTGGATTGCATTAAACTAACAACGGTGAAAAAGAAAACAGAATTGATTGGCTTCATTTCCCACGTACACGAGGATGCTCGGTCGGAATAATCGCCTTGAGTGTTTCAGGGTGAGACTCTTTCCACAGGCGTCTGGTTTCAGGCTGCTGCCAAGTCCGGGTTGTCCTTGCAGTAAATAAATCAGCAGGGTGCATAATATTGTTCTGTAACCTGCTGCAAATCCCAAGGATGTGAAAAATTCATCAACTCCGACAGAGGCTGGACACGGGAAAATCCTTTTGCTGTGAAGAAACACCCTTAGCGAGAGATGTTTACTGACAGATCACCTTTCCTTTAGCGACATGTTACATGGGTTGGAGTCTTTTACCAACAAAGGTTCATGGAAACCAGGGCCTTGAAGAATGCTAGATTTGGGTAGTATCTACCATTAATTTGTTTTTTTTTTTTTTTTTTTTTTTTTTTTTTTTTTTTTTTTTTTGGTTTTTCGAGACAGGGTTTCTCTGTGTAGCTTTGCACCTTTCCTGGGACTCACTTGGTAGCCCAGGCTGGTCTTGAACTCACAGAGATCCGCCTGCCTCTGCCTCCCGAGTGCTGGGATTAAAGGCGTGCGCCACCACCACCCGGCTTGTTTTGTTTTTCTAGAAAAGAAATGCATTTGGAATCATAGAAGAGAGTTAGGTCTCGTTAGGGTGACATTATCTTTAAAACACATACACGTATAGTTTGCCCTAAAATTAGAAAGAAGTGACGATTGTACCTTAGTGTGGAGTGTTTGCCTAACAGGTTCAAGGTTCTGGGTTTTTATTTCCAGCCACGAGTTAAAAAAGAAAAAGGAAAAGAACTAGACGGATGCTTCGACTTGGGAATACGTGAGAGATCCTTCAAGTAGTCACCCTTTCGTTTATCCATTCACTATTATTTTCAAGAGATGACCTTGGTACAAGCAGGCTCATTGGCCCCAAAAAGCCAGCTCAGTAGTAAACAGCTGAGATTTCTCTTGCCATCCTGACTTCATTTAAGAAGATGAAATTGCTTCCCTAGATCCTGACTGGTATCAGATAGCCATGTGTCAACTTCCCTCTTAAAGATCAGGCACAATCTGCCCTTGACACGAGCTGCTGCACGTTTTTTCTGTGGCGGAAATGGTTTCCAAGAAAGCTTAGCTTCATGCTTGTGTGTAGGCAAGAAACCCCCATCTCCCTGTTTTTCCCAAGCAGCAGATGCCTCATTGATAATGGGAAAATAAGAATATTATTGAATCTTCTTAACAGTATCAACTTACTACCTTTGAGTCTGGTATGTTTCAAATTCCTTTAAAGGCTGGAATTCATAGCTTTTTAAAGAAACCCTCTATCTTTCGCCAAAAACACAACTGTCCTTAAGAGTAACTAATTCATTCTCTCTCTCTCTCTCTCTCTCTCTCTCTCTCTCTCTCTCTCTCTCCATCCCGCTCCCTCCCTCCCTCCCTCCTGTATGTGTGTGTGTGTTGTGTGTGTGTGTGTGTGTGTGTGTGTGTGTGTGTGTGTGTGAGAGAGAGAGAGAGAGAGAGAGAGAGAGAGAGAGAGAGAGAGAGAGAGAGAGAATGACTAAAATCTTAACTGTCTATGTTCATCCGGGTTGTCTGGGTAATTTGATCTTTTTTTTTCTCTAGGGCACAGGACAACAGTATTTACTGAGACTAATGTTACCAAGATGGTGAAAACTTGCCCTTGATATATAGGCTTTCTGATGCTAAAGAAATAAATGTAAATAGGAAACTAATCTTGGTTGCTTAGTTACTTGGGAAACATACACTGTAGTGCCCACCCCCTTCCCTTCCAAGTGTCCTTTCTCAGCAACCCTGACTGCCACATGAAGTATATTCTAAATTTATAATCAAATTACAGGCATCTGGAGAGCTCAGCCACTGAAGTAAATTGTTTTCCATAAGTCATGCTTTCGAATTGCAAATACTGGAAAAGCAAATGCTAAAACCGTAATTCTTAAATGATGGATCGGCTCTGGAAGCGTTTAATTCAGAGCAACGAGTACAACCCCAAACCCTAAACCCAGCAGGCTTGATTTGGTTATCCTTTTGCAAAGCTTTGGGGTTTTGTTTTTGTTTTTCTTCCTTTTTTGACTCACATCTTCATTCATTTCATGAGAATTGGAATGATCAAAACCTAACACAGAAGGGTTCTAAAAATGCTTAGGAGTTGACGTGACACATTAGTTCACTTTAAAAGATGAATAGGTTCCGAAATGTTGGTATGAATTCAAGTCACCATATGTCCCCTTAATGACTGTTTGGAAACAACAAGGGACAGACCTCCCACAGACACTTCTCTCTATTCCTAAGTGTCTTCAAAGCATAGACTTAGAACATGATTTGCTTTGAGCTGGAGAATGGGTAGGAATCAGGCCCCAAGTAGACTTGTAAATGAATTTAACTGGCTCCTTGCATGGGTACCCAGAAAGACTTTTATTTAAATATATACAATAAATGGCAGCCTTTGATCCTTTTGTATTCAAAGACATTATACTTTCAAAATTATAGAACATGGAGAGAAGGGAGTTCTAAGCAACTACCAGAAGCAGCGATCCACAATGCAAAATCTGTGTTGGCAACACAGAATCCAGATTCTGGAGAGAACAGACTGGAGTTCAAGTTTGGCAAATTTTCCTTTAGATTTTAGCATTTTGCTCTTGGTTCTTAAAAAAAAAAATTAGAAAAAAGATACACGAAAAAGGTGCTTTTTAATGCAAAAAAAATCACTATGTAAATAGGTACATTATTATTACTTGGATTGTGCAATAGAAAAGTCAGGGCATCTGCTTTTAAAATAAACTACAAAGCATTTTTGGAGCTGAGCATGGTAGCCTACTCCTGTAGTCCTAGCATTTAGGAGGCCAGGAAAGAAAAACTGTGAGTTCAAGGCCAGCCTGGGCTATATAGTAAGACACTGTCTCAAAAAAACAAAACCAGACAGAAATCAAAACAATACATCAAAAGGCACATTTTCTTGGGGATAATATCAGTGAAAGGGTAGAACTGGCTTATGTTGGGCCATAGTGGCTTGTGAGAGGAATTATGTGTGCTGTTGGCATCAGGGTGGTACCTAGAGACTGGACGTGAGTGGTGGTGGTGGTGGTGGTGGTGGTGGGGATGGTACTCATACTGTGGAAAATGGAACGCACTAACAATTAGTTTATTTCCCTCCCCTTCTCTCTCCAAGAACCAGTTGTTTACACACATCTGGATCACTTATTCTGTACGCTGGGATAGTGAACGCATATTGTTGGCTCACCATTCTCTTTGCTGGGATCTTGTTCCAACGATCTGTTGCTGTGTAGCAACAGCACACTGAAGTTGGGAGGATTAATGCCACGCCTGCTATATTTACAACTTACATCTGGGCAGCGACGGGTGTCACTGGATTGGCTTTTCCGTTCTATGTGGTGTCCATAAGGGCTGCCATCATGAGTAAGGGCTAGCCTGAACTGCAGGATCCGAGGTCACTTACTCCGTGGACCAGGAGCAAGCTTCTAGCTTTTGGCTGGGAGCTCAGCCAGAGCTGTTCATAGGAACACCTGTGGCTCCTTCCAACTGGGCCTGTCATGTGACTTGGGATTCATACAGTGTTAAAGAGGAGTTTCCAAGTGGGCGTATTGCAAATGTGAATAACGGAGCCACTGATCTCTTAAGGTCTGCTCCTGGGAATGGCGTGGTGTTATCTCTATCCCAGTCTGGTGATTAATTCACTGGCAAAAAACCTGCTATGGTGTTAAAGGCATCGCAGGTACGTTGATGCTTATTGGGTAATCGATGACGATATTGCCAACCATTTATTCTTTCCACGTCTCTAGCCAGAGAGTTTATTGTTCTACATTTTTCTTTCCTGACTGTTTGTTTTTGTGAGACAGTGTTTCCTGTCATCAAAGATAACGTCAAACTCACAGTGTAGCAGAGGATGCCCTTGAACTCCTGATCCCCCCTACCTCCAGCTTCCAAGTGCTGGGATCACAGTGCGAACCACCACATTCTGATCACACATCTGGATCACTTTTGTTCTGTCGTTTGTCGTTAAAGGAACTTAAGAGAACTGTCTGAATATGTCAAACTACCGAAACTCCCTGGAAATGGAGTAGAACAGATGAATACATCGCATCTAAAACACGACGGATGGTTAAAGAAGTCTATCATGTGTTTAGGAGAATGAAAGGAAGCCAGTTCTTAACCGATCGGCAACTGTTGGAGTGTCAAGGTGGCTCATGTTTGTGAGGCTACAAAAGACAGCCTCCCTTCCATTTTGTACCAGGGGTCCAGGTGGGGAGGCAGAGACAGCAGTTATCTAGGGGCCTGCTGAGTTTGTTCTCTGGAAAGACCAGAGACCAAGTCACAAAGAAAGCTTCCTGCATTCAGGGCGGAGAAGCCCAAGGCTTGCCTTCCCAAAACAGATGCCGACTTGGATATTTTACAGGACCCCCGGGCCCTCCCATTTCCTGAATTGGGCCTGTCGGGACACCCACCCCTGGGTCTTCCTGTTGTTTCTTCCTGGAGTCTCTGGAAACAAGAAGCAGCCTTCTCAGGGAGCCTGATCTTGTTTTCCCTGATGCCCACGCTCTGCTAACTGCGCTTCTTCTTTGAGACTGATGCAGACCTGACTGGCCTGGAGTTCACAGGCCCGCCTGCCTTTGCCTCCTGAGTGCTGAGATTAGAGGTGGGCACTGCCATGTCTGGTACCAGTCTGACACATCCTTTGGCAAAGAAAAGGAAGGACAGCTGTGTTAGGTATGGACCCGGAAGTCTAGAGCAGTGGTTCTCAACCTTCCTAACGCTGCGACCCTTTAATACAGTTCCTCATGTTGTGGTGACCCCAACCATAAAATTATTTCATTGCTACTTCATAACTGTAATTTTGCCACTGTTATGAATCATAATCTCAAAATCCTGATATGATACTCCTGTGAAAGTGTCTTTTGACCCTCCAAAGGGTCATGACCCACAGCTTGAGAACTGCTGGTCTAGAGAGACTCTGAGATCAGTAAACATCAAAGTAAAAGCGCAGAGTATGAGATGTGTGACGGTTAGGATGCTCCCAGCTGCGAGACACAGGAATGTGGGACAAAGAGATCTGTCATCGCATGTGACAGAAACTTGTGAGTTTGGGGGCGGCAGAGAGTCTCAACACCACAGTCAGACCATGTCAAGGGTGGTGGCTCTGCTTCTGCTTTGTCCCAGATCATTCCCTCTACAGTGGGTGGCAGAATCTCGTGTTGGCCAGACCAAATATGGATTCCTCCCATGGCCAAGCCAAAAGGCAGACCAGACGACGGGATGAGAGAATGATTGGCAGCTGTGTTTATTTGATGTCCCCCCACTCTGTCTGTCTGTCTGTCTGTCTCTCTCCCTCTCTCTCTTCATTAATTGGGAAGGAAAACCTTTCCCAGGTATCAGTATCACTTACTGAAAATTTTCTTCTTAATGCTCGTTGGTCAGCATTGGGTCTTAATACTTGCCCCTCTGCCATTCTCTAGGAAAGGGGAAACCAAGGTCCCGTTCATCCAAACCCCAAGAAGCTCTGCAGAAAGCTGTCTTTCTTGAATGTGTGATTGATTGTCTGATGTCTCTACCAAACTGAACGGACAAGGCCGAAGGGGCATGAAGCCGATTGACAGCATGTGCCGGGCTCATACTTAAATGTCGGTCTCAGCCTGTGGGTTCACCTGTAGCAAGAATCCTAATTGGTCTTAATAATAAAAACCCAGAGTCAGAAATCAGGATGAATGCTGGAAGATCAGAGAAGCAGAGCAAGCCACAGCCACCACCTTTTAGCTTGCCAACTCCTCAGCCTGAAAGAGACTCAGCTCCTCTCTCCCCCTGCCTTATATTCCTTCCTCTGCCCAGCCATATCACTTCCTGTCTCCACCTCCCTAGTACTGGGATTAAAGATGTGTGCCACCACTGCCTGGCTCTGTTTCTCTTTTAGACTGAATCAGTCTTGTGTAGCCCAGGCTGGCCTTGAACTCACAGAGGTCCGTCTGCCTCTGCTTCCTAAGCGCTGGGTTAAAGGTATGCACCATCACTACCTGGCCTCTATGGCTAACTAGTCGCTTAGCTCCTCACTCTGATGTTCAGGCAAACTCTATTTGTTAGAGTGCAAACAAAATATTACTACATTCACTCATCTGGCAGAGCCTTCTCAAGAACTAGTAGTCAGTGTCACTGTGTAGATTCAAGGGGCATGTGTGGGGATCTACACAAATGAACTGACTTCAGGACCATCTTGGTAGAGAATCAAAGAAGTATCAGAAGCAATCCAGGTCTATTAAACACTTGCTCTGGGCTGGCCTAGTGCACGATGCTCTTGTCTCTTCTCTCCTTGTTAATAGTAAAAAGGGTATTGCTAGCTGTAGTTTAGGAATGGAAATCAGAGAGAAAACCATTAAGAGTTCATGGAGACACATTCCTAAGTGGGATGTCTGCAAAAAGCTCCCTACCCCCCCCCCATCCAAGGCTCAGGGTTATCATGGAAGATGGGGTGGACTGAATGTAAGAACCAGAAGTGGTGGACTAATTCTGTGGAACACCGTCCTTTAGACATGCCGTGGTTGTTGCACTGTGGCACTTTGAACTCACAGCAGCCGGGGTTACCTGCACAAGACCTACACAAAATAAGGAAGTCGGCATTCTGACAGGAGGCCCCACCCCTCCCCAAGAACTTATTGGCAATTAATGGCTGCTAAAGGAGAAGAACTATTTCTCTTCAATGATATGTAGCTCCTATAAATAACCACACACATATACTCATGTAAGCAACCTTAATTAAACTCAGTGGAATGAATAATAAATAAACAAACAAATAAATAAGTTGGAGAGGGACTTGGGAAAGGAAGAATCCAGAAGGAATGTGAACGGGAGAAGAGAGGGTATGCGGCTGAATACGGCCCAAACAAATTATATACGTGAATTAAATTACCAAAGAATAAGTTAAAAAAAAAAACCTAGGAAAAACAAAAGCTAACAATCACCCCCCCCACACACATAACAGTGTTAGTAGATACAGAAATGAAAGCTTGTATCTCTTTGAGTTCAAGGGTGATGTGGCTCCACATATATTAATGAGCAACTATTTTATAAGTTCCCCTTTCCTGCTTACCCCCCAACATTCTTATCTTCTCAGCCCTTTCCCACACACCCGGCACCATGCTCGGGTGGACAGGGAATGAGTAACAAGAGCCAGAGGGCTCTCAACTTTATAATCAACCCCAATCCACCCTCGGAAAGTTTTGTGCTGAGGGAATAATGAGAGAAGCAAAACAAAACAAACAAAAAAACCAGTCATCACAAACACCGGTGACAGCCCATTGGGGTCTTTTATTTCGCATCACCGACCTCATCAATCAGGCCGCTTTAGGGTCGACTGCTAGTTGGATGCGTCGGCTACAAGGGTGCATACCTTGAATACTCAGATTAAAACCCAAATTGGTCTTGAGAGTCAGAATCATTTTGATATTGGATATTTTCACGGTTAATGGCATCGAAAGACCTCACTGTATAAATGCTTTGACCTCGGACGTTTGGTGAGCTGCTGACAGATATTACCTGGGTGTCCTTATTACTTCTGGCTGTCTGATGGTGAAAGCAGATGATTGACCTCTGCGATGGAGGCCTTTTCAGCAAGAAAACAGTCATTAGACTCTTGGTGGAGTTTTCCTGAGTAGGCAGCCCAAGTTTACCAGAGACGAGGTTTTCTTCAGACTCTTCAGGCAGCCGCCAGCACGAGCTCCTCCTTTTGGGAATATTTTCACTAAGGGCATATTTGGAGACACTTTCTTATGGGACAAAGGCAGCCAGGGGTCGGTTTGGGAAGGCTACTTTAAATCCAAAGATCGTGCTGTCTAGAAGCTCACAAACACACCACCCCCTGTTAAAAAAAGAACGAAACAGGTTCACACCACTTCCCGCACTCTCTTTTGCCATATCATGCTTCTTCTCTGCACACAGATGGAAACCACGCAGAGGGAACTGTTGAATTCAGGTCATTCATGTCCTTTGTTCCCCAGGCATGTGTGCGTGCGTGCGTGCATGCATGCGTGCGTGCGTGCGTGCGTGTGTGTGTGTGTGTGTGTGTGTGTGTGTGTGTGTGTGTATGTTCATGTGTACACATGCTTGAGGAGGCCAGAGGACAACTTCACATGTCGTTTTCCAGGAGCCATCCACCTTTTAAATTTTGAGGTCGGCCTGGAACCCCCCCTACTAGGCTGAGGCTGATTGGCCAATGAAACCCCAAACAGCCACCTGTCTCTTCTTCACCTGCACTGGGATTACAGGTGTGCCAACCACACCCAAATTTGTTTTTCATGAAGGTTCTGAAGATCACACTTGTGTCTTTATGCTAGCAAGGCAAGCATTGGACGGACGTGTTTCCACAGCCCCCAGATGGCTGGGTAGTCTTTTCACTGCACGTGTTTTACAAATAAGCTAGGCTCTGTCACTTTTGTCCTAAAAACAATGGTTTGCCCGGGCTGCTCTTCAACCTGAGGCCTGTGGAAGTGCTATCATGCCCAACACACACACTCATTTACTTTACTCCCCCACTCTCCCCAGTGTGTGTGTGTGTGTGTGTGTGTGTGTGTGTGTGTGTGTGTTTGTGTGTGTGTGTGCACGGGCAGGAAAAAGCCTCAGTAAAAGGAATCTGGAACTTGGTGATAAGTCTGGAACCAAAGGGCTGGGAACAACTCAAAACTACCCACCGGAGCCTTTACCCCCATTTCTTCTGGCTCCCAACAGCCTTACAAGGGGCAAACGTGTCTCCAGGGAGATCTCGCAACCAAGAGCTTGAGCAACAGCACATTTGGAAGTCCTCAGCTTCAAGAAAGGAAAAAAAAAAATACGTTTTCAGATCTAAAAAGTGACTCAACCCAAAACACATTGCCCTGGCTGCTTGTGGTCCTTGAGTCCTGTGAACTGGTACCTCTGTGTGGGGACGCATGTGTACAGGTGTGTGTGGTGGGGGGAGGGTGCTGCTCTGCAGCTGGGCATCTGGAGGGAAAAATTCACCCAGCGGTTGCTGAACAAGAGTAGGGCCTAATTCATGCATAATTCAGGCAGTTTTGCATGCCCATGCATAATATCAGACATGCATGTCACAGAGAGAACAAATGGTCACTTTCAACCTCAGTCCTTCTCTGGAGCACAGAAGTTAACGGCCCCTTTGTTCTTCTGTGGACAGGGAGTCCGGAACTAGGTTTGCAGGTAGGACAGTGAATGTGACCCCGGGTCCTCCTGGGAGCCCCCTCTAACCAGTGTGGAAGGGAAACATGTTGAAGCCTGTGTGAACACAACATTGGCCTGATTTTTTAACTCCATTCCACGGGAAGAATAAACCTGCTTAATTTCTCTTAGGATTTCGTGCACCATGCTGTCAGAAAAATGTATCTTAACCTTTTACATCTCATCTCTTTCGGTTCAATCTTCCCCAGCCATCACAACCAAGGGGAAATTTATTTGCTGAGTTGGTGAGAGAGAGTTTAGTTTGCAAAATAGACCTGACTTCGCTTCCTCTTCTAGCTTTTAAACTCCACTTCCCTCGGATCTTCCGAAGAAGAAATTCTGTAACGACCTGGGTGTGGAAATTTAGCTTCTCTTTAAGCTAAACCTCAACTGTCAGGGGCTTTCACTGAATCATGGAGCTGTGTGGTAATGGTTTTGAGAGCAAGCTGAAGAGAAGCAAAACATCACACAGTATGCAGACATCCAGCCAAGACATCCTGAACATGGATGCTGAGCCTCTGTGATGACATACCCTTCTCTCCTGCCTCTTTTCTGGAATAGTGCTTTTTCTCTCTTTGTTGCTTTTATCCGTAAGATGCCTGTGGCCGGGATGAGTCTGTTACATTGTAACTCTGATCCCTTGAGGGGTGATTGGTTGAGTCTGTTACACTGTAACTCCGATCCCTTAGTGGGGTGATTGGTCCAGGATTGAATAATAAGGAACGCATTTATCCCTCACTTCCTCCCAGGAACAAAGAAGCCAGCCTTACTTCACAGCAACTGATAGAAAACTGAATCCTGATACTTCTGTAGACTTTCACTCCAAGAGTTTGGTTTTGGTTTTGTTTTCTCCTTGAGACAGGGCCGTAGTCTTTTCTGGGTCCTGTGAACTGCCCCAGCACCTCCTCTCTAGCAAGCTATCATCTTCTCAATCTTTAGACTGTTTGAATTGAGTCTCTGTCTCTTGCCAGGAGACGAATCCCAAGCCACACATCAACTGTCTTTCAAAATCCCTCTAATCTGGTGTGGGTTTGCAACTCTCACTGGACCGCAGAGTCTTGACTCACGGAGGAGGAGACAGCCAGGGGTGTGGAAGTCAGAATGGCTTTAACTTCCAGTTTTGTTATTTACTCACCGTGGCCCCGGGGTAAGTAGGTTAACCTCCCCAATGGCGTTGTTTCTCTTGCTTACGTTGTTTTAAGATCTAGACACCCCCCCCCCAAGTGTGAAGTAGCAGGCACAATAGGCCATCAATAATGGCCTTTAGACTCTAAAAATAGCTGTTGCTACGACCTGAAAAGTGCTCCTCGAAGTGGGAGAGTGCAACAGAGTCAGGGTATCTGGGTCATTTCTTTCATCTTGTTTTTCTTCTTAACCCACCCACTTTTTCTCTCCAGTGTCTGGGATCAAGCTCAGAGCCTTGCACATGCTAGACATGCAATCTCCCGCTGAGCTTCATCCCCCCCCCCACGGTCCCCCATGCCCTTTCCTCCTCTTTCAATCTTTTGTGCCATATCTCCATTTGATTTAGTTTTCTTTCAGCAGTCTAAATATTCACTCATCTGTCTGATTACTAGGAAGCAGCTGCAAGATAGCCGAGAACTCCTTTTAAAAGGATACCTGGGCATGGATGTCACATTCAGATCACGGCGCATGTGTGGGAGATCAGAGGACAACTTTTGGAGGTCTGTTCTCTCTTCTACCAGGACTCATCGGGCTCAACTCAGGAAATTTGGCTTGTATGGCAGATGCTTTGACCCACGGAGCCATCCTGCCTGCCCCAGAGAACTTTTGAGTCCACTGTCATGCCAGAATAATTTCCTCCATGGTTTCAAACCCACTATAGTGAGGTTCCAGGTTTTTCCTGTGGCCCTCTGTCTCGGGCTGAGAGCTCCAGGGAGTGAGAGGCAGAGACATGCATAAGTGTTGAGTTGTGGAAATGCTCGTGGGAATCCAAGTCAGTGAGCAAGTGCCAGGATAGGATGGAAGAAAACGTGATGGCCGGCTCAACCTGTATCACACACAAACCTCTCCAAACTGGAAGAACCTACCAGAGCTGTCCTGAAAGGGGACAAGGCTGTCTAGCTTCCTGCCTCTGCTTCCAGGATCGAGCACTTCCCTTCTGCCAAAGGCAAGGTCTCATAAGGAGACGTAACTGGTAGCAGCCAGCAGCTTGCACCCCAGCATCTGGAAGAACCAGGGTCCTGAGGGGAGTGTCTTATGTGTGCACAGGGCATCCTCCATTTTTTTAAAAAAATTATTTATTTATTTATTTTTTATTTTTTTATTTATAATATTTAAGCTTGTCATTAAATCCACCACTGTAGTAACTGAACATTGAGCAAAGGTTCTTTACCCGTTAGGGGATTCAACCCTACGACACATAAGCGTCATTCTGTACTCCATTTTAGAGCTGTTGATTTCTCTGATTTGGGAGAAACATTCCCGAGCCACAGTGGCAGAAAGTAATACTAAGACCGCACTAATTAGAGCCTGCTTCCAAAGGAAGATGGTATCCTATCTGATCATTTTAGTCAAGCTGAAAAAGTTCTTTGAAGGGTTTTCAGATCTAGGCCCCAAGCTGGAACCTGTACCGTCCCGCAGTTTTGCTATGCGCCTGGGTCTTACTGGATTCCTGACTCCTCTCTCATAGACTGAGTTCCTATGACACTGGAAGTCCTATATGTGTTTTCTTTTTAGATTAAAAACACAAATTTCTAATTATGTGGTGGGTATGCACGCATGACCGGAGGTGCCCAAGGAAGCCAGTGCAAACAGATGCTTCCGGCACTGGAGTCACAGGAAGCTGAGCAGCCCAAGTGGGTGCTGGGAACTGAACTTAGCTCCTCTTCTAGAGCAGCAGATGTTCTGAACTGTTGAGACATTTTCTCCAGTATTCACTATGGGTGGTTTTCAATTGCTCTTTTCCTATGGCTGTACATCGAAAGTCAGGTCACGTGGCTAAGTTCAGAGCTGGAGAAAATAGGTATTCAGCTCTTTGATGTCACGCTTTAAGGATGTAGTGAGAGGAAAATTATATACTCAAGTTAATCATGATAATTTGTGTATTGTGGTAGATATTCATGCAAGCCATGGACTTTTTTCCCCTCCCTTACAGGAACTGATTTGCCTTATAATCCCAACTGTACAGTTGCACTAAAGGATGCAAAATTTTTGTACTGCTACGATGCGCCCTTCCCTTACCAGAGTTGACCAGTGTTGGTGTGTGTGTGTGTTTGCGTGTATGTGCATGTGCGGGGTGTGTGCTGGGGCAAACACTCTACTACTGATCTGTCCCCAGCACTGGAGCCAGCATCTTAGAATTGTCCCTGTGAGTGAACCCCCCCCCCCAGATGTGTCTGGGGACCAAAGGTGAGACTACAATGAGTCTTGGTCATCACCACATGGAACTGCCATTAGGTGGACAGGAGAGAGAGAGGTAAGAAGACAGAGTCCAGGCGATGTCTAAGTGCCTGTTTCTATTTTCAAGTTTCTAAATCTTAAAAATACAGACTGTTAAAGTTTTCAGTGTTTGACTACACAGTTCTTGATTCAAGCACCAAAAGACCCTTCTTATGAATGTTCTTTTCTGCTACCACAAACTGTGTTCCTGCATCTGTAATTAAATTAAGGTCACAACTCAAGATGTATGCAAATTACTCTTTCTTTTCTTTTTGCTATGATTTTTCATGACAGAGTTTCTCCATGTATCCCTGGCTGTCCTGGGGCTCACTCTGTAAACCAGGTTGGCCTCGAACTCACGGAGATCTGCCTGCCTCTGCCTCCCAAGTGCTGGGATTAAAGGTGGGCGCCATCACCGCCCAGTGCAAATTTCTTTTTCATTCATTTAGAGTTTCTCTGTCTTTAGATCTTCTGGTACTGTTAGGATTGTCTTATTTGATACGGACGCTGTCTCATGGATTTCACCAAGTCTGAGGTCTCACCATCCAGAACAAGTCCAGTCTTTTGTGATTTCAGAAGCTAAGCAGGGTCCAGCCTGAATAGTATTTGGAAGGGAGACTCCACCAGTCCATACTAATATAAACAAATGGATGAATACATAAACAAAGAGGAAAAGGACAGTCCTTACTTACAGTAGAATGCCAAATGCTGCACAGAGAAGAAAGTTAGAGAAATCATCAATGGATGCTCCCAAGTAGCTACAAAACCTAGATGAGCAAGGATACATAGTTACAAAGCTTTCTTTCCACAAATGACTGTGTGATTACAAAGTAAAGCATAGTAAGCCTATAGTAGATAAGTCTGCAGACGTTACTTTATTATTAGCAGCCTGGGGACAAGGAGCCACCCTGTACTTAATTGCTCAGAAAACCATAGCATGGACACAATGTTGCATCCCTATCCCTTTTGGTCAAAGAGCAAATTGCGTGTTTCTAGGAGGAAACTACAGACCAAACCCAGGGAAGGGAAGGGAAGTCTGCAAACTAACTGGCAGTCTTCACAGACTTCAGTGTGGGCTGGGCATGATGGCCAGTGCCTGTAATCCCAGCCCTGGAGAAGGGGAGGCAGGAGGATCATGAGTTCAAGGCTAGCCCGGGCTAGCACACCCTGTCTCAACAACAGCACCAGCAACAACAAAACCGAACAAATCAGGATCACCAAACAAAGGAAAAAATAATCTTTCCAGCTTGAAGGAATCTGGAAAGCCCAGAGAAGTAGACACAGTAATATGCCCTGGATAGGATTACTAACAAAATCAGAATATACCCAATGGATTATTGATACATTAATATTACATTTCCTAATTTTGATGACTAGATTATAATTATGTTATATGATTATTTTTAGTATTTCAGGATAATAGAACATGTTTTTTAAAAAAAATCTATTTTCAACCAGTCTAGAGAAAGAAAGAAGATACTTATCCAGGGACATAAATAGATTATAATGAAGGAAATGATATTAAAATATAAGAATTGGTTAATCTAAGTATAGGACAGATCTTTACAAAATTTTTGCAGTGTTTCTTTAATTTTATATCAAATAGAAACTTCAAAACAATAATCTCACTCTGCTTACTCTAGGGGAGATGACTACTGCTTATTCATATGTTACAAAGAATAAAATGAAAACAGTAAAAGTAATTGATAGAGTTGCAGTGTTACATATGAAATTTTAAAATTCATTTTTTTTGGCTTCTGACAGAAATGCAAATGCCTTTATTCCAGTGATTTTCTATTTATTTATTTATTTATTTATTTATTTATTTATTTATTTATTTATTGTGATATATATTTTTATTTTACAATACCATTCAGTTCTACATATCAGCCATGGGTTCCCCTATTCTCCCCCCTCCCACGCCCTCCCCTTACCCCCAGCCCACCCTCCATTCCCACCTCCTCCAAGACAAGTCCTCCCCCGAGGACTGTGATCAACTTGGTAGACTCAGTCCAGGGAGGTCCAGTCCCTTCCTCCCAGACTAAGCCAAGTGTCCCTGCATAAGTTCCAGGTTTCAAACAGCCAACTCATGCAATGAGCACAGGACTTGGTCCCACTGCCTAGTTGCCTCCCAAACTGATCAAACCAATCAACTGTCTCACCTATTCAGAGGGCCCGATCCAGCTGGGAGCCCCTCAGCCTTTGATTCATAGTTCATGTGTTTCCATTCATTTGGCTATTTTTTTTTAATAATTGAGTAAAACTGAAATTTATTATATGCCACAGTCGTCCTAGGGACCTCCATGCTATATATATAGCCTCTATGGTTCTATGGGTTGTGGTCTGATTGTTCTTTATTTTATATCTAGAATCCACCAATGAGTGAGTACATACCATAACTGTCTTTCTGGGTTTGGGTTACCTCACTCAGGATGATTTTTTTCTAGTTCCATCCATTTGCCTGCAAATTTCATGCTTTCATTGTTTTTCTCTGCTGAGTAGTACTCCATTGTGTATATGTACCACATTTTTTTCATCCATTCTTCTGTTGATGGGCATCTAGGTTGTTTCCAGGTTCTGGCTGTTACAAATAGTGCTGCTATGAACATAGCTGAGCATGTATCTTTATGGTATGAATCAGCATTCCTTGGGTATATGCCCAAGAGTGGGATGGCTGGGTCTTGAGGTAGTTCGATTCCTAATACGATAAAGCAACCCTTGGAGGCATCACCATCCCGGACCTCAAACTCTACTATAGAGCTATAGTAATAAAAACAGCTTGGTACTGGTATAAAAACCGACATATGGACCAATGGAATCGAATTGAAGACCCTGACATTAATCCATGCACATATGAACACCTGGTTTTTGACAAAGGAGCCAAAACTATACAATGGAACAAAGAAAGTATCTTCAACAAATGGTGCTGGCATAACTGGATGTCAATATGTAAAAGATTACAAATAGATCCATATATGTCACCATGCACAAAACTCAAGTCCAAGTGGATCAAAGACCTAAACATAAATCCAGTTACACTAAACTTAATAGAAAAGAAAATAGGAAGCACTCTTGAACGCATTGGCACCGGAGACCATTTCCTAAATAAAACACCGAAAGCACAGACCCTGAGCACAACCATTAATAAATGGGACCTCTCGAAACTGAGAAGCTTTTGCAGGGCAAAAGACACAGTCAATAAGACAAAAAGACAGCCAACAGATTGGGAAAAGATCTTCACCAACCCCACATCTGACAGAGGACTGATCTCCACAATATATAAAGAACTCAAGAAACTAGACATCAAAGCACTGAACAGTCCAATTAAAAAATGGGCTAAAGAGCTAAACAGAGAATTGACAAAACAAGAACTACAAATGGCTGAAAGACATTTAAAGAAATGCTCAACATCCTTAATCATCAGAGAAATGCAAATCAAAACGACTCTGAGATACCATGTTACACCTGTCAGAATGGCTACGATTAAAATTCATTTTTAATTTGTCTGAAGATAATCAACATACTCACCACAAAAGAAGCTGCGCCCATTTCCCCGAGGTGGCTCACCCTCACCGAATGCAATGGAGATGATATGTTGGAGGGAAGCTCTCTGCAAACGCCTTGGGGTTCTAAGGCTTTAATGTATGAAAAGATCACAATGAGACTCTGCTAAGCAAATTCTGATGGAGCCGCTTCAGAGGGAGACCTCATTCTCTCTCTCTAGCTAGATGTCACAAAGTTGACCTAGAACTCACTGTGTGTCCCAGCCCAGCCTGGCCTCTGGGTGCCAGGACTGAGGTGTGTCTGTGATCCTAACAAATGATGAGTGTCTCTAACATTCCTAGGACTCCCCTGCACTGGACCCCACATGGCAGACAGCAAAGTTAAGGGTTTTCTGACCCACTTTGTGTGCTTGTAATGTTTCATTGGAACACCTGATCATGTGCATCTGTTTAGATGCGGTCTACACGGAGCTGACTAGTTGCCACAGATTCTGCAGATTCCACCAGGCTTTTTTTTTAAAAAAAAAAAAAAAAAAAAAAAAAAAACATGGAAGTCTGTGGCTCCCTGGTCTAGAGTAGTTACAAACACAGAATCTGGACTCAGCATGTCTGAGTTTGTATTGTAGCATGGCTGTACACCTTGTGTGTTCTCAGGAGCCTCTTTGGATCAGGTTCTTGTTAGTAGGGAGGAGACGATAATACTTTTCTAGGAATGTAAGATTACATGAAAATGACACAGGATCTGTCACACAAAACTCAAGGACCATGCTTGAAACCTTGCTTCATCCAGCAGGTCTTAGAAGGAGCCAGGGAATCCAGTTCTCAGGAGGTTCTAATCTATGTGGCACCTGGAGCTACATTTTGAGGCAAACATATAGCAAACTACCTTATTCACTAAACATTAAACACTCTCCCACATTAACCATCCCCCCTTCTTTCTCATGCTTCCTCCCCAACACCACCCCTGTCATCCTCAGCAGGTGAGAGTGAGCCCCTAAACTCAGCACTTCTCATCCAAAGCCACTGGGATCAAACTTCATTTCACCTTTGCACCCGGGATGCCAGCCATAGACTGTCGCCAATTTAGTAACTGCTGGAAATGGACATCCTCCTTAGCCTGAGCTCAGCACTCCCTTTGGTAATCGTCTGTCTCATCTGCAGAACTTCTCTTGCCCTTCTTGACTGCTTTTGGAAGGCATTCTGCAAATTCAGCCTGGCAATGACCAGAACTCATTTCTTAGGTGGGGTTTGACTGCCATTTAAGTAAAAGGGAATCAAGCAGACCTTTGAGGCCAGGTGAATGGTTCTTATTGATACTGCCCAAGGATTAGAAAACCGACTGCCACTGGCCGTTGATCCAGAACACGGACCAGATGACCTAAAAGGTTTATTATGGGTTTTGGAATTTATAGACTTCTTCCTTGAAATAGTTTGCCCTTGAAATAGTAGATCCAACATTTTTGAAAAATCATTATGATGCATATCCTACTTCAAAATGTGTGTTCACTGATGTAACAGGCTTCCTGAAGGTTTTCTCAATTACTCCCTACTCTGACCCCGGTACCCACACAGACATACATCCAAATATGCTTTGAACCAATTTGAATAGATTTTGCTATTTAAGCAGAAAGCTACAAAATGAGTATCATGTCTTAAAATCATGGTTTAAAATTCTGAAAGTTTCTTTTCTTTTAATTGTTAATGACATTTATTATCCTAGCAAGTTCCTATTAAGGAGCTATTGAGCTAGGTGATAGGTAGCTTCTGTCTTGGTCTTAGATATTAAGTAGGATTCTGGTTTAAATATTCTCTTGAAAAGTTTTTTAATTAGTGTACAAAATGATGGGTTTCATTATGATATCTTCATGCATATGTATCATTGAACCTTGCTCATATTCAAAAACCTCACTGCCCTCCCCATACTGGTCCTCTCAGAATAGCTCCCCTTCTGCCTTCAAGTCAAAGGTCTAAATACATAAACAGTGTGTGTGTGTGTGTGTGTGTGTGTGTGTGTGTGTGTGTGTGTGTATTTAAATCTTGATTCTTCATATAAGATTTCCTAAGAATATATTCTTATCTCTCAAGAATTTAGTGGTGTCTAAAATCCATCTTAGCTAGGTGGTGGTGGTGCATGACATTAGTCCCAGCACTCAGGAGGCAGAGGCAGGTGGATCTCAATGAGTTTAGCCAGTCCGGTCTACAGAGTGAGTTCCAGGACAGCCAGGACTGTTATGCAGAGAAACTCTGTCTCAAAAAAGCAAAACAAAACAAAATAATAAATGAATGAATGAATGAATGAATAATTAAATAAAATGTTGTGTCTTGTATCAATGGTTAGCTCACTTATGAATTAAACCAGACTCTGAGGCTTCCAATGGCCTCAAGGTGCCCTTTGCCATTCCAAGAACCACTTCTGAAGACAGCTAGAACAGTAAAGCTCATGAATAAATGATTCAAAAGATGGATTTTAATATCTTCTTTTATGGTTCAGAGTTTCTGGTCTAGAGCAACCTTTGACTGCTGATTAAGACCATTCTGAATTTGAGGTCCCTCTCCCTTTGTACAAACCTTATCACATGGAAGGCTGTGATTAACAAAAGACACTTCACAATTTTTGCTGTTCCTGTCCTTTCCTAATTCACATGAAGCATCAAGGTTATAATGAGGACTTTGAAATAAACAAGACAGGTGGGAAATCACTGGAAGAATTTGAGCATAGGAGGGACATGATCTGCATTAAGCTTTGTTTTCATTTTTGCTTTTTAATCTTTAGGATCACCAGAGGAGAACATGACAAATTTGCTTTGATGGGTGAGCTCATCCGTGAAGTATCGGCCGACACCTCATCCGAGGAAGTACTGTGGAATGAAGGACTGTGTCTCTCTAAAGTTCCTCCATCGAAACCTCATCCTCGATGTGAAGACATTTGATGGTGGAGGCTCTGAGTGTTAACTAGATCACAAAGGCAGAAATGTATGGCATTAATGCTCTTCTAAAGAGGTATGAGGGAGTCCCCTTGCTTCTTCTGCTGTGTGAAGTACCAAGGAGACGGCAGTAACCATGGCCAGGAAATGGAACTTCTCCAGACACTGACTTTGTTGGTTCTTCTGTCTTGGATGCACCAGCCTCTAGAACTGGGAGGTAATAGTTTGTGATGTTGATAATCCTCCCTCCTCATCCATGGCATTCAGTTTCAGCAACCTTGATGGACTAACTCAGGGAGGTGTTAAGGATTTAGAGAAAGCCACCCTGTGTGTCTGAAGCTATGTTTAGTATGGTTGGGAATGATAATGCTTTATTGATTGTAGAGGTTAGCTTTAGTTGTCAACTCAAAACAACGTATAACACCTATAAAGAGTCTCAATGAGGGACTGTCTATACCAAGTTAGCCTGTGGACATGTCTGGAGGTGGGGGGTATTCTCTTCAGTTAATTGATGTGAGAAGATCCAGCCAGCTATGGGCAGCACC